>NC_064927.1:16920000-17551060 GCF_023897955.1 Schistocerca gregaria | reverse complement strand
TGCGCACTTTCCTCCGTGGGAGTAATGTCTCAAACAGTCTACGCTTCGATCGTTTCCTGGAGGACCAGTAGTATTTTGCGATGCACATCTGGACTCATTCTGTAATCTGTGGACCTTCAAGGTGTTGATGAAACACAGAAATTGCATCTGGATTGAATACAACAGTCGCCATGCGCACTTTCCTCCATGGGAGTAATGTCTCAAACAGTCTACGCTCTGATCGTTCCCTGGAAGACAAGTTGTAGTTTCCGATGCACATCTGGTGCCATTCTGTAATATGTGGACTATCTGAGTGTTGACGAAATAGAGAAATTGCATCGGGATTGAATACAACAGTCACCATGCGCACTTTCCTCCATGGAAGTAATGTCTCAAACAGTATACGCTTTGATCGTTCCCTGCAAGACCAGTAGTAGTTTCCGATGCACATCTGGAGGCATTCTGTAATCTGTGGACCTTCAAAGTGTTCATGAAATTCAGAAATTGCCTCAAGATTGAATACAACAGTCATCATCGGCATTTTCCTCCATGGGAGTAATGTCTCAAACAGTTTACGCTTTAATCGTTCCCTGGAAGACCAGTAGTAGTTTCCGATGCACATCTGGAGGCATTCTGTAATCTGTCAACTATCAGAGTGTTGTTCAAACACAGAAATTTCATCGGGATAGAATACAAGAGTCACCATGCGGTCTTTCCTCCATGGGAGTAATGTCTCAAACAGTCTACGATTTGATCGTTCCCTGGAAGACCAGTAGTCGTTTCCGATGGACATCTGGAAGCATTCTGTAATATGTGGACAATCGGAGTGTTGATGAAATACAGAATTTGCGTCGGGATTGAATACAACAGACACCATGCGCACATTCCTCATTGGGAGTAATGTCTCAAAGAGTTTATGCTTTGATCGTTCCCTGGAAGACCAGTAGTAGCTTCCGACGCACATCTGGGGGCATTCCGTAATGTGTGGACTATCAGAGTGTTGATGAAACACAGAAATTGCATCAGGATTGAATACAACAGTCACCATGCGCACTTTCCTCCATGGGAGTAATGTCTCTAACAGTCTACGCTTTGATCGTTCCCTGCAAGACCAGTAGTAGTTCCCGATGCACATCTGGAGGCATTCTGTAATGTGTAGACCTTCAAAGTGTTGATGAAACACAGGAATTGCCGCGGGATAGAATACAACAATCACCATGCCCTCTTTCCTCCATGGGAGTAATGTCTCAAACAGTCTACGCTTTGATCGTTTCCTGGAGGACCAGTAGTATTTTCCGATGCACATCTGGAGGCATTCTGTAATCTGTGATCTATCAGAGTGTTGATGAAACACAGAAATTGCATCGGGATTGAATACAACAGTCGCCATGCGCACTTTCCTCCATGGGAGTAATGTGTCAAACAGTTTACGCTTTGATCGTTCCCTGGAAGACAAGTAGTAGTTTCAGATGCACATCTGGTGTCATTCTGTAATCTGTAGACTATCAGAGTGTTGATGAAACACAGAAATTGCATCGGGATTGAATACAACAGTCACCAAGAGCACTTTCCTCCATGGGAGTAATGTCTCAAACAGTCTACGCTTTGATCGTTCCTTGGAAGACCAGTAGTAGTTTCCGATGCACATCTGGGGGCATTCTGTAGTGTGTGAACTATCAGAGTGTTGATGAAACACAGAAATTGCATCGGGATTGAATAAAACAGTCACCATGCGCACTTTCCACCATGGGAGTAATGTCTCAAACAGTCTACGCATTGATCGTTCCCTGCAAGACAAGTAGTAGTTTCCGATGCACATCTGGTGCCATTCTGTAATATGTGGACTATCTGAGTGTTGACGAAATACAGAAATTGCATCGGGATTGAATACAACAGTCACCATGCGCACTTTCCTCCGTGGGAGTAATGTCTCAAACAGTCTACGCTTCGATCGTTTCCTGGAGGACCAGTAGTATTTTGCGATGCACATCTGGACTCATTCTGTAATCTGTGGACCTTCAAGGTGTTGATGAAACACAGAAATTGCATCTGGATTGAATACAACAGTCGCCATGCGCACTTTCCTCCATGGGAGTAATGTCTCAAACAGTCTACGCTCTGATCGTTCCCTGGAAGACAAGTTGTAGTTTCCGATGCACATCTGGTGCCATTCTGTAATATGTGGACTATCTGAGTGTTGACGAAATAGAGAAATTGCATCGGGATTGAATACAACAGTCACCATGCGCACTTTCCTCCATGGAAGTAATGTCTCAAACAGTATACGCTTTGATCGTTCCCTGCAAGACCAGTAGTAGTTTCCGATGCACATCTGGAGGCATTCTGTAATCTGTGGACCTTCAAAGTGTTCATGAAATACAGAAATTGCCTCAAGATTGAATACAACAGTCATCATCGGCATTTTCCTCCATGGGAGTAATGTCTCAAACAGTTTACGCTTTAATCGTTCCCTGGAAGACCAGTAGTAGTTTCCGATGCACATCTGGAGGCATTCTGTAATCTGTCAACTATCAGAGTGTTGTTCAAACACAGAAATTTCATCGGGATAGAATACAAGAGTCACCATGCGGTCTTTCCTCCATGGGAGTAATGTCTCAAACAGTCTACGATTTGATCGTTCCCTGGAAGACCAGTAGTCGTTTCCGATGGACATCTGGAAGCATTCTGTAAAATGTGGACAATCGGAGTGTTGATGAAATACAGAATTTGCGTCGGGATTGAATACAACAGACACCATGCGCACATTCCTCATTGGGAGTAATGTCTCAAAGAGTTTATGCTTTGATCGTTCCCTGGAAGACCAGTAGTAGCTTCCGACGCACATCTGGGGGCATTCCGTAATGTGTGGACTATCAGAGTGTTGATGAAACACAGAAATTGCATCAGGATTGAATACAACAGTCACCATGCGCACTTTCCTCCATGGGAGTAATGTCTCAAACAGTCTACGCTTTTATCGTTCCCTGCAAGACCAGTAGTAGTTTCCGATGCACATCTGGAGGCATTCTGTAATCTGTGGACCTTAAAAGTGTTGATGAAACACAGAAATTGCATCGGGATTGAATACAACAGTCGCCATCCGCACTTTCCTCCATGGGAGTAATGTCTCAAACAGTCTACGCTTTGATCGTTCCCTGGAAGACAAGTAGTAGTTTCCGATGCACATCTGGTGCCATTCTGTAATCTGTGGACCTTCAAATTGTTGATGAAACACAGAAATTGAATCAGGATTGAATACAACAGTCACCATGTGCACTTTCCTCCATGGGAGTAATGTCTCAAACAGTCTACGCTTTGATCGATTCCTGGGATACCTGTAGAAGTTTCCGATGCACATCTGGAGGCATTCTGTAATCTGTGGACTATCAGAGTGTTGATGAAACACAAAAATTGCATCGGGATTGAATACAACATTCACCATGTGCACTTTCCTCCATGGGAGTAATGTCTCAAACAGTCTACGCTCTGATCGTTCCCTGGAAGACCAGTAGTAGTTTCCGATGCACATCTGGGGGCATTCTGTAATGTGTGAACTATCAGAGTGTTGATGAAACACAGAAATTGCATCGGGATTGAATAAAACAGTCACCATGCGCTCTTTCCACCATGGGAGTAATGTCTCAAAGAGTCTACGCTTCGATTGTTTCCTGGAGGACCAGTAGTATTTTGCGATGCACATCTGGACTCATTCTGTAATCTGTGGCGCTTCAAGGTGTTGATGAAACACAGAAATTGCATCGAGATTGAATACAACAGTCGCCATCCGCACTTTCCTCCATGGGAGTAATGTCTCAAACAGTCTACGCTTTGATCGTTCCCTGGAAGACAAGTAGTAGTTTCCGATGCACATCTGGTGCCATTCTGTAATATATGGACTATCTGAGTGTTGACGAAATAGAGAAATTGCATCGGGATTGAATACAACAGTCACCATGCGCACTTTCCTCCATGGAAGTAATGTCTCAAACAGTCTACGCTTTGATCGATTCCTGGGATACCTGTAGAAGTTTCCGATGCACATCTGGAGGCATTCTGTAATCTGTGGACTATCAGAGTGTTGATGAAACACAAAAATTGCATCGGGATTGAATACAACATTCACCATGTGCACTTTCCTCCATGGGAGTAATGTCTCAAACAGTCTACGCTCTGATCGTTCCCTGGAAGACCAGTAGTAGTTTCCGATGCACATCTGGGGGCATTCTGTAATGTGTGAACTATCAGAGTGTTGATGAAACACAGAAATTGCATCGGGATTGAATAAAACAGTCACCATGCGCACTTTCCACCATGGGAGTAATGTCTCAAAGAGTCTACGCTTCGATCGTTTCCTGGAGGACCAGTAGTATTTTGCGATGCACATCTGGACTCATTCTGTAATCTGTGGCGCTTCAAGGTGTTGATGAAACACAGAAATTGCATCGAGATTGAATACAACAGTCGCCATCCGCACTTTCCTCCATGGGAGTAATGTCTCAAACAGTCTACGCTCTGATCGTTCCCTGGAAGACCAGTAGTAGTTTCCGATGCACATCTGGAGGCATTCTGTGATCTGTAAACTATCAGAGTGTTGTTCAAACACAGAAATTTCATCGGGATTCAATACAACAGTCACCATGCGCACTTTGCTCCATGGGAGTAATGTCTCTAACAGTCTACGCTTTGATCGTTCCCTGCAAGACCAGTAGTAGTTTCCGATGCACATCTGGAGGCATTCTGTAATGTGTAGACCTTCAAAGTGTTGATGAAACACAGGAATTGCCGCGGGATAGAATACAACAGTCACCATGCGGTCTTTCCTCCATGGGAGTAATGTCTCAAACAGTCTACGATTTGAATGTTCCCTGGAAGACCAGTAGTCGTTTCCGATGGACATCTGGAAGCATTCTGTAATATGTGGACAATCGGAGTGTTGATGAAATACAGAAATTGCATCGGGATTGAATACAACAGACACCATGCGCACTTTCCTCATTGGGAGTAATGTCTCAAAGAGTTTATGCTTTGATCGTTCCCTGGAAGACCAGTAGTAGCTTCCGACGCACATCTGGGGGCATTCCGTAATGTCTGGACTATCAGAGTGTTGATGAAACACAGATATTGCATCAGGATTGAATACAACAGTCACCATGCGCACTTTCCTCCATGGGAGTAATGTCTCAAAAATTTTACGCTTTGATCGTTCCCTGGAAGACCAGTAGTAGTTTCCGATGCACATCTGGAGGCATTCTGTTATGTGTAGACCTTCAAAGTTGTGATGAAACACAGGAATTGCCGCAGGATAGAATACAACAGTCACCATGCGCACCTTCCTCCATGGGAGTAATGTCTCAAACAGTCTACGCTTTGATCGTTCCCTGGAAGACCAGTAGTAGTTTCCGATGCACATCTGGGGGCATTCTGTAATGTGTGAACTATCAGAGTGTTGATGAAACACAGAAATTGCATCGGGATTGAATACAACAGTCACCATGCTCACTTTCCACCATGGGAGTAATGTCTCAAACAGTCTACGCATTGATCGTTCCCTGCAAGACAAGTAGTAGTTTCCGATGCACATCTGGTGCCATTCTGTAATATGTGGACTATCTGAGTGTTGACGAAATACAGAAATTGCATCGGGATTGAATACAACAGTCACCATGCGCACTTTCCTCCGTGGGAGTAATGTCTCAAACAGTCTACGCTTCGATCGTTTCCTGGAGGACCAGTAGTATTTTGCGATGCACATCTGGACTCATTCTGTAATCTGTGGACCTTCAAGGTGTTGATGAAACACAGAAATTGCATCTGGATTGAATACAACAGTCGCCATGCGCACTTTCCTCCATGGGAGTAATGTCTCAAACAGTCTACGCTTTGATCGTTCCCTGGAAGACAAGTTGTAGTTTCCGATGCACATCTGGTGCCATTCTGTAATATGTGGACTATCTGAGTGTTGACGAAATAGAGAAATTGCATCGGGATTGAATACAACAGTCACCATGCGCACTTTCCTCCATGGAAGTAATGTCTCAAACAGTCTACGCTTCGATCGTTCCCTGCAAGACCAGTAGTAGTTTCCGATGCACATCTGGAGGCATTCTGTAATCTGTGGACCTTCAAAGTGTTCATGAAATACAGAAATTGCCTCAAGATTGAATACAACAGTCATCATCGGCATTTTCCTCCATGGGAGTAATGTCTCAAACAGTCTACGCTTTGATCGTTCCCTGGAAGACAAGTAGTAGTTTCCGATGCACATCTGGTGCCATTCTGTAATCTGTGGACCTTCAAATTGTTGATGAAACACAGAAATTGAATCAGGATTGAATACAACAGTCACCATGTGCACTTTCCTCCATGGGAGTAATGTCTCAAACAGTCTACGCTTTGATCGATTCCTGGGATACCTGTAGAAGTTTCCGATGCACATCTGGAGGCATTCTGTAATCTGTGGACTATCAGAGTGTTGATGAAACACAAAAATTGCATCGGAATTGAATACAACATTCACCATGTGCACTTTCCTCCATGGGAGTAATGTCTCAAACAGTCTACGCTCTGATCGTTCCCTGGAAGACCAGTAGTAGTTTCCGATGCACATCTGGGGGCATTCTGTAATGTGTGAACTATCAGAGTGTTGATGAAACACAGAAATTGCATCGGGATTGAATAAAACAGTCACCATGCGCTCTTTCCACCATGGGAGTAATGTCTCAAAGAGTCTACGCTTCGATTGTTTCCTGGAGGACCAGTAGTATTTTGCGATGCACATCTGGACTCATTCTGTAATCTGTGGCGCTTCAAGGTGTTGATGAAACACAGAAATTGCATCGAGATTGAATACAACAGTCGCCATCCGCACTTTCCTCCATGGGAGTAATGTCTCAAACAGTCTACGCTTTGATCGTTCCCTGGAAGACAAGTAGTAGTTTCCGATGCACATCTGGTGCCATTCTGTAATATGTGGACTATCTGAGTGTTGACGAAATAGAGAAATTGCATCGGGATTGAATACAACAGTCACCATGCGCACTTTCCTCCATGGAAGTAATGTCTCAAACAGTCTACGCTTTGATCGATTCCTGGGATACCTGTAGAAGTTTCCGATGCACATCTGGAGGCATTCTGTAATCTGTGGACTATCAGAGTGTTGATGAAACACAAAAATTGCATCGGGATTGAATACAACATTCACCATGTGCACTTTCCTCCATGGGAGTAATGTCTCAAACAGTCTACGCTCTGATCGTTCCCTGGAAGACCAGTAGTAGTTTCCGATGCACATCTGGAGGCATTCTGTAATCTGTGGACCTTCAAAGTGTTCATGAAATACAGAAATTGCCTCAAGATTGAATACAACAGTCATCATCGGCATTTTCCTCCATGGGAGTAATGTCTCAAACAGTCTACGCTTTGATCGTTCCCTGGAAGACAAGTAGTAGTTTCCGATGCACATCTGGTGCCATTCTGTAATCTGTGGACCTTCAAATTGTTGATGAAACACAGAAATTGAATCAGGATTGAATACAACAGTCACCATGTGCACTTTCCTCCATGGGAGTAATGTCTCAAACAGTCTACGCTTTGATCGATTCCTGGGATACCTGTAGAAGTTTCCGATGCACATCTGGAGGCATTCTGTAATCTGTGGACTATCAGAATGTTGATGAAACACAAAAATTGCATCGGGATTGAATACAACATTCACCATGTGCACTTTCCTCCATGGGAGTAATGTCTCAAACAGTCTACGCTCTGATCGTTCCCTGGAAGACCAGTAGTAGTTTCCGATGCACATCTGGGGGCATTCTGTAATGTGTGAACTATCAGAGTGTTGATGAAACACAGAAATTGCATCGGGATTGAATAAAACAGTCACCATGCGCACTTTCCACCATGGGAGTAATGTCTCAAAGAGTCTACGCTTCGATCGTTTCCTGGAGGACCAGTAGTATTTTGCGATGCACATCTGGACTCATTCTGTAATCTGTGGCGCTTCAAGGTGTTGATGAAACACAGAAATTGCATCGAGATTGAATACAACAGTCGCCATCCGCACTTTCCTCCATGGGAGTAATGTCTCAAACAGTCTACGCTCTGATCGTTCCCTGGAAGACCAGTAGTAGTTTCCGATGCACATCTGGAGGCATTCTGTGATCTGTAAACTATCAGAGTGTTGTTCAAACACAGAAATTTCATCGGGATTCAATACAACAGTCACCATGCGCACTTTGCTCCATGGGAGTAATGTCTCTAACAGTCTACGCTTTGATCGTTCCCTGCAAGACCAGTAGTAGTTTCCGATGCACATCTGGAGGCATTCTGTAATGTGTAGACCTTCAAAGTGTTGATGAAACACAGGAATTGCCGCGGGATAGAATACAACAGTCACCATGCGGTCTTTCCTCCATGGGAGTAATGTCTCAAACAGTCTACGATTTGAATGTTCCCTGGAAGACCAGTAGTCGTTTCCGATGGACATCTGGAAGCATTCTGTAATATGTGGACAATCGGAGTGTTGATGAAATACAGAAATTGCATCGGGATTGAATACAACAGACACCATGCGCACTTTCCTCATTGGGAGTAATGTCTCAAAGAGTTTATGCTTTGATCGTTCCCTGGAAGACCAGTAGTAGCTTCCGACGCACATCTGGGGGCATTCCGTAATGTCTGGACTATCAGAGTGTTGATGAAACACAGATATTGCATCAGGATTGAATACAACAGTCACCATGCGCACTTTCCTCCATGGGAGTAATGTCTCAAAAATTTTACGCTTTGATCGTTCCCTGGAAGACCAGTAGTAGTTTCCGATGCACATCTGGAGGCATTCTGTTATGTGTAGACCTTCAAAGTTGTGATGAAACACAGGAATTGCCGCAGGATAGAATACAACAGTCACCATGCGCACCTTCCTCCATGGGAGTAATGTCTCAAACAGTCTACGCTTTGATCGTTCCCTGGAAGACCAGTAGTAGTTTCCGATGCACATCTGGGGGCATTCTGTAATGTGTGAACTATCAGAGTGTTGATGAAACACAGAAATTGCATCGGGATTGAATACAACAGTCACCATGCGCACTTTCCACCATGGGAGTAATGTCTCAAACAGTCTACGCATTGATCGTTCCCTGCAAGACAAGTAGTAGTTTCCGATGCACATCTGGTGCCATTCTGTAATATGTGGACTATCTGAGTGTTGACGAAATACAGAAATTGCATCGGGATTGAATACAACAGTCACCATGCGCACTTTCCTCCGTGGGAGTAATGTCTCAAACAGTCTACGCTTCGATCGTTTCCTGGAGGACCAGTAGTATTTTGCGATGCACATCTGGACTCATTCTGTAATCTGTGGACCTTCAAGGTGTTGATGAAACACAGAAATTGCATCTGGATTGAATACAACAGTCGCCATGCGCACTTTCCTCCATGGGAGTAATGTCTCAAACAGTCTACGCTTTGATCGTTCCCTGGAAGACAAGTTGTAGTTTCCGATGCACATCTGGTGCCATTCTGTAATATGTGGACTATCTGAGTGTTGACGAAATAGAGAAATTGCATCGGGATTGAATACAACAGTCACCATGCGCACTTTCCTCCATGGAAGTAATGTCTCAAACAGTCTACGCTTTGATCGTTCCCTGCAAGACCAGTAGTAGTTTCCGATGCACATCTGGAGGCATTCTGTAATCTGTGGACCTTCAAAGTGTTCATGAAATACAGAAATTGCCTCAAGATTGAATACAACAGTCATCATCGGCATTTTCCTCCATGGGAGTAATGTCTCAAACAGTTTACGCTTTAATCGTTCCCTGGAAGACCAGTAGTAGTTTCCGATGCACATCTGGAGGCATTCTGTAATCTGTCAACTATCAGAGTGTTGTTCAAACACAGAAATTTCATCGGGATAGAATACAAGAGTCACCATGCGGTCTTTCCTCCATGGGAGTAATGTCTCAAACAGTCTACGATTTGATCGTTCCCTGGAAGACCAGTAGTCGTTTCCGATGGACATCTGGAAGCATTCTGTAATATGTGGACAATCGGAGTGTTGATGAAATACAGAATTTGCGTCGGGATTGAATACAACAGACACCATGCGCACATTCCTCATTGGGAGTAATGTCTCAAAGAGTTTATGCTTTGATCGTTCCCTGGAAGACCAGTAGTAGCTTCCGACGCACATCTGGGGGCATTCCGTAATGTGTGGACTATCAGAGTGTTGATGAAACACAGAAATTGCATCAGGATTGAATACAACAGTCACCATGCGCACTTTCCTCCATGGGAGTAATGTCTCAAACAGTCTACGCTTTGATCGTTCCCTGCAAGACCAGTAGTAGTTTCCGATGCACATCTGGAGGCATTCTGTAATCTGTGGACCTTAAAAGTGTTGATGAAACACAGAAATTGCATCGGGATTGAATACAACAGTCGCCATCCGCACTTTCCTCCATGGGAGTAATGTCTCAAACAGTCTACGCTTTGATCGTTCCCTGGAAGACAAGTAGTAGTTTCCGATGCACATCTGGTGCCATTCTGTAATCTGTGGACCTTCAAATTGTTGATGAAACACAGAAATTGAATCAGGATTGAATACAACAGTCACCATGTGCACTTTCCTCCATGGGAGTAATGTCTCAAACAGTCTACGCTTTGATCGATTCCTGGGATACCTGTAGAAGTTTCCGATGCACATCTGGAGGCATTCTGTAATCTGTGGACTATCAGAGTGTTGATGAAACACAAAAATTGCATCGGGATTGAATACAACATTCACCATGTGCACTTTCCTCCATGGGAGTAATGTCTCAAACAGTCTACGCTCTGATCGTTCCCTGGAAGACCAGTAGTAGTTTCCGATGCACATCTGGGGGCATTCTGTAATGTGTGAACTATCAGAGTGTTGATGAAACACAGAAATTGCATCGGGATTGAATAAAACAGTCACCATGCGCTCTTTCCACCATGGGAGTAATGTCTCAAAGAGTCTACGCTTCGATTGTTTCCTGGAGGACCAGTAGTATTTTGCGATGCACATCTGGACTCATTCTGTAATCTGTGGCGCTTCAAGGTGTTGATGAAACACAGAAATTGCATCGAGATTGAATACAACAGTCGCCATCCGCACTTTCCTCCATGGGAGTAATGTCTGAAACAGTCTACGCTTTGATCGTTCCCTGGAAGACAAGTAGTAGTTTCCGATGCACATCTGGTGCCATTCTGTAATATGTGGACTATCTGAGTGTTGACGAAATAGAGAAATTGCATCGGGATTGAATACAACAGTCACCATGCGCACTTTCCTCCATGGAAGTAATGTCTCAAACAGTCTACGCTTTGATCGATTCCTGGGATACCTGTAGAAGTTTCCGATGCACATCTGGAGGCATTCTGTAATCTGTGGACTATCAGAGTGTTGATGAAACACAAAAATTGCATCGGGATTGAATACAACATTCACCATGTGCACTTTCCTCCATGGGAGTAATGTCTCAAACAGTCTACGCTCTGATCGTTCCCTGGAAGACCAGTAGTAGTTTCCGATGCACATCTGGGGGCATTCTGTAATGTGTGAACTATCAGAGTGTTGATGAAACACAGAAATTGCATCGGGATTGAATAAAACAGTCACCATGCGCACTTTCCACCATGGGAGTAATGTCTCAAAGAGTCTACGCTTCGATCGTTTCCTGGAGGACCAGTAGTATTTTGCGATGCACATCTGGACTCATTCTGTAATCTGTGGCGCTTCAAGGTGTTGATGAAACACAGAAATTGCATCGAGATTGAATACAACAGTCGCCATCCGCACTTTCCTCCATGGGAGTAATGTCTCAAACAGTCTACGCTCTGATCGTTCCCTGGAAGACCAGTAGTAGTTTCCGATGCACATCTGGAGGCATTCTGTGATCTGTAAACTATCAGAGTGTTGTTCAAACACAGAAATTTCATCGGGATTCAATACAACAGTCACCATGCGCACTTTGCTCCATGGGAGTAATGTCTCTAACAGTCTACGCTTTGATCGTTCCCTGCAAGACCAGTAGTAGTTTCCGATGCACATCTGGAGGCATTCTGTAATGTGTAGACCTTCAAAGTGTTGATGAAACACAGGAATTGCCGCGGGATAGAATACAACAGTCACCATGCGGTCTTTCCTCCATGGGAGTAATGTCTCAAACAGTCTACGAATTGAATGTTCCCTGGAAGACCAGTAGTCGTTTCCGATGGACATCTGGAAGCATTCTGTAATATGTGGACAATCGGAGTGTTGATGAAATACGGAAATTGCATCGGGATTGAATACAACAGACACCATGCGCACTTTCCTCATTGGGAGTAATGTCTCAAAGAGTTTATGCTTTGATCGTTCCCTGGAAGACCAGTAGTAGCTTCCGACGCACATCTGGGGGCATTCCGTAATGTCTGGACTATCAGAGTGTTGATGAAACACAGATATTGCATCAGGATTGAATACAACAGTCACCATGCGCACTTTCCTCCATGGGAGTAATGTCTCAAAAATTTTACGCTTTGATCGTTCCCTGGAAGACCAGTAGTAGTTTCCGATGCACATCTGGAGGCATTCTGTTATGTGTAGACCTTCAAAGTTGTGATGAAGCACAGGAATTGCCGCAGGATAGAATACAACAGTCACCATGCGCACCTTCCTCCATGGGAGTAATGTCTCAAACAGTCTACGCTTTGATCGTTCCCTGGAAGACCAGTAGTAGTTTCCGATGCACATCTGGGGGCATTCTGTAATGTGTGAACTATCAGAGTGTTGATGAAACACAGAAATTGCATCGGGATTGAATACAACAGTCACCATGCGCACTTTCCACCATGGGAGTAATGTCTCAAACAGTCTACGCATTGATCGTTCCCTGCAAGACAAGTAGTAGTTTCCGATGCACATCTGGTGCCATTCTGTAATATGTGGACTATCTGAGTGTTGACGAAATACAGAAATTGCATCGGGATTGAATACAACAGTCACCATGCGCACTTTCCTCCGTGGGAGTAATGTCTCAAACAGTCTACGCTTCGATCGTTTCCTGGAGGACCAGTAGTATTTTGCGATGCACATCTGGACTCATTCTGTAATCTGTGGACCTTCAAGGTGTTGATGAAACACAGAAATTGCATCTGGATTGAATACAACAGTCGCCATGCGCACTTTCCTCCATGGGAGTAATGTCTCAAACAGTCTACGCTTTGATCGTTCCCTGGAAGACAAGTTGTAGTTTCCGATGCACATCTGGTGCCATTCTGTAATATGTGGACTATCTGAGTGTTGACGAAATAGAGAAATTGCATCGGGATTGAATACAACAGTCACCATGCGCACTTTCCTCCATGGAAGTAATGTCTCAAACAGTCTACGCTTTGATCGTTCCCTGCAAGACCAGTAGTAGTTTCCGATGCACATCTGGAGGCATTCTGTAATCTGTGGACCTTCAAAGTGTTCATGAAATACAGAAATTGCCTCAAGATTGAATACAACAGTCATCATCGGCATTTTCCTCCATGGGAGTAATGTCTCAAACAGTTTACGCTTTAATCGTTCCCTGGAAGACCAGTAGTAGTTTCCGATGCACATCTGGAGGCATTCTGTAATCTGTCAACTATCAGAGTGTTGTTCAAACACAGAAATTTCATCGGGATTCAATACAACAGTCACCATGCGCACTTTCCTCCATGGGAGAAATGTCTCTAACTGTCTACGCTTTGATCGTTCCCTGCAAGACCAGTAGTAGTTTCCGATGCACATCTGGAGGCATTCTGTAATGTGTAGACCTTCAAAGTGTTGATGAAACACAGGAATTGCCGCGGGATAGAATACAAGAGTCACCATGCGGTCTTTCCTCCATGGGAGTAATGTCTCAAACAGTCTACGATTTGATCGTTCCCTGGAAGACCAGTAGTCGTTTCCGATGGACATCTGGAAGCATTCTGTAATATGTGGACAATCGGAGTGTTGATGAAATACAGAATTTGCGTCGGGATTGAATACAACAGACACCATGCGCACATTCCTCATTGGGAGTAATGTCTCAAAGAGTTTATGCTTTGATGGTTCCCTGGAAGACCAGTAGTAGCTTCCGACGCACATCTGGGGGCATTCCGTAATGTGTGGACTATCAGAGTGTTGATGAAACACAGAAATTGCATCAGGATTGAATACAACAGTCACCATGCGCACTTTCTTCCATGGGAGTAATGTCTCAAACAGTCTACGCTTTGATCGTTCCCTGCAAGACCAGTAGTAGTTTCCGATGCACATCTGGAGGCATTCTGTAATCTGTGGACCTTAAAAGTGTTGATGAAACACAGAAATTGCATCGGGATTGAATACAACAGTCGCCATCCGCACTTTCCTCCATGGGAGTAATGTCTCAAACAGTCTACGCTTTGATCGTTCCCTGGAAGACAAGTAGTAGTTTCCGATGCACATCTGGTGCCATTCTGTAATCTGTGGACCTTCAAATTGTTGATGAAACACAGAAATTGAATCGGGATCGAATAAAACAGTCACCATGCGCACTTTCCTCCATGGGAGTAATGTCTCAAACAGTCTACGCTTTGATCGTTCCCTGCAAGACCAGTAGTAGATTCCGATGCACATCTGGAGGCATTCTGTAATCTGTGGACTATCAGAGTGTTGATGAAACACAGAAATTGCATCAGGATTGAATACAACAGTCACCATGTGCACTTTCCTCCATGGGAGTAATGTCTCAAACAGTCTACGCTTTGATCGATTCCTGGGATACCTGTAGAAGTTTCCGATGCACATCTGGAGGCATTCTGTAATCTGTGGACTATCAGAGTGTCGATGAAACACAAAAATTGCATCGGGATTGAATACAACATTCACCATGTGCACTTTCCACCATGGGAGTAATGTCTCAAACAGTCTACGCTCTGATCGTTCCCTGGAAGACCAGTAGTAGTTTCCGATGCACATCTGGGGGCATTCTGTAATGTGTAAACTATCAGAGTGTTGATGAAACACAGAAATTGCATCGGGATTGAATACAACAGTCACCATGCGCACTTTCCACCAAGGGAGTAATGTCTCAAAGAGTCTACGCTTCGATCGTTTCCTGGAGGACCAGTAGTATTTTGCGATGCACATCTGGACTCATTCTGTAATCTGTGGCGCTTCAAGGTGTTGATGAAACACAGAAATTGCATCGGGATTGAATACAACAGTCGCCATCCGCACTTTCCTCCATGGGAGTAATGTCTCAAACAGTCTACGCTTTGATCGTTCCCTGGAAGACAAGTAGTAGTTTCCGATGCACATCTGGTGCCATTCTGTAATATGTGGACTATCTGTGTGTTGACGAAATAGAGAAATTGCATCGGGATTGAATACAACAGTCACCATGCGCACTTTCCTCCATGGAAGTAATGTCTCAAACAGTCTACGCTTTAATCGTTCCCTGGAAGACCAGTAGTAGTTTCCGATGCACATCTGGAGGCATTCTGTAATCTGTAAACTATCAGAGTGTTGTTCAGACACAGAAATTTCATCGGGATTCAATACAACAGTCACCATGCGCACTTTGCTCCATGGGAGTAATGTCTCTAACAGTCTACGCTTTGATCGTTCCCTGCAAGACCAGTAGTAGTTTCCGATGCACATCTGGAGGCATTCTGTAATGTGTAGACCTTCAAAGTGTTGATGAAACACAGGAATTGCCGCGGGATAGAATACAACAGTCACCATGCGGTCTTTCCTCCATGGGAGTAATGTCTCAAACAGTCTACGATTTGAATGTTCCCTGGAAGACCAGTAGTCGTTTCCGATGGACATCTGGAAGCATTCTGTAATATGTGGACAATCGGAGTGTTGATGAAATACAGAAATTGCATCGGGATTGAATACAACAGACACCATGCGCACTTTCCTCATTGGGAGTAATGTCTCAAAGAGTTTATGCTTTGATCGTCCCCTGGAAGACCAGTAGTAGCTTCCGACGCACATCTGGGGGCATTCCGTAATGTCTGGACTATCAGAGTGTTGATGAAACACAGAAATTGCATCAGGATTGAATACAGCAGTCACCATGCGCACTTTCCTCCATGGGAGTAATGTCTCAAAAATTTTACGCTTTGATCGTTCCCTGGAAGACCAGTAGTAGTTTCCGATGCACATCTGGAGGCATTCTGTTATGTGTAGACCTTCAAAGTTGTGATGAAACACAGGAATTGCCGCGGGATAGAATTCAACAGTCACCATGCGCCCTTTCCTCCATGGGAGTAATGTCTCAAACAGTCTACGCTTTGATCGTTCCCTGGAAGACCAGTAGTAGTTTTCGATGCACATCTGGAGGCATTCTGTAATCTGTGGACTATCAGAGTGTTGATGAAACACAGAAATTGCATCGGGGTTGAATACAACAGTCACCATGCGCACTTTCCTTCATGGGAGTAATGTCTCAAACAGTCTACGCTTTGATCGTTCCCTGCAAGACCAGTAGTAGTTTCCGATGCACATCTGGAGGCATTCTGTAATGTGTGGACCTTAAAAGTGTTGATGAAACACAGAAATTGCCGCGGGATTCAATACAACAGTCACCATGCGCACTTTCCTCCATGGGAATAATGTCTCAAACAGTCTACGCTTTGATCGTTTCCTGGAGGGCCAGTAGTAGTTTCCGATGCCCATCTGGAGGCATTCTGTAATCTGTGGACCATCAAATTGTTGATGAAACACAGAAATTGAATCGGGATCGAGTAAAACAGTCACCATGCGCACTTTCCTCAATGGGAGTAATGTCTCAAACAGTCTACGCTTTGATCGTTCCTTGCAAGACCAGTAGTAGATTCCGATGCACATCTGGAGGCATTATGTAATCTGTGGACTATCAGAGTGTTGATGAAACACAGAAATTGCATCAGGATTGAATACAACAGTCACCATGTGCACTTTCCTCCATGGGAGTAATGTCTCAAAGAGTCTACGCTTTGATCGATCCCTGGGATACCTGTAGAAGTTTCCGATGCACATCTGGAGGCATTCTGTAATCTGTGGACTATCAGAGTGTTGATGAAACACAGAAATTGCATCGGGATTGAATACAACATTCACCATGTGCACTTCCCTCCATGGGAGTAATGTCTCAAACAGTCTACGCTTTGATCGTTCCCTGGAAGACCAGTAGTAGTTTCCGATGCACATCTGGGGGCATTCTGTAATGTGTGAACTATCAGAGTGTTGATGAAACACAGAAATTGCATCGGGATTGAATACAACAGTCACCATGCGCACTTTCCACCATGGGAGTAATGTCTCAAACAGTCTACGCATTGATCGTTCCCTGGAAGACCAGAAGTCGATTCCGATGGACATCTGGAAGCATTCTGTAATATGTGGACAATCGGAGTGTTGATGAAATACAGAAATTGCATCGGGATTGAATACAACAGACACCATGCGCACTTTCCTCATTGGGAGTAATGTCTCAAACAGTCTACGATTTGACCGTTCCCTGGAAGACCAGTAGTCGATTCCGATGGACATCTGGAAGCATTCTGTTATATGTGGACAATCGGAGTGTTGATGAAATACAGAAATTGCATCGGGATTGAATACAACAGACACCATGCGCACTTTCCTCATTGGGAGTAATGTCTCAAAGAGTTTATGCTTTGATCGTTCCCTGGAAGACCAGTAGTAGCTTCCGACGCACATCTGGGGGCATTCCGTAATGTGTGGACTATCAGAGTGTTGATGAAACACAGAAATTGCATCCGGATTGAATACAACAGTCACCATGCGCACTTTCCTCCATGGGAGTAATGTCTCAAAAATTTTACGCTATGATCGTTCCCTGGTAGACCAGTAGTAGTTTACGATGCACATCTGTGGGCATTCTGTAATGTGTGGACTATCAGAGTTTTGATGAAACACAGAAATTGCATTAGGGGTGAATACAACAGTCACTATGCGCAACTTTCCTAAATGGGAGTAATGTCTCAAACAGTCTACGCTTTGATCGTTCCCTGCAAGACCAGTAGTAGTTTCCGATGCACATCTGGAGGCATTCTGTAATCTGTGGACCTTAAAAGTGTTGATGAAACACAGAAATTGCCGCGGGATTCAATACAACAGTCACCATGCGCACTTTCCTCCATGGGGGTAATGCCTCAAACAGTCTACGATTTGATGGTCTCCTGGAGGGCCAGTAGTAGTTTCCGATGCACATCTGGAGGCATTCTGTAATCTGTGGACCTTAAAAGTGTTGATGAAACACAGAAATTGCCGCGGGATTCAATACAACAGTCACCATGCGCACTTTCCTCCATGGGAGTAATGTCTCAAACAGTCTACGCTTAGATCGATCCCTGGGAGACCTGGGAGACCTGTAGTAGTTTCCGATGCACATCTGGAGGCATTCAGTAATCTGTGGACTATCAGAGTGTTGATGAAACACAGAAATTGCATCGGGATTGAATACAACATTCACCATGTGCACTTTCCTCCATGGGAGTAATGTCTCAAACATTTTACGCTTTGATCGTTCCCTGGAAGACCAGCAGTAGTTTCCGATGCACATCTGGGGGCATTCTGTAATGTGTGGACTATCAGAGTGTTGATGGAACACAGAAATTGTATCGGGATTGAATACAACAGACCCCATGCGCACTTTCCTCCATGGGGGTGATGTCTCAAACAGTCTACGCTTTGATCTTTCCCTGCAAGACGAGCAGTAGTTTCCGATGCACATCTGGAGGCATTCTGTAATCTGTGGACCTTCAAAGTGTTGATGAAACACAGAGATTGCATTGGGATTGAATACAACAGTCACCATGCGCACTTTCCTAGATGGGAGTAATGTCTCAAACAGTCTACGCTTTGATCGTTCCCTGGAAGACAAGTAGTAGTTTCCGATGCACATCTGGTGTCATTCTGTAATCTGTGGACTATCAGAGTGTTGATGAAACACAGAATTTGCATCGGGATTGAGTACAACAGTCACCATGCGCACTTTCCTCCATGGGAGTAATGTCTGAAACTTTCTACGATTTGATCGTTCCCTGGAAGACCAGTAGTAGTTTCCGATGCACATCTGGGGGCATTCTGTAATGTGTGACCCATCAGAGTGTTGATGAAACACAAAAATTGCCGCGGGATTGAATACAACAGTCACCATGCGCACTTTCCTCCATGGAAGTAATGTCTCAACAGTTTACGCTTTGATCGTTTCCTGCAAAACCAGTAGTAGTTTCGTTGCACATCTGGAGGCATTCTGTAATCTGTAGACCTTCAAAAAGTTGGTGAAACACAGAAATTGCATCGGGATTGAATACAACAGTCACCATGCGCACTTTCCTCCATGGGAGTAATGTCTCAAACAGTGTACACTTAGATCGTTCCCTGCAACACCTGTAGTAGTTTCCGAAGCACATCTGGTGGCATTCTGTAATGTGTGGACCTTCAAAGTGTTGATGAATCACAGGAATTGCCGCGGGATTGAATACAACAGTCACCATGCGCACTTTCCTCCATGGGAGTAATGTCTCAAACTGTCTACGATTTGATCGTTCACTGGAAGACCAGTAGTAGTTTCCGATGGACATCTGGAGGCATTTTGTAATCTGTGGACAATCAGAGTGTTGATGAAACACAGAAATTTCATCGGGATTGAATACAACAGACACCATGCGCACTTTCCTCATTGGGAGTAATGTATCAAAGAGTTTATGCTTTGATCGTTCCCTGGAAGACCAGTAGTAGCTTCCGACGCACATCTGGGGGCATTCTGTAATGTGTGGACTATCAGAGTGTTGATGAAACACAGAAATTGCATCAGGATTGAATACAACAGTTACCATGCGCACTTTCCTCCATGGGAGTAATGTCTCAAATATTTTACGCTTTGATCGTTCCCTGGAAGACCAGTAGTAGTTTCCGATGCACATCTGGGGGCATTCTGTAATGTGTGGACTATCAGAGTGTTGATGAAGCACAGAAATTGCATCAGGATTGAATACTAAAGTCACCATGCGCACTTTCCTCCATGGGAGTAATGTCTCAAACATTTTACGCTTTGATCGTTCCCTGGAAGACCAGTATTAGTTTCCGATGCACATCTGGGGGCATTCTGTCATGTGTGGACTATCATAGTGTTGATGGAACACAGAAATTGAATCGGGATTGAATACAACAGTCACCATGTGCACTTTCCTCCATGGGAGTAATGTCTCAAAGAGTCTACGCTTTGATCGATCCCTGGGATACCTGTAGAAGTTTCCGATGCACATCTGGAGGCATTCTGTAATCTGTGGACTATCAGAGTGTTGATGAAACACAGAAATTGCATCGGGATTGAATACAACATTCACCATGTGCACTTTCCTCCATGGGAGTAATGTCTCAAACAGTCTACGCTTTGATCGTTCCCTGGAAGACCAGTAGTAGTTTCCGATGCACATCTGGGGGCATTCTGTAATGTGTGAACTATCAGAGTGTTGATGAAACACAGAAATTGCATCGGGATTGAATACAACAGTCACCATGCGCACTTTCCACCATGGGAGTAATGTCTCAAAAGTCTACGCATTGATCGTTCCCTGGAAGACCAGATGTCGATTCCGATGGACATCTGGAAGCATTCTGTAATATGTGGACAATCGGAGTGTTGATGAAATACAGAAATTGCATCGGGATTGAATACAACAGACACCATGCGCACTTTCTTCATTGGGAGGAATGTCTCTAACAGTCTACGCTTTGATCGTTCCCTGCAAGACCAGTAGTAGTTTCCGATGCACATCTGGAGGCATTCTGTAATGTGTAGACCTTCAAAGTGTTGATGAAACACAGGAATTGCCGCGGGATAGAATACAACAGTCACCATGCGCTCTTTCCTCCATGGGAGTAATGTCTCAAACAGTCTACGATTTGACCGTTCCCTGGAAGACCAGTAGTCGATTCCGATGGACATCTGGAAGCATTCTGTTATATGTGGACAATCGGAGTGTTGATGAAATACAGAAATTGCATCGGGATTGAATACAGCAGACACCATGCGCACTTTCCTCATTGGGAGTAATGTCTCAAAGAGTTTATGCTTTGATCGTTCCCTGGAAGACCAGTAGTAGCTTCCGACGCACATCTGGGGGCATTCCGTAATGTGTGGACTATCAGAGTGTTGATGAAACACAGAAATTGTATCGGGATTGAATACAACAGACCGCTTGCGCACTTTCCTCCATGGGGGTGATGTCTCAAACAGTCTACGCTTTGATCGTTCCCTGGAAGACCAGTAGTAGTTTACGATGCACATCTGTGGGCATTCTGTAATGTGTGGACTATCAGAGTTTTGATGAAACACAGAAATTGCATTAGGATTGAATACAACAGTCCCTATGCGCAACTTTCCTAAATGGGAGTAATGTCTCAAACAGTCTACGCTTTGATCGTTCCCTGCAAGACCAGTAGTAGTTTCCGATGCACATCTGGAGGCATTCTGTAATCTGTGGACCTTAAAAGTGTTGATGAAACACAGAAATTGACGCGGGATTCAATACAACAGTCACCATGCGCACTTTCCTCCATGGGGGTAATGCCTCAAACAGTCTACGCTTTGATGGTCTCCTGGAGGGCCAGTAGTAGTTTCCGATGCCCATCTGGAGGCATTCTGTAATCTGTGGACCTTCAAATTGTTGATGAAACACAGAAATTGAATCGGGATCGAATAAAACAGTCACCATGCGCACTTTCCTCCATGGGAGTAATGTCTCAAACAGTCTACGCTTAGATCGATCCCTGGGAGACCTGGGAGACCTGTAGTAGTTTCCGATGCACATCTGGAGGCATTCTGTAATCTGTGGACTATCAGAGTGTTGATGAAACACAGAAATTGCATCGGGATTGAATACAACATTCACCATGTGCACTTTCCTCCATGGGAGTAATGTCTCAAACATTTTACGCTTTGATCGTTCCCTGGAAGACCAGTATTAGTTTCCGATGCACATCTGGGGGCATTCTGTAATGTGTGGACTATCAGAGTGTTGATGGAACACAGAAATTGTATCGGGATTGAATACAACAGACCCCATGCGCACTTTCCTCCATGGGGGTGACGTCTCAAACAGGCTACGCTTTGATCTTTCCCTGCAAGACGAGCAGTAGTTTCCGATGCACATCTGGAGGCATTCTGTAATCTGTGGACCTTCAAAGTGTTGATGAAACACAGAAATTGCATTGGGAATGAATACAACAGTCACCATGCGCACTTTCCTCCATGGGAGTAATGTCTGAAACTGTCTACGATTTGATCGTTCCCTGGAAGACCAGTAGTAGTTTCCGATGCACATCTGGGGGCATTCTGTAATGTGTGACCCATCAGAGTGTTGATGAAACACAGAAATTGCCGCGGGATTGAATACAACAGTCACCATGCGCACTTTCCTCCATGGAAGTAATGTCTCAACAGTTTACGCTTTGATCGTTTCCTGCAAAACTAGTAGTAGTTTCGATGCACATCTGGAGGCATTCTGTAATCTGTAGACCTTCAATAAGTTGGTGAAACACAGAAATTGCATCGGGATTGAATACAACAGTCACCATGCGCACTTTCCTCCATGGGAGTAATGTCTCAAACAGTCTACACTTAGATCGTTCCCTGCAACACCTGTAGTAGTTTCCGAAGCACATCTGGTGGCATTCTGTAATGTGTGGACCCTCAAAGTGTTGATGAATCACAGGAATTGCCGCGGGATTGAATACAACAGTCACCATGCGCACTTTCCTCCATGGGAGTAATGTCTCAAACTGTCTACGATTTGATCGTTCCCTGGAAGACCAGTAGTAGTTTCCGATGGACATCTGGAGGCATTTTGTAATCTGTGGACAATCAGAGTGTTGATGAAACACAGAAATTTCATCGGGATTGAATACAACAGACACCATGCGCACTTACCTCATTGGGAGTAATGTCTCAAAGAGTTTATGCTTTGATCGTTCCCTGGAAGACCAGTAGTAGCTTCCGACGCACATCTGGGGGCATTCTGTAATGTGTGGACTATCAGAGTGTTGATGAAACACAGAAATTGCATCAGGATTGAATACAACAGTCACCATGCGCACTTTCCTCCTTGGGAGTAATGTCTCTAATATTTTACGCTTTGATCGTTCCCTGGAAGACCAGTAGTAGTTTCCGATGCACATCTGGGGGCATTCTGTAATGTGTGGACTATCAGAGTGTTGATGAAGCACAGAAATTGCATCAGGATTGAATACTAAAGTCACCATGCGCACTTTCCTCCATGGGAGTAATGTCTCAAACATTTTACGCTTTGATCGTTCCCTGGAAGACCAGTACTAGTTCCGATGCACATCTGGGGGCATTCTGTAATGTGTGGACTATCATAGTGTTGATGGAACACAGAAATTGAATCGGGATTGAATACAACAGACCCCATGCGCACTTTCCTCCATGGGGGTGATGTCTCAAACTGTCTACGCTTTGATCGTTCCCTGCAAGACCAGTAGTAGTTTCCGATGCACATCTGGAGGCATTCTGTAATCTGTGGACCTTCAAAGTGTTGATGAAACACAGAAATTGCATTGGGATTGAATACAACAGTCACCATGCGCACTTTCCTCATTGGGAGTAATGTCTCAAACAGTCTACGATTTGACCGTTCCCTGGAAGACCAGTAGTCGATTCCGATGGACATCTGGAAGCATTCTGTTATATGTGGACAATCGGAGTGTTGATGAAATACAGAAATTGCATCGGGATTGAATACAACAGACACCATGCGCACTTTCCTCATTGGGAGTAATGTCTCAAAGAGTTTATGCTTTGATCGTTCCCTGGAAGACCAGTAGTAGCTTCCGACGCACATCTGGGGGCATTCCGTAATGTGTGGACTATCAGAGTGTTGATGAAACACAGAAATTGCATCCGGATTGAATACAACAGTCACCATGCGCACTTTCCTCCATGGGAGTAATGTCTCAAAAATTTTACGCTATGATCGTTCCCTGGTAGACCAGTAGTAGTTTACGATGCACATCTGTGGGCATTCTGTAATGTGTGGACTATCAGAGTTTTGATGAAACACAGAAATTGCATTAGGGGTGAATACAACAGTCACTATGCGCAACTTTCCTAAATGGGAGTAATGTCTCAAACAGTCTACGCTTTGATCGTTCCCTGCAAGACCAGTAGTAGTTTCCGATGCACATCTGGAGGCATTCTGTAATCTGTGGACCTTAAAAGTGTTGATGAAACACAGAAATTGCCGCGGGATTCAATACAACAGTCACCATGCGCACTTTCCTCCATGGGGGTAATGCCTCAAACAGTCTACGCTTTGATGGTCTCCTGGAGGGCCAGTAGTAGTTTCCGATGCACATCTGGAGGCATTCTGTAATCTGTGGACCTTAAAAGTGTTGATGAAACACAGAAATTGCCGCGGGATTCAATACAACAGTCACCATGCGCACTTTCCTCCATGGGAGTAATGTCTCAAACAGTCTACGCTTAGATCGATCCCTGGGAGACCTGGGAGACCTGTAGTAGTTTCCGATGCACATCTGGAGGCATTCAGTAATCTGTGGACTATCAGAGTGTTGATGAAACACAGAAATTGCATCGGGATTGAATACAACATTCACCATGTGCACTTTCCTCCATGGGAGTAATGTCTCAAACATTTTACGCTTTGATCGTTCCCTGGAAGACCAGCAGTAGTTTCCGATGCACATCTGGGGGCATTCTGTAATGTGTGGACTATCAGAGTGTTGATGGAACACAGAAATTGTATCGGGATTGAATACAACAGACCCCATGCGCACTTTCCTCCATGGGGGTGATGTCTCAAACAGTCTACGCTTTGATCTTTCCCTGCAAGACGAGCAGTAGTTTCCGATGCACATCTGGAGGCATTCTGTAATCTGTGGACCTTCAAAGTGTTGATGAAACACAGAGATTGCATTGGGATTGAATACAACAGTCACCATGCGCACTCTCCTAGATGGGAGTAATGTCTCAAACAGTCTACGCTTTGATCGTTCCCTGGAAGACAAGTAGTAGTTTCCGATGCACATCTGGTGTCATTCTGTAATCTGTGGACTATCAGAGTGTTGATGAAACACAGAATTTGCATCGGGATTGAGTACAACAGTCACCATGCGCACTTTCCTCCATGGGAGTAATGTCTGAAACTTTCTACGATTTGATCGTTCCCTGGAAGACCAGTAGTAGTTTCCGATGCACATCTGGGGGCATTCTGTAATGTGTGACCCATCAGAGTGTTGATGAAACACAGAAATTGCCGCGGGATTGAATACAACAGTCACCATGCGCACTTTCCTCCATGGAAGTAATGTCTCAACAGTTTACGCTTTGATCGTTTCCTGCAAAACCAGTAGTAGTTTCGTTGCACATCTGGAGGCATTCTGTAATCTGTAGACCTTCAAAAAGTTGGTGAAACACAGAAATTGCATCGGGATTGAATACAACAGTCACCATGCGCACTTTCCTCCATGGGAGTAATGTCTCAAACAGTGTACACTTAGATCGTTCCCTGCAACACCTGTAGTAGTTTCCGAAGCACATCTGGTGGCATTCTGTAATGTGTGGACCTTCAAAGTGTTGATGAATCACAGGAATTGCCGCGGGATTGAATACAACAGTCACCATGCGCACTTTCCTCCATGGGAGTAATGTCTCAAACTGTCTACGATTTGATCGTTCACTGGAAGACCAGTAGTAGTTTCCGATGGACATCTGGAGGCATTTTGTAATCTGTGGACAATCAGAGTGTTGATGAAACACAGAAATTTCATCGGGATTGAATACAACAGACACCATGCGCACTTTCCTCATTGGGAGTAATGTATCAAAGAGTTTATGCTTTGATCGTTCCCTGGAAGACCAGTAGTAGCTTCCGACGCACATCTGGGGGCATTCTGTAATGTGTGGACTATCAGAGTGTTGATGAAACACAGAAATTGCATCAGGATTGAATACAACAGTCACCATGCGCACTTTCCTCCATGGGAGTAATGTCTCAAATATTTTACGCTTTGATCGTTCCCTGGAAGACCAGTAGTAGTTTCCGATGCACATCTGGGGGCATTCTGTAATGTGTGGACTATCAGAGTGTTGATGAAGCACAGAAATTGCATCAGGATTGAATACTAAAGTCACCATGCGCACTTTCCTCCATGGGAGTAATGTCTCAAACATTTTACGCTTTGATCGTTCCCTGGAAGACCAGTATTAGTTTCCGATGCACATCTGGGGGCATTCTGTCATGTGTGGACTATCATAGTGTTGATGGAACACAGAAATTGAATCGGGATTGAATACAACAGTCACCATGTGCACTTTCCTCCATGGGAGTAATGTCTCAAAGAGTCTACGCTTTGATCGATCCCTGGGATACCTGTAGAAGTTTCCGATGCACATCTGGAGGCATTCTGTAATCTGTGGACTATCAGAGTGTTGATGAAACACAGAAATTGCATCGGGATTGAATACAACATTCACCATGTGCACTTTCCTCCATGGGAGTAATGTCTCAAACAGTCTACGCTTTGATCGTTCCCTGGAAGACCAGTAGTAGTTTCCGATGCACATCTGGGGGCATTCTGTAATGTGTGAACTATCAGAGTGTTGATGAAACACAGAAATTGCATCGGGATTGAATACAACAGTCACCATGCGCACTTTCCACCATGGGAGTAATGTCTCAAAAGTCTACGCATTGATCGTTCCCTGGAAGACCAGATGTCGATTCCGATGGACATCTGGAAGCATTCTGTAATATGTGGACAATCGGAGTGTTGATGAAATACAGAAATTGCATCGGGATTGAATACAACAGACACCATGCGCACTTTCTTCATTGGGAGGAATGTCTCTAACAGTCTACGCTTTGATCGTTCCCTGCAAGACCAGTAGTAGTTTCCGATGCACATCTGGAGGCATTCTGTAATGTGTAGACCTTCAAAGTGTTGATGAAACACAGGAATTGCCGCGGGATAGAATACAACAGTCACCATGTGCACTTTCCTCCATGGGAGTAATGTCTCAAAGAGTCTACGCTTTGATCGATCCCTGGGATACCTGTAGAAGTTTCCGATGCACATCTGGAGGCATTCTGTAATCTGTGGACTATCAGAGTGTTGATGAAACACAGAAATTGCATCGGGATTGAATACAACAGTCACCATGTGCACTTTCCTCCATGGGAGTAATGTCTCAAAGAGTCTACGCTTTGATCGATCCCTGGGATACCTGTAGAAGTTTCCGATGCACATCTGGAGGCATTCTGTAATCTGTGGACTATCAGAGTGTTGATGAAACACAGAAATTGCATCGGGATTGAATACAACATTCACCATGTGCACTTTCCTCCATGGGAGTAATGTCTCAAACAGTCTACGCTTTGATCGTTCCCTGGAAGACCAGTAGTAGTTTCCGATGCACATCTGGGGGCATTCTGTAATGTGTGAACTATCAGAGTGTTGATGAAACACAGAAATTGCATCGGGATTGAATACAACAGTCACCATGCGCACTTTCCACCATGGGAGTAATGTCTCAAAAGTCTACGCATTGATCGTTCCCTGGAAGACCAGATGTCGATTCCGATGGACATCTGGAGGCATTCTGTAATCTGTGGACTATCAGAGTGTTGATGAAACACAGAAATTGCATCGGGATTGAATACAACATTCACCATGTGCACTTTCCTCCATGGGAGTAATGTCTCAAACAGTCTACGATTTGACCGTTCCCTGGAAGACCAGTAGTCGATTCCGATGGACATCTGGAAGCATTCTGTTATATGTGGACAATCGGAGTGTTGATGAAATACAGAAATTGCATCGGGATTGAATACAGCAGACACCATGCGCACTTTCCTCATTGGGAGTAATGTCTCAAAGAGTTTATGCTTTGATCGTTCCCTGGAAGACCAGTAGTAGCTTCCGACGCACATCTGGGGGCATTCCGTAATGTGTGGACTATCAGAGTGTTGATGAAACACAGAAATTGTATCGGGATTGAATACAACAGACCGCTTGCGCACTTTCCTCCATGGGGGTGATGTCTCAAACAGTCTACGCTTTGATCGTTCCCTGGAAGACCAGTAGTAGTTTGCGATGCACATCTGTGGGCATTCTGTAATGTGTGGACTATCAGAGTTTTGATGAAACACAGAAATTGCATTAGGATTGAATACAACAGTCCCTATGCGCAACTTTCCTAAATGGGAGTAATGTCTCAAACAGTCTACGCTTTGATCGTTCCCTGCAAGACCAGTAGTAGTTTCCGATGCACATCTGGAGGCATTCTGTAATCTGTGGACCTTAAAAGTGTTGATGAAACACAGAAATTGACGCGGGATTCAATACAACAGTCACCATGCGCACTTTCCTCCATGGGGGTAATGCCTCAAACAGTCTACGCTTTGATGGTCTCCTGGAGGGCCAGTAGTAGTTTCCGATGCCCATCTGGAGGCATTCTGTAATCTGTGGACCTTCAAATTGTTGATGAAACACAGAAATTGAATCGGGATCGAATAAAACAGTCACCATGCGCACTTTCCTCCATGGGAGTAATGTCTCAAACAGTCTACGCTTAGATCGATCCCTGGGAGACCTGGGAGACCTGTAGTAGTTTCCGATGCACATCTGGAGGCATTCTGTAATCTGTGGACTATCAGAGTGTTGATGAAACACAGAAATTGCATCGGGATTGAATACAACATTCACCATGTGCACTTTCCTCTATGGGAGTAATGTCTCAAACATTTTACGCTTTGATCGTTCCCTGGAAGACCAGTATTAGTTTCCGATGCACATCTGGGGGCATTCTGTAATGTGTGGACTATCAGAGTGTTGATGGAACACAGAAATTGTATCGGGATTGAATACAACAGACCCCATGCGCACTTTCCTCCATGGGGGTGACGTCTCAAACAGGCTACGCTTTGATCTTTCCCTGCAAGACGAGCAGTAGTTTCCGATGCACATCTGGAGGCATTCTGTAATCTGTGGACCTTCAAAGTGTTGATGAAACACAGAAATTGCATTGGGATTGAATACAACAGTCACCATGCGCACTTTCCTAGATGGGAGTAATGTCTCAAACAGTCTACGCTTTGATCGTTCCCTGGAAGACAAGTAGTAGTTTCCGATGCACATCTGGTGTCATTCTGTAATCTGTGGACTATCAGAGTGTTGATGAAACACAGAATTTGCATCGGGATTGAGTACAACAGTCACCATGCGCACTTTCCTCCATGGGAGTAATATCTGAAACTGTCTACGATTTGATCGTTCCCTGGAAGACCAGTAGTAGTTTCCGATGCACATCTGGGGGCATTCTGTAATGTGTGACCCATCAGAGTGTTGATGAAACACAGAAATTGCCGCGGGATTGAATACAACAGTCACCATGCGCACTTTCCTCCATGGAAGTAATGTCTCAACAGTTTACGCTTTGATCGTTTCCTGCAAAACTAGTAGTAGTTTCGATGCACATCTGGAGGCATTCTGTAATCTGTAGACCTTCAATAAGTTGGTGAAACACAGAAATTGCATCGGGATTGAATACAACAGTCACCATGCGCACTTTCCTCCATGGGAGTAATGTCTCAAACAGTCTACACTTAGATCGTTCCCTGCAACACCTGTAGTAGTTTCCGAAGCACATCTGGTGGCATTCTGTAATGTGTGGACCCTCAAAGTGTTGATGAATCACAGGAATTGCCGCGGGATTGAATACAACAGTCACCATGCGCACTTTCCTCCATGGGAGTAATGTCTCAAACTGTCTACGATTTGATCGTTCCCTGGAAGACCAGTAGTAGTTTCCGATGGACATCTGGAGGCATTTTGTAATCTGTGGACAATCAGAGTGTTGATGAAACACAGAAATTTCATCGGGATTGAATACAACAGACACCATGCGCACTTACCTCATTGGGAGTAATGTCTCAAAGAGTTTATGCTTTGATCGTTCCCTGGAAGACCAGTAGTAGCTTCCGACGCACATCTGGGGGCATTCTGTAATGTGTGGACTATCAGAGTGTTGATGAAACACAGAAATTGCATCAGGATTGAATACAACAGTCACCATGCGCACTTTCCTCCTTGGGAGTAATGTCTCTAATATTTTACGCTTTGATCGTTCCCTGGAAGACCAGTAGTAGTTTCCGATGCACATCTGGGGGCATTCTGTAATGTGTGGACTATCAGAGTGTTGATGAAGCACAGAAATTGCATCAGGATTGAATACTAAAGTCACCATGCGCACTTTCCTCCATGGGAGTAATGTCTCAAACATTTTACGCTTTGATCGTTCCCTGGAAGACCAGTACTAGTTTCCGATGCACATCTGGGGGCATTCTGTAATGTGTGGACTATCATAGTGTTGATGGAACACAGAAATTGAATCGGGATTGAATACAACAGACCCCATGCGCACTTTCCTCCATGGGGGTGATGTCTCAAACTGTCTACGCTTTGATCGTTCCCTGCAAGACCAGTAGTAGTTTCCGATGCACATCTGGAGGCATTCTGTAATCTGTGGACCTTCAAAGTGTTGATGAAACACAGAAATTGCATTGGGATTGAATACAACAGTCACCATGCGCACTTTCCTAGATGGGAGTAATGTCTCAAACAGTCTACGCTTTGATCGTTCCCTGGAAGACAAGTAGTAGTTTCCGATGCACATCTGGTGTCATTCTGTAATCTGTGGACTATCAGAGTGTTGATGAAATACAGAATTTGCATCGGGATTGAGTACAACAATCACCATGCGCACTTTCCCCCATTTAAGTAATGTCTCAAACAGTTTACGCTTTGATCGTTCCCTGCAAAACCAGTAGTAGTTTCGATGCACATCTGGTGGCATTCTGTCATCTGTGGACCTTCAAAGTGTTGATGAAACACAGAATACGAATCGGGATTGAATACAACAGTCACCATGCGCACTTTCCTCCATGGGAGTAATGTCTCAAACATTTTACGCATTGATCGATCCCTGGAAGACCAGTAGTAGTTTCCGGTGCACATCTGGGGGCATTCTGTAATGTGTGGACTATCAGAGTGTTGATGGAACACAGGAATTGCATCGGGATTGAATACAACAGACCCCATGCGCACTTTCCTCCACGGGGGTGATGTCCCAAACAGTCTACGCTTTGATCTTTCCCTGCAAGACCAGTAGTAGTTTCCGATGCACATTTGGAGGCATTCTGTAATCTGTGGACCTTCAAAGTGTTGATGAAACACAGAATTTGAATCTTGATTGAATACAACAGTCACCATGCGCACTCTCTCCCATGGGAGTAATGTCTCAAACAGTCTACGCTTTGATCGTTTCCTGGAGGACCAGTAGTATTTTCCGATGCACATCTGGAGGCATTCTGTAATCTGTGGACCTTGAAAAAGTTGGTGAAACACAAAAATTGCATCGGGATTGAATACAACAGTCACCATGCGCACTTTCCTCCATGGGAGTAATGTCTGAAACAGTTCACGCTTTGATCGTTCCATGGAAGACTAGTAGTAGTTTCCGATGCACATATGGGGGCATTCTGTAATGTGTGGACTATCAGAGTGTTGATGAAACACAGAAATTGTACGGGATTGAATACAACAGACACCATGCGCACTTTCCTCAATGGGAGTAATGTCTCAAACATTTTACGCATTGATCGATCCCTGGAAGACCAGTAGTAGTTTCCGATGCCCATCTGGAGGCATTCTGTAATCTGTAGACCTTCAAATTCTTGATGAAACACAGAAATTGAATCGGGATCGAATAAACAGTCACCATGCGCACTTTCCTCCATGGGAGTAATGTCTCAAACAGTCTACGCTTAGATCGATCCCTGGGAGACCTGGGAGACCTGTAGTAGTTTCCGATGCACATCTGGAGGCATTCTGTAATCTGTGGACTATCAGAGTGTTGATGAAACACAGAAATTGCATCGGGATTGAATACAACATTCACCATGTGCACTTTCCTCCATGGGAGTAATGTCTCAAACATTTTACGCTTTGATCGTCCCCTGGAAGACCAGTATTAGTTTCCGATGTTCATCTGGGGGCATTCTGTAATGTGTGGACTATCAGAGTGTTGATGGAACACAGAAATTGTATCGGGATTGAATACAACAGACCCCATGCTCACTTTCCTCCATGGGGGTGACGTCTCAAACAGTCTACATTTTGATCTTTCCCTGCAAGACCATTAGTAGTTTCCGATGCACATCTGGAGGCATTCTGTAATCTGTGGACCTTAAAAGTGTTGATGAAACAAAGAAATTGCATTGAGATTGAATACAACAGTCACCATGCGCACTTTCCTAGATGGGAGTAATGTCTCAAACAGTCTACGCTTTGATCGTTCCCTGGAAGACAAGTAGTAGTTTCCGATGCACATCTGGTGTCATTCTGTAATCTGTGGACTCAGAGTGTTGATGAAACACAGAATTTGCATCGGGATTGAGTACAACAGTCACCATGCGCACTTTCCCCCATGGAAGTAATGTCTCAAACAGTTTACGCTATGATCTTTCCCTGGAAGGCCAGTAGTAGTTTCCGATGCACATCTGGGGGCATTCTGTAGTGTGTGACCCATCAGAGTGTTGATGAAACACAGAAACTGCCGCGGGATTGAATACAACAGTCACCATGCGCACTTTCCTCCATGGAAGTAATGTCTCAACAGTTTACGCTTTGATCGTTCCCTGCAAAACCAGTAGTAGTTTCGATGAACATCTGGAGGCATTGTGTAATCTGAGGACCTTCAAAAAGTTGGTGAAACACAGAAATTGCATCGGGATTGAATACAACAGTCACCATGCGCACTTTCCTCCATGGGAGTAATGTCTCAAACAGTCTACACTTAGATCGTTCCCTGCAACACCTGTAGTAGTTTCCGATGCACATCTGGTGGCATTCTGTAATGTGTGGACCTTCAAAGTGTTGATGAAACACAGAATATGAATCGGGATTGAATACAACAGTCACCATGCGCACTTTCCTCCATTGGAGTAATGTCTCAAACATTTTACGCTTTGATCGATCCCTGGAAGACCAGTAGTAGTTTCCGGTGCACATCTGGAAGCATTCTGTAATGTGTGGACTATCAGAGTGTTGATGGAACACAGGAATTGCATCGGGATTGAATACAACAGACCCCATGCGCACTTTCCTCCATGGGAGTAATGTCTCAAATATTTTACGCTTTGATCGTTCCCTGGAAGAAAAGTAGTAGTTTCCGATGCACATCTGGGGGCATTCTGTAATGTGTGGACTATCAGAGTGTTGATGAAACACAGAAATTGCATCAGGATTGAATACTAAAGTCACCATGCGCACTTTCCTCCATGGGAGTAATGTCTCAAACATTTTACGCTTTGATCGTTCCCTGGAAGACCAGTAGTAGTTTCCGATGCACATCTGGGGGCATTCTGTAATGTGTGGACTATCAGAGTGTTGATGGAACACAGAAATTGCATCGGGATTGAATACAACAGACCCCATGCGCACTTTCCTCCATGGGGGTGATGTCTCAAACAGTCTACGCTTTGATCGTTCCCTGCAAGACCAGTAGTAGTTTCCGATGCACATCTGGAGGCATTCTGTAATCTGTGGACCTTCAAAGTGTTGATCAAACACAGAAATTGCATTGGGATTGAATACAACAGTCACCATGTGCACTTTCCTAGATGGGCGTAATGTCTCAAACAGTCTACGCTTTGATCGTTCCCTGGAAGCCAAGTAGTAGTTTCCGATGCACATCTGGTGTCATTCTGTAATCTGTGGACTATCAGAGTGTTGATGAAATACAGAATTTGCATCGGGATTGAGTACAACCGTCACCATGCGCACTTTCCCCCATTTAAGTAATGTCTCAAACAGTTTACGCTTTGATCTTTCCCGGGAAGGCTAGTAGTAGTTTCCGATGCACATCTGGGGGCATTCTGTAATGTGTGACCCATCAGAGTGTTGATGAAACACAGAAATTGCCGCGGGATTGAATACAACAGTCACCATGCGCACTTTCCTCCATGGAAGTAATGTCTCAAACAGTTTACGCTTTGATCGTTCCCTGCAAAACCAGTAGTAGTTTCGATGCACATCTGGAGGCATTCTGTAATCTGTGGACTTTCAAAAAGTTGGTGAAACACAGAAATTGCATCGGGATTGAATACAACAGTCACCATGCGCACTTTCCTCCATGGGAGTAATGTCTCAAACAGTCTACACTTTGATCTTTCCCTGCAAGACCAGTAGTAGTTTCCGATGCAGATCTGGAGGCATTCTGTAATCTGTGGACCTTCAAAGTGTTGATGAAACACAGAATTTGAATCTTGATTGAATACAACAGTCACCATGCGCACTTTCTTCCATGGGAGTAATGTCTCAAACAGTCTACGCTTTGACCGTTCCCTGGAAGACCAGTAGTAGTTTCCGATGCACATCTGGAGGCATTCTGTAATCTGTGGACTTTCAAAGTGTTGATGAAATACAGAAATTGCCTCAAGATTGAATACAACAGTCATCATCGGCACTTTCCTCCATGGGAGTAATGTTTCAAACAGTCTACGATTTGATCGTTTCCTGGAAGACCAGTAGTAGTTTCCGATGCACATCTGGAGGCATTCTCTAATCTTTGGACCTTCAAAGTGTTGATGAAACACAGAAATTGCATCGGGATTCAATACAACAGTCACCATGCGCACTTTCCTCCATGGGAGTAATGTCTCTAACAGTCTACGCTTTGATCGTTACCTGCAAGACCAGTAGTAGTTTCCGATGCACATCTGGAGGCATTCTGTAATGTGTGGACCTTCAAAGTGTTGATGAAACACAGGAATTGCCGCGGGATTGAATACAACAGTCACCATGCGTACTTTCCTCCATGTGAGTAATGTCTCAAACTGTCTACGATTTGATCGTTCCCTGGAAGACCAGTAGTAGCTTCTGATGGACATCTGGAGGCATTCTGTAATCTGTGGACAATCAGAGTGTTGATGAAACACAGAAATTGCATCGGGATTGAATACAACAGACACCACTCTCACTTTCCTCCATGGGGGTGATGTCTCAAACAGTCTACGCTTTGATCGTTCCCTGCAAGACCAGTAGTAGCTTCCGACGCACATCTGGGGGCATTCTGTAATGTGTGGACTATCAGAGTGTTGATGAAACACAGAAATTGCATCAGGATGCAATACAACGGTCACCATGCGCACTTTCCTCTATGGGAGTAATGTCTCAAACATTTTACGCTTTGATCGTTCCCTGGAAGACCAGTAGTAGTTTCCGATGCACATCTGGGGGCATTCTGTAATCTGGGGACCTTCGAAGTGTTGATGATACACAGTAATTGCATTGGGATTGAATACAACAGTCACCATGCGCACTTTCCTAGATGGGAGTAATGTCTCAAACAGTCTACGCTTTGATCGTTCCCTGGAAGACAAGTAGTAGTTTCCGATGCACATCTGGTGTCATTCTGTAATCTGTGGACTATCAGATTGTTGATGAAACACAGAATTTGCATCGGGATTGAGTACAACAGTCACCATGCGCACTTTCCCCCATGGAAGTAATGTCTCAAACAGTTTACGCTTTGATCTTTCCCTAGAAGGCCAGTAGTAGTTTCCGAAGCACATCTCTGGGCATTCTGTAATGTGTGACCCATCAGAGTGTTGATGAAACACAGAAATTGCCGCGGGATTGAATACAACAGTCATCATGCGCACTTTCCTCCATGGAAGTAATGTCTCAACAGTTTACGCTTTGATCGTTTCCTGCAAAACCAGTAGTAGTTTCGATGCACATCTGGAGGCATTCTGTAATCTGTGGACCTTCAAAAAGTTGGTGAAACACAGAAATTGCATCGGGATTGAATACAACAAACACCATGCGCATTTTCCTCCATGGGAGTAATGTCTCAAACAGTCTACACTTAGATCGTTCCCTGCAACACCTGTAGTAGTTTCCGATGCACATCTTGTGGCATTCTGTAATGTGTGGACCTTCAAAGTGTTGATGAAACACAGGAATTGCTGCGGGATTGAATACAACAGTCACCATGCGTCTTTCCTCCATGGGAGTAATGTCTCAAACTGTCTACTATTTGATCGTTGCCTGGAAGACCAGTAGTAGTTTCCGATGGACATATTTGGGCATTTTGTAATCTGTGGACAATCAGAGTGTTGATGAAACACAGAAATTGCATCGGGATTGAATACAACAGACACCATGCGCACTTTCCTCATTGGGAGTAATGTCTCAAATAGTTTATGCTTTGATCGTTCCCTGGAAGACCAGTAGTAGCTTCCGACGCACATCTGGGGGCATTCTGTAATGTGTGGACTATCAGAGTGTTGATGAAACACAGAAATTGCATCAGGATTGAATACAACAGTCACCATGCGCACTTTCTTCCATGGGAGTAATGTCTCAAACAGTCTACGCTTTGACCGTTCCCTGGAAGACCAGTAGTAGTTTCCGATGCACATCTGGAGGCATTCTGTAATCTTTGGACCTTCAAAGTGTTGATGAAACACAGAAATTGCATCGGGATTCAATACAACAGTCACCATGCGCACTTTCCTCCATGGGAGTAATGTCTCTAACAGTCTACGCTTTGATCGTTCCCTGCAAGACCAGTAGTAGTTTCCGATGCACATCTGGAGGCATTCTGTAATGTGTGGACCTTCAAAGTGTTGATGAAACACAGGAATTGCTGCGGGATTGAATACAACAGTCACCATGCGCACTTTCCTCCATGTGAGTAATGTCTCAAACTGTCACGATTTGATCGTTCCCTGGAAGACCAGTAGTAGCTTCTGATGGACATCTGGAGGCATTCTGTAATCTGTGGACAATCAGAGTGTTGATGAAACACAGATATTGCATCGGGATTGAATACAACAGACACCACTCTCACTTTCCTCCATGGGGGTGATGTCTCAAACAGTCTACGCTTTGATCGTTCCCTGCAAGACTAGTAGTAGCTTCCGACGCACTACTGGGGGCATTCTGTAATGTGTGGACTATCAGAGTGTTGTTGAAACACAGAAATTGCATCAGGATGCAATACAACAGTCACCATGCGCACTTTCCTCTATGGGAGTAATGTCTCAAACATTTTACGCTTTGATCGTTCCCTGGAAGACCAGTAGTAGTTTCCGATGCACATCTGGGGGCATTTTGTAATCTGGGGACCTTCAAAGTGTTGATGAAACACAGTAATTGCATTGGGATTGAATACAACAGTCACCATGCGCACTTTCCTAGACGGGAGTAATGTCTCAAACAGTCTACGCTTTGATCGTTCCCTGGAAGACATGTAGTAGTTTCCGATGCACATCTGGTGTCATTCTGTAATCTGTGGACTATCAGAGTGTTGATGAAACACAGAATTTGCATCGGGATTGAGTACAACTGTCACCATGCGCACTTTCCCCCATGGAAGTAATGCCTCAAACAGTTTACGCTTTTATCTTTCCCTGGAAGGCCAGTAGTAGTTTCCGATGCACATCTGGGGGCATTCTGTAATGTGTGACCCATCAGAGTGTTGATGAAACACAGAAATTGCCGCGGGATTGAATACAACAGTCACCATGCGCACTTCCCTCCATGGAAGTAATGTCTCAACAGTTTACGCTTTGATCGTTTCCTGCAAAACCAGTAGTAGTTTCGATGCACTTCTGGAGGCATTCTGTAATCTGTGGACCTTCAAAATGTTGGTGAAACACAGAAATTGCATCGGGATTGAATACAACAGACACCATGCGCACTTTCCTCATTGGGAGTAATGTCTCAAAGAGTTTATGCTTTGATCGTTCCCTGGAAGACCAGTAGTAGCTTCCGACGCACATCTGGGGGAATTCTGTAATGTGTGGACTATCAGAGTGTTGATGAAACACAGAAATTGCATCAGGATTGAATACAACAGTCACCATGCGCACTTTCCTCCATGGGAGTAATGTCTCAAATATTTTACGCTTTGATCGTTCCCTGGACGACCAGTAGTAGTTTCCGATGCACATCTGGGGGCATTCTGTAATGTGTGGACTATCAGAGTGTTGATGAAACACAGAAATTGCATCAGGATTGAATACTAAGGTCACCATGCGCACTTTCCTCCATGGGAGTAATGTCTCAAACATTTTACGCTTTGATCGTTCCCTGGAAGACCAGTAGTAGTTTCCGATGCACATCTGGGGGCATTCTGTAATGTGTGGACTATCAGAGTGTTGATGGAACACAGAAATTGCATCGGGATTGAATACAACAGACGCCATGCGCACTTTCCTAGATGGGAGTAATGTCTCAAACAGTCTACGCTTTGATCGTTCCCTGGAAGACAAGTAGTAGTTTCCGATGCACATCTGGTGTCATTCTGTAATCTGTGGACTATCAGAGTGTCGATGAAATACAGAATTTGCATCGGGATTGAGTACAACAGTCACCATGCGCACTTTCCCCCATTTAAGTAATGTCTCAAACAGTTTACGCTTTGATCTTTCCCTGGATGGCCAGTAGTCGTTTCCGATGCACATCTGGGGGCATTCTGTAATCTGTGGACTTTCAAACAGTTGGTGAAACACAGAAATTGCATCGGGATTGAATACAACAGTCACCATGCGCACTTTCCTCCATGGGAGTAATGTCTCAAACAGTCTACACTTTGATCGTTCCCTGAAACACCAGCAGTAGTTTCCGATGCACATCTGGTGGCATTCTGTCATCTGTGGACCTTCAAAGTGTTGATGAAACACAGAATATGAATCGGGATTGATACAACAGTCACCATGCGCACTTTCCTCCATGGGAGTAATGTCACAAACATTTTACGCTTTGATCGATCCCTGGAAGACCAGTAGTAGTTGCCGATGCACATCTGGGGGCATTCAGTAATGTGTGGACTATCAGAGTGTTGATGGAACACAGGAATTGCATCGGGATTGAATACAACAGACCCCATGCGCACTTTCCTCCACGGGGGTGATGTCTCAAACAGTCTACGCTTTGATCTTTCCCTGCAAGACCAGTAGTAGTTTCCGATGCACATCTGGAGGCATTCTGTAATCTGTGGACCTTCAAAGTGTTGATGAAACACAGAATTTGAATCTTGATTGAATACAACAGTCACCATGCGCACTTTCTTCCATGGGAGTAATGTCTCAAACAGTCTACGCTTTGACCGTTCCCTGGAAGACCAGTAGTAGTTTCCGATGCACATCTGGAGGCATTCTGTAATCTGTGGACCTTCAAAGTGTTGATGAAATACAGAAATAGCCCCAAGATTGAATACAACAGTCATCATCGGCATTTTCCTCCATGGGAGTAATGTCTCAAACAGTCTACGCTTTGATCGTTTCCTGGAGGACCAGTAGTATTTTCCGATGCACATCTGGAGGCATTCTGTAATCTGTGGATCTTGAAAAAGTTGGTGAAACACAAAAATTGCACCGGGATTGAATACAACAGTCACCATGCGCACTTTCCTCCATGGGAGTAATGTCTGAAAAAGTTCACGCTTTGATCGTTCCATGGAAGACTAGTAGTAGTTTCCGATGCACATATGGGGGCATTCTGTAATGTGCGGACTATCAGAGTGTTGATAAAACACAGAAATTGCATCGGGATTGAATACAACAGACACCATGCGCACTTTCCTCCATGGGAGTAATGTCTCAAACAGTCTACGCTTTGATCGTTCCCTGCAAGACCAGTAGTAGTTTCCGATGCACATCTGGAGGCATTCTGTAATCTGTGGACCTTAAAAGTGTTGATGAAACACAGAAATTGCCGCGGGATTCAATACAACAGTCACCATGCGCACTTTCCTCCATGGGAATAATGTCTCAAACAGTCTACGCTTTGATCGTCTCCTGGAGGGCCAGTAGTAGTTTCCGATGCCCATCTGGAGGCATTCTGTAATCTGTGGACCTTCAAATTGTTGATGAAACACAGAAATTGAATCGGGATCGAACAAAACAGTCACCATACGCACTTTCCTCCATGGGAGTAATGTCTCAACAGTTTACGCTTTGATCGTTCCCTGCAAAACCAGTAGTAGTTTCGATGCACATCTGGAGGCATTCTGTAATCTGTGGACCTTCAAAAAGTTGGTGAAACACAGAAATTGCATCGGGATTGAATACAACAGTCACCATGCGCACTTTCCTCCATGGGAGTAATGTCTCAAACAGTCTACACTTAGATCGTTCCCTGCAACACCTGTAGTAGTTTCCGATGCACATCTGGTGGCATTTTTTAATGTGTGGACCTTCAAAGTGTTGATGAAACACAGGAATTGCCGCGGGATTGAATACAACAGTCACCATGCGCACTTTCCTCCATGGGAGTAATGTCTCAAACTGTCTACGATTTGATCGTTCCCTGGAAGACCAGTAGTAGTTTCCGATGGACATCTGGAGGCATTTTGTAATCTGTGGACAATCAGAGTGTTGATGAAACACAGAAATTGCATCGGGATTGAATACAACAGACACCATGCGCACTTTCCTCATTGGGAGTAATGTCTCAAAGAGTTTATGCTTTGATCGTTCCCTGGAAGACCAGTAGTAGCTTCCGACGCACATCTGGGGGCATTCTGTAATGTGTGGACTATCAGAGTGTTGATGAAACACAGAAATTGCATCAGGATTGAATACAACAGTCACCATGCGCACTTTCCTCCATGGGAGTAATGTCTCAAATATTTTACGCTTTGATCATTCCCTGGAAGGCCAGTAGTAGTTTCCGATGCACATCTCTGGGCATTCTGTAATGTGTGGACTATCAGAGTGTTGATGAAACACAGAAATTGCATCAGGATTGAATACTAAAGTCACCATGCGCACTTTCCTCCATGGGAGTAATGTCTCAAACATTTTACGCTTCGATCGTTCCCTGGAAGACCAGTAGTAGTTTCCGATGCACATCTGGGGGCATTCTGTAATGTGTGGACTATCAGAGTGTTGATGGAACACAGAAATTGCATTGGGATTGAATACAACAGACCCCATGCGCACTTTCCTCCATGGGGGTGATGTCTCAAACAGTCTACGCTTTGATCGTTCCCTGCAAGACGAGTAGTAGTTTCCGATGCACATCTGGAGGCATTCTGTAATCTGTGGACCTTCAAAGTGTTGATGAAACACAGAAATTGCATTGGGATTGAATACAACAGTCACCATGCGCACTTTCCTAGATGGGAGTAATGTCTCAAACAGTCTACGCTTTGATCGTTCCCTGGAAGACAAGTAGTAGTTTCCGATGCACATCTGGTGTCATTCTGTAATCTGTGGACTATCAGAGTGTTGATGAAATACAGAATTTGCATCGGGTTGAGTACAACAGTCACCATGCGCACTTTCCTCCATGGAAGTAATGTCTCAAACAGTTTACGCTTTGATCGTTCCCTGCAAAACCAGTAGTAGTTTCGATGCACATCTGGAGGCATTCTGTAATCTGTGGACTTTCAAAAAGTTGGTGAAACACAGAAATTGCATCGGGATTGAATACAACAGTCACCATGCGCACTTTCCTCCATGGGAGTAATGTCTCAAACAGTCTACACTTTGATCGTTCCCTGCAACACCAGCAGTAGTTTCCGATGCACATCTGGTGGCATTCTGTCATCTGTGGACCTTCAAAGTGTTGATGAAACACAGAATATGAATTGGGATTGAATACAACAGTCACCATGCGCACTTTCCTCCATGGGAGTAATGTCTCAAACGTTTTACGCTTTGATCGATCCCTGGAAGACCATTAGTAGTTTCCGATGCACATCTGGGGGCATTCTGTAATGTGTGGACTATCAGAGTGTTGATGGAACACAGGAATTGCATCGGGATTGAATACAACAGACCCCATGCGCACTTTCCTCCACGGGGGTGATGTCCCAAACAGTCGACGCTTTGATCTTTCCCTGCAAAACCAGTAGTAGTTTCCGATGCACATCTGGAAGCATTCTGTAATCGTTGGACCTTCAAAGTGTTGATGAAACACAGAATTTGAATCTTGATTGAATACAACAGTCACCATGCGCACTTTCTTCCATGGGAGTAATGTCTCAAACAGTGTACGCTTTGATCGTTTCGTGGAGGACCAGTAGTATTTTCCGATGCACATCTGGAGGCATTCTGTAATCTGTGGACCTTGAAAAAGTTGGTGAAACACAAAAATTGCATCGGGATTGAATACAACAGTCACCATGCGCACTTTCCTCCATGGCAGTAATGTCTGAAACAGTTCACGCTTTGACCGTTCCATGGAAGACTAGTAGTAGTTTCCGATGCACATATGGGGGCATTCTGTAATGTGTGGACTATCAGAGTGTTGATAAAACACAGAAATTGCATCGGGATTGAATACAACAGACACCATGCGCACTTTCCTCCATGGGAGTAATGTCTCAAACAGTCTACGATTTGATCGTTTCCTGGAAGACCAGTAGTAGATTCCGATGCACATCTGGGGTCATTCTGTAATGTGTGACCCATCAGAGTGTTGATGAAACACAGAAATTGCCGCGGGATTGAATACAACAGTCAAAATGCGCACTTTCCTCCTTGGAAGTAATGTCTCAAACAGTTTACGCTTTGATCGTTCCCTGCAAGACCAGTAGTAGTTTCGATGCACATCTGGAGGCATTCTGTAATCTGTGGACCTTCAAATTGATGATGAAACACAGAAATTGAATCGGGATCGAATACAACAATCACCATGCGCACTTTCCTCCATGGGAGTAATATTTCAAACAGTCTACGCTTTGATCGTCCCCTACAAGACCAGTAGTAGTTTCCGATGCACATCTTCTGACATTCTGTAATGTGTGGACTATCAGAGTGTTGATGAAACACAGAAATTGCATCTGGATTGAAAACAACAGTCAAAATGCGCCCTTTCCTCCAAGGGAGTAATGTCTCAAACAGTTTACGCTTTGATCGATCCCTGGAAGAGCAGTAGTAGTTTCCGCTGCACGTCCGTGGGCATTCTGTAAAGTGTGGACTATCAGAGTGTTGATGAAACACAGAAATTGCATCAGGATGTAATACAACAGTCACCATGAGCACCTTCCTCCATGGAAGTAATGTGTCAAACAGTTTACGCTTTGATCGTTCCCTGGAAGACCAGTAGTAGTTTCCGATGCACATCTGGAGGCATTGTGTAGTGTGTGGACTATCAGAGTGTTGATGAAACACAGATATTGCATTTGGATTGAATACAACAAACCCCATGCGCATTTCCTCCATGGGAGTAATGTCTCAAACAGTCTACGCTTTGATCGTTCCCTGCAAGACCAGTAGTAGTTTCCGATGCACATCTGAGGGCATTCTGTAATCTGTGGACTTTCAAAGTGTTGATGAAACACAGAAATTGCATCGGGATTGAATACAACAGTCACCATGCGCACTTTCCTAGATGGGAGTAATGCCTCAAACAGTCTACGCTTTGATCGTACCCTGGAAGACAAGTAGTAGTTTCCGATGCACATCTGGTGTCATTCTGTAATCTGTGGATTATCAGAGTGTTGATGAAACACAGAATTTGCATCGGGATTGAATACAACAGTCACCATGCGCACTTTCCCATATGGAAGTAATGTCTCAAACAGTTTACGCTTTGATCTTTCCCTGGAAGGCCAGTAGTAGTCTCTGATGCACATCTGGGGGCATTCTGTAATGTGTGACCCATCAGAGTGTTGATGAAACACAGAAATTGCCGCGGGATTGAATACAACAGTCACTATGCGCACTTTCCTCCATGGAAGTAATGTCTCAAACAGTTTACGCTTTGATCGTTCCCTGCAAGACCAGTAGTAGTTTCGATGCACATCTAGAGGCATTCTGTAATCTGTGGACCTTCAAAGAGTTGTTGAAACACAGAAATTGCATCGGGATTGAATACAAGTGTCACCATGCGCACTTTCCTCCATGGGAGTAATGTCTCAAAGAGTCTACGCTTTGATCGTTCCCTGGAATACCAGTAGTACTTTCCGATGCACATCTGGGGGCGTTCTGTAATGTGTGGACTATCAGAGTGTTGATGAAACACAGAAATTGCTTCGGGATTAAATACAACAGTCACCATGCGCACTTTCCTCCATGGGAGTAATGTCTCAAACAGTCTACGCTCTGATCGTTCCGTGCAAGACCAGTAGTAGTTTGCTATGCACATCTGGAGGCATTCTGTAATCTGTGGACCTTCAAAAAGTTGATGAAACACAGAAATTGCATCGGGATTGAATACAACAGTCACCATGCGCACTTTCCTCCATGGGAGTAATGTCTCAAGCAGTCTACGCTTTGATCGTTCCCTGGAAGACAAGTAGTAGTTTCCGATGCACATCTGGTGCCATTCTGTAATGTGTGGACTATCAGAGTGTTGATGAAACACAGAAATTGCAGCGGGATTGAATACAACAGTCATTATGCGCACTTTCCTCCATTGGAGTAATGTCACAAACAGTCTACGCTTTGATCGTTCCCTGGAAGACCAGTAGTAGTTTCCGATGCACATCTGGGGGCATTCTGTAATGTGTGGACTGTTAGAGTGTTGATGAAACATGGAAATTGCATCAGGAATGAATACAACAGTCACCATTTGCACTTTCCTCCGTGGGAGTAATTTCACAAACAGTTTACGCTTTGATCGTTCCCTGGAAGGCCAGTAGTAGTTTCCGATGCACATCTGGGGGTATTCTGTAATGTGTGAACTATCAGAGTATTGATGAAACACTGAAATTGCATCGGGATTGAATACAACAGTCACCATGCGCACTTTCCTCCATGGGAGTAATGTCTCAAACAGTCTACGCATTGATCGTTCTCTGCAAGACCAGTAGTAGTCTGCAATGCACATCTGGAGGCTTTCTGTAATCTGTGGACCTTCAAAGTGTTGATGAAACTTAGAAATTGACGCGAGATTGAATACAACAGTCACCATGCGCACTTTCCTCCATGGGAGTAATGTGTCAAACAGTCTACGCTTTGATCGTTTCCTGGAGGACCAGTGGTATTTTCCGATGCACATCTGGAGGCATTCTGTAATCTGTGGACCTTCAAGGTGTTGATGAAACACAGAAATTGCATCGGGATTGAATACAAGAGACACCATGCGCACTTTCCTTATTGGGAGTAATGTCTCGAAGAGTTTATGCTTTGATCGTTCCCTGGAAGACCAGTAGTATCTTCCGTCGCACATCTGGGGGCATTCTGTAATGGGAGGACTTTCAGAGAGTTGATGAAACACAGAAATTGCATCAGGATTGAATACAACAGTCACAATGCGCACTTTCCTCCATGGGAGTAATGTCTCAAACAGTTTACGCTTTGATCGTTCCCTGCAAGACCAGTAGTAGTTTCGATGCACATCTGGAGGCATTCTGTAATCTGTGGACCTTCAAAGAGTTGTTGAAACACAGAAATTGCATCGGGATTGAATACAAGTGTCACCATGCGCACTTTCCTCCATGGGAGTAATGTCTCAAAGAGTCTACGCTTTGATCGTTCCCTGGAATACCAGTAGTACTTTCCGATGCACATCTGGGGGCGTTCTGTAATGTGTGGACTATCAGAGTGTTGATGAAACACAGAAATTGCTTCGGGATTAAATACAACAGTCACCATGCGCACTTTCCTCCATGGGAGTAATGTCTCAAACAGTCTACGCTCTGATCGTTCCGTGCAAGACCAGTAGTAGTTTGCTATGCACATCTGGAGGCATTCTGTAATCTGTGGACCTTCAAAAAGTTGATGAAACACAGAAATTGCATCGGGATTGAATACAACAGTCACCATGCGCACTTTCCTCCATGGGAGTAATGTCTCAAGCAGTCTACGCTTTGATCGTTCCCTGGAAGACAAGTAGTAGTTTCCGATGCACATCTGGTGCCATTCTGTAATGTGTGGACTATCAGAGTGTTGATGAAACACAGAAATTGCAGCGGGATTGAATACAACAGTCATTATGCGCACTTTCCTCCATTGGAGTAATGTCACAAACAGTCTACGCTTTGATCGTTCCCTGGAAGACCAGTAGTAGTTTCCGATGCACATCTGGGGGCATTCTGTAATGTGTGGACTGTTAGAGTGTTGATGAAACATGGAAATTGCATCAGGAATGAATACAACAGTCACCATTTGCACTTTCCTCCGTGGGAGTAATTTCACAAACAGTTTACGCTTTGATCGTTCCCTGGAAGGCCAGTAGTAGTTTCCGATGCACATCTGGGGGCATTCTGTAATGTGTGAACTATCAGAGTATTGATGAAACACAGAAATTGCATCGGGATTGAATACAACAGTCACCATGCGCACTTTCCTCCATGGGAGTAATGTCTCAAACAGTCTACGCATTGATCGTTCTCTGCAAGACCAGTAGTAGTCTGCAATGCACATCTGGAGGCATTCTGTAATCTGTGGACCTTCAAAGTGTTGATGAAACTTAGAAATTGACGCGAGATTGAATACAACAGTCACCATGCGCACTTTCCTCCATGGGAGTAATGTGTCAAACAGTCTACGCTTTGATCGTTTCCTGGAGGACCAGTAGTATTTTCCGATGCACATCTGGAGGCATTCTGTAATCTGTGGACATTCAAGGTGTTGATGAAACACAGAAATTGCATCGGGATTGAATACAAGAGACACCATGCGCACTTTCCTCATTGGGAGTAATGTCTCGAAGAGTTTATGCTTTGATCGTTCCCTGGAAGACCAGTAGTATCTTCCGTCGCACATCTGGGGGCATTCTGTAATGGGAGGACTTTCAGAGAGTTGATGAAACACAGAAATTGCATCAGGATTGAATACAACAGTCACAATGCGCACTTTCCTCCATGGGAGTAATGTCTCAAACATTTTACGCTTTGATCGTTCCCTGGAGGACCAGTAGTAGTTTCCGATGCACATCTGGGGGCATTCTGTAATGTGTGGACTATCAGAGTGTTGATGAAACACAGAAATTGCATCGGGATTGAATACAACAGACCCCATGCGCACTTTCCTCCATGGGGGTGATGTCTCAAAAAGTCTACGCTTTGATCGTTCCCTGCAAGACCAGTAGTAGTTTCCGATGCACATCTGGAGGCATTCTGTAATCTGTGGACCTACAAAGTGTTGATGAAACACAGAAATTGCATTGGGATTGAATACAACAGTCACCATGCGCACTTTCCCCCATGGAAGTAATGTCTCAAACAGTTTACGCTTTGATCGTTCCCTGCAAGACCAGTAGTAGTTTCCGATGCACATCTGGTGTCATTCTGTAATCTGTGGACTATCAGAGTGTTGATGAAACACAGAATTTGCTTCGGGATTGAATACAACAGTCACCATGCGCACTTTCCCCCATGGAAGTAATGTCTCAAACAGTTTACGCTTTGATCTTTCCCTGGAAGGCCAGTAGTAGTTTCCGATGCACATCTGGGGGCATTCTGTAATGTGTGACCCATCAGAGTGTTGATGAAACACAGAAATTGCCGCCGGGCTTGAATACAACAGTCCCTATGCGCTCTTTCCTCCATGGAAGTAATGTCTCAAACAGTTTACGCTTTGATCGTTCCCTGCAAGACCAGTAGTAGTTTCGATGCACATCTGGAGGCATTCTATAATCTGTGGACCTTCAAAGAGTTGGTGAAACACAGAAATTGCATCGGGATTCAATACAACAGTCAGCATGCGCACTTTCCTCCATGGGAGTAATGCCTCAAACAGTTTACCTTTTGATCGTTCCCTGGAAGACCAGTAGTAGTTTCCGATGCACATCTGTGGGCATTCTGTAATATGTGGACTATCAGAGTGTTGATGAAACACAGAAATTGCATCGGGATTGAATACAAGAGTCACCATGCGCACTTTCCTCCATGGGAGTAATGTCTCAAACAGTCTACGCTTTGATCGTTCCCTGCAACACCAGTAGTAGTTTCCGATGCACATCTGGTGTCATTCTGTAATGTGTGGACTATCAGAGTGTTGATGAAACACAGAAATTGCAGCGGGATTGAATACAACAGTCTTTATGCGCACTTTCCTCCATGGGAGTAATGTCTCGGACAGTCTACGTTTTGATCGTTCCCTGGAAGACCAGTAGTAGTTTGCGATGCACATCTGGAGTCATTCTGTAATCTGTGGACCTTCAAAGTTTTGATGAAACACAGTAGTTGCCGCGGGATTGAATATAACAGTCACCACGAACACTTTCCTCCATGGGTGTAAAGTCTCAAACAGTCTACGCTTTGATGTTTTCCTGGAGGACCAGTTGTATTTTCCGATGCACATCTGGAGGCATTCTGTAATCTGTAGACCTTCAAAGTGTTGATGAAACACAGAAGTTGCATCGGGATTGAATACAACAGTCACCATGCGCACTTTCCTCCATGGGACTAATGTCTCAAACAGTCTACGCTTTGATTGTTCACTGGAAGACAAGTAGTAGTTTCCGATGCACATCTGGGGGCATTCTGTAATGTGTGGACTATCAGAGTGTTGATGAAACACAGAAATTGCATCGGGATTGAATACAACAGTCACCATGCGCACTTTCCTCCATGAGAGTAATGTCTCAAACAGTCTACGCTTTGATCGTTCATTACAACACCAGTAGTAGTTTCCGATTCACATCTGGAGGCATTCTGTAATCTGTGGATCTTCAAATTGTTGATGAAACACAGATATTGAATCGGGATCGAATACAACAGTCACCATGCTCACTTTCCTCCACGGGAGTAATGTCTCAAACAGTCTACGGTTCGATCGTTTCCTGGAAGACCAGTAGTAGTTTCCGAAGCACATCTATGGGCTTTCTGTAATCTTTGGACCTTCAAAGTGTTGATGAAACACAGAAATTGCATCTGGATTCAATACAACAGTCACCATGCGCACTTTCCTCCATGGGAGTAATATCTCTAACAGTCTACGCTTTGATCGTTGCCTGAAAGACCGGTTGTAGTTTCCGATGCACATCTGGAGGCATTCTGTAATGTGTGGACCTTCAAAGTGTTGATGAAACACAGGAATTGCCGCGGGATTGAATACTACAGTCACCATGCGCACTTTCCTCCATGGGAGTAATGTCTCAAACAGTCTATGATTTGATCGTTCCCTGGAAGACCAGTAGTTGCTTCCGACGCACATCTGGTGGCATTCTCTAATGTGTGGACTATCAGAGTGTTGATAAAACACAGAAATTGCATCAGGATTGAATACAACAGTCACCATGCGCACTTTCCTCCATGGAAGTAATGTGAAACAGTTTACGCTTTGATCGTTCCCTGGAAGACCAGTAGTAGTTTCCGATGCACATCTGGGGGCATTCTGTAATGTGTGGACTATCAGAGTGTTGATTAAACACCGAAATTGCATTTGGATTGAATACAACAGACCCCATGCGCACTTTCCTCCATGGGAGTAATGTCTCAAACAGTCTACGCTTTGATCGTTCCCTGCATAACCAGTAGTAGTTTCCGATGCACATCTGGAGGCATTCTGTAATCTGTGGACCTTCAAAGTGTTGATGAAACACAGATATTGCATCGGGATTGAATACAACAGTCACCATGCGCACTTTCCTAGATGGGAGTAATGTCTCAAACAGTCTACGCTTTGATCGTTCCTTGGAAGACAAGTAGTAGTTTCCGATGCACATCTTATGTCATTCTGTAATCTGTCGACTATCAGAGTGTTGATGAAACACAGAATTTGCATCGGGATTGAATACAAAAGTCACCATGCGCACTTTCCTGAATGGGAGTAATGCCTCAAACAGTTTACGCTTTGATCGTTCCCTGGAAGACCAGTAGCAGTTTCCGATGCACATCTGGGGGCATTCTGTAAAGGGTAGACTATCAAAGTGTTAATGAAACACAGAAATTGCATCAGGATTGAATACGACACTCACCATGCGCACTTTCCCCCATGGAAGTAATGTCTCAAACGTTTTACGCTTTGATCGTTCCCTGGAAGACCAGTAGTAGTTTCCGATGCACATCTGGGTGCATTCTGTAATGTGTGACCTATCAGAGTGTTGATGAAACACAGAAATTGCCGCGGGATTGAATACAACAGTCACCATGCGCACTTTGCTCCATGGGTGTAATGTTTTAAACAGTCTACGCTTCGATCGTTCCCTGGAATACCAGTAGTACTTCCTGGTGCACATCTGGGGGCATTCTGTAATGTGTGGACTATCAGAGTGTTGATGAAACACAGATATTGCATCGGGATTAAATACAACAGTCACCATGCGCACTTTCCTCCATGGGAGTAATGTCTCAGACAGTCTACGCTTTGCTCGTTCCCTGCAAGACCAGTAGTAGTTTGCGATGCACATCTGGAGGCATTCTGTAATTTGTGTACCTTCAAAGTGTTGATCAAACACAGAAATTGCCGCGGGATTCAATACAACAGTCACCATGCGCACTTTCCTCCATGGGCATAATGTCTCAAACAGTCTACGCTTTGATCGTTTCCTGGAGGGCCAGTAGAAGTTTCCGACGCTGATCTGGAGGCATTCTGTAATCTGTGGACCTTCAAATTGTTGATGAAACACAGAAATTGAATCGGGATCGAATACAACAGTCACCATGCGCACTTTCCTCCATGGGAGTAATATCTCAAACAGTCCACGCTTTGATCGTTCCCTGGAAGACCAGTAGTAGTTTCCGATGCACATCTTCTGACATTCTGTAATGTGTGGACTATCAGAGTGTTGATGAAACACAGAAATTGCATCAAGATTGAATACAACAGTCAAAATGTGCCCTTTCCTCGATGGGAGTAATGTCTCAAGCAGTTTACGCTTTGATCGTTCCCTGGAAGAGCATTTGTAGTTTCCGATAAACATCTGTGGGCATTCTGTAAAGTGTGGACTATCAGAGTGTTGATGAAACACAGAAATTGCATCGGGATTGAATACAACAGACACCATGCGCACTTTCCTCCATGGGAGTAATGTCTCAAACAGTCTACGCTTTGATCGTTCCCTGGGAGACCTGTAGTAGTTTCCGATGCACATCTGGAGGCATTCTGTAATCTGTGGACTATCAGAGTGTTTATGAAACACAGAAATTGCATCAGGATTGAATACAACAGTCACAATGTGCACTTTCCTCCATGGGAGTAATGTCTCAAACAGTCTACGCTTTGATCGTTCCCTGGAAGACCAGTAGTAGTTTCCGATGCACATCTGGGGGCATTCTGTAATGTGTGGACTATCAGAGTGTTGATGAAACATAGAAATTGCATCAGGATCGAATACAACAGTCACCATGCGCACTTTCCTCCATGGAAGTAATGTCTCAAACAGTCTACGCTTTGATCGTTCCCTGGAAGACCAGTAGTAGTTTCCGATGAACATCTGGGGGCATTCTGTAATGTGTGGACTATCAGAGTGTTGATGAAACATAGAAATTGCATCAGCAATGAATACAACAGTCACCATGCGCACTTTCCTCCATGGGAGTAATGTCTCAACCAGTTTACGGTTTGATCGTTCCCTGGAAGACCAGTAGTAGTATCCGATGCACATCTGGGGGCATTCTGTAATGTGTGGACTATCAGAGTGTTGATGAAACACAGAAATTGCATCGGGATTGAATACAACAGTCACCATGCGCACTTTCCTCCATGGGAGTAATGTTTCAAACAGTCTACGCATTGATCGTTCCCTGCAAGACCAGTAGTAGTTTTCAAAGCACATCTGGAGGCATTCTGTAATCGGTGGATCTTCAAATTGTTGATGAAACACAGATATTGAACCGGGATCGAATACAACAGTCACCATGCGCACTTTCCTCCACGGGACTAATGTCTCAAACAGTCTACGGTTCGATCGTTTCCTGGAAGACCAGTAGTAGTTTCCGATGCACATCTATGGGCTTTCTATAATCGTTGGACCTTCAAAGTGTTGATGAATCAGAGAAATTGCATCTGGATTCAATACAAGAGTCACCATGCGCACTTTCCTCCATGGGAGTAATATCTCTAACAGTCTACGCTTTGATCGTTCCGTGAAAGACCGGTAGTAGTTTCCGATGCACATGTGGAGGCATTCTGTAATGTGTGGACCTTCAAAGTGTTGATGAAATACAGGAATTGCCGCGGGGTTGAATACTACAGACACCATGCCCACTTTCCTCCATGGGAGTAATGTCTCAAACAGTCTACGATTTGATCGTTCCCTGGAAGACCAGTAGTAGCTTCCGACGCACATCTGGGGGCATTCTGTAATGTGTGGACTATCAGAGTGTTGATGAAACACAGAAATTGCATCAGGATTGAATACAACAGTCACCATGCGCACTTTCCTCCATGGAAGTAATGTGTCAAACAGTTTACGCTTTGATCGTTCCCTGGAAGACCGGTAGTAGTTTCCGATGCACATCTGGGGGCATTCTGTAATGTGTGGACTATCAGAGTGTTGATGAAACACAGAAATTGAATTTGGATTGAATACAACAGACCCCATGCGCACTTTCCTCCATGGGAGTAATGTCTCAAACAGTCTACGCTTTGATCGCTCCCTGCAAGACCAGTAGTAGTTTCCGATGCACATCTGGAGGCATTCTGTAATCTGTGGACCTTCAAAGTGTTGATGAAACACAGAAATTGCATCGGTTTGAATACAACAGTCACCATGCGCACTTTCCTAGATGGGCGTAATGCCTCAAACAGTCTACGCATTGATCGTTCCCTGCAAGACCAGTAGTAGTTTGCAATGCACATCTGGACGCATTCTGTAATCTGTGGACCTTCAAAGTGTTGATGAAACATAGAAATTGCATCAGGAATGAATACAACAGTCACCATGCGCACTTTCCTCCATGGGAGTAATGTTTCAAACAGTCTACGCTTTGATCGTTCCCTGGAAGACCAGTAGTAGTTTCCGATGCACATCTGGGGCATTCTGTAATGTGTGGACTATCAGACTGTTGATGAAACATAGAAATTGCATCAGGAATGAATACAACAGTCACCATGCGCACTTTCCTCCATGGTAGTAATGTCTCAACCAGTTTACGGTTTGTTCGTTCCCTGGAAGACCAGTAGTAGTTTCCGATGCACATCTGGGGTCATTCTGTAATGTGTGGACTATCAGAGTGTTGATGAAACACAGAAATTGCATCGGGATTGAATAAAACAGTCACCATGCGCACTTTCCTCCATGGGAGTAATGTTTCAAACAGTCTACGCATTGATCGTTCCCTGCAAGACCAGTAGTAGTTTGCAATACACATCTAGAGGTTTCTGTAATCTGTGGACCTTCGAATTGTTGATGAAACACAGAAATTGCCGAGAGTTTGAATACAACAGTCAACATGCGCACTTTCCTCCATGGAAGTAATGTGTCAAACAGTTTACGCTTTGATCGTTCCCTGGAAGACCAGTTGTAGTTTCCGATGCACATCTGGGGGCATTCTGTAATGTGTGGACTATCAGAGTGTTGATGAAACACAGAAATTGCATTTGGATTGAATGCAACAGACCCCATGCGCACTTTCCTCCATGGGAGGAATGTCTCAAACAGTCTACGTTTGATCGTTCCCTGCAAGACCAGTAGTAGTTTCCGATGCACATCTGGAGGCATTCTGTAATCTGTGGACCTTCAAAAAGTTTGTGAAACACAAAAATTGCATCGGGATTGAATACAACAGTCACCATGCGCACTTTCCTCCATGGGAGTAATGTCTCAAACAGTCTACACTTTGATCGTTCCCTGCAACAACACTAGTAGTTTCCGATGCACATCTGGTGGCATTCTGTCATCTGTGGACCTTCAAAGTGTTGATGAAACACAGAGTTTTAATCGGGATTGAATACAACAGTCACCATGCGCACTTTCTTCCGTGGGAGTAATGTCTCAAACAGTCTACACTTTGACCGTTCCCTGGAAGACCAGTAGTAGTTTCCGATGCACATCTGGGGGCTTTCTGTGATGTGTGGACTATCAGAGTGTTGATGAAACATAGAAATTGCATAAGGAATGAAAACAACAGTCACCATTTGCACTTTCCTCCGTGGGAGTAATTTCTCAAACAGTTTACGCTTTGATCGTTCCCTGGAAGACCAGTAGTAGTTTCCGATGCACATCTGGGGGCATTCTGTAATGTGTGGTCTATCGGGATTGAATACAACAGTCACCATGCGCACTTTCCTCCATGGGAGTAATGTCTCAAACAGTCTACGCATTGATCGTTCCCTGCAAGACCAGTAGTAGTTTGCAATGCACATCTGGAGGCATTCTGTAATCTGTGGACCTTCAAAGTGTTAATGAAACACAGAAATTGACGCGAGATTAAATACAACAGTCGCCATGCGCACTTTCCTCCATGGGAGTAATGTCTCAAACAGTCTACGCTTTGATCGTTCCCTACAAGACCAGTAGTAGTTTCCGATGAACATCTGGGGGCATTCTGTAATGTGTGGACTATCAGAGTGTTGATGAAACATAGAAATTGCATCAGGAATGAATACAACAGTCACCATGCGCACTTTCCTCCATGGGAGTAATGTCTCAACCAGTTTACGGTTTGATCGTTTCCTGGAAGACCAGTAGTAGTTTCCGATGCACATCTATGGGCTTTTTGTAATCTTTGGACCTTCAAAGTGTTGATGAAACACAGAAATTGCATCTGGATTCAATTCAACAGTCACCATGCGCAGTTTCCTCCATGGGAGTAATATCTATAACAGTCTACGCTTTGATCGTTCCGTGAAAGACCGGTAGTAGTTTCCGATGCACATGTGGAGGCATTCTGTAATGTGTGGACCTTCAAAGTGTTGATGAAACACAGGAATTGCCGCGGGATTGAATACTACAGACACCATGCGCACTTTCCTCCATGGGAGTAATGTCTCAAACAGACTACGATTTGATCGTTCCCTGGAAGACCAGTAGTAGCTTCCGACGCACATCTGGGGGCATTCTGTAATGTGTGGACTATCAGAGTGTTGATGAAACACAGATATTGCATCAGGATTGAATACAACAGTCACCATGCGCACTTTCCTCCATGGAAGTAATGTGTCAAAGAGTTTACGCTTTGATCGTTCCCTGGAAGACCGGTAGTAGTTTCCGATGCACATCTGGGGGCATTCTGTAATGTGTGGACTATCAGAGTGTTGATGAAACACAGAAATTGCATTTGGATTGAATACAACAGACCCCATGCGCACTTTCCTCCATGGGAGTAATGTCTCAAACAGTCTACGCTTTGATCGTTCCCTGCAAGACCAGTAGTAGTTTCCGATGCACATCTGGGGGCATTCTGTAATGTGTGACCTATCAGAGTGTTGATGAAACACAGAAATTGCCGCGGGATTGAATACAACAGTCACCATGCGCACTTTGCTCCATGGGAGTAATGTCTTAAACAGTCTACGCTTTGATCGTTCCCTGGAATACCAGTAGTACTTCCCGATGCACATCTGGGGGCATTCCGGAATGTGTGGACTATCAGAGTGTTGATGAATCACAGATATTGCATCGGGATTAAATACAACAGTCACCATGCGCACTTTCCTCCATGGGAGTAATGTGTCAAACAGTCTACGCTTTGCTCGTTCCCTGCAAGAACAATAATAGTTTGCGATGCACATCTGGAGGCATTCTGTAATTTGTGGACCATCAAAGTGTTGATCAAACACAGAAATTGCCGCGGGATTCAATACAACAGTCACCATGCTTACTTTCCTCCATGGGCATAATGTCTCAAACAGTCTACGCTTTGATCGTTTCCTGGAGGGCCAGTAGAAGTTTCCGATGCACATCTGGAGGCATTCTGTAATCTGTGGACCTTCAAATTGTTGATGAAACACAGAAATTGAATCGGGATCGGATACAACAGTCGCCATGCGCACTTTCCTCCATGGGAGTAATATCTCAAACAGTCTACGCTTTGATCGTTCCCTGGTAGACCAGTAGTAGTTTCCGATGCACATCTTCTGACATTCTGTAATGTGTGGACTATCAGAGTGTTGATGAAACACAGAAATTGCATCAAGATTGAATACAACAGTCAAAATGCGCCCTTTCCTCGATGGGAGTAATGTCTCAAGCAGTTTACGCTTTGATCGTTCCCTGGAAGAGCAGTAGTAGTCTCCGATATACATCTGTGGGCATTCTGTAAAGTGTGGACTATCAGAGTGTTGATGAAACACAGAAATTGCATCGGGATTGAATACAACAGCCACCATGCGCACTTTCCTCCATGGGAGTAATGTCTCAAGCAGTCTACGCTTTGATCGTTCCCTGGGAGACCTGTAGTAGTTTCCGATGCACATCTGGAGGCATTCTGTAATCTGTGGACTATCAGAGTGTTTATGAAACACAGAAATTGCATCGGGATTGAATACAACAGTCACAATGTGCATTTTCCTCCATGGGAGTAATGTCTCAAACAGTCTACGCTTTGATCGTTCCCTGGAAGACCAGTAGTAGTTTCCGATGCACATCTGGTGGCATTCTGTCATCTGTGGACCTTCAAAGTGTTGATGAAACACAGAATTTGAATCGGAATTGAATACAACAGTCACCATGCACACTTTCTTCCATGGGAGTAATGTCTCAAACAGTCTACGCTTTGAACGTTCCCTGGAAGACCAGTAGTAGTTTCCGAGGTACATCTGGAGGTATTTCTGTAATCTGTGGACTATCAGAGAGTTGATGAAACACAGAAATTGCATCAGGATTGAATACAACAGTCACCATGCACACTTTCCAACATGGGAGTAATGTCTCAAACAGTTTACGATTTGATCGCTCCATGGAAGACCAGTAGTAGCTTCCGATGCCCATCTGGGGACATTCTGTAATGTGTGGACTATCAGAATGATGATGAAACACAGAAATTGCATCGGGATTGAATACTACAGTCACAATACGCACTTTCCTCCATGGGAGTAATGTCTCAAACAGTCTACGCATTGATCGTTCCCTGCAAGACCAGTAGTAGTTTGCAATGCACATCTGGAGGCATTCTGTAATCTGTGGACCTTCAAAGTGTTAATGAAACACAGAAATTGACGAGAGATTAAATACAACAGTCACCATGCGCACTTTCCTCCATGGGAGTAATGTCTCAAACAGTCTACGCTTTGATCGTTCCCTGGAAGACAAGTAGTAGTTTCCGATGCACATCTGGGGTCATTCTCTAGTCTGTGGACTATCAGAGTGTTGATGAAACACAGAAATTGCATCGGGATTGAATACTACAGTCACCATGCGCACTTTCCTCCATGGGAGTAATGTCCCAAACAGTCTACGCTTTGATCGTTCCCTGCAAGACCAGTATAAGTTTCCGATGCACATCTGGAGGCATTCTGTAATCTGTGGACCTTCAAAGTGTTGATGAAATACAAAAATTGCCTCACGATTGAATACAACAGTCATCATGGGCTATTTCCTCCATGGGAGTAATGTCTCAAACAGTCTACGATTTTAATCGTTCCCTGGAAGACCAGAAGTAGTTTCCGATGCACATCTGGAGGAATTCTGTAATCTGTGGACAATCAGAGTGTTGATGAAACACAGTAATTGCATCGGGATAGAATACAACAGACACCATGCCACTTTCCTCATTGTGAGTAATGTCTCAAAGAGTTTATGCTTTGATCGTTCCCTGGAAGGCCAGTAGTAGTTTCCGATGCACATCTGGAGGCATTCTCTAATCTTTGGACCTTCAAAGTGTTGATGAAACACAGAAATTGCATCGGGATTCAATACAACAGTCACCATGCGCACTTTCCTCCATGGGAGTAATGTCTGTAACAGTCTACGCTTTGATCGTTCCCTGCAAGACCAGTAGTAGTTTCCGATTCACATCTGGAGGCATTCTGTAATGTGTGGACCTTCAAAGTGTTGATGAAACACAGGAATTGCCGTGGGATTGAATACAACAGTCACCATGCGCACTTTCCTCCATGTGAGTAATGTCTCAAACTGTCTACGATTTGATCGTTCCCTGGAAGACCAGTAGTAGTTTCCGATGGACATCTGGAGGCATTCTGTAATCTGTGGACAATCAGAGTGTTGATGAAACACAGTAATTGCATCGGGATAGAATACAACAGACACCATGCCACTTTCCTCATTGTGAGTAATGTCTCAAAGAGTTTATGCTTTGATCGTTCCCTGGAAGACCAGTAGTAGTTTCCGACGCACATCTGGGGGCATTCTGTAATCTGTGGACCTTCAAATTGTTGATAAAACACAGAAATTGAATCGGGATCGAATACAACAGTCACCATGCGCACTTTCCTCCATGGGAGTAATATTTCAAACAGTCTACGCTTTGAAACTTCCTGGCAGATTAAAACTGTGTGCCCGACCAAGACTCGAACTCGGGACCTTTGCCTTTCGTGGGCAAGTGCTCTACCAACTGAGCTACCGAAGCACGACTCACGCCCGGTACTCACAGCTTTACTTCTGCCAGTATCCGTCTCCTACCTTCCAAACTTTACAGATGCTCTTCTGCGAAACTTGCAGAACTAGCACTCCTGAAAGAAAGGATATTGCGGTGACATGGCTTAGCCACAGCCTGGGGGATGTTTCCAGAATGAGATTTTCACTCTGCAGCGGAGTGTGCGCTGATATGAAACTTCCTGGCAGATTAAAACTGTGTGCCCGACCGAGACTCGAACTCGGGACCTTTGCCTTTCGCGGGCAAGTGCTCTACCAACTGAGCTACCGAAGCACGACTCACGCCCGGTACTCACAGCTTTACTTCTGCCAGTATCCGTCTCCTACCTTCCAAACTTTACAGAAGCTCTTCTGCGAAACTTGCAGAACTAGCACTCCTGAAAGAAAGGATATTGCGGAGACATGGCTTAGCCACAGCCTGGGGGATGTTTCCAGAATGAGATTTTCACTCTGCAGCGGAGTGTGCGCTGATATGAAACTTCCTGGCAGATTAAAACTGTATGCCCGACCGAGACTCGAACTCGGGACCTTTGCCTTTCGCGGGCAAGAGCTCTACCAACTGAGCTACCGAAGAACGACTCACGCCCGGTACTCACAGCTTTACTTCTGCCAGTATCCGTCTCCTACCTTCCAAACTTTACAGAAGCTCTTCTGCGAAACTTGCAGAACTAGCACTCCTGAAAGAAAGGATATTGCGGAGACATGGCTTAGCCACAGCCTGGGGGATGTTTCCAGAATGAGATTTTCACTCTGCAGCGGAGTGTGCTCTGATATGAAACTTCCTGGCAGATTAAAACTGTGTGCCCGACCGAGACTCGAACTCGGGACCTTTGCCTTTCGCGGGCAAGTGCTCTACCAACTGAGCTACCGAAGCACGACTCACGCCCGGTACTCACAGCTTTACTTCTGCCAGTATCCGTCTCCTACCTTCCAAACTTTACAGAAGCTCTTCTGCGAAACTTGCAGAACTAGCACTCCTGAAAGAAAGGATATTGCGGAGACATGGCTTAGCCACAGCCTGGGGGATGTTTCCAGAATGAGATTTTCACTCTGCAAAGGAGTGTGCGCTGATATGAAACTTCCTGGCAGATTAAAACTGTGTGCCCGACCGAGACTCGAACTCGGGACCTTTGCCTTTCGCTGGCAAGTGCTCTACCAACTGAGCTACCGAAGCACGACTCACGCCCGGTACTCACAGCTTTACTTCTGCCAGTATCCGTCTCCTACCTTCCAAACTTTACAGAAGCTCTTCTGCGAAACTTGCAGAACTAGCACTCCTGAAAGAAAGGATATTGCGGAGACATGGCTTAGCCACAGCCTGGGGGATGTTTCCAGAATGAGATTTTCACTCTGCAGCGGAGTGTGCGCTGATATGAAACTTCCTGGCAGATTAAAACTGTGTGCCCGACCGAGACTCGAACTCGGGACCTTTGCCTTTCGCGGGCAAGTGCTCTACCAACTGAGCCACCAAAGCGCGACTCACGCCCGGTACTCACAGCTTTACTTCTGCCAGTATCCGTCTCCTACCTTCCAAACTTTACAGAAGCTCTTCTGCGAAACTTGCAGAACTAGCACTCCTGAAAGAAAGGATATTGCGGAGACATGGCTTAGCCACAGCCTGGGGGATGTTTCCAGAATGAGATTTTCACTCTGCAGCGTAGTGTGCGCTGATATGAGACTTCCTGGCAGATTAAAACTGTATGCCCGACCGAGACTCGAACTCGGGACCTTTGCCTTTCGCGGGCAAGAGGTCTACCAACTGAGCTACCGAAGAACGACTCACGCCCGGTACTCACAGCTTTACTTCTGCCAGTATCCGTCTCCTACCTTCCAAACTTTACAGAAGCTCTTCTGCGAAACTTGCAGAACTAGCACTCCTGAAAGAAAGGATATTGCGGAGACATGGCTTAGCCACAGCCTGGGGGATGTTTCCAGAATGAGATTTTCACTCTACAGCGGAGTGTGCTCTGATATGAAACTTCCTGGCAGATTAAAACTGTGTGCCCGACCGAGACTCGAACTCGGGACCTTTGCCTTTCGCGGGCAAGTGCTCTACCAACTAAGCTACCGAAGCACGACTCACGCCCGGTACCCACAGCTTTACTTCTGCCAGTATCCGTCTCCTACCTTCCAAACTTTGCAGAAGCTCTTCTGCGAAACTTGCAGAACTAGCACTCCTGAAAGAAAGGATATTGCGGAGACATGGCTTAGCCACAGCCTGGGGTATGTTTCCAGAATGAGATTTTCACTCTGCAGCGGAGTGTGCGCTGATATGAAACTTCCTGGCAGATTAAAACTGTGTGCCCGACCGAGACTCGAACTCGGGACCTTTGCCTTTCGCTGGCAAGTGCTCTACCAACTGAGCTACCGAAGCACGACTCACGCCCGGTACTCACAGCTTTACTTCTGCCAGTATCCGTCTCCTACCTTCCAAACTTTACAGAAGCTCTTCTGCGAAACTTGCAGAACTAGCACTCCTGAAAGAAAGGATATTGCGGAGACATGGCTTAGCCACAGCCTGGGGGATGTTTCCAGAATGAGATTTTCACTCTGCAGCGGAGTGTGCGCTGATATGAAACTTCCTGGCAGATTAAAACTGTGTGCCCGACCGAGACTCCAACTCGGGACCTTTGCCTTTCGCGGGCAAGTGCTCTACCAACTGAGCCACCGAAGCGCGAGTCACGCCCGGTACTCACAGCTTTACTTCTGCCAGTATCCGTCTCCTACCTTCCAAACTTTACAGAAGCTCTTCTGCGAAACTTGCAGAACTAGCACTCCTGAAAGAAAGGATATTGCGGAGACATGGCTTAGCCACAGCCTGGGGGATGTTTCCAGAATGAGATTTTCACTCTGCAGCGGAGTGTGCGCTGATATGAAACTTCCTGGCAGATTAAAACTGTGTGCCCGACCGAGACTCGAACTCGGGACCTTTGCCTTTCGCGGGCAAGTGCTCTACCAACTGAGCTACCGAATCACGACTCACGCCCGGTACTCACAGCTTTACTTCTGCCAGTATCCGTCTCCTACCTTCCAAACTTTACAGAAGCTCTTCTGCGAAACTTGCAGAACTAGCACTCCTGAAAGAAAGGATATTGCGGAGACATGGCTTAGCCACAGCCTGGGGGATGTTTCCAGAATGAGATTTTCACTCTGCAGCGGAGTGTGCGCTGATATGAAACTTCCTGGCAGATTAAAACTGTATGCCCGACCGAGACTCGAACTCGGGACCTTTGACTTTCGCGGGCAAGAGCTCTACCAACTGAGCTACCGAAGAACGACTCACGCCCGGTACTCACAGCTTTACTTCTGCCAGTATCCGTCTCCTACCTTCCAAACTTTACAGAAGCTCTTCTGCGAAACTTGCAGAACTAGCACTCCTGAAAGAAAGGATATTGAGGAGACATGGCTTAGCCACAGCCTGGGGGATGTTTCCAGAATGAGATTTTCACTCTGCAGCGGAGTGTGCTCTGATATGAAACTTCCTGGCTGATTAAAACTGTGTGCCCGACCGAGACTCGAACTCGGGACCTTTGCCTTTCGCGGGCAAGTGCTCTACCAACTGAGCTACCGAAGCACGACTCACGCCCGGTACTCACAGCTTTACTTCTGCCAGTATCCGTCTCCTACCTTCCAAACTTTACAGAAGCTCTTCTGCGAAACTTGCAGAACTAGCACTCCTGAAAGAAAGGATATTGCGGAGACATGGCTTAGCCACAGCCTGGGGTATGTTTCCAGAATGAGATTTTCACTCTGCAGCGGAGTGTGCGCTGATATGAAACTTCCTGGCAGATTAAAACTGTGTGCCCGACCGAGACTCGAACTCGGGACCTTTGCCTTTCGCTGGCAAGTGCTCTACCAACTGAGCTACCGAAGCACGACTCACGCCCGGTACTCACAGCTTTACTTCTGCCAGTATCCGTCTCCTACCTTCCAAACTTTACAGAAGCTCTTCTGCGAAACTTGCAGAACTAGCACTCCTGAAAGAAAGGATATTGCGGAGACATGGCTTAGCCACAGCCTGGGGTATGTTTCCAGAATGAGATTTTCACTCTGCAGCGGAGTGTGCGCTGATATGAAACTTCCTGGCAGATTAAAACTGTGTGCCCGACCGAGACTCGAACTCGGGACCTTTGCCTTTCGCGGGCAAGTGCTCTACCAACTGAGCTACCGAAGCGCGACTCACGCCCGGTACTCACAGCTTTACTTCTGCCAGTATCCGTCTCCTACCTTCCAAACTTTACAGAAGCTCTTCTGCGAAACTTGCAGAACTAGCACTCCTGAAAGAAAGGATATTGCGGAGACATGGCTTAGCCACAGCCTGGGGGATGTTTCCAGAATGAGATTTTCACTCTGCAGCGGAGTGTGCGCTGATATGAAACTTCCTGGCAGATTAAAAGTTTGTGCCCGACCGAGACTCGAACTCGGGACCTTTGCCTTTCGCGGGCAAGAGCTCTACCAACCGAGCTACTGAAGAACGACTCACGCCCGGTACTCAGAGCTTTACTTCTGCCAGTATCCGTCTCCTACCTTCCAAACTTTACAGAAGCTCTTCTGCGAAACTTGCAGAACTAGCACTCCTGAAAGAAAGGATATTGCGGAGACATGGCTTAGCCACAGCCTGGGGGATGTTTCCAGAATGAGATTTTCACTCTGCAGCGGAGTGTGCTCTGATATGAAACTTCCTGGCAGATTAAAACTGTGTGCCCGACCGAGACACCAACTCGGGACCTTTGCCTTTCGCGGGCAAGTGCTCTACCAACTGAGCTACCGAAGCACGACTCACGCCCGGTACTCACAGCTTTACTTCTGCCAGTATCCGTCTCCTACCTTCCAAACTTTACAGAAGCTCTTCTGCGAAACTTGCAGAACTAGCACTCCTGAAAGAAAGGATATTGCGGAGACATGGCTTAGCCACAGCCTGGGGTATGTTTCCAGAATGAGATTTTCACTCTGCAGCGGAGTGTGCGCTGATATGAAAATTCCTGGCAGATTAAAACTGTGTGCCCGACCGAGACTCGAACAAGGGACCTTTGCCTTTCGCGGGCAAGTGCTATACCAACTGAGCTACCGAAGCACGACTCACGCCCGGTACTCACAGCTTTACTTCTGCCAGTATCCGTCTCCTACCTTCCAAACTTTACAGAAGCTCTTCTGCGAAACTTGCAGAACTAGCACTCCTGAAAGAAAGGATATTGCGGAGACATGGCTTAGCCACAGCCTGGGGTATGTTTCCAGAATGAGATTTTCACTCTGCAGCGGAGTGTGCGCTGATATGAAACTTCCTGGCAGATTAAAACTGTGTGTCCGACCGAGACTCCAACTCGGGACCTTTGCCTTTCGCGGGCAAGTGCTCTACCAACTGAGCTACTGAAGAACGACTCACGCCCGGTACTCAGAGCTTTACTTCTGCCAGTATCCGTCTCCTACCTTCCAAACTTTACAGAAGCTCTTCTGCGAAACTTGCAGAACTAGCACTCCTGAAAGAAAGGATATTGCGGAGACATGGCTTAGCCACAGCCTGGGGGATGTTTCCAGAATGAGATTTTCACTCTGCAGCGGAGTGTGCTCTGATATGAAACTTCCTGGCAGATTAAAACTGTGTGCCCGACCGAGACTCCAACTCGGGACCTTTGCCTTTCGCGGGCAAGTGCTCTACCAACTGAGCTACCGAAGCACGACTCACGCCCGGTACTCACAGCTTTACTTCTGCCAGTATCCGTCTCCTACCTTCCAAACTTTACAGAAGCTCTTCTGCGAAACTTGCAGAACTAGCACTCCTGAAAGAAAGGATATTGCGGAGACATGGCTTAGCCACAGCCTGGGGTATGTTTCCAGAATGAGATTTTCACTCTGCAGCGGAGTGTGCGCTGATATGAAAATTCCTGGCAGATTAAAACTGTGTGCCCGACCGAGACTCGAACAAGGGACCTTTGCCTTTCGCGGGCAAGTGCTATACCAACTGAGCTACCGAAGCACGACTCACGCCCGGTACTCACAGCTTTACTTCTGCCAGTATCCGTCTCCTACCTTCCAAACTTTACAGAAGCTCTTCTGCGAAACTTGCAGAACTAGCACTCCTGAAAGAAAGGATATTGCGGAGACATGGCTTAGCCACAGCCTGGGGGATGTTTCCAGAATGAGATTTTCACTCTGCAGCGGAGTGTGCGCTGATATGAAACTTCCTGGCAGATTAAAACTGTGTGCCCGACCGAGACTCCAACTCGGGACCTTTGCCTTTCGCGGGCAAGTGCTCTACCAACTGAGCTACCGAAGCACGACTCACGCCCGGTACTCACAGCTTTACTTCTGCCAGTATCCATCTCCTACCTTCCAAACTTTACAGAAGCTCTTCTGCGAAACTTGCAGAACTAGCACTCCTGAAAGAAAGGATATTGCGGAGACATGGCTTAGCCACAGCCTGGGGGATGTTTCCAGAATGAGATTTTCACTCTGCAGCGGAGTGTGCGCTGATATGAAACTTCCAGGCAGATTAAAACTGTATGCCCGACCGAGACTCGAACTCGGGACCTTTGCCTTTCGCGGGCAAGAGCTCTACCAACTGAGCTACCGAAGAACGACTCACGCTCGGTACTCACAGCTTTACTTCTGCCAGTATCCGTCTCCTACCTTCCAAACTTTACAGAAGCTCTTCTGCGAAACTTGCAGAACTAGCACTCCTGAAAGAAAGGATATTGCGGAGACATGGCTTAGCCACAGCCTGGGGGATGTTTCCAGAATGAGATTTTCACTCTGCAGCGGAGTGTGCTCTGATATGAAACTTCCTGGCAGATTAAAACTGTGTGCCCGACCGAGACTCGAACTCGGGACCTTTGCCTTTCGCGGGCAAGTGCTCTACCAACTGAGCTACCGAAGCACGACTCACGCCCGGTACTCACAGCTTTACTTCTGCCAGTATCCGTCTCCTACCTTCCAAACTTTACAGAAGCTCTTCTGCGAAACTTGCAGAACTAGCACTCCTGAAAGAAAGGATATTGCGGAGACATGGCTTAGCCACAGCCTGGGGTATGTTTCCAGAATGAGATTTTCACTCTGCAGCGGAGTGTGCGCTGATATGAAACTTCCTGGCAGATTAAAACTGTCTGCCCGACCGAGACTCGAACTCGGGACCTTTGCCTTTCGCTGGCAAGTGCTCTACCAACTGAGCCACCGAAGCACGACTCACGCCCGGTACTCACAGCTTTACTTCTGCCAGTATCCGTCTCCTACCTTCCAAACCTTACAGAAGCTCTTCTGCGAAACTTGCAGAACTAGCACTCCTGAAAGAAAGGATATTGCGGAGACATGGCTTAGCCACAGCCTGGGGGATGTTTCCAGAATGAGATTTTCACTCTGCAGCGGAGTGTGCGCTGATATGAAACTTCCTGGCAGATTAAAACTGTGTGCCCGACCGAGACTCCAACTCGGGACCTTTGCCTTTCGCGGGCAAGTGCTCTACCAACTGAGCCACCGAAGCGCGACTCACGCCCGGTACTCACAGCTTTACTTCTGCCAGTATCCGTCTCCTACCTTCCAAACTTTACAGAAGCTCTTCTGCGAAACTTGCAGAACTAGCACTCCTGAAAGAAAGGATATTGCGGAGACATGGCTTAGCCACAGCCTGGGGGATGTTTCCAGAATGAGATTTTCACTCTGCAGCGGAGTGTGCGCTGATATGAGACTTCCTGGCAGATTAAAACTGTATGCCCGACCGAGACTCGAACTCGGGACCTTTGCCTTTCGCGGGCAAGAGCTCTACCAACTGAGCTACCGAAGAACGACTCACGCCCGGTACTCACAGCTTTACTTCTGCCAGTATCCGTCTCCTACCTTCCAAACTTTACAGAAGCTCTTCTGCGAAACTTGCAGAACTAGCACTCCTGAAAGAAAGGATATTGCGGAGACATGGCTTAGCCACAGCCTGGGGGATGTTTCCAGAATGAGATTTTCACTCTGCAGTGGAGTGTGCTCTGATATGAAACTTCCTGGCAGATTAAAACTGTGTGCCCGACCGAGACTCGAACTCGGGACTTTGCCTTTCGCGGGCAAGTGCTCTACCAACTGAGCTACCGAAGCACGACTCACGCCCGGTACTCACAGCTTTACTTCTGCCAGTATCCGTCTCCTACCTTCCAAACTTTACAGAAGCTCTTCTGCGAAACTTGCAGAACTTGCACTCCTGAAAGAAAGGATATTGCGGAGACATGGCTTAGCCACAGCCTGGGGTATGTTTCCAGAATGAGATTTTCACTCTGCAGCGGAGTGTGCGCTGATATGAAACTTCCTGGCAGATTAAAACTGTGTGCCCGACCGAGACTCGAACTCGGGACCTTTGCCTTTCGCTGGCAAGTGCTCTATTAACTGAGCTACCGAAGCACGACTCACGCCCGGTACTCACAGCTTTACTTCTGCCAGTATCCGTCTCCTACCTTCCAAACTTTACAGAAGCTCTTCTGCGAAACTTGCAGAACTAGCACTCCTGAAAGAAAGGATATTGCGGAGACATGGCTTAGCCACAGCCTGGGGGATGTTTCCAGAATGAGATTTTCACTCTGCAGCGGAGTGTGCGCTGATATGAAACTTCCTGGCAGATTAAAACTGTGTGCCCGACCGAGACTCGAACTCGGGACCTTTGCCTTTCGCGGGCAAGTGCTCTACCAACTGAGCCACCGAAGCGCGACTCACGCCCGGTACTCACAGCTTTACTTCTGCCAGTATCCGTCTCCTACCTTCCAAACTTTACAGAAGCTCTTCTGCGAAACTTGCAGAACTAGCACTCCTGAAAGAAAGGATATTGCGGAGACATGGCTTAGCCACAGCCTGGGGGATGTTTCCAGAATGAGATTTTCACTCTGCAGCGGAGTGTGCGCTGATATGAAACTTCCTGGCAGATTAAAACTGTGTGCCCGACCGAGACTCGAAATCGGGACCTTTGCCTTTCGCGGGCAAGTGCTCTACCAACTGAGCCACCGAAGCGCGACTCACGCCCTGTACTCACAGCTTTACTTCTGCCAGTATCCGTCTCCTACCTTCCAAACTTTACAGAAGCTCTTCTGCGAAACTTGCAGAACTAGCACTCCTGAAAGAAAGGATATTGCGGAGACATGGCTTAGCCACAGCCTGGGGGATGTTTCCAGAATGAGATTTTCACTCTGCAGCGGAGTGTGCGCTGATATGAGACTTCCTGGCGGATTAAAATTGTATGCCCGACCGAGACTCGAACTCGGGACCTTTGCCTTTCGCGGGCAAGAGCTCTACCAACTGAGCTACCGAAGAACGACTCACGCCAGGTACTCACAGCTTTACTTCTGCCAGTATCCGTCTCCTACCTTCCAAACTTTACAGAAGCTCTTCTGCGAAACTTGCAGAACTAGCACTCCTGAAAGAAAGGATATTGCGGAGACATGGCTTAGCCACAGCCTGGGGGATGTTTCCAGAATGAGATTTTCACTCTGCAGTGGAGTGTGCTCTGATATGAAACTTCCTGGCAGATTAAAACTGTGTGCCCGACCGAGACTCGAACTCGGGACCTTTGCCTTTCGCGGGCAAGTGCTCTACCAACTGAGCTACCGAAGCACGACTCACGCCCGGTACTCACAGCTTTACTTCTGCCAGTATCCGTCTCCTACCTTCCAAACTTTACAGAAGCTCTTCTGCGAAACTTGCAGAACTAGCACTCCTGAAAGAAAGGATATTGCGGAGACATGGCTTAGCCACAGCCTGGGGTATGTTTCCAGAATGAGATTTACACTCTGCAGCGGAGTGTGCGCTGATATGAAACTTCCTGGCAGATTAAAACTGTGTGCCCGACCGAGACTCGAACTCGGGACCTTTGCCTTTCGCTGGCAAGTGCTCTACCAACTGAGCTACCGAAGCACGACTCACGCCCGGTACTCACAGCTTTACTTCTGCCAGTATCCGTCTCCTACCTTCCAAACTTTACAGAAGCTCTTCTGCGAAACTTGCAGAACTAGCACTCCTGAAAGAAAGGATATTGCGGAGACATGGCTTAGCCACAGCCTGGGGGATGTTTCCAGAATGAGATTTTCACTCTGCAGCGGAGTGTGCGCTGATATGAAACTTCCTGGCAGATTAAAACTGTGTGCCCGACCGAGACTCGAACTCGGGACCTTTGCCTTTCGCGGGCAAGTGCTCTACCAACTGAGCTACCGAAGCACGACTCACGCCCAGTACTCACAGCTTTACTTCTGCCAGTATCCGTCTCCTACCTTCCAAACTTTACAGAAGCTCTTCTGCGAAACTTGCAGAACTAGCACTCCTGAAAGAAAGGATATTGCGGAGACATGGCTTAGCCACAGCCTGGGGGATGTTTCCAGAATGAGATTTTCACTCTGCAGCGGAGTGTGCGCTGATATGAAACTTCCTGGCAGATTAAAACTGTATGCCCAACCGAGACTCGAACTCGGGACCTTTGCCTTTCGCGGGCAAGAGCTCTACCAACTGAGCTACCGAAGAACGACTCACGCCCGGTACTCACAGCTTTACTTCTGCCAGTATCCGTCTCCTACCTTCCAAACTTTACAGAAGCTCTTCTGCGAAACTTGCAGAACTAGCACTCCTGAAAGAAAGGATATTGCGGAGACATGGCTTAGCCACAGCCTGGGGGATGTTTCCAGAATGAGATTTTCACTCTGCAGCGGAGTGTGCTCTGATATGAAACTTCCTGGCAGATTAAAACTGTGTGCCCGACCGAGACTCGAACTCGGGACCTTTGCCTTTCGCGGGCAAGTGCTCTACCAACTGAGCTACCGAAGCACGACTCACGCCCGGTACTCACAGCTTTACTTCTGCCAGTATCCGTCTCCTACCTTCCAAACTTTACAGAAGCTCTTCTGCGAAACTTGCAGAACTAGCACTCCTGAAAGAAAGGATATTGCGGAGACATGGCTTAGCCACAGCCTGGGGTATGTTTCCAGAATGAGATTTTCACTCTGCAGCGGAGTGTGCGCTGATATGAAACTTCCTGGCAGATTAAAACTGTGTGCCCGACCGAGACTCGAACTCGGGACCTTTGCCTTTCGCTGGCAAGTGCTCTACCAACTGAGCTACCGAAGCACGACACACGCCCGGTACTCACAGCTTTACTTCTGCCAGTATCCGTCTCCTACCTTCCAAACTTTACAGAAGCTCTTCTGCGAAACTTGCAGAACTAGCACTCCTGAAAGAAAGGATATTGCGGAGACATGGCTTAGCCACAGCCTGGGGGATGTTTCCAGAATGAGATTTTCACTCTGCAGCGGAGTGTGCGCTGATATGAAACTTCCTGGCAGATTAAAAGTGTGTGCCCGACCGAGACTCGAACTCGGGACCTTTGCCTTTCGCGGGCAAGAGCTCTACCAACCGAGCTACTGAAGAACGACTCACGCCCGGTACTCAGAGCTTTACTTCTGCCAGTATCCGTCTCCTACCTTCCAAACTTTACAGAAGCTCTTCTGCGAAACTTGCAGAACTAGCACTCCTGAAAGAAAGGATATTGCGGAGACATGGCTTAGCCACAGCCTGGGGGATGTTTCCAGAATGAGATTTTCACTCTGCAGCGGAGTGTGCTCTGATATGAAACTTCCTGGCAGATTAAAACTGTGTGCCCGACCGAGACTCCAACTCGGGACCTTTGCCTTTCGCGGGCAAGTGCTCTACCAACTGAGCTACCGAAGCACGACTCACGCCCGGTACTCACAGCTTTACTTCTGCCAGTATCCGTCTCCTACCTTCCAAACTTTACAGAAGATCTTCTGCGAAACTTGCAGAACTAGCACTCCTGAAAGAAAGGATATTGCGGAGACATGGCTTAGCCACAGCCTGGGGTATGTTTCCAGAATGAGATTTTCACTCTGCAGCGGAGTGTGCGCTGATATGAAAATTCCTGGCAGATTAAAACTGTGTGCCCGACCGAGACTCGAACAAGGGACCTTTGCCTTTCGCGGGCAAGTGCTATTCCAACTGAGCTACCGAAGCACGACTCACGCCCGGTACTCACAGCTTTACTTCTGCCAGTATCCGTCTCCTACCTTCCAAACTTTACAGAAGCTCTTCTGCGAAACTTGCAGAACTAGCACTCCTGAAAGAAAGGATATTGCGGAGACATGGCTTAGCCACAGCCTGGGGGATGTTTCCAGAATGAGATTTTCACTCTGCAGCGGAGTGTGCGCTGATATGAAACTTCCTGGCAGATTAAAACTGTGTGCCCGACCGAGACTCGAACTCGGGACCTTTGCCTTTCGCGGGCAAGTGCTCTACCAACTGAGCTACCGAAGCACGACTCACGCCCGGTACTCACAGCTTTACTTCTGCCAGTATCCGTCTCCTACCTTCCAAACTTTACAGAAGCTCTTCTGCGAAACTTGCAGAACTAGCACTCCTGAAAGAAAGGATATTGCGGAGACATGGCTTAGCCACAGCCTGGGGGATGTTTCCAGAATGAGATTTTCACTCTGCAGCGGAGTGTGCGCTGATATGAAACTTCCTGGCAGATTAAAACTGTGTGCCCGACCGAGACTCGAACTCGGGACCTTTGCCTTTCGCGGGCAAGAGCTCTACCAACTGAGCTACCGAAGAACGACTCACGCCCGGTACTCACAGCTTTACTTCTGCCAGTATCCGTCTCCTACCTTCCAAACTTTACAGAAGCTCTTCTGCGAAACTTGCAGAACTAGCACTCCTGAAAGACAGGATATTGCGGAGACATGGCTTAGCCACAGCCTGGGGGATGTTTCCAGAATGAGATTTTCACTTTGCAGCGGAGTGTGCTCTGATATGAAACTTCCTGGCAGATTAAAACTGTGTGCCCGACCGAGACTCGAACTCGGGACCTTTGCCTTTCACGGGCAAGTGCTCTACCAACTGAGCTACCGAAGCACGACTCACGCCCGGTACTCACAGCTTTACTTCTGCCAGTATCCGTCTCCTACCTTCCAAACTTTACAGAAGCTCTTCTGCGAAACTTGCATATCAGCGCACACTCCGCTGCAGAGTGAAAATCTCATTCTGGAAACATCCCCCAGGCTGTGGCTAAGCCATGTCTGCGCAATATCCTTTCTTTCAGGAGTGCTAGTTCTGCAAGTTTCGCAGAAGAGCTTCTGTAAAGTTTGGAAGGTAGGAGACGGATACTGGCAGAAGTAAAGCTGTGAGTACCGGGCGTGAGTCGTGCTTCGGTAGCTCAGTTGGTAGAGCACTTGCCCGCGAAAGGCAAAGGTCCCGAGTTGGAGTCTCGGTCGGGCACACAGTTTTAATCTGCCAGGAAGTTTCGTATCAGCGCACACTCCGCTGCAGAGTGAAAATCTCATTCTGGAAGTCTACGCTTTGATCGTCCCCTACAAGACCAGTAGAAGTTTCCGATGCACATCTTCTGACATTCTGTAATGTGTGGACTATCAGAGTGTTGATGAAATAAAAAAATTGCATCAGGATTGAATACAACAGTCAAAATGCGCCCTTTCCTCCATGGGAGTAATGTCTCAAACAGTTTACGCTTTGATCGTTTCCTGGAAGAGCAGTAGTAGTTTCCGCTGCACATCCGTGGGCATTCTGTAAAGTGTGGACTATCAGAGTGTTGATGAAACACAGAAATTGCATCGGGATTGTATACAACAGTCACCATTCGCATTTTCCTCCATGGTAGTAATGTCTCAAACAGTCTACGTTTTGATCGTTCCCTGCAATACCAGTAGTAGTTTCCTATGCACATCTGGAGGCATTCAGTAATCTGTGGACCTTCAAAGTGTTGATGGAACACAGAAATTACATAGGGATTTAATACAAAGGTCACCATGCGCATTTTCCTCCATGGGAGTAATGTCTCAAACAGTCTACGCATTTATCGTTCCCTGGGAGACCTGTAGTAGTTTCCGATGCACATCTGGAGGCATTCTGTAATCTGTGGACTATCAGAGTGTTGATGAAACACAGAAACTGCATCGGGATTGAATACAACAGTCACCATGTGCACTTTCCTCCATGGGAGTAATGTGTCAGCCAGTCTACGCATTGATCGTTCGCTGCAAGACCAGTAGTAATTTGCAATGCACATCTGGAGGCATTCTGTAATCTGTGGACCTTCAAAGTGTTGATGAAACACACAAATTGCAGAGAGTTTGAATACAACAGTCACCATGCGCACTTTCCTCCATGGGAGTAATGTCTCAAACAGTCAACGGTTCGATCGTTTCCTGGAAGACCAGTAGTAGTTTCCGATGCACATCTATGGGCTTTCTGTAATCTTTGGACCTTCAAAGTGTTGATGAAACACAGAAATTGCATCTGGATTCAATACAACAGTCACCATGCGCTCTTTCCTCCATGGGAGTAATGTCTCTAACAGTCTACGCTTTGATCGTTACCTGAAAGACCGGTAGTAGTTTCCGATGCACATCTGGAGGCATTCTGTAATGTGTGGACCTTCAAAGTGTTGATGAAACACAGGAATTGCCGCGGGATTGAATACTACAGTCACCAAGCTCACTTTCCTCCATGGGAGTAATGTCTCAAACAGTCTACGATTTGATCGTTCCCTGGAAGACCAGTAGTAGCTTCCGACGCACATCTGGGGGCATTTTGTAATGTGTGGACTATCAGAGTGTTGATGAAACACAGAAATTGCATCAGGATTGAATACAACAGTCACCATGAGCACTTTCCTCCATGGAAGTAATGTGTCAAACAGTTTACGCTTTGATCGTTCCCTGGAAGACCAGTAGTAGTTTCAGATGCACATCTGGGGGCATTGTGTAATGTGTGGACTATCAGAGTGTTGATGAAACACAGATATTGCATTTGGATTGAATACAACAGACCCCATGCGCATTTCCTCCATGGGAGTAATGTCTCAAACAGTCTACGCTTTGATCGTTCCCTGCAAGACCAGTAGTAGTTTTCGATTCACATCTGGAGGCATTCTGTAATCTGTGGACTTTCAAAGTGTTGATGAAACACAGAAATTGCATCGGGATTGAATACAACAGTCACCATGCGCACTTTCCTAGATGGGAGTAATGCCTCAAACAGTCTACGCTTTCATCGTACCCTGGAAGACAAGTAGTAGTTTTCGATGCACATCTGGTGTCATTCTGTAATCTGTGGACTATCAGAGTGTTGATGAAACACAGAATTTGCATCGGGATTGAATACAACAGTCACCATGCGCACATTCCCCCATTTAAGTAATGTCTCAAACAGTTTACGCTTTGATCGTTCCATGCAAGACCAGTAGTAGTTTCGATGCACATCTGGAGGCATTCTGTAATCTGTGGACCTTCAAAGAGTTGGTGAAACACAGAAATTGCATCGGGATTGAATACAAAGGTCACCATGCGCATTTTCCTCCATCGGAGTAATGTCTCAAACAGTCTACGCATTTATCGTTAGCTGGAATACCAGTAGTACTTTCCAATGCACATCTGGGGGAATTCTGTAATGTGTGGACTATCAGGGTGTTGATGAAACACAGAAATTGCTTCGGGATTAAATACAACAGTCACCATGCGCACTTTCCTCCGTGGGAGTAATGTCTCAAACAGTCTACGCTCTGATCGTTCCGTGTAAGACCAGTAGTAGTTTGCTATGCACATCTGGAGGCATTCTGTAATCTGTGGACATTCAAAAAGTTGATGAAACACAGAAATTGCATCTGGATTGAATACAACAGTCACCATGCGCACTTTCCTCCATTGGAGTAATGTCTCAAACAGTCTACGCTTTGATCGTCCCCTGGAAGACAAGTAGTAGTTTCCGATGCACATGTGGTGTCATTCTGTAATGTGTGGACTATCAGAGTGTTGATGAAACACATAAATTGCAGCGGGATTGAATACAACAGTCATTATGCGCACTTTCCTCCATTGGAGTAATGTCACAAACAGTCTACGCTTTGATCGTTCCCTGGAAGTCCAGTAGTAGTTCCGATGCACATCTGGGGGCATTCTGTAATGTGTGGACTATCAGAGTGTTGATGAAACATAGAAATTGCATCAGGAATGAATACAACAGTCACCATTTGCACTTTCCACCGTGGGAGTAATTTCTCAAACAGTTTACGCTTTGATCGTTCCCTGGAAGACCAGTAGTAGTTTCTGATGCACATCTGGGGGCATTCTGTAATGTGTGGACTATCAGAGTATTGATGAAACACAGAAATTGCATCGGGATTGAATACAACAGTCACCATGCGCACTTTCCTCCATGGGAGTAATGTCTCAAACAGTCTACGCATTGATCGTTCCCTGCAAGACCAGTAGTAGTCTGCAATGCACATCTGGAGGCACTCTGTAATCTGTGGACCTTCAAAGTGTTGATGAAACTTAGAAATTGACGCGAGATTGAATACAACAGTCACCATACGCACTTTCCTCCATGGGAGTAATGTGTCAAACAGTCTACGCTTTGGTCGTTTCCTGGAGGACCAGTAGTATTTTCCGATGCACATCTGGAGGCATTCTGTAATCAGTGGACCTTCAAGGTGTTGATGAAACACAGAAATTGCATCGGGATTGAATACAAGAGACACCATGCGCACTTTCCTCATTTGGAGTAATGTCTCAAAGAGTTTATGCTTTGATCGTTCCCTGGCAGACCAGTAGTATCTTCCGTCGCACATCTGGGGGCATTCTGTAATGGGAGGACTATCAGAGAGTTGATGAAACACAGAAATTGCATCAGGATTGAATACAACAGTCACCATGCGCACTTTCCTCCATGGGAGTAATGTCTCAAACATTTTACGCTTTGATCGTTCCCTGGAAGACCAGTAGTAGTTTCCGATGCACATCTGGGGGCATTCTGTAATGTGTGGACTATCAGAGTGTTGATGGAACACAGAAATTGCATCGGGATTGAATACAACAGACCCCATGCGCACTTTCCTCCATGGGGGTGATGTCTCAAACAGTCTACGCTTTGATCGTTCCCTGCAAGACCAGTAGTAGTTTCCGATGCACATCTGGAAACATTCTGTAATCTGTGGACCTTCAAAGTGTTGATGAAACACAGAAATTGCATTGCGATTGAATACAACAGTCACCATGCGCACTTTCCCCCATGGAAGTAATGTCTCAAACAGTTTACGCTTTGATCTTTCCCTGGAAGGCCAGTAGTAGTTTCCGATGCACATCTGGGGGCATTCTGTAATGTGTGACCCATCAGAGTGTTGATGAAACACAGAAATTGCCGCCGGGATTGGATACAACAGTCACCATGCGCACTTTCCTCCATGGAAGTAATGTCTCAAACAGTTTACGCTTTGATCGTTCCCTGGAAGACCAGTAGTAGTTTCGATGCACATCTGGAGGCATTCTGTAATCTGTGGACCTTCAAAGAGTTGGTGAAACACAGAAATTGCATCGGGATTGAATACAACATTCACCATGCGCACTTTCATCCATGGGAGTAATGTCTCAAACAGTCTACACTTTGATCGTTTCCAGGAGGACCAGTAGTAGTTACCGATGCACATCTGGAGGCATTCTGTAATGTGTGGACCTTCAATGTGTTGATGAAACACAGAATTTAAATCGGGATTGAATACAACAGTCACCATGCGCACTTTCCTCCATAGGAGTAATGTCTCAAACAGTCTACGCTTTGATCGTTCATTGGAATACCAGTAGTACTTTCCGATGCACATCTGGGGGCATTCTGTAATGTGTGGACTACCAGAGTGTTGATGAAACACAGAAATTGCATCGGGATTAAATACAACAGTCACCATGCGCACTTTCCTCCATGGGTGTAATGTATCAAACAGTCTACGCTTTGATCGCTCCGTGCAAGACCAGTAGTAGTTTGCGATGCACATCTGGAGGCATTCTGTATTCTGTGGACCTTCAAAGTGTTGATGAAACACAAAAATTGTCCGTGATTGAATAGAACAGTCACCATGCGCACTTTCCTCCATGGGAGTAATGTCTCAAACAGTCTACGCCTTGATCGTTTCCTGGACGCCCAGTAGCATTTTACGATGCACATCAGGAGGCATTCTGTAATCTGTGGTCCTTCAAAGTGTTGATGAAACACAGAAATTGCATCGGCATTGAATACAACAGTCACAATGCGCACTTTCCTCCATGGGAGTAATGTCTCAAACAGTCTACGCTTTGATCGTTCCCTGGAAGACAAGTAGTAGTTTCCGATGCACATCTGGAGGCATTCTGTAATCTTTGGACCTTCAAAGTGTTGATGAAACACAGAAATTGCATCGGGATTCAATACAATAGTCAGCATGCGCACTTTCCTCCATGGGAGTAATTTCTCAAACAGTTTACCATTTGATCGTTCCCTGGAAGACCAGTAGTAGTTTCCGATGTACATCTGTGGGCATTCTGTAATATGTGGACTATCAGAGTGTTGATGAAACACAGAAATTGCATCGGGATTGAATACAAGAGTCACCATGCGCACTTTCCTCCATGGGAGTAATGTCTCAAACAGTCTACGCTTTGATCGTTCCCTGCAACACCAGTAGTAGTTTCCGATACACATCTGGAGGCATTCTGTAATCTGTGGACCTTCAAAGTGTTGATGAAACACAGAAATTGCATCAGGATTGAATACAAAAGTTACCATGCGCACTTTCCTGAATGGGAGTAATGCCTCAAACAGTTTACGATTTGATCGTTCCCTGGAATACCAGTAGCAGTTTCCGATGCACATCTGGGGGCATTCTGTAATGAGTTGACTATCAGAGTGTTGATGAAACACAGAAATTGCATCGGGATTGAATACAACGGTCACCATGCGCACTTTCCTAGATGGGAGTAATGTCTCAAACAGTCAACGCTTTGATCGTTCCCTGGAAGACCAGTAGTAGTTTCCGATGCACATCTGGGGGCATTCTGGATTGTGTGGACTATCAGAGTGTTGATGAAACACAGATATTGCATCGGGATTAAATACAACAGTCACCATGCGCACTTTCCTCCATGGGAGTAATGTCTCAAACAATCTACGCTTTGCTCGTTCCCTGCAAGACCAGTAGTAGTTTCGATGCACATCTGGAGGCATTCTGTAATCTGTGGACCTTCAAAGAGTTGGTGAAACACAGAAATTGCATCGGGATTGAATACAACAGTCACCATGCGCACTTTCCTCCATGGGAGTAATGTCTCAAACAGTCTACGCTTTGATCGTTCATTGCAACACCAGTAGTAGTTTCCGATGCACATCTGGAGGCATTCTGTAATCTGTGGATCTGCAAGTTGTTGATGAAATACAGATATTGAATCGGGATCGAATACAACAGTCACCATGCGCACTTTCCTTCACGGGAGTAATGTCTCAAACAGTCTACGGTTCGATCGTTTCCTGGAAGACCAGTAGTAATTTCCGATGCACATCTATGGGCTTTCTGTAATCTTTGGACTTTCAAAATGTTGATAAAACACAGATATTGCATCTGGATTCAATACAACAGTCACCATGCGCACTTTAATCCATGGGAGTAATATCTCTAACAGTCTACGCTTAGATCGTTCCCTGAAAGAACGGTAGTAGTTTCCGATGCACATCTGGAGGCATTCGGTAATGTGTGGACTTTCAAAGTGTTGATGAAACACAGGAATTGCCGCGGGATTGAATACTACAGACACCATGCGCACTTTCCTCCATGGGAGTAATGTCTCAAACAGTCTACGATTTGATCGTTCCCTGGAAGACCAGTAGTAGCTTCCGACGCACATCTGGGGGCATTCTGTAATGTGTGGACTATCAGAGTGTTGATGAAACACAGAAATTGCATCAGGATTGAATACAACAGTCACCATGCGCACTTTCCTCCATGGAAGTAATGTGTCAAAGAGTTTACGCTTTGATCGTTCCCTGGAAGACCAGTAGTAGTTTACGATGCACATCTGGGGGCATTCTGTAATGTGTGGACTATCAGAGTGTTGATGAAACACAGAAATTGCATTTGGATTGAATACAACAGACCCCATGCGCACTTTCCACCATGGGAGTAATGTCTCAAAGAGTCTACCCTTTGATCGTTCCCTGCATAACCAGTAGTAGTTTCCGATGTACATCTGGAGGCATTCTGTAATCTGTGGACCTTCAAAGTGTTGATGAAACACAGAAATTGCATCGGGATTGAATACAACAGTCACCATGCGCACTTTCCTAGATGGGAGTAATGTCTCAAACAGTCAACGCTTTGATCGTTCCCTGGAAGACAAGTAGTAGTTTCCGATGCACATCTTGTGTCATTCTGTAATCTGTGGACTATCAGAGTGTTGATGAAACACAGAATTTGCATCGGGATTGAATACAAAAGTTACCATGCGCACTTTCCTGAATGGGAGTAATGCCTCAAACAGTTTACGCTTTGATCGTTCCCTGGAAGACCAGTAGCAGTTTCCGATGCACATCTGGGGGCATTCTGTAATGCGTTGACTATCAGAGTGTTGATGAAACACAGAAATTGCATCAGGATTGAATACAACACTCACCATGCGCACTTTCCCCCATGGAAGTAATGTCTCAAACGTTTTACGCTTTGATCGTTCCCTGGAAGACCAGTAGTAGTTTCCGATGCACATCTGGGGGCATTCTGGAATGTGTGGACTATCAGAGTGTTGATGAAACACAGATATTGCATCGGGATTAAATACAACAGTCACCATGCGCACTTTCCTCCATGGGAGTAATGTCTCAAACAGTCTACGCTTTGCTCGTTCCCTGCAAGACCAGTAGTAGTTTCGATGCACATCTGGAGGCATTCTGTAATCTGTGGACCTTCAAAGAGTTGGTGAAACACAGAAATTGCATCGGGATTGAATACAACAGTCACCATGCGCACTTTCCTCCATGGGAGTAATGTCTCAAAGAGTCTACGCTTTGATCGTTCCCTGGAATACCAGTAGTACTTTCCGATGCACATCTGGGGGCATTCTGTAATGTGTGGACTATCAGGGTGTTGATGAAACACAGAAATTGCTTCGGGATTAAATACAACAGTCACCATGCGCACTTTCCTCCGTGGGAGTAATGGCTCAAACAGTCTACGCTCTGATCGTTCCGTGCAAGACCAGTAGTAGTTTGCTATGCACATCTGGAGGCATTCTGTAATCTGTGGACACTCAAAAAGTTGATGAAACACAGAAATTGCATCTGGATTGAATACAACAGTCACCATGCGCACTTTCCTCCATTGGAGTAATGTCTCAAACAGTCTACGCTTTGATCGTTCCCTGGAAGACAAGTAGTAGTTTCCGATGCACATGTGGTGCCATTCTGTAATGTGTGGACTATCAGAGTGTTGATGAAACACAGAAATTCCAGCGGGATTGAATACAACAGTCATTATGCGCACTTTCCTCCATTGGATTAATGTCACAAACAGTCTACGCTTTGATCGTTCCCTGGAAGACCAGTAGTAGTTCCGATGCACATCTGGGGGCATTCTGTAATGTGTGGACTATCAGAGTGTTGATGAAACATAGAAATTGCATCAGGAATGAATACAACAGTCACCATTTGCACTTTCCACCGTGGGAGTAATTACTCAAACAGTCTACGCATTGATCGTTCCCTGCAAGACCAGTAGTAGTCTGCAATGCACATCTGGAGGCATTCTGTAATCTGTGGACCTTCAAAGTGTTGATGAAACTTATAAATTGACGCGAGATTGAATACAACAGTCACCATGCGCACTTTCCTCCATGGGAGTAATGTGTCAAACAGTCTACGCTTTGGTAGTTTCCTGGAGGACCAGTAGCATTTTCCGATGCACATCTGGGGGCATTCTGTATTGTGTGGACTATCAGAGTATTGATGAAACACAGAAATTGCATCGGGATTGAATACAACAGTCACCATGCGCACTTTCCTCCATGGGAGTAATGTCTCAAACAGTCTACGCATTGATCGTTCCCTGCAAGACCAGTAGTAGTCTACGCTTTGATCGTTCCCTGGAAGACCAGTAGTAGTTCCGATGCACATCTGGAGGCATTCTGTAATCTGTGGACCTTCAAAGTGTTGATGAAACTTATAAATTGACGCGAGATTGAATACAACAGTCACCATGCGCACTTTCCTCCATGGGAGTAATGTGTCAAACAGTCTACGCTTTGGTCGTTTCCTGGAGGACCAGTAGTATTTTCCGATGCACATCTGGAGGCATTCTGTAATCAGTGGACCTTCAAGGTGTTGATGAAACACAGAAATTGCATCGGGATTGAATACAAGAGACACCATGCGCACTTTCCTCATTGGGAGTAATGTCTCAAAGAGTTTACGCTTTGATCGTTCCCTGGCAGACCAGTAGTATCTTCCGTCGCACATCTGGGGGCATTCTGTAATGGGAGGACTATCAGAGAGTTGATGAAACACAGAAATTGCATCAGGATTGAATACAACAATCACCATGCGTACTTTCCTCCATGGGAGTAATGTCTCAAACATTTTACGCTTTGATCGTTCCCTGGAAGACCAGTAGTAGTTTCCGATGCACATCTGGGGGCATTCTGTAATGTGTGGACTATCAGAGTGTTGATGGAACACAGAAATTGCATCGGGATTGAATACAACAGACCCCATGCGCACTTTCCTCCATGGGGGTGATGTCTCAAACAGTCTACGCTTTGATCGTTCCCTGCAAGACCAGTAGTAGTTTCCGATGCACATCTGGAAACATTCTGTAATCTGTGGACCTTCAAAGTGTTGATGAAACACAGAAATTGCATTGGGATTGAATACAACAGTCACCATGCGCACTTTCCCCATGGAAGTAATGTCTCAAACAGTTTACGCTTTGATCTTTCCCTGGAAGGCCAGTAGTAGTTTCCGATGCACATCTGGGGGCATTCTGTAATGTGTGACACATCAGAGTGTTGATGAAGCACAGAAATTGCCGCCGGGATTGGATACAACAGTCACCATGCGCACTTTCCTCCATGGAAGTAATGTCACAAACAGTTTACGCTTTGATCGCTCCCTGGAAGACCAGTAGTAGTTTCGATGCACATCTGGAGGCACTCTGTAATCTGTGGACCTTCAAAGAGTTGGTGAAACACAGAAATTGCTTCTGGATTGAATACAACATTCACCATGCGCACTTTCATCCATGGGAGTAATGTCTCAAACAGTCTACACTTTGATCGTTTCCAGGAGGACCAGTAGTAGTTACCGATGCACATCTGGAGGCATTCTGTAATGTGTGGACCTTCAATGTGTTAATGAAACACAGAAGTTGAATCGGGATTGAATACAACAGTCACCATGCGCACTTTCCTCCATGGGAGTAATGTCTCAAACAGTCTACGATTTGATCGTTCATTGGAATACCAGTAGTACTTTCCGATGCACATCTGGGGGCATTCTGTAATGTGTGGACTACCAGAGTGTTGATGAAACACAGAAATTGCATCGGGATTAAATACAACAGTCACCATGCGCACTTTCCTCCATGGGAGTAATGTATCAAACAGTCTACGCTTTGATCATTCCGTGCACGACCAGTAGTAGTTTGCGATGCACATCTGGAGGCATTCTGTATTCTGTGGACCTTCAAAGTGTTGATGAAACACAAAAATTGTCCGGGATTGAATAGAACAGTCACCATGTGCACTTTCCTCCATGGGAGTAATGTCTCAAACAGTCTACGCCTTGATCGTTTCCTGGACGCCCAGTAGCATTTTACGATGCAAATCAGGAGGCATTCTGTAATCTGTGGTCCTTCAAAGTGTTGATGAAACACAGAAATTGCATCGGCATTGAATACAACAGTCACAATGCGCACTTTCCTTTATGGGAGTAATGTCTCAAACAGTCTACGCTTTGATCGTTCCCTGGAAGACAAGTAGTAGTTTCCGATGCACATCTGGAGGCATTCTGTGATCTTTGGACCTTCAAAGTGTTGATGAAACACAGAAATTGCATCGGGATTCAATACAATAGTCAGCATGCGCACTTTCCTCCATGGGAGTAATGTCTCAAACAGTTTACCATTTGATCGTTCCCTGGAAGACCAGTAGTAGTTTCCGATGTACATCTGTGGGCATTCTGTAATATGTGGACTATCAGAGTGTTGATGAAACACAGAAATTGCATCGGGATTGAATACAAGAGTCACCATGCGCACTTTCCTCCATGGGAGTAATGTCTCAAACAGTCTACGCTTTGATCGTTCCCTGCAACACCAGTAGTAGTTTCCGAAACACATCTGGAGGCATTCTGTAATCTGTGGACCTTCAAAGTGTTGATGAAACACAGAAATTGCATCAGGATTGAATACAACAGTCCCCATGCGCACTCTCCTATATGGGAGTAATGTCTCAAACAGTCTACGCTTTGATCGTTCTCTGGAAGACAAGTAGTAGTTTCCGATGCACATCTGGTGTCATTCTGTTATGTGTGGACTATCAGAGTGTTGATGAATCACAGAAATTGCAACGGAATTGAATACAACAGTCACCATGCGCACTTTCCTCCATGGGACTAATGTCTCAAACAGTCTACGCTTTGATTGTTCACTGGAAGACAAGTAGTAGTGTCCGATGATCATCTGGGGGCATTCTGTAATGTGTGGACTATCAGAGTGTTGATGAAACACAGAAATTGCATCGGGATTGAATACAACAGTCACCATGCGCACTTTCCTCCATGGGAGTAATGTCTCAAACAGTCTACGCTTTGATCGTTCATTGCAACACCAGTAGTAGTTTCCGATGCACATCTGGAGGCATTCTGTAATCTGTGGATCTTCAAGTTGTTGATGAAACACAGATATTGAACGGGATCGAATACAACAGTCACCATGCGCACTTTCCTCCACGGGAGTAATGTCTCAAACAGTCTACGTTTCGATCGTTTCCTGGAAGACCAGTAGTAATTTCAGATGCACATCTATGGGCTTTCTGTAATCTTTGGACTTTCAAAGTGTTGATAAAACACAGATATTGCATCTGGATTCAATACAACAGTCACCATGCGCACTTTAATCCATGGGAGTAATATCTCTAACAGTCTACGCTTAGATCGTTCCCTGAAAGAACGGTAGTAGTTTCCGATGCACATCTGGAGGCATTCGGTAATGTGTGGACTTTCAAAGTGTTGATGAAACACAGGAATTGCCGCGGGATTGAATACTACAGACACCATGCGCACTTTCCTCCATGGGAGTAATGTCTCTAACAGTCTACGCTTTGACCGTTCCCTGCAAGACCAGTAGTAGTTACCGATGCACATCTGGAGGCATTCTGTAATGTGTGGACTATCAGAGTGTTGATGAAACATAGAAATTGCATCAGGAATGAATACAACAATCACCATGCGCACTTTCCTCCATGGGAGTAATGTCTCAAACAGTTTACGCTTTGATCGTTCCCTGTAAGACCAGTAGTAGTTTCCGAAGCACATCTATAGGCATTCTGTAATCTGTGGACCATCAAAGTGTTGATGAAACAGAGAAATTGCCGCGAGATTGAATACAACAGTCACCATGGGCACTTTCCTCCATGGGAGTAATGTCTCAAACAGTCTACGGTTCGATCGTTTCCTGGAAGACCAGTAGTAGTTTCCGATGCACATCTATAGGCATTCCGTAATCTTTGGACCTTCAAAGTGTTGATGAAACACAGAAATTGCATCGGGATTCAATACAACAGTCACCATGCGCACTTTCCTCCATGGGAGTAATGTCTCTAACAGTCTACGCTTTGACCGTTCCCTGCAAGACCAGTAGTCGTTACCGATGCACATCTGGAGGCATTCTGTAATGTGTGGACCTTCAAAGTGTTAATGAAACACAGGAATTGCTGCGGGATTGAATACAACAGTCACCATGCGCACTTTCCTCCATGGGAGTAATGTCTCAAACAGTCTACGATTTGATCGTTCCCTGGAATACCAGTAGTACTTTCCGATGCACATCTGGGGGCATTCTGTAATGTGTGGACTATCAGGGTGTTGATGAAACACAGAAATTGCTTCGGGATTAAATACAACAGTCACCATGCGCACTTTCCTCCGTGGGAGTAATGTCTCAAACAGTCTACGCTCTGATCGTTCCGTGCAAGACCAGTAGTAGTTTGCTATGCACATCTGGAGGCATTCTGTAATCTATGGACACTCAAAAAGTTGATGAAACACAGAAATTGCATCTGGATTGAATACAACAGTCACCATGCGCACTTTCCTCCATTGGAGTAATGTCTCAAACAGTCTACGCTTTGATCGTTCCCTGGAAGACAAGTAGTAGTTTCCGATGCAGATGTGGTGCCATTCTGTAATGTGTGGACTATCAGAGTGTTGATGAAACACAGAAATTCCAGCGGGATTGAATACAACAGTCATTATGCGCACTTTCCTCCATTGGAGTAATGTCACAAACAGTCTACGCTTTGATCGTTCCCTGGAAGACCAGTAGTAGTTCCGATGCACATCTGGGGGCATTCTGTAATGTGTGGACTACCAGAGTGTTGATGAAACACAGAAATTGCATCGGGATTAAAAACAACAGTCACCATGCGCACTTTCCTCCATGGGAGTAATGTATCAAACAGTCTACGCTTTGATCATTCCGTGCAAGACCAGTAGTAGTTTGCGATGCACATCTGGAGGCATTCTGTATTCTGTGGACCTTCAAAGTGTTGATGAAACACAAAAATTGTCCGGGATTGAATAGAACAGTCACCATGCGCACTTTCCTCCATGGGAGTAATGTCTCAAACAGTCTACGCCTTGATCGTTTCCTGGACGCCCAGTAGCATTTTACGATGCACATCAGGAGGCATTCTGTAATCTGTGGTCCTTCAAAGTGTTGATGAAACACAGAAATTGCATCGGCATTGAATACAACAGTCACAATGCGCACTTTCCTTTATGGGAGTAATGTCTCAAACAGTCTACGCTTTGATCGTTCCCTGGAAGACAAGTAGTAGTTTCCGATGCACATCTGGAGGCATTCTGTGATCTTTGGACCTTCAAAGTGTTGATGAAACACAGAAATTGCATCGGGATTCAATACAATAGTCAGCATGCGCACTTTCCTCCATGGGAGTAATGTCTCAAACAGTTTACCATTTGATCGTTCCCTGGAAGACCAGTAGTAGTTTCCAATGTACATCTGTGGGCATTCTGTAATATGTGGACTATCAGAGTGTTGATGAAACACAGAAATTGCATCGGGATTGAATACAAGAGACACCATGCGCACTTTCCTCCATGGGAGTAATGTCTCAAACAGTCTACGCTTTGATCGTTCCCTGCAACACCAGTAGTAGTTTCCGATACACATCTGGAGGCATTCTGTAATCTGTGGACGTTCAAAGTGTTGATGAAACACAGAAATTGCATCAGGATTGAATACAACAGTCCCCATGCGCACTCTCCTATATGGGAGTAATGTCTCAAACAGTCTACGCTTTGATCGTTCCCTGGAAGACAAGTAGTAGTTTCCGATGCACATCTGGTGTCATTCTGTAATGTGTGCACTATCAGAGTGTTGATGAAACACAGAAATTGCAGCGGGATTGAATACAACAGTCATTATGCGCACTTTCCTCCATGGGAGTAATGTCTCAAACAGTCTACGCTTTGATCGTTCAGTGGAAGACCAGTAGTAGTTTGCGATGCACATCTGGAGTCATTCTGTAATCTGCGGCCGTTCAAAGTTTTGATGAAACACAGTAATTGCCGCGGGATTGAATATAACAGTCACCACGAACACTTTCCTCCATGGGAGTAATGTCTCAAACAGTCTACGCTTTGATCGTTCCCTGGAAGACAAGTAGTAGTTTCCGATGCACATCTGGTGTCATTCTGTAATGTGTGGACTATCAGAGTGTTGATGAAACACAGAAATTGCAACGGAATTGAATACAACAGACACCATGCGCACTTTCCTCCATGGGACTAATGTCTCAAACAGTCTACGCTTTGATTGTTCACTGGAAGACAAGTAGTAGTGTCCGATGATCATCTGGGGGCATTCTGTAATGTGTGGACTATCAGAGTGTTGATGAAACACAGAAATTGCATCGGGATTGAATACAACAGTCACCATGCGCACTTTCCTCCATGGGAGTAATGTCTTAAACAGTCTACGCTTTGATCGTTCATTGCAACACCAGTAGTAGTTTCCGATGCACATCTGGAGGCATACTGTAATCTGTGGATCTTCAAGTTGTTGATGAAACACAGATATTGAATCGGGATCGAATACAACAGTCACCATGCGCACTTTCCTCCACGGGAGTAATGTCTCAAACAGTCTACGTTTCGATCGTTTCCTGGAAGACCAGTAGTAATTTCAGATGCACATCTATGGGCTTTCTGTAATCTTTGGACTTTCAAAGTGTTGATAAAACACAGATATTGCATCTGGATTCAATACAACAGTCACCATGCGCACTTTAATCCATGGGAGTAATATCTCTAACAGTCTACGCTTAGATCGTTCCCTGAAAGAACGGTAGTAGTTTCCGATGCACATCTGGAGGCATTCGGTAATGTGTGGACTTTCAAAGTGTTGATGAAACACAGGAATTGCCGCGGGATTGAATACTACAGACCCCATGCGCACTTTCCTCCATGGGAGTAATGTCTCTAACAGTCTACGCTTTGACCGTTCCCTGCAAGACCAGTAGTAGTTACCGATGCACATCTGGAGGCATTCTGTAATGTGTGGACTATCAGAGTGTTGATGAAACATAGAAATTGCATCAGGAATGAATACAACAGTCACCATGCGCACTTTCCTCCATGGGAGTAATGTCTCAAACAGTTTACGCTTTGATCCTTCCCTGTAAGACCAGTAGTAGTTTCCGAAGCACATCTATAGGCATTCTGTAATCTGTGGACCATCAAAGTGTTGATGAAACAGAGAAATTGCCGCGAGATTGAATACAACAGTCACCATGGGCACTTTCCTCCATGGGAGTAATCTCTCAAACAGTCTACGGTTCGATCGTTTCCTGGAAGACCAGTAGTAGTTTCCGATGCACATCTGTAGGCATTCCGTAATCTTTGGACCTTCAAAGTGTTGATGAAACACAGAAATTGCATCGGGATTCAATACAACAGTCACCATGCGCACTTTCCTCCATGGGAGTAATGACTCTAACAGTCTACGCTTTGACCGTTCCCTGCAAGACCAGTAGTAGTTACCGATGCACATCTGGAGGCATTCTGTAATGTGTGGACCTTCAAAGTGTTAATGAAACACAGGAATTGCTGCGGGATTGAATACAACAGTCACCATGCGCACTTTCCTCCATGGGAGTAATGTCTCAAACAGTCTACGATTTGATCGTTCCCTGGAAGACCAGTAGTAGCTTCCGACGCACATCTGGGGGCATTCTGTAATGTGTGGACTATCAGAGTGTTGATGAAACACAGAAATTGCATCAGGATTGAATACAACAGTCACCATGCGCACTTTCCTCCATGGAAGTAATGTGTCAAAGAGTTTACGCTTTGATCGTTCCCTGGAAGACCAGTAGTAGTTTCCGATGCACATCTGGGGGCATTCTGTAATGTGTGGACTATCAGAGTGTTGATGAAACACAGAAATTGCATTTGGATTGAATACAACAGACCCCATGCGCACTTTCCACCATGGGAGTAATGTCTCAAAGAGTCTACGCTTTGATCGTTCCCTGCATAACCAGTAGTAGTTTCCGATGTACATCTGGAGGCATTCTGTAATTTGTGGACCTTCAAAGTGTTGATGAAACACAGAAATTGCATCGGGATTGAATACAACAGTCACCATGCGCACTTTCCTAGATGGGAGTAATGTCTCAAACAGTCAACGCTTTGATCGTTCCCTGGAAGACAAGTAGTAGTTTCCGATGCACATCTTGTGTCATTCTGTAGTCTGTGGACTATCAGAGTGTTGATGAAACACAGAATTTGCATCGGGATTGAATACAAAAGTTACCATGCGCACTTTCCTGAATGGGAGTAATGCCTCAAACAGTTTACGCTTTGATCGTTCCCTGGAAGACCAGTAGCAGTTTCCGATGCACATCTGGGGGCATTCTGTAATGAGTTGACTATCAGAGTGTTGATGAAACACAGAAATTGCATCAGGATTGAATACAACACTCACCATGCGCACTTTCCAACATGGAAGTAATGTCTCAAACGTTTTACGCTTTGATCGTTCCCTGGAAGACCAGTAGTAGTTTCCGATGCACATCTGGGGGCATTCTGGAATGTGTGGACTATCAGAGTGTTGATGAAACACAGATATTGCATCGGGATTATATACAACAGTCACCATGCGAACTTTCCTCCATGGGAGTAATGTCTCAAACAGTCTACGCTTTGCTCGTTCCCTGCAAGACCAGTAGTAGTTTGCGATGCACATCTGGAGGCATTCTGTAAATTGTGGACTTTCAAAGTGTTGATCAAACACAGAAATTGCCGCGGGATTCAATACAACAGTCAACATGCGCACTTTCCTCCATGGGCATAATGTCTCAAACAGTCTACGCTTTGATCGTTTCCTGGAGGGCCAGAGTAAGTTTCCGATGCACATCTGGAGGCATTCTGTAATCTGTGGACCTTCAAATTGTTGATGAAACACAGAAATTGAATCGGGATCGAATACAACAGTTACCATGCGCACTTTCCACCATGGAAGTATTATCTCAAACAGTCTACGCTTTGATCGTTCCCTGGAAGACCAGTAGTAGTTTCCGATGCACATCTTCTGACATTCTGTAATGTGTGGACTATCAGAGTGTTGATGAAACACAGAAATTGCATCAAGATTGAATACAACAGTCAAAATGCGTCCTTTCCTCGATGGGAGTCATGTCTCAAGCAGTTTACGCTTTGACCGTTCCCTGGAAGAGCAGTAGTAGTTTCCGATAAACATCTGTGGGCATTCTGTAAAGTGTGGACTATCAGAGTGTTGATGAAACACAGAAATTGCATCGGGATTGAATACAACAGACACCATGCGCACTTTCCTCCATTGGAGTAATGTCTCAAACAGTCTACGCATTGATCGTTACCTGGGAGACCTGTAGTAGTTTCCGATGCACATCTGGAGGCATTCTGTAATCTGTGGACTATCAGAGTGTTTATGAAACACAGAAATTGCATCGGGATTGAATACAACAGTCACAATGTGCACTTTCCTCCATGGGAGTAATGTCTCAAACAGTCTACGCTTTGATCGTTCCCTGGAAGACCAGTAGTAGTTTCCGATGCACATCTGGGGGCATTCTGTAATGTGTGGACTATCAGAGTGTTGATGAAACATAGAAATTGCATCAGGAATGAATACAACAGTCAGCATGCGCACTTTCCTCCATGGAAGTAATGTCACAAAGAGTCTACGCTTTGATCGTTCCCTGGAAGACCAGTAGTAGTTTCCGATGCACATCTGGGGGCATTCTGTAATGTGTGGACTATCAGAGTGTTGATGAAACATAGAAATTGCATCAGGAATGAATACAACAGTCACCATGCGCACTTTCCTCCATGGGAGTAATGTTTCAAACAGTCTACGCATTGATCGTTCCCTGCAAGACCAGTAGTAGTTTGCAATGCACATCTGGAGGCATTCTGTAATCTGTGGATCTTCAAATTGTTGATGAAACACAGATATTGAATCGGGATCGAATACAACAGTCACCATGCGCACTTTCCTCCATGGGAGTAATGTCTCAAACAGTCTACGCTTTGATCGTTACCTGGGAGACCTGTAGTAGTTTCCGATGCACATCTGGAGGCATTCTGTAATCTGTGGACTATCAGAGTGTTTATGAAACACAGAAATTGCATCGGGATTGAATACAACAGTCACAATGTGCACTTTCCTCCATGGGAGTAATGTCTCAAACAGTCTACGCTTCGATCGTTCCCTGGAAGACCAGTAGTAGTTTCCGATGCACATCTGGGGGCATTCTGTAATGTGTGGACTATCAGAGTGTTGATGAAACATAGAAATTGCATCTGGATTCAATACAACAGTTTCCATGCGCACTTTCCTCCATGGGAGTAATATCTCTAACAGTCTACGATTTGATCGTTCCCTGAAAGACCGGGAGTAGTTTCCGATGCACATCTGGAGGCATTCTGTAATGTGTGGACCTTCAAAGTGTTGATGAAACACAGGAATTGCCGCGGGATTGAATACTACAGACACCATGCGCACTATCCTCCATGGGAGTAATGTCTCAAACAGTCTACGATTTGATCGTTCCCTGGAAGACCAGTAGTAGCTTCCGACGCACATCTGGCGGCTTTCTGTAATGTGTGGACTATCAGAGTGTTGATGAAACACAGAATTTGCATCGGGATTGAATACAAAAGTCACAATGCGCACTTTCCTGAATGGTAGTAATGCCTCAAACAGTTTACGCTTTGATCGTTCCCTGGAAGACCAGTAGCAGTTTCCGATGCACATCTGTGGTCATTCTGTAATGAGTTGACTATCAGAGTGTTGATGAAACACAGAAATTGCATCAGGATTGAATACAACACTCACCATGCGCACTTTCCCCCATGGAAGTAATGTCTCAAACTTTTTACGCTTTGATCGTTCCCTGGAAGACCAGTAGTAGTTTCCGATGCACATCTGGGGGCATTCTGTAATGTGCGACCTATCAGACTGTTGATGAAACACAGAAATTGCCGCGGGATTGAATACAAAAGTCACCATGCGCACTTTCCTCCATGGGAGTAATGTCTCAAACAGTCTACGCTTTGCTCGTTCCCTGCAAGACCAGTAGTAGTTTGCGATGCACATCTGGAGGCATTCTGTAATTTGTCTACCTTCAAAGTGTTGATCAAACACAGAAATTGCCGCGGGATTCAATACAACAGTCACCATGCGCACTTTCCTCCATGGGCATAATGTCTCAAACAGTCTGCGGTTTGATAGTTTCCTGGAGGGCCAGTAGAAGTTTCCGATGCACATCTGGAGGCATTCTGTAATCTGTGGACCTTCAAATTGTTGATGAAACACAGAAATTGAATCGGGATCGAATACAACAGTCACCATGCGCACTTTCCTCCATGGGAGTAATGTCTCAAACAGTCTACGCTTTGATCGTTCCCTGGAAGACCAGTAGTAGTTTCCGATGCACATCTGGGGGCATTCTGTAATGTGTGGACTATCAGAGTGTTGATGAAACACAGAAATTGCATCAGGATTGAAAACAACACTCACCATTCGCACTTTCCCCCATGGAAGTAATGTCTCAAACAGTTTACGCTTTGATCGTTCCCTGGAAGACCTGTAGTAGTTTCCGATGCACATCTGCAGGCATTCTGTAATCTGTGGACTATCAGAGTGTTTATGAAACACAGAAATTGCATAGGGATTGAATACAACAGTCACCATGCGCACGTTCCTCCATGGGAGTAATGTCTCAAACAGTCTACGATTTGATCGTTCCCTGGAAGACCAGTAGTAGCTTCCGACGCACATCTGGGGGCATTCTGTAATGTGTGGACTATCAGAGTGTTGATGAAACACAGAAATGGCATCAGGATCGAATACAACGGTCACCATGCGCACTTTCCTCCATGGGAGTAATGTCTCAAACAGTTTACGCCTTGATCGTTCCCTGGAAGACCAGTTGTAGTTTGCGATGCACATCTGGATTCATTCTGTAATCTGTGGACCTTCAAATAGTTGATGAAACACAGAAATTGAATCGGGACCGAATACAACAGTCACCTTGCGTAATTTCCTCCATGGGAGTAATATCTCAAACAGTCTACGCTTTGATCGTTCCCTGGAAGACCAGTAGTAGTTTCCGACGCACATCTTCCAACATTCTGTAATGTGTAGACTATCGGAGTGTTGATGAAACACAGAAATTGCATCAAGATTGAATACAACAGTCAAAATGCGCCCTTTCCTCGATGGGAGTAATGTCTCAAACAGTTTACGCTTTGGTCGTTCCCTGGATGAGCAGTAGTAATTTCCGATAAACATCTGTGTGCATTCTGTAAAGTGTGGACTATCAGAGTGTTGATGAAATACAGAAATTGCAACGGGATTGAATACAACAGTCACCATGCGCACTTTCCTCCATGGGAGTAATGTCTCAAACAGTGTACGCTTTGAACGTTACCTGGGAGACCTGTAGTAGTTTCCGATGCACATCTGGAGGCATTCTGTAATCTGTGGACTATCAGAGTGTTTATGAAACACAGAAATTGCATCGGGATTGAATACAACAGTCACAATGTGCACTTTCCTCCATGGGAGTAATGTCTCAAACAGTCTACGCTTTGATCGTTCCCTGGAAGACCAGTAGTAGTTTCAGATGCACATCTGTGGGCATTCTGTAAAGTGTGGACTATCAGAGTGTTTATGAAACACAGAAATTGCATCGGGATTGAATACAACAGTGAAAATGTGCACTTTCCTCCATGGAAGTTATGTCTCAAACAGTCTACGCATTGATCGTTCTCTGCAAGACCAGTAGTAGTCTGCAATGCACATCTGGAGGCATTCTGTAATCTGTGGATCTTCAAATTGTTGATGAAACACAGATATTGAATCGGGATCGAATACAACAGTCACCATGCGAACCTTCCTCCACGGGAGTAATGTCTCAAACAGTCTACGGTTCGATCGTTTCCTGGAAGACCAGTAGTAGTTGCCGATGCACATCTATGGGCTTTCTGTAATCTTTGGACCTTCAAAGTGTTGATGAAACACAGAAATTGCATCTGGATTCAATACAACAGTCACCATGCACACTTTCCTCCATGGGAGTAATATCTCTAACAGTCTACGCTTTGATCGTCCCCTGAAAGACCGGTGGTAGTTTCCGATGCACATCTGGAGGCATTCTGTAATGTGTGGACCTTCAAAGTGTTGATGAAACACAGGAATTGCCGCGGGATTGAATACTACAGACACCATGCGCACTTTCCTCCATGGGAGTAATGTCTCAAACAGTCTACGTTTGATCGTTCCCTGCAAGACCAGTAGTAGTTTCCGATGCACATCTGGAGGCATTCTGTAATGTGTGGACTATCAGAGTGTTGATGAAACATAGAAATTGCATCAGGAATGAATACAACAGTCACCATGCGCACTTTCCTCCATGGGAGTAATGTCTCAACCAGTTTACGGTTTGATCGTTCCCTGGAAGACCAGTAGTAGTTTTCGATGCACATCTGGGGGCATTCTGTAATGTGTGGACTATCAGAGTGTTGATGAAACACAGAAATTGCATCGGGATTGAATACAACAGTCACCATGCGCACTTTCCTCCATGGGAGTAATGTTTCAAACATTCTACGCATTGATCTTTCCCTGCAAGACCAGTAGTAGTTTGCAATGCACATCTGGAGGCATTCTGTAATCTGTGGACCTTCAAAGTGTTGATGAAACACAGAAATTGCCGAGAGTTTGAATACTACAGTCACCATGCGCACTTTCCTCCATGGAAGTAATGTGTCAAACAGTTTACGCTTTGATCGTTCCCTGGAAGACCAGTAGTAGTTTCCGATGCACATCTGGGGGCATTCTGTAATGTGTGGACTATCAGAGTGTTGATGAAACACAGAAATTGCATTTGGATTGAATACAACAGACCCCATGCGCACTTTCCTCCATGGGAGTAATGTCTCAAACAGTCTACGTTTGATCGTTCCCTGCAAGACCAGTAGTAGTTTCCGATGCACATCTGGAGGCATTCTGTAATCTGTGGACCTTCAAAGTGTGAATGAAATACAGAAATTGCATCGGGATTGAATACAACAGTCACCATGCGCACTTTCCTGAATGGGAGTAATGCCTCAAACAGTTTACGCTTTGACCGTTCCCTGGAAGACCATAAGCAGTTTCCGATGCACATCTGGGGGCATTCTGTAATGAGTGGACTATCAGAGTGTTGATGAAACACAGAAATTGCATCAGGATTGAAAACAACACTCACCATTCGCACTTTCCCCCATGGAAGTAATGTCTCAAACAGTTTACGCTTTGATCGTTCCCTGGAAGACCTGTAGTAGTTTCCGATGCACATCTGCAGGCATTCTGTAATCTGTGGACTATCAGAGTGTTTATGAAACACAGAAATTGCATAGGGATTGAATACAACAGTCACCATGCGCACGTTCCTCCATGGGAGTAATGTCTCAAACAGTCTACGATTTGATCGTTCCCTGGAAGACCAGTAGTAGCTTCCGACGCACATCTGGGGGCATTCTGTAATGTGTGGACTATCAGAGTGTTGATGAAACACAGAAATGGCATCAGGATCGAATACAACGGTCACCATGCGCACTTTCCTCCATGGGAGTAATGTCTCAAACAGTTTACGCCTTGATCGTTCCCTGGAAGACCAGTTGTAGTTTGCGATGCACATCTGGATTCATTCTGTAATCTGTGGACCTTCAAATAGTTGATGAAACACAGAAATTGAATCGGGACCGAATACAACAGTCACCATGCGTAATTTCCTCCATGGGAGTAATATCTCAAACAGTCTACGCTTTGATCGTTCCCTGGAAGACCAGTAGTAGTTTCCGACGCACATCTTCCAACATTCTGTAATGTGTAGACTATCGGAGTGTTGATGAAACACAGAAATTGCATCAAGATTGAATACAACAGTCAAAATGCGCCCTTTCCTCGATGGGAGTAATGTCTCAAACAGTTTACGCTTTGGTCGTTCCCTGGATGAGCAGTAGTAATTTCCGATAAACATCTGTGTGCATTCTGTAAAGTGTGGACTATCAGAGTGTTGATGAAATACAGAAATTGCAACGGGATTGAATACAACAGTCACCATGCGCACTTTCCTCCATGGGAGTAATGTCTCAAACAGTCTACGCTTTGATCGTTCCCTGCAATACCAGTAGTAGTTTCCGATGCACATCTGGAGGCATTCTGTAATCTGTGGACCTTCAAAGTGTTGATGAAACACAGAAATTGCATCGGGATTGAATACAACAGTCACCATGCGCACTTTCCTCAATGGGAGTAATGTCTCAAACAGTCTACGCTTTGATCGTTCCTTGGGAGACCTGTAGTAGTTTCCGATGCACATCTGGAGGCATTCTGTAATCTGTGGACTATCAGAGTGTTGATGAAACACAGAAATTGCATCGGGATTGAATACAACAGTCACCATGTGCACTTTCCTCCATGGGAGTAATGTCTCAAAGGGTCTACCCTTTGATCGTTCCCTGGGAGACCAGTAGTAGTTTCCGATGCACATCTATAGGCATTCCGTAATCTTTGGACCTTCAAAGTGTTGATGAAACACAGAAATTGCATCGGGATTCAATACGACAGTCACCATGCGCACTTTCCTCCATGGGAGTAATGTCTCAAACAGTCTACGCTTTGCTCGTTCCCTGCAAGACCAGTAGTAGTTTGCGATGCACATCTGGAGGCATTCTGTAATTAGTGGACCTTCAAAGTGTTGATCAAACACAGAAATTGCCGCGGGATTCAATACAAGAGTCACCATGTGCACTTTCCTCCATGGGCATAATGTCTCAAACAGTCTACGCTTTGATCGTTTCCTGGAGGGCCAGTAGAAGTTTCCGATGCACATCTGGAGGCATTCTGTAATCTGTCGACCTTCAAATTGTTGATGAAACACAGAAATCGAATCGGGATCGAATACAACAGTCACCATGCGCACTTTCCTCCATGGGAGTAATGTCTCAAACAGTCTACGCTTTGATCGTTCCCTGCAAGACCAGTAGTAGTTTCCGATGCACATCTGGGGGCATTCTGTAATGTGTGGACTATCAGAGTGTTTATGAAACACAGAAATTGCATCGGGATTGAATACAACAGTCACAATGTGCACTTTCCTCCATGGGAGTAATGTCTCAAACAGTCTACGCTTTGATCGTTCCCTGGAAGACCACTAGTAGTTTCCGATGCACATCTGGGGGCATTCTGTAATGTGTGGACTATCAGAGTGTTGATGAAACATAGAAATTGCATCACGAATGAATACAACAGTCACCATGCGCACTTTCCTCCATGGGAGTAATGTCTCAACCAGTTTACGGTTTGATCGTTCCCTGGAAGACCAGTAGTAGTTTCCGATGCACATCTGGGGGCATTCTGTAATGTGTGGACTATCAGAGTGTTGATGAAACACAGAAATTGCATCGGGATTGAATACAACAGACCCCATGCGAACTTTCCTCCATGGGAGTAATGTCTCAAACAGTCTACGTTTGATCGTTCCCTGCAAGACCAGTAGTAGTTTCCGATGCACATCTGGAGGCATTCTGTAATCTGTGGACCTTCAAAGTGTTGATGAAACACAGAAATTGCATCGGGATTGAATACAACAGTCACCATGTGCACTTTCCTGAATGGGAGTAATGCCTCAAACAGTTTACGCTGTGACCGTTCCCTGGAAGACCATAAGCAGTTTCCGATGCACATCTGGGGGCATTCTGTAATGAGTGGACTATCAGAGTGTTGATGAAACACAGAAATTGCATCAGGATTGAAAACAACACTCACCATTCGCACTTTGCCCCATGGAAGTAATGTCTCAAACAGTTTACGCTTTGATCGTTCCCTGGAAGACCTGTAGTAGTTTCCGATACACATCTGGAGACATTCTGTAATCTGTGGACTATCAGAGTGTTTATGAAACACAGAAATTGCATAGGGATTGAATACAACAGTCACCATGCGCACTTTCCTCCATGGGAGTAATGTCTCAAACAGTCTACGATTTGATCGTTCCCTGGAAGACCAGTAGTAGTTTCCGGCGCACATCTTCTCACATTCTGTATTGTGTAGACTATCGGAGTGTTGATGAAACACAGAAATTGCATCAAGATTGAATACAACAGTCAAAATGCGCCCTTTCCTCGATGGGAGTAATGTCTCAAACAGTTTACGTTTTGGTCGTTCCCTGGATGAGCAGTAGTAGTTTCCGATAAACATCTGTGTGCATTCTGTAAAGTGTGGACTATCAGAGTGTTGATGAAATACAGAAATTGCAACGGGATTGAATACAATAGTCACCATGCGCACTTTCCTCCGTGGGAGTAATGTCTCAAACAGTCTACGCTTTGATCGTTCCCTGCAATACCAGTAGTAGTTTCCGATGCACATCTGGAGGCATTCTGTAATCTGTGGACCTTCAAAGTGATGTTGAAACACAGAAATTGCATCGGGATTGAATACAACAGTCACCATGTGCACTTTCCTCCATGGGAGTAATGTCTCAAAGGGTCTACCCTTTGATCGTTCCCTGAAAGACCAGTAATAGTTTCCGATGCACATCTATAGGCATTCCGTAATCTTTGGACCTTCAAAGTGTTGATGAATCACAGAAATTGCATCGGGATTCAATACAACAGTCACCATGCGCACTTTCCTCCATGGGAGTAATGTCTCTAACAGTCTACGCTTTGATCGTTCCCTGCAAGACCAGTAGTAGTTACCGATGCACATCTGGAGGCATTCTGTAATGTGTGGACCTTCAAAGTGTTGATGAAACACAGGAATTGCTGCGGGATTGAGTACAACAGTCACCATGCGCACTTTCCTTAATGGGAGTAATGTCTCAAACAGTCTACGATTTGATCGTTCCCTGGAAGACCAGTAGTAGCTTCCGACGCACATCTGGGGGCATTCTGTAATGTGTGGACTATCAGAGTGTTGATGAAACACAGAAATGGCATCAGAATTGAATACAACAGTCTCCATGCGCACTTTCCTCCATGGTAGTAATGTCTCAAACAGTTTACGCCTTCATCGTTCCCTGGAAGACCAGTTGTAGTTTGCGATGCACATCTGGATTCATTCTGTAATCTGTGGACCTTCAAATAGTTGACGAAACACAGAAATTGTATCGGGATCGAATACAGCAGTCACCATGCGTACTTTCCTCCATGGGAGTAATATCTCAAACAGTCTACGCTTTGTACGTTCCCTGGAAGACCAGTAGTAGATTCCGACGCACATCTTCTCACATTCTGTAATGTGTGGACTATCGGAGTGTTGATGAAACACAGAAATTGCATCAAGATTGAATACAACAGTCAAAATGCGCCCTTTCCTCGATGATAGTAATGTCTCAAACAGTTTACGCTTTGATCGTTCCCTGGATGAGCAGTAGTAGTTTCCGATAAACATCTGTGTGCATTCTGTAAAGTGTGGACTATCAGAGTGTTGATGAAACACAGAAATTGCAACGGGATTGAATACAACAGTCACCATGCGCACATTCCTCCATGGGAGTAATGTCTCAAACAGTCTACGCTTTGATCGTGCCCTGCAATACCAGTAGTAGTTTCCGATGCACATCTGGAGGCATTCTGTAATCTGTGGACCTTCAAAGTGTTGATGAAACACAGAAATTGCATCAGGATTGAATACAACAGTCCCCATGCGCACTTTCCTCCATGGGAGTAATGTCTCAAACAGTCTACGCTTTGATCGTTCCCTGGAAGACCAGTAGTAGATTTCGATGCCCATCTTCTGACATTCTGTAATGCGTGGACTATCAGAGTGTTGATGAAACACAGAAATCGCATCAAGATTGAATACAACAGTCAAAATGCGCCCTTTCCTCCATGGGAGTAGTGTCTCAAACAGTTTACGCTTTGATCGTTCCCTGGAAGAGCAGTAGTAGTTTCCGATGCACATCTGTGGGCACTCTGTAAAGTGTGGACTATCAGAGTGTTGATGAAACACAGAAATTGCATCAGGATTGAATACAACAGTCACCATGCGCACTTTCCTCCATGGGAGTAATGTCTCAAACAGTCTACGCTTTGATCGTTCCCTGCAAGACCAGTAGTAGTTTCCGATGCACATCTGGAAGCATTCTGTAATCAGTGGACCCTCAAAGTGTTGATGAAACACAGAAATTGCATCGGGATTGAATACAACAGTCACCATGCGCATTTTCCTAGATGGGAGTAATGTCTCAAACAGTCTAGGCTTTGATCGTTCCCTGGAAGACAAGTAGTAGTTTCCGATGCACATCTGGTGTCATTCTGTAATCTGTGGACTATCAGAGTGTTGATGAAACACAGAATTTGCATCGGGATTGAATACAAAAGTCACCATGCGCACATTCCTGAATGGGAGTAATGCCTCAAACAGTATACGCTTTGATCGTTCCCTGGAAGACCAGTAGCAGTTTCCGATGCACATCTGGGAGCATTCTGTAATGTGCGACCTATCAGAGTGTTGATGAAACACAGAATTTGCATGGGGATTGAATACAAACGTCACCATGCACACTTTCCTGAATGGGAGTAATGCTTCAAACAGTTTACGCTTTGATCGTTCCCTGGAAGACCAGTAGCAGTTTCCGATGCACATCTGGGGGCATTCTGTAATGAGTGGACTATCAGAGTGTTGATGAAACACAGAAATCGCCGCGGGATTGAATACAACAGTCACCATGCGCACTTTCCTCCATGGGAGTAATGTCTTAAACAGTCTACGCTTTGATCGTTCCCTGGAATACCTGTTGTACTTCCTGATGCACATCTGGGGGCATTCTGTAATGTGTGACCTATCAGAGTGTTGATGAAACACAGAATTTCCATCGGGATTGAATACAAAAGTCACCATGCGCACTTTCCTGAATGGGAGTAATGCCTCAAACAGTTCACGCTTTGATCGTTCCCTGGAAGACCAGTAGCAGTTTCCGATGCACATCTGGGGGCGTTCTGTAATGAGTGGACTATCAGAGTGTTGATGAAACACAGAAATTGCATCAGGATTGAATACAACACTCACCATGCGCTCTTTCCCCCATGGAAGTAATGTCTCAAACAGTTTACGCTTTGATCGTTCCCTGGAACACCAGTAGTAGTTTCCGATGCACATCTGGGGGCATTCTGTAATGTGTGACCTATCAGAGTGTTGATGAAACACAGAAATTGCCGCGGGATTGAATACAACAGTCACCATGCGCACTTTCCTCCATGGGAATAATGTCTCAAACAGTCTACGCTTTGATCGTTTCCTGGAGGGCCAGTAGAAGTTTCCGATGCACATCTAGAGGCATTCTGTAATCTGTGGACATACAAATTGTTGATTAAACACAGAAATTGAATCGGGATCGAATACAACAGTCCTCATGCGCACTTTCCTCCATGGGAGTAATATATCAAACAGTCTACGCTTTGATCATTCCCTGGAAGACCAGTAGCAGTTTCCGATGCACATCTTCTGACATTCTGTAATGTGTGGACTATCAGAGTGTTGATGAAACACAGAAATTGCATCAAGATTGAATACAACAGTCAAAATGCGCCCTTTCCTCGATGGGAGTAATGTCTCAAGCAGTTTACGCTTTGATCGTTCCTTGGAAGAGCAGTAGTAGTTTCCGATAAACATCAGTGGCCATTCTGTAAAGTGTGGACTATCAGAGTGTTGATGAAACACAGAAATTGCATCGGGATTTAATACAACAGTCACCATGCGCCCTTTCCTCCATGGGAGTAAAGGCTCAAACAGTTTTCGCTTTGATCGTTCCCTGGAAGACCAGTAGTAGTTTCCGATGCACATTTATAGGCATTCTGTAATCTGTGGACCATCAAAGTGTTGATGAAACAGAGAAATTGCCGCGAGATTGAATACAACAGTCACCATGAGCACTTTCCTCCATGGGAGTAATGTCTCAAACAGTCTACGGTTCGATCGTTTCCTGGAAGCCCAGTAGTAGTTACCGATGCACATCTATAGGCATTCCGTAATCTTTGGACCTTCAAAGTGTTGATGAAACACAGAAATTGCATCGGGATTCAATACAACAGTCACCATGCGCACTTTCCTCCATGGGAGTAATGTCTCTAACAGTCTACGCTTTGATCGTTCCCTGCGAGACCAGTAGTAGTTACCGATGCACATCTGGAGGCATTCTGTAATGTGTGGATCTTCAAAGTGTTGATAAAACACAGGAATTGCTGCAGGATTGAATACAACAGTCACCATGCGACTTCCCTCCATGGGAGTAATGTCTCAAACTGTCTACGATTTGATCGTTCCCTGGAAGACCAGGAGTAGCTTCCGACGCACATCTGGGGGCATTCTGTAATGTGTGGACTATCAGAGTGTTGATGAAACACAGAAATGGCATCAGAATTGAATACAACAGTCTCCATGCGCACTTTCCTCCATGGTAGTAATGTCTCAAACAGTTTACGCCTTCATCGTTCCCTGGAAGACCAGTTGTAGTTTGCGATGCACATCTGGATTCATTCTGTAATCTGTGGACCTTCAAATAGTTGACGAAACACAGAAATTGTATCGGGATCGAATACAGCAGTCACCATGCGTACTTTCCTCCATGGGAGTAATATCTCAAACAGTCTACGCTTTGATCGTTCCCTGGAAGACCAGTAGTAGTTTCCGACGCACATCTTCTCACATTCTGTAATGTGTGGACTATCGGAGTGTTGATGAAACACAGAAATTGCATCAAGATTGAATACAACAGTCAAAATGCGCCCTTTCCTCGATGGGATTAATGTCTCAAACAGTTTACGCTTTGATCGTTCCCTGGATGAGCAGTAGTAGTTTCCGATAAACATCTGTGTGCATTCTGTAAAGTATGGACTATCAGAGTGTTGATGAAACACAGAAATTGCAACGGGATTGAATACAACAGTCACCATGCGCACTTTCCTCCATGGGAGTAATGTCTCAAACAGTATACTCTTTGATCGTTCCCTGCAATACCAGTAGTAGTTTCCGATGCACATCTGGAGGCATTCTGTAATCTGTGGACCTTCAAAGTGTTGATGAAACATAGAAATTGCCGCGGGATTCAATACAAGAGTCACCATGCGCACTTTCCTCCATGGGAATAATGTCTCAAACAGTCTACGCTTCGATCGTTCCCTGGGAGACCTGTAGTAGTTTCCGATGCACATCTGGAGGCATTCAGCAATCTATGGACTATCAGAGTGTTTATGAAACACAGAAATTGCATCGGGATTGAATACAACAGTCACAATGTGCAGTTTCCTCCATGGGAGTAATGTCTTAAACAGTCTACGCTTTGATCGTTCCCTGGAAGACCAGTAGCAGTTTCCGATGCACATCTGGGGGCATTCTGTAATGAGTGGACTATCAGAGTGTTGATGAAACACAGAAATTGCATCAGGATTGAATACAACACTCACCATGCGCTCTTTCCCCCATGGAAGTAATGTCTCAAACAGTTTACGCTTTGATCGTTCCCTGGAAGACCAGTAGTAGTTTCCGATGCACATCTGGGGGCATTCTGTAATGTGTGACCTATCAGAGTGTTGATGAAACACAGAAAGTGCCGCGGGATTGAATACAACAGTCACCATGCGCACTTTCCTCCATGGGAGTAATGTCTTAAACAGTCTACGCTTTGATCGTTCCCTGGAATACCAGTAGTACTTCCCGATGCACATCTGGGGGCATTCTGTAATGTGTGGACTATCCGAGTGTTGATGAAACACAGATATTGCATCGGGATTAAATACAACAGTCACCATGCGCACTTTCCTCCATAGGAGTAAAATCTCAAACAGTCTACGCTTTGCTCGTTCCCTGCAAGACCAGTAGTAGTTTGCGATGCATATCTGGAGGCATTCTGTAATCTGTGGACCTTCAAAGTGTTGATCAAACACAGAAATTGCTGCGGGATTCAATACAACAGTCACCATGCGCACTTTCCTCCATGGGAATAATGTCTCAAACAGTCTACGCTTTGATCGTTTCCTGGAGGGCCAGTAGAAGTTTCCGATGCACATCTAGAGGCATTCTGTAATCTGTGGACATACAAATTGTTGATGAAACACAGAAATTGAATCGGGATCGAATACAACAGTCACCATGCGCACTTTCCTCCATGGGAGTAATATATCAAACAGTCTACGCTTTGATCATTCCCTGGAAGACCAGTAGCAGTTTCCGATGCACATCTTCTGACATTCTGTAATGTGTGGACTATCAGAGTGTTGATGAAACACAGAAATTGCATCAAGATTGAATACAACAGTCAAAATGCGCCCTTTCCTCGATGGGAGTAATGTCTCAAGCAGTTTACGCTTTGATCGTTCCTTGGAAGAGCAGTAGTAGTTTCCGATAAACATCAGTGGCCATTCTGTAAAGTGTGGACTATCAGAGTGTTGATGAAACACAGAAATTGCATCGGGATTTAATACAACAGTCACCATGCGCACTTTACTCCATGGGAGTAATGTCTCAAACAGTCTACGCTTTGATCGTTCCCTGGGAGACCTGTAGTAGTTTCCGATGCACATCTGGGGGTATTCTGTAATGTGTGGACTATCAGAGTGTTGATGAAACATAGAAATTGCATCGGGATTGAATACAACAGTCACCATGCGCACTTTCCTCCATGGGAGTAATGTCTCTAACAGTCTACGCTTTGATCGTTCCCTGCGAGACCAGTAGTAGTTACCGATGCACATCTGGAGGCATTCTGTAATGTGTGGATCTTCAAAGTGTTGATAAAACACAGGAATTGCTGCGGGATTGAATACAACAGTCACCATGCGCACTTCCCTCCATGGGAGTAATGTCTCAAACTGTCTACGACTTGATCGTTCCCTGGAAGACCAGGAGTAGCTTCCGACGCACATCTGGGGGCATTCTGTAATGTGTGGACGATGAGAGTGTTGATGAAACACAGAAATGGCATCAGGATTGAATACAACAGTCACCATGCGCACTTTCCTCCATGGGAGTAATGTCTCATACAGTTTACGCCTTGATCGTTCCCTGGAAGACCAGTTGTAGTTTGCGATACACATCTGGATTCATTCTGTAATCTGTGGACCTTCAAATTGTTGATGAAACACAGAAATTGAATCGGGATCGAATACAACAGTCACCATGCGTACTTTCCTCCATGGGAGTAATATCTCAAACAGTCTACGCTTTGCTCGTTCCCTGGAAGACCAGTAGTAGTTTCCGACGCACATCTTCTCACATTCTGTAATGTGTGGACTATCGGAGTGTTGATGAAACACAGAAATTGCATCGAGATTGAATACAACAATCACCATGTGCACTTTCCTAAATGGGAGTAATGTCTCAAAGAGTCTACGTTTGATCGTTCCCTGGAAGACCAGTAGTAGTTTCCGATGCACATCTGCTGGCATTCTGTAATGTGTGGACTATCAGAGTGTTAATTAAACACAGAAATTGCATCGTGATTGAATACAACAGTCACCATGCGCACTTTCCTCCATGGGAGTAAGGTCTCAAACAGTTTACGCCTTGATCGTTCCCTGGAAGACCAGTAGTAGTTTGCGATGCACATCTGGATGCATTCTGTAATCTGTGGACCTTCAAAGTGTTGATGAAACACAGAAATTGCCGCGGGATTCAATACAAGAGTCACCATGCGCACTTTCCTCCATGGGAATAATGTCTCAAACAGTCTACGCTTTGATAGTTTCCTCGAGGGCCAGTAGTAGTTTCCCATGCACATCTAGAGGCATTCTGTAAACTGTGGACCTTCAAATTGTTGATGAAACACTGAAATTGAATCGGGATCGAATACAACAGTCACCATGCGCACTTTCCTCCATGGGAGTAATGTCTCAAACAGTCTACGCTTTGATCGTTCCCTGCAAGACCAGTAGTAGTTTCCGATGCACATCTGGAGGCATTCTGTAATCAGTGGACCCTCAAAGTGTTGATGAAACACAGAAATTGCATCGGGATTGAATACAACAGTCACCATGCGCTCTTTCCTAGATGGGAGTAATGTCTCAAACAGTCTAGGCTTTGATCGTTCCCTGGAAGACAAGTAGTAGTTTCCGATGCACATCTGGTGTCATTCTGTAATCTGTGGACTATCAGAGTGTTGATGAAACACAGAATTTGCATCGGGATTGAATACAAAAGTCACCATGCGCACATTCCTGAATGGGAGTAATGCCTCAAACAGTATACGCTTTGATCGTTCCCTGGAAGACCAGTAGCAGTTTCCGATGCACATCTGGGGGCATTCTGTAATGTGTGACCTATCAGAGTGTTGATGAAACACAGAATTTGCATGGGGATTGAATACAAACGTCACCATGCACACTTTCCTGAATGGGAGTAATGCTTCAAACAGTTTACGCTTTGATCGTTCCCTGGAAGACCAGTAGCAGTTTCCGATGCACATCTGGGGGCATTCTGTAATGAGTGGACTATCAGAGTGTTGATGAAACACAGAAATCGCCGCGGGATTGAATACAACAGTCACCATGCGCACTTTCTTCCGTGGGAGTAATGTCTCAAACAGTCTACGCTTTGATCGTTCCCTGGAATACCCGTAGTACTTCCCGATGCACATCTGGGGGCATTCTGTAATGTGTGACCTATCAGAGTGTTGATGAAACACAGAATTTGCATCGGGATTGAATACAAAAGTCACCATGCGCACTTTCCTGAATGGGAGTAATGCCTCAAACAGTTCACGCTTTGATCGTTCCCTGGAAGACCAGTAGCAGTTTCCGATGCATATCTGGGGGCATTCTGTAATGAGTGGACTATCAGAGTGTTGATGAAACACAGAAATTGCATCAGGATTGAATACAACACTCACCATGCGCTCTTTCCCCCATGGAAGTAATGTCTCAAACAGTTTACGCTTTGATCGTTCCCTGGAAGACCAGTAGTAGTTTCCGATGCACATCTGGGGGCATTCTGTAATGTGTGACCTATCAGAGTGTTGATGAAACACAGAAATTGCCGCGGGATTGAATACAACTGTCACCATGCGCACTTTCCTCCATGGGAGTAATGTCTTAAACAGTCTACGCTTTGATCGTTCCCTGGAATACCAGTAGTACTTCCTGATGCACATCTGGGGGCATTCTGTAATGTGTGGACTATCAGAGTGTTGATGAAACACAGATATTGCATCGGGATTAAATACAACAGTCACCATGTGCACTTTCCTCCATGGGAGTAATATCTCAAACAGTCTACGCTTTGCTCGTTCCCTGCAAGACCAGTAGTAGTTTGCGATGCATATCTGGAGGCATTCTGTAATCTGTGGACCTTCAAAGTGTTGATCAAACACAGAAATTGCTGCGGGATTCAATACAACAGTCACCATGCGCACTTTCCTCCATGGGAATAATGTCTCAAACAGTCTACGCTTTGATCGTTTCCTGGAGGGCCAGTAGAAGTTTCCGATGCACATCTAGAGGCATTCTGTAATCTGTGGACATACAAATTGTTGATGAAACACAGAAATTGAATCGGGATCGAATACAACAGTCACCATGCGCACTTTCCTCCATGGGAGTAATATATCAAACAGTCTACGCTTTGATCATTCCCTGGAAGACCAGTAGCAGTTTCCGATGCACATCTTCTGACATTCTGTAATGTGTGGACTATCAGAGTGTTGATGAAACACAGTAATTGCATCAAGACTGAATACAACAGTCAAAATGCGCCCTTTCCTCGATGGGAGTAATGTCTCAAGCAGTTTACGCTTTGATCGTTCCTTGGAAGAGCAGTAATAGTTTCCGATAAACATCAGTGGCCATTCTGTAAAGTGTGGACTATCAGAGTGTTGATGAAACACAGAAATTGCATCGGGATTTAATACAACAGTCACCATGCGCACTTTACTCCATGGGAGTAATGTCTCAAACAGTCTACGCTTTGATCGTTCCCTGGGAGACCTGTAGTAGTTTCCGATGCACATCTGGGGGCACTCTGTAATGTGTGGACTATCAGAGTGTTGATGAAACATAGAAATTGCATCAGGAATGAATTCAAAAGTCACCATGCGCACATTCCTCCATGGGAGTAAAGGCTCAAACAGTTTACGCTTTGATCGTTCCCTGGAAGACCAGTAGTAGTTTCCGTTGCACATTTATAGGCATTCTGTAATCTGTGGACCATCAAAGTGTTGATGAAACAGAGAAATTGCCGCGAGATTGAATACAACAGTCACCATGAGCACTTTCCTCCATGGGAGTAATGTCTCAAACAGTCTACGGTTCGATCGTTTCCTGGAAGCCCAGTAGTAGTTACCGATGCACATCTATAGGCATTCCGTAATCTTTCGACCTTCAAAGTGTTGATGAAACACAGAAATTGCATCGGGATTCAATACAACAGTCACCATGCGCACTTTCCTCCATGGAAGTAATGTCTCTAACAGTCTATGCTTTGATCGTTCCCTGCGAGACCAGTAGTAGTTACCGATGCACATCTGGAGGCATTCTGTAATGTGTGGATCTTCAAAGTGTTGATAAAACACAGGAATTGCTGCGGGATTGAATACAACAGTCACCATGCGCACTTCCCTCCATGGGAGTAATGTCTCAAACTGTCTACGACTTGATCGTTCCCTGGAAGACCAGGAGTAGCTTCCGACGCACATCTGGGGGCATTCTGTAATGTGTGGACTATCAGAGTGTTGATGAAACACAGAAATGGCATCAGGATTGAATACAACAGTCACCATGCGCACTTTCCTCCATGGGAGTAATGTCTCAAACAGTTTACGCCTTGATCGTTCCCTGGAAGACCAGTTGTAGTTTGCGATACACATCTGGATTCATTCTGTAATCTGTGGACCTTCAAATTGTTGATGAAACACAGAAATTGAATCGGGATCGAATACAACAGTCACCATGCGTACTTTCCTCCATGGGAGTAATATCTCAAACAGTCTACGCTTTGCTCGTTCCCTGGAAGACCAGTAGTAGTTTCCGACGCACATCTTCTCACATTCTGTAATGTGTGGACTATCGGAGTGTTGATGAAACACAGAAATTGCATCAAGATTGAATACAACAGTCAAAATGCGCCCTTTCCTCGATGGGAGTAATGTCTCAAACAGTTTACGCTTTGATCGTTCCCTGGATGAGCAGTAGTAGTTTCCGATAAACATCTGTGTGCATTCTGTAAAGTGTGGACTATCTGAGTGTTGATGAAACACAGAAATTGCAACGGGATTGAATACAACAGTCACCATGCGCACTTTCCTCCATGGGAGTAATGTCTCAAACAGTCTACGCTTTAATCGTTCCCTGCAATACCAGTAGTAGTTTCCGACGCACATCTGGAGGCATTCTGTAATCTGTGGACCTTCGAAGTGTTGATGAAACACAGATATTGCATCGGGATTGATTACAACAGTCACCATGCGCACTTTCCTCCATGGGAGTAATGTCTCAAACAGTCTACGCTTTGATCGTTCCCTGGAAGACCAGTAGTAGTTTCCGATGCACATCTGCTGGCATTCTGTAATGTGTGGACTATCAGAGTGTTAATTAAACACAGAAATTGCATCGTGATTGAATACAACAGTCACCATGCGCACTTTCCTCCATGGGAGTAATGTCTCAAACAGTTTACGCCTTGATCGTTCCCTGGAAGACCAGTAGTAGTTTGCGATGCACATCTGGAGGCATTCTGTAATCTGTGGACCTTCAAAGTGTTGATGAAACACAGAAATTGCCGCGGGATTCAGTACAAGAGTCACCATGCGCACTTTCCTCCATGGGAATAATGTCTCAAACAGTCTACGCTTTGATCGTTTCCTCGAGGGCCAGTAGTAGTTTCCCATGCACATCTAGAGGCATTCTGTAAACTGTGGACCTTCAAATTGTTGATGAAACACAGAAATTGAATCGGGATCGAATACAACAGTCACCATGCGCACTTTCCTCCATGGGAGTAATGTCTCAAACAGTCTACGCTTTGATCGTTCCCTGGAAGACCAGTAGTAGTTTCCGATGCACATCTTCTGACATTCTCTAATGTGTGGACTATCAGAGTGTTGATGAAACACAGAAATCGCATCAAGATTGAATACAACAGTCAAAATGCGCCCTTTCCTCTATGGGAGTAATGTCTCAAACAGTTCACGCTTTGATCGTTCCCTGGAAGACCAGTAGTAGTTTCCGAAGCACATCTATAGGCATTCTGTAATCTGTGGACCTTCAAAGTGTTGATGAAACAGAGAAATTGACGCGAGATTGAATACAACAGTCACCATGGGCACTTTCCTCCATGGGAGTAATGTCTCAAACAGTCTACGGTTCGATCGTTTCCTGGAAGACCAGTAGTAGTTTCCGATGCACATCTTTAGGCATTCCGTAATCTTTGGACCTTCACAGTGTTGATGAAACACAGAAATTGCATCGGGATTCAATACAACAGTCACCATGCGCACTTTCCTCCATGGGAGTAATGTCTCTAACAGTCTACGCTTTGACCGTTCCCTGCAAGACCAGTAGTAGTTACCGATGCACATCTGGAGGCATTCTGTAATGTGTGGACCTTCAAAGTGTTAATGAAACACAGGAATTGCTGCGGGATTGAATACAACAGTCACCATGCGCACTTTCCTCCATGGGAGTAATGTCTCAAACAGTCTACGATTTGATCGTTCCCTGGAAGACCAGTTGTAGTTTGCGATGCACATCTGGAGGCATTCTGTAATCTGTGGACCTTCAAAGTGTTGATGAAACACAGAAATGGCATCAGGATTGAATACAACAGTCACCATGCGCACTTTCCTCCAGAGGTGTAATGTCTCAAACAGTTTACGCCTTGATCGATCCCTGGAAGACCAGGTGTAGTTTGCGATACACATCTGGATTCATTCTGTAATCTGTGGACCTTCAAATTGTTGATGAAACACAGAAATTAAATCGGGATCGAATACAACAGTCACCATGCGCACTTTCCTCCATGGGAGTAATATCTCAAACAGTCTACGAGTTGATCGTTCCCTGGAAGACCAGTAGTAGTTTCCGACGCACATCTTCTCACATTCTGTAATGTGTGGACTATCGGAGTGTTGATGAAACACAGAAATTGCATCGGGATTGAATACAACAGTCACCATGCGCACTTTCCTCCATGGGAGTAATGTCTCAAACAGTCTACGCTTTGATCGTTCCCTGCAATACCAGTAGTAGTTTCCGATGCACATCTTTAGGCATTCTGTAATCTGTGGACCTTCGAAGTGTTGATGAAACACAGAAATTGCATCGGGATTGAATACAACAGTCACCATGCCCACTTTCCTCCATGGGAGTAATGTCTCAAACAGTCTACGCTTTGATCGTTCCTTGGGAGACCTGTAGTAGTTTCCGATGCACATCTGGAGGCATTCTGTAATCTGTGGACTATCAGAGTGTTGATGAAACACAGAAATTGCATCGGGATTGAATACAACAATCACCATGTGCACTTTCCTCCATGGGAGTAATGTCTCAAAGAGTCTACGCTTTGATCGTTCCCTGGAAGACCAGTAGTAGTTTCCGATGCACATCTGCTGGCATTCTGTAATGTGTGGACTATCAGAGTGTTAATTAAACACAGAAATTGCATCGTGATTGAATACAACAGTCACCATGCGCACTTTCCTGCATGGGAGTAATGTCTCAAACAGTTTACGCCTTGATCGTTCCCTGGAAGACCAGTAGTAGTTTGCGATGCACATCTGGAGGCATTCTGTAATCTGTGGACCTTCAAAGTGTTGATGAAACACAGAAATTGCCGCGGGATTCAATACAAGGGTCACCATGCGCACTTTCCTCCATGGGAATAATGTCTCAAACAGTCTACGCTTTGATCGTTTCCTCGAGGGCCAGTAGTAGTTTCCGATGCACATCTAGAGGCATTCTGTAAACTGTGGACCTTCAAATTGTTGATGAAACACAGAAATTGAATCGGGATCGAATACAACAGTCACCATGCGCACTTTCCTCCATGGGAGTAATGTCTCAAACAGTCTAGGCTTTGATCGTTCCCTGGAAGACCAGTAGTAGTTTCCGATGCACATCTTCTGACATTCTGTAATGTGTGGACTATCAGAGTGTTGATGAAACACAGAAATTGCATCAAGATTGAATACAACAGTCAAAATGCGGCCTTTCCTCGATGGGAGTAATGTCTCAAGCAGTTTACGATTTGATCGTTCCCTGGAAGAGCAGTAGTAGTTTCCGATAAACATCTGTGGGCATTCTGTAAAGTGTGCACTATCACAGTGTTGATGAAACACAGAAATTGCATCGGGATTGAATACAACAGTCACCATGCGCACTTTCCTATATGGGAGTAATGTCTCAAACATTCTACGCTTTGATCTTTCCCTGGGAGACCTGTAGTAGTTTCCGACGCACATCTGGAGGCATTCTGTAATCTATGGACTATCAGAGTGTTTATGAAACACAGAAATTGCATCGGGATTGAATACAACAGTCACAATGTGCACTTTCCTCCATGGGAGTAATGTCTTAAACAGTCTACGGTTTGATCGTTCCCTGGAAGACCAGTAGTAGTTTCCGATGCACATCTGGGGGCATTCTGTAATGTGTGGACTATCAGAGTGTTGATGAAACATAGAAATTGCATCAGGAAAGAATACAACAGTCACCATGCGCACTTTCCCCCATGGGAGTAATGTCTCAAACAGTTTACGCTTTGATCGTTCCCTGGAAGACCAGTAGTAGTTTATGATGCACATCTATAGGCATTCTGTAATCTGTGGACCTTCAAAGTGTTGATGAAACAGAGAAATTGCTGCGAGATTGAATACAACAGTCACCATGCGCACTTTCCTCCATGGGAGTAATGTCTCAAACAGTCTACGGTTCGATCGTTTCCTGGAAGACCAGTAGTAGTTTCCGATGCACATCTATAGGCATTCCGTAATCTTTGGACCTTCAAAGTGTTGATGAAACACAGAAATTGCATCGGGATTCAATACAACAGTCACCATGCGCACTTTCCTCCATGGGAGTAATGTCTCTAACAGTCTACGCTTTGACCGTTCCCTGCAAGACCAGTAGTAGTTACCGATGCACATCTGGAGGCATTCTGTAATGTGTGGACCTTAAAAGTGTTGATGAAACACAGGAATTGCTGCGGGATTGAATACAACAGTCACCATGCGCACTTTCCTCCACGGGAGTAATGTCTCAAACAGTCTACGCTTTAATCGTTCCCTGCAATACCAGTAGTAGTTTCCGATGCACATCTGGAGGCATTCTGTAATCTGTGGACCTTCGAAGTGTTGATGAAACACAGAAATTGCATCGGGATTGAATACAACAGTCACCATGCGCACTTTCCTCCATGTGAGTAATGTCTCAAACAGTCTACGCTTTGATCGTTCACTGCAATACCAGTAGTAGTTTCCGATGCACATCTGGAGGCATTCTGTAATCTGTGGATCTTCGAAGTGTTGATGAAACACAGAAATTGCATCGGGATTGAATACAACAGTCACCATGCGCACTTTCCTCCATGGGAGTAATGTCTCAAACAGTTTACGCCTTGATCGTTCCCTGGAAGACCAGTAGTAGTTTGCGATGCACATCTGGAGGCATTCTGTAATCTGTGGACCTTCAAAGTGTTGATGAAACACAGAAATTGCCGCGGGATTAAATACAAGAGTCACCATGCGCACTTTCCTCCATGGGAATAATGTCTCAAACAGTCTACGCTTTGATCGTTTCCTCGAGGGCCAGTAGTAGTTTGCGATGCACATCTGGAGGCATTCTGTAATCTATGGACTATCAGAGTGTTTATGAAACACAGAAATTGCTTCGGGATTGAATACAACAGTCACAATGTGCACTTTCCTCCATGGGAGTAATGTCTTAAACAGTCTACGGTTTGATCGTTCCCTGGAAGACCAGTAGTAGTTTCCGATGCACATCTGGGGGCATTCTGTAATGTGTGGACTATCAGAGTGTTGATGAAACATAGAAATTGCATCAGGAATGAATACAACAGTCACCATGCGCACTTTCCCTCATGGGAGTAATGTCTCAAACAGTTTACGCTTTGATCGTTCCCTGGAAGACCAGTAGTAGTTTATGATGCACATCTATAGGCATTCTGTAATCTGTGGACCTTCAAAGTGTTGATGAAACAGTGAAATTGCCGCGAGATTGAATACAACAGTCACCATGCGCACTTTCCTCCATGGGAGTAATGTCTCAAACAGTCTACGGTTCGATCGTTTCCTGGAAGACCAGTAGTAGTTTTCGATGCACATCTATAGGCATTCCGTAATCTTTGGACCTTCAAAGTGTTGATGAAACACAGAAATTGCATCGGGATTCAATACAACAGTCACCATGCGCACTTTCCTCCATGGTAGTAATGTCTCTAACAGTCTACGCTTTGACCGTTCCCTGCAAGACCAGTAGTAGTTACCGATGCACATCTGGAGGCATTCTGTAATGTGTGGACCTTAAAAGTGTTGATGAAACACAGGAATTGTTGCGGGATTGAATACAACAGTCACCATGCGCACTTTCCTCCATGGGAGTAATGTCTCAAACAGTCTACGATTTGATCGTTCCCTGGAAGACCAGTTGTAGTTTGCGATGCACATCTGGAGGCATTCTGTAATCTGTGGACCTTCAAAGTGTTGATGAAACACAGAAATGGCATCAGGATTGAATACAACATTCACCATGCGCACTTTCCTCCATGGGAGTAATGTCTCAAACAGTTTACGCTTTGATCGTTCCCTGGAAGACCAGTAGTAGTTTCCGACGCACATCCTCTCACATTCTGTAATGTGTGGACTATCGGAGTGTTGATGAAACACAGAAATTGCATCAAGATTGAATGCAACAGTCAAAATGCGCCCTTTCCTCGATGGGAGTAATGTCTCAAACAGTTTACGCTTTGATCGTTCCCTGGATGAGCAGTAGTAATTTCCGATAAACATCTGTGTGCATTCTGTAAAGTGTGGACTATCAGAGTGTTGATGAAGCACAGAAATGCAACGGGATTGAATACAACAGTCACCATGCGCACTTTCCTCCATGGGAGTAATGTCTCAAACAGTCTACGCTTTGATCGTTCCCTGCAATACCAGTAGTAGTTTCCGATGCACATCTGGAGGCATTCTGTAATCTGTGGACCTACGAAGTGTTGATGAAACACAGAAATTGCATCGGGATTGAATACAACAGTCTCCATGCGCACTTTCCTCCATGGGAGTAATGTCTCAAACAGTCTACGCTTTGATCGTTCCTTGGGAGACCTGTAGTAGTTTCCGATGCACATCTGGAGGCATTCTGTAGTCTGTGGACTATCAGAGTGTTGATGAAACACAGTAATTGCATCGGGATTGAATACAACTATCGACATGTGCACTTACCTCCATGGGAGTAATGTCTCAAAGAGTCTACGCTTTGATCGTTCCCTGGAAGACCAGTAGTAGTTTCCGATGCACATCTTCTGGCATTCTGTAATGTGTGGACTATCAGAGTGTTGATGAAACATAGAAATTGAATCGGGATCGAATACAACAGTCACCATGCGCACTTTCCTCCATGGGAGTAATGTCTCAAACAGTCTACGCTTTGATCGTTCCCTGGAAGACCAGTAGTAATTTCCGATGCACACCTTCTGACATTCTCTAATGTGTGGACTATCAGAGTGTTGATGAAACACAGAAATCGCATCAAGATTGAATACAACAGTCAAAATGCGCCTTTTCCTCTATGGGAGTAATGTCTCAAACAGTTTACGCTTTGATCGTTCCCTGGAAGAGCAGTAGTAATTTCCAATGCACATCTGTTCGCATTCTGTAAAGTGTGGACTATCAGAGTGTTGATGAAACACAGAAATTGCATCGGGAATGAATACAACAGTCACCATACGCACTTTCCTCCATGGGAGTAATGTCTCAAAGAGTCTACGCTTTGATCGTTCCCTGGAAGACCAGTAGTAGTTTCCGATGCACATCTTCTGACATTCTGTAATGTGTGGACTATCAGAGTGTTGATGAAACACAGAAATTGCATCAAGATTGAATACAACAGTCAAAATGCTGCCTTTCCTCGATGGGAGTAATGTCTCAAGCAGTTTACGTTTTGATCGTTCCCTGGAAGAGCAGTAGTAGTTTCCGATAAACTTCTGTGGGCATTCTGTAAAGTGTGGACTATCACAGTGTTGATGAAACACAGAAATTCCGTCGGGATTGAATACAACAGTCACCATGCGCACTTTCCTCCATGGGAGTAATGTCTCAAACATTCTACGCTTTGATTGTTCCCTGGGAGACCTGTAGTAGTTTCCGATGCACATCTGGAGGCATTCTGTAATCTATGGACTATCAGATTGTTTATGAAACACAGAAATTGCATCGGGATTGAATACAACAGTCACAATGTGCACTTTCCTCCATGGGAGTAATGTCTTAAACAGTCTACGCTTTGATCGTTCCCTGGAAGACCAGTAGTAGTTTCCGATGCACATCTGGGGGCATTCTGTAATATGTGGACTATCAGAGTGTTGATGAAACATAGAAATAGCATCAGGAATGAATACAACAGTCACCATGCGCACTTTCCACCATGGGAGTAATGTCTCAAACAGTTTACGCTTTGATCGTTCCCTGGAAGACCAGTAGTAGTTTCCGATGCACATCTATAGGAATTCTGTAATCTGTGGACCTTCAAAGTGTTGATGAAACAGAGAAATTGCCGCGAGATTGAATACAACAGTCACCATGCGCACTTTCCTCCATGGGAGTAAAGTCTCAAACAGTCTACGGTTCGATCGTTTCCTGGAAGACCAGTAGTAGTTTCCGATGCACATATATAGGCATTTCGTAATCTTTGGACCTTCAAAGTGTTGATGAAACACAGAAATTGCATCGGGATTCAATACAACAGTCACCATGCGCACTTTCCTCCATGGGAGTAATGTCTCTAACAGTCTACGAGTTGACCGTTCCCTGCAAGACCAGTAGTAGTTACCGATGCACATCTGGAGGCATTCTGTAATGTGTGGACCTTCAAAGTGTTGATGAAACACAGGAATTGCTGCGGGATTGAATACAACAGTCACCATGAGCACTTTCCTCCATGGGAGTAATGTCTCAAACAGTCTACGATTTGATCGTTCCCTGGAAGACCAGTAGTAGCTTCCGACGCACATCTGGGGGCATTCTGTAATGTGTGGACTATCAGAGTGTTGATGAAACACAGAAATTGCATCAGGATTGAATACAACAGTCACCATGCGCACTTTCCTCCATGGGAGTAATGTCTCAAACAGTTTACGCCTTGATCGTTCCCTGGAAGACCAGTTGTAGTTTTCGATGCACATCTGGAGGCATTCTGTAATCTGTGGGCCTTCAAAGTGTTGATGAAACACAGAAATTGAAGCGGGATTCAATACAACAGTCAACATGCGCTCTTTCCTCCATGGGAATAATGTCTCAAACAGTCTACGCTTTCATCGTTCCCTGCAATACCAGTAGTAGTTTCCGATGCACATCTGGAGGCATTCTGTAATCTGTGGACCTTCAAAGTGTTGATGAAACACAGAAATTGCATCAGGATTGAATACAACAGTCACCATGCGCACTTTCCTCCATGGGAGTAATGTCTCAAACAGTCTACGCTTTGATCGTTCCTTGGGAGACCTGTAGTAGTTTCCGATGCACATCTGAGGGAATTTTGTAATCTATGGACTATCAGAGTGTTGATGAAACACAGAAATTGCATCGGGATTGAATACAACAGTCACCATGTGCACTTTCCTCGATGGGAGTAATGTCTCACATTGTCTACGCTTTGATCGTTCCCGGGAAGACCAGTAGTAGTTTCCGATGCACATCTGGTGGCATTCTGTAATGTGTGGACTATCAGAGTGTTGATTAAACACAGAAATTGCATCGTGATTGAATACAACAGTCACCATGCGCACTTTCCCCCATGGGAGTAATGTCTCAAACAGTTTACGCCTTGATCGTTCCCTGGAAGACCAGTAGTAGTTTGCGATGCACATCTGGAGGCATTCTGTAATCTGTGGACCTTCAAAGTGTTGATGAAACACAGAAATTGCCGCGGGATTCAATACAACTGTTACCATGCGCACTTTCCTCCATGGGAATAATGTCTCAAACAGTCTACGCATTGATCGTTTCCTGGTAGACCAGTAGTAGTTTCCGATGCACATCTGGAGGCATTCTTTAATCTGTGGACTATCAGAGTGTTGATAAAACCATAATTGCATCGGGATTGAATACAAGAGTCACCATGCACACTTTCTTCCATAGGAGTAATGTCTCAAACAGTCTACGCTTTGATCGTTCCCTGGAACACCAGTAGTAATTTCCGATGCACATCTGGAGGCATTCTGTAATCTGTGGACAATCAGAGTGTTGATGAAACACAGAAATCGCATCAAGATTGAATACAACAGTCAAAATGCGCCCTTTCCTCCATGGGAGTAATGTCTCAAACAGTTTAAGCTTTGATCGTTCCCTGGAAGAGCAGTAGTAGTTTCCGATGCACATCTGTGGGCACTCTGTAAAGTGTGGACTATCAGAGTGTTGATGAAACACAGAAATTGCATCAGGATTGAATACAACAGTCACCATGCGCTCTTTCCTCCATGGGAGTAATGTCTCAAACAGTCTACGCTTTGATCGTTCCCTGGAAGAGCAGTAGTAGTTTCCGATGCACATCTGTGTGCATTCTGTAAAGTGTGGACTATCAGAGTGTTGATGAAACACAGAAATTGCAACGGGATTGAATACAAGTCACCATGCGCACTTTCGTCCATGGGAGTAATGTCTCAAACAGTCTACGCTTTGATCGTTCCCTGCAGTACCAGTAGTAGTTTCCGATGCACATCTGGAGGCATTCTGTAATCTGTGGACCTTCAAAGTGTTGATGAAACACAGAAATTGCATCGGGATTTAATACAACAGTCACCATGCGCACTTTCCTTAATGGGAGTAATGTCTCAAACAGTCTACGCTTTGATCGTTCCTTGGGAGACCTGTAGTAGTTTCCGATGCACATCTGGAGGCATTCTGTAATCTGTGGACTATCAGAGTCTAGATGAAACACAGAAATTGCATCGGGATTGAATACAACAGTCACCATACCCACTTTCCTTAATGGGAGTAATGTCTCAAACAGTCTACGCTTTGATCGTTCCTTGGGAGACCTGTAGTAGTTTCCGATGCACATCTGGAGGCATTCTGTAATCTGTGGACCTTCAAAGTGTTGAAGAAACACAGAAATTGCCGCGGGATTCAATACAACAGTCACCATGCGCACTTTCTTCCATGGGAATAATGTCTCAAACAGTCTACGCTTTGATCGATTCCTGGAAGGCCAGTAGTAGTTTCCGATGCAAATCTAGACGCATTCTGTAAACTGTGGACCTTCAAATTGTTGATGAAACACAGAAATTGAATCGGGATCGAATACAACAGTCACCATGCGCACTTTCCTCCATGAGAGTAATATCTCAAAGAGTCTACGCTTTGATCGTTGCCTGAAAGACCAGTAGTAGTTTCCGATGCACATCTTCTGACATTCTGTAATGTGTGGACTATCAGAGTGTTGATGAAACACAGAAATCGCATCAAGATTGAATACAACAGACAAAATGCGCCCTTTCCTCCATGGGAGTAATGTCTCAAACAGTTTACGTTTTGATCGTTCCCTGGAAGACCAGTAGTAGTTTCCGATGCACATCTGGGGGCATTCTGTAAAGTGTGGACTATCAGAGTGTTGATGAAACACAGAAATTATATCGGGATTGAATACAACAGTCACCATGCGCACCTTCCTCAATGGGAGTAATGTCCCAAACAGTCTACGCTTTGATCGTTTCCTGGGAGACCTGTAGTAGTTTCCGATGCACATCTGGAGGCATTCTGTAATCTGTGGACTATCAGAGTGTTTATGAAACATAGATATTGCATCAGGAATGAATACAATAGTCACCATGCGCACTTTCCCCAATGGGAGTAATGTCTCAAACAGTCTACGGTTCGATCGTTTCCTGGAAGACCAGTAGTAGTTTCCGATGCACATTTATAGGCATTCTGTAATCTTTGGATCTTCAAAGTGTTGATGAAACACAGAAATTGCATCGGGATTCAATACAACAGTCACCATGCCCACTTTCCTAGATGGGAGTAATGTCTCAATCAGTCTACGCTTTGATCGTTCCCTGGAAGACAAGTAGTAGTTTCCGATGCACATCTGGTGTCATTCTGTAATCTGTGGACTATCAAAGTGTTGATGAAACACAGAATTTGCATCGGGATTGAATACAAAAGTCACCATGCGCACTTTCCTGAATGGGAGTAATGCCTCAAACAGTTTACGCTTTGATCGTTCCCTGGAAGACCAGTAGCTGTTTCCGATGCACATCTGGGGGCATTCTGTAATGAATGGACTATCAGAGTGTTGATGAAACACAGAAATTGCATCAGGATTGAATACAACACTCACCATGCGCACTTTCCCCCATGGAAGTAATGTTTCAAACATTTTACGCTTTGATCGTTCCCTGGAAGACCAGTAGTAGTTTCTGATGCACATCTGGGGGCATTCTGTAATGTGTGACCTATCAGAGTGTTGATGAAACACAGAAACTGCCGCGGGATTGAATACAACAGTCACCATGCGCACTTTCCTATGGGAGTAATGTCTCAAACAGTCTACGGTTCGATCGTTTCCTGGAAGACCAGTAGTAGTTTCCGATGCACATCTATAGGCATTCTGTAATCTTTGGATCTTCAAAGTGTTGATGAAACACAGAAATTGCATCGGGATTCAATACAACAGTCACCATGCGCACTTTCCTCCATGGGAGTAATGTTTCTAACAGTCTACGATTTGACCGTTCCCTGCAAGACCAGTAGTAGTTACCGATGCACATCTGGAGGCATTCTGTAATGTGTGGACCTTCAAAGTGTTGATGAAACACAGGAATTGCTGCGGGATTGTATACAACAGTCACCATGCGCACTTTCCTCCATGGGAGTAATGTCTCAAACAGTCTACGATTTGATCGTTCCCTGGAAGACCAGTAGTAGCTTCCGACGCACATCTGGGGGCATTCTGTAATGTGTGGACTATCAGAGTGTTGATGAAACACAGAAATTGCATCAGGATTGAATACAACAGTCACCATGCGCACTTTCCTCCATGGGAGTAATGTCTCAAACAGTTTACACTTTGATCGTTCCCTGGAAGACCAGTAGTAGTTTGCGATGCACATCTGGAGGCATTCTGTAATCTGTGGGCCTTCAAAGTGTTGATGAAACACAGAAATTGAAGCGGGATTCATTACAACAGTCACCATGCGCACTTTCCTCCATGGGAGTAATGTCTCAAACTGTCTACGGTTCGATCGTTTCCTGGAAGACCAGTAGTAGTTTCCGATGCACATATATAGGCATTCCGTAATCTTTGGACCTTCAAAGTGTTGATGAAACACAGAAATTGCATCGGGATTCGATACAACAGTCACCATGCGCACTTTCCTCCATGGGAGTAATGTTTCTAACAGTCTACGATTTGACCGTTCCCTGCAAGACCAGTAGTAGTTACCGATGCACATCTGGAGGCATTCTGTAATGTGTGGACCTACAAAGTGTTGATGAAACACAGGAATTGCTGCGGGATTGTATACAACAGTCACCATGCGCACTTTCCTCCATGGGAGTAATGTCTCAAACAGTCTACGATTTGATCGTTCCCTGGAAGACCAGTAGTAGCTTCCGACGCACATCTGGGGGCATTCTGTAATGTGTGGACTATCAGAGTGTTGATGAAACACAGAAACTGCATCAGGATTGAATACAACAGTCACCATGCGCACTTTCCTCCATGGGAGTAATGTCTCAAACAGTTTACGCCTTGATCGTTCCCTGGAAGACCAGTTGTAGTTTGCGATGCACATCTGGAGGCATTCTGTAATCTGTGGGCCTTCAAAGTGTTGATGAAACACAGAAATTGAAGCGGGATTCATTACAACAGTCACCATGCGCTCTTTCCTCCATGGGAATAATGTCTCAAACAGTCTACGCTTTGATCGATTCCTGGAGGGCCAGTAGTAGTTTCCGATGCAAATCTAGAGGCATTCTGTAAACTGTGGACCTTCAAATTGTTGATGAAACACAGAAATTGAATCGGGATCGAATACAACAGTCACCATGCGCATTTTCCTCCATGAGAGTAATATCTCAAAGAGTCTACGCTTTGATCGTTGCCTGGAAGACCAGTAGTAGTTTCCGATGCACATCTTCTGACATTCTGTAATGTGTGGACTATCAGAGTGTTGATGAAACACAGAAATCGCATCAAGATTGAATACAACAGACAAAATGCGCCCTTTCCTCCATGGGAGTAATGTCTCAAACAGTTTACGTTTTGATCGTTCCCTGGAAGACCAGTAGTAGTTTCCGATGCACATCTGGGGGCATTCTGTAAAGTGTGGACTATCAGAGTGTTGATGAAACACAGAAATTATATCGGGATTGAATACTACAGTCACCATGCGCACCTTCCTCAATGGGAGTAATGTCTCAAACAGTCTACGCTTTGATCGTTTCCTGGGAGACCTGTAGTAGTTTCCGATGCACATCTGGAGGCATTCTGTAATCTGTGGACTATCAGAGTGTTTATGAAACATAGAAATTGCATCAGGAATGAATACAATAGTCACCATGCGCACTTTCCTCAATGGGAGTAATGTCTCAAACAGTTTACACTTTGATCGTTCCCTGGAAGGCCAGTAGTAGTTTTCATTGCACATCTGTGGGCGTTCTGTAATGTATGGACTATCAGAGTGTTGATTAAACACACAAATTGCATCGGGATTGAATACAACAGTCACCATGCGCACTTTCCTCAATGGGAATAATGTCACAAACAGTCTACGCATTGATCGTTCCCTGCAAAACCAGTAGTAGTTAGCAATGCACATCTGGAGGCATTCTTTAATCTGTGTACCTTCAAAGTGTTGATGAAACACAGAATTTGCCGCGAGATTGAATACAACAGTCACCATGCGCACTTTCCTATGGGAGTAATGTCTCAAACAGTCTACGGTTCGATCGTTTCCTGGAAGACCAGTAGTAGTTTCCGATGCACATCTATAGGCATTCTGTAATCTTTGGATCTTCAAAGTGTTGATGAAACACAGAAATTGCATCGGGATTCAATACAACAGTCACCATGCGCACTTTCCTAGATGGGAGTAATGTCTCAATCAGTCTACGCTTTGATCGTTCCCTGGAAGACAAGTAGTAGTTTCCGATGCACATCTGGTGTCATTCTGTAATCTGTGGACTATCAAAGTGTTGATGAAACACAGAATTTGCATCGGGATTGAATACAAAAGTCACCATGCGCACTTTCCTGAATGGGAGTAATGCCTCAAACAGTTTACGCTTTGATCGTTCCCTGGAAGACCAGTAGCAGTTTCCGATGCACATCTGGGGGCATTCTGTAATGAGTGGACTATCAGAGTGTTGATGAAACACAGAAATTCCATCAGGATTGAATACAACACTCACCATGCGCACTTTCCCCCATGGAAGTAATGTTTCAAACAGTTTACGCTTTGATCGTTCCCTGGAAGACCAGTAGTAGTATCCGATGCACATCTGGGGGCATTCTGTAATGTGTGACCTATCAGAGTGTTGATGAAACACAGAAACTGCCGCGGGATTGAATACAAAAGTCACCATGCGCACTTTCCACCATGGGAGTATTGTCTTAAACAGTCTACGCTTTGATCGTTCCCTGGAATACCAGTAGTACTTCCCGATGCACATCTGGGGGCATTCTGTAATTTGTGGACTATCAGAGTGTTGATGAAACACAGATATTGCATCGGGATTAAATACAACAGTCACCGTGCGCACTTTCCTCCATGGGAGTAACATCTGAAACAGTCTACGCTTTGCTCGTTCCCTGCAAGACCAGTAGTAGTTTGCGATGCACATCTGGAGGCATTCTGTAATCTGTGGACCTTCAAAGTGTTGATCTAACACAGAAATTGCCGCGGGAATCAATACAACAGTCACCATGCGCACTTTCCTCCATGGGCATAATGTCTCAAACAGTCTACGCTTTGATCGTTTCCTGGAGGGCCAGTAGAAGTTTCCGATGCACATCTGGTTGCATTCTGTAATCTGTGGACCTTCAAATTGTTGATGAAACACAGAAATTGAATCGGGATCGAATACAACAGTCACCATGCGCACTTTCCTCCATGGGAGTAATATCTCAAAGAGTCTACGCTTTGATCGTTCCCTGGAAGACCAGTAGTAGTTTCCGATGCACATCTTCCGACATTCTGTAATGTGTGGACTATCAGAGTGTTGATGAAACACAGAAATTGCATCGGGAATGAATACAACAGTCACCATGCTCACTTTCCTCCATGGGAGTAATGTCTCAAACAGTCTACGCTTTGATCGTTCCCTGGAAGACCAGTAGTAGTTTCCGATGCACATCTTCTGACATTCTGTAATGTTTGGACTATCAAAGTGTTGATGAAACACAGAAATTGCATCGGGATTGAATACAACAGTCTCCATGCGCACTTTCCTCCATGGGAGTAATGTCTCAAACAGTCTACGCTTTGATCGTTCCCTGGGAGACCTGTAGTAGTTTCCGATGCACATCTGGAGGCATTCTGTAATCTGTGGACTATCAGAGTGTTTATGAAACACAGAAATTGCATAGGGATTGAATACAACAGTCACAATGTGCACTTTCCTCCATGGGAGTAATGTCTCAAACAGTCTACGCTTTGATCGTTCCCTGGAAGACCAGTAGTAGTTTCCGATGCACATCTGGGGGCATTCTGTAATGTGTGGACTATCAGAGTGTTGATGAAACATAGAAATTGCATCAGGAATGAATACAACAGTCACCATGCGCACTTTCCTCCATGGGAGTAATGTCTCAAACAGTTTACGCTTTGATCGTTCCCTGGAAGACCAGTAGTAGTTTCCGATGCACATCTATAGGCATTCTGTAATCTTTGGACCTTCAAAGTGTTCATGAAACAGAGAAATTGCCGCGAGATTGAATACAACAGTTACCATGCGCACTTTCCTCCATGGGAGTAATGTCTTCAACAGTCTACGGTTCGATCGTTTCCTGTAAGCCCAGTAATAGTTTCCGATGCACATCTATAGGCATTCCGTAATCTTTGGACCTTCAAAGTGTTGATGAAACACAGAAATTGCATCGGGATTCAATACAACAGTCACCATGCGCACTTTCCTCCATGGGAGTAATGTCTCTAACAGTCTACGCTTTGATCGTTCCCTGCAAGACCAGTAGTAGTTACCGATGCACACCTGGAGGCATTCTGTAATGTGTGGACCTTCAAAGTGTTGATGAAACACAGGAATTGCTGCAGGATTGAATACAACAGTCACCATGCGCACTTTCCTCCATGGGAGTAATGTCTCAAACAGTCTACGATTTGATCGTTCCCTGGAAGACCAGTAGTAGCTTCCGAAGCACATCCGGGGGCATTCTGAAATGTGTGGACTATCAGAGTGTCGATGAAACACAGAAATTGCATCAGGATTGAATACAACAGTCACCGTGCGCACTTTCCTCCATGGGAGTAATGTCTCAAACAGTTTACGCCTTGATCGTTCCCTGGAAGACCAGTTGCAGTTTGCGATGCACATCTGGATTCATTCTGTAATCTGTGGACCTTCAAATTGTTGATGAAACACAGAAATTGAATCGGGATCGAATACAACAGTCACCATGCGTACTTTCCTCCATGGGAGTAATATCTCAAACAGTCTACGATTTGATCGTTCCCTGGAAGACCAGTAGTAGTTTCCGACGCACATCTTCTCACATTCTGTAATGTGTGGACTATCGGAGTGTTGATGAAACACTGAAATTGCATCAAGATTGAATACAACAGTCAAAATGCGCCCTTTCCTCGATGGGAGTAATGTCTCAAACAGTTTACGCTTTGATCGTTCCCTGGATGAGCAGTAGTAGTTTCCGATAAACATCTGTGTGCATTCTGTAAAGTGTGGACTATCAGAGTGTTGATGAAACTCAGAAATTGCAACGCTATTGAATACAACAGTCACCATGCGCACTTTCCACCATGGGAGTAATGTCTCAAACAGTCTACGCTTTGATCGTTCCCTGCAATACCAGTAGTAGTTTCCGATGCACATCTGGAGGCATCTGTAATCTGTGGACCTTCAAAGTGTTGATGAAACACAGAAATTGCATCGGGATTGAATACAACAGTCACCATGCGCACTTTCCTCCATGGGAGTAATGTCTCAAACAGTCAACGCTTTGATCGTTCCTTGGGAGACCTGTAGTAGTTTCCGATGCACATCTGGAGGCATTCTGTATTGTGTGGACTATCAGAGTGTTGATGAAACTTAGAAATTGCATCAGGAATGAATACAATGGTCACCATGCGCACTTTCCTCAATGGGAGTAATGTCTCAAACAGTTTACGCTTTGATCGTTCCCTGGAAGGCCAGTAGTAGTTTCCATTGCACATCTGTGGGCATTCTGTAATGTAAGGACTGTCAGAGTGTTGATTAAACACAGAAATTGCATCGGGATTGAATACAACAGTCACCATGCGCACTTTCCTCCATGGGAATAATGTCACAAACAGTCTACGCATTGATCGTTCCCTGCAAAACCAGTAGTAGTTAGCAATGCACATCTGGAGGCATTCTTTAATCTGTGGACCTTCAAAGTGTTGATGAAACACAGAAATTGCCGCGAGATTGAATACAACAGTCACCATGCGCACTTTCCTATGGGAGTAATGTCTCAAACAGTCTACGGTTCGATCGTTTCCTGGAAGACCAGTAGTAGTTTCCGATGCACATCTATAGGCATTCTGTAATCTTTGGATCTTCAAAGTGTTGATGAAACACAGAAATTGCATCGGGATTCAATACAACAGTCACCATGCGCACTTTCCTAGATGGGAGTAATGTCTCAAACAGTCTACGCTTTGATCGTTCCCTGGAAGACAAGTAGTAGTTTCCGATGCACATCTGGTGTCATTCTGTAATCTGTGGACTATCAGAGTGTTGATGAAACACAGAATTTGCATCGGGATTGAATACAAAAGTCACAATGCGCACTTTCCTGAATGGGAGTAATGCCTCAAACAGTTTACGCTTTGATCGTTCCCTGGAAGACCAGTAGCAGTTTCCGATGCACATCTGGGGGCATTCTGTAATGAGTGGACTATCAGAGTGTTGATGAAACACAGAAATTCCATCAGGATTGAATACAACACTCACCATGCGCACTTTCCCCCATGGAAGTAATGTCTCAAACAGTTTACGCTTTGATCGTTCCCTGGTAGACCAGTAGTAGTTTCCGAAGCACATCTGGGGGCATTCTGTAATGTGTGCCCTATCAGAGTGTTGATGAAACACAGAAACTGCCGCGGGATTGAATACAAAAGTCACCATGCGTACTTTCCTCCAAGGGAGTATTGTCTTAAACAGTCTACGCTTTGATCGTTCCCTGGAATACCAGTAGTACTTCCCGATGCACATCTGGGGGCATTCTGTAATGTGTGGACTATCAGAGTGTTGATGAAACACAGATATTGCATCGGGATTAAATACAACAGTCACCATGCGCACTTTCCTCCATGGGAGTAACATCTGAAACAGTCTACGCTTTGTTCGTTCCCTGCAAGACCAGTAGTAGTTTGCGATGCACACCTGGAGGCATTCTGTAATCTGTGGACCTTCAAAGTGTTGATCAAACACAGAAATTGCCGCGGGAATCAATACAACAGTCACCATGCGCACTTTCCTCCATAAGCATAATGTCTCAAACAGTCTACGCTTTGATCGTTTCCTGGAGGGCCAGTAGAAGTTTCCGATGCACATCTGGTTGCATTCTGTAATCTGTGGACCTTCAAATTGTTGATGAAACACAGAAATTGAATCGGGATCGAATACAACAGTCACCATGCGCACTTTCCCCATGGTAGTAATATCTCAAAGAGTCTACGCTTTGATCGTTCCCTGGAAGACCGGTAGTAGTTTCCGATGCACATCTTCCGACATTCTGTAATGTGTGGACTATCAGAGTGTTGATGAAACACAGAAATTGCATCGGGAATGAATACAACAGTCACCATGCTCACTTTCCTCCATGGGAGTAATGTCTCAAACAGTCTACGCTTTGATCGTTCCCTGGAAGACCAGTAGTAGTTTCCGATGCACATCTTCTGACATTCTGTAATGTGTGGACTATCAAAGTGTTGATGAAACACAGAAATTGCATCGGGATTGAATACAACAGTCACCATGCGCACTTTCCTCCATGGGAGTAATGTCTCAAACAGTCTACGCTTTGATCGTTCCCTGGGAGACCTGTAGTAGTTTCCGATGCACATCTGGAGGCATTCTGTAATCTGTGGACTATCAGAGTGTTTATGAAACACAGAAATTGCATAGGGATTGAATACAACAGTCACAATGTGCACTTTCCTCCATGGGAGTAATGTCTCAAACAGTCTACGCATTGATCGTTCCCTGGAAGACCAGTAGTAGTTTCCGATGCACATCTGGGGGCATTCTGTAATGTGTGGACTATCAGAGTGTTGATGAAACATAGAAATTGCATCAGGAATGAATACAACAGTCACCATGCGCACTTTCCTCCATGGGAGTAATGTCTCAAACAGTTTACGCTTTGATCGTTCCCTGGAAGACCAGTAGTAGTTTCCGATGCACATCTATAGGCATTCTGTAATCTTTGGACCTTCAAAGTGTTGATGAAACAGAGAAATTGCCGCGAGATTGAATACAACAGTCACCATGCGCACTTTCCTCCATGGGAGTAATGTCTCAAACAGTCTACGGTTCGATCGTTTCCTGTAAGCCCAGTAATAGTTTCCGATGCACATCTATAGGCATTCCGTAACCTTTGGACCTTCAAAGTGTTGATGAAACACAGAAATTGCATCGGGATTCAATACAACAGTCACCATGCGCACTTTCCTCCATGGGAGTAATGTCTCTAACAGTCTACGCTTTGATCGTTCCTTGCAAGACTAGTAGTAGTTACCGATGCACATCTGGAGGCATTCTGTAATGTGTGGACCTTCAAAGTGTTGATGAAACACAGGAATTGCTGCGGGATTGAATACAACAGTCACCATGCGCACTTTCCTCCATGGGAGTAATGTCTCAAACAGTCTACGATTTGATCGTTCCCTGGAAGACCAGTAGTAGCTTCCGACTCACATCCGGGGGCATTCTGTAATGTGTGGACTATCAGAGTGTTGATGAAACACAGAAATTGCATCAGGATTGAATACAACAGTCACCGTGCGCACTTTCCTCAATGGGAGTAATGTCTCAAACAGTTTACGCCTTGATCGTTCCCTGGAAGACCAGTTGTAGTTTGCGATGCACATCTGGATTCATTCTGTAATCTGTGGACCTTCAAATTGTTGATGAAACACAGATATTGAATCGGGATCGAATACAACAGTCACCATGCGTTCTTTCCTCCATGGGAGTAATATCTCAAACAGTCTACGATTTGATCGTTCCCTGGAAGACCAGTAGTAGTTTCCGACGCACATCTTCTCACATTCTGTAATGTGTGGACTATCGGAGTGTTGATGAAACACAGAAATTGCATCAAGATTGAATACAACAGTCAAAATGCGCCCTTTCCTCGATGGGAGTAATGTCTCAAACAGTTTACGCTTTGATCGTTCCCTGGATGAGCAGTAGTAGTTTCCGATAAACATCTGTGTGCATTCTGTAAAGTGTGGACTATCAGAGTGTTGATGAAACACAGAAATTGCAACGCTATTGAATACAACAGTCACCATGCGCACTTTCCTCCATGGGAGTAATAACTCAAACAGTCTACGCTTTGATCGTTCCCTGCAATACCAGTAGTAGTTTCCGATGCACATCTGGAGGCATCTGTAATCTGTGGACCTTCAAAGTGTTGATGAAACACAGAAATTGCATCGGGATTGAATACAACAGTCACCATGCGCACTTTCCTCCATGGGAGTAATGTCTCAAACAGTCTACGCTTTGATCGTTCCTTGGGAGACCTGTAGTAGTTTCCGATGCACATCTGGAGGCATACTGTAATCTGTGGACCTTCAAAGTGTTGATGAAACACAGAAATTGCATCGGGATTGAATACAACAGTCACCATGTGCACTTTCCTCAATGGGAGTAATGTCTCAAACAGTCTACGCTTTGATCGTTCCCTGCAATACCAGTAGTAGTTTGCGATGCACATCTGGATTCATTCTGTAATCTGTGGCCCTTCAAATTGTTGATGAAACACAGAAATTGAATCGGGATCGAATACAACAGTCACCATGCGTACTTTCCTCCATGGGAGTAATATCTCAAACAGTCTACGCTTTGATCGTTCCCTGGAAGACCAGTAGTAGTTTCCGACGCACATCTTCTCACATTCTGTAATGAGTGGACAATCGGAGTGTTGATAAAACACAGAAATTGAATCAAGATTGAATACAACAGTCAAAATGCGCCCTTTCCTCGATGGTAGTCATGTCTCAAACAGTTTACGCTTTGATCGTTCCCTGGATGAGCAGTAGTAGTTTCCGATAAAAATCTGTGTGCATTCTGTAAAGCGTGGACTATCAGAGTGTTGATGAAACACAGAAATTGCAAGGGGATTGAATACAACAGTCACCATGCGCACTTTCCTCCATGGGAGTAATGTCTCAAACAGTCTACGCCTTAATCGTTCCCTGCAATACCAGTAGTAGTTTCCGATGCACATCAGGAGGCATTCTGTAATCTGTGTATCTTCAAAGTGTTGATGAAACACAGAAATTGCATCGGGATTGAATACAACAGTCACCATGCGCACTTTCCTCCATAGGAGTAATGTCTCAAACAGTCTACGCTTTGATCGTTCCCTGGAAGACAAGTAGTAGTTTCCGATCCACATCTTCTGACATTCTGTAATGTGTGGTCTATCAGAGTGTTGATGAAACACAGAAATTGCATCAAGATTGAATACAACAGTCAAAATGCGGCCTTCCCTCGATGGGAGTAATGTCTCAAGAAGTTTACGCTTTGATCGTTCCCTGGAAGAGCAGTAGTAGTTTCCGATAAACATCTGTGGGCATTCTGTAAAGTGTGGACTATCACAGTGTTGATGAAACACAGAAATTGCATCGGGATTGAATACAACAGTCACCATGCACACTTTCCTCCATGGGAGTAATGTCTCAAACATTCTACGCTTTGATCGTTCCCTGGGAGACCTGTAGTAGTTTCCGATGCACATCTGGAGGCATTCTGTAATCTGTGGACTATCAGAGTGTTTATGAAACACAGAAATTGCATCGGGATTGAATACAACAGTTACAATGTGCACTTTCGCTCATGGGAGTAATGTCTTAAACAGTCTACGCTTTGATCGTTCCCTGGAAGACCAGTAGTAGTTTGCGATGCACATCTGGAGGCATTCTGTAATCTGTGAACCTTCAAAGTGTTGATGAAACAGAGAAATTGCCGCGAGATTGAATACAACAGTCACCATGCGCACTTTCCTCCATGGGAGTAATGTCTCAAACAGTCTACGGTTCGTTAGTTTCCTGGAAGCCCAGTAGTAGTTTCCGATGCACATCTATAGGCATTCCGTAATCTTTGGACCTTCAAAGTGTTGATGAAACACAGAAATTGCATTGGGTTTCAATACAACAGTCACCATGCGCCCTTTCCTCCATGGGAGTAATGTCTCTAACAGTCTACGCTTTGACCGTTCCCTGCAAGACCAGTAGTAGTTACCGATGCACATCTGGAGGCATTCTGTAATGTGTGGACCTTCAAAGTGTTGATGAAACACAGGAATTGCTGCGGGATTGAATACAACAGTCACCATGCGCACTTTCCTCCATGGGAGTAATGTCTCAAACAGTCTACGATTTGATCGTTCCCTGGAAGACCAGTAGCAGCTTCCGACGCACATCTGGGGGCATTCTGTAATGTGTGGACTATCAGAGTGTTGATGAAACACAGAAATTGCCGCGGGATTCAATACAACAGTCACCATGCGCTCTTTCCTCCATGGGAATAATGTCTCAAACAGACTACTCTTTGATCGTTTCCTGGAGGGCCAGTAGTAGTTTCCGATGCACATCTGGATTCATTCTGTAATCTGTGGACCTTCAAATTGTTGATCAAACACAGAAATTGAATCGGGATCGAATACAACAGTCACCAGGCGTACTTTCCTCCATGGGAGTAATATCTCAAACAGTCTACGCTTTGATCGTTCCCTGGAAGACCAGTAGTAGTTTCCGACGCACATCTTCTCACATTCTCTAATGTGGTGACAATCGGAGTGTTGATAAAACACAGAAATTGAATCAAGATTGAATACAACAGTCAAAATGCGCCCTTTCCTCGATGGTAGTCATGTCTCAAACAGTTTACGCTTTGATCGTTCCCTGGATGAGCAGTAGTAGTTTCCGATAAAAATCTGTGTGCATTCTGTAAAGCGTGGACTATCAGAGTGTTGATGAAACACAGAAATTGCAAGGGGATTGAATACAACAGTCACCATGCGCACTTTCCTCCATGGGAGTAATGTCTCAAACAGTCTACGCCTTAATCGTTCCCCTCAATACCAGTAGTAGTTTCCGATGCACATCAGGAGGCATTCTGTAATCTGTGGATCTTCAAAGTGTTGATGAAACACAGAAATTGCATCGGGATTGAATACAACAGTCACCATGCGCACTTTCCTCCATGGGAGTAATGTCTCAAACAGTCTAAGCTTTGATCGTTCCTTGGGAGACCTGTAGTAGTTTCCGATGCACATCTGGAGGCATTCTGTAATCTGTGGACTATCAGGGTGTTGATGAAACACAGAGATTGCATCGGGATTGAATACAACAGTCACCATGTGCACTTTCCACCATGGGAGTAATGTCTCAAAGAGTCTACGCTTTGATCGTTTCCTGGAGGGCCAGTAGTAGTTTCCGATGCACATCTAGAGGCATTATGTAAACTGTGGACCTTCAAATTGTTGATGAAACACAGAAATTGAATCGGGATCGAATACAACAGTCACCATGCGCTCTTTCCTCCATGGGAGTAATATCTCAAAGAGTCTACGCTTTGATCGTTCCCTGGAAGACCAGTAGTAGTTTCCGATGCACATCTTCTGACATTCTATAATGTGTGGACTATCAGAGTGTTGATGAAACACAGAAATCGCATCAAGATTGAATACAACAGTCAAAATGCGCCCTTTTACTCTATGGGAGTAATGTCTCAAACAGTTTTCGCTTTGATCGTTCCCTGGAAGAGCAGTAGTAGTTTCCGATGCACATCTGTGGGCATTCTGTAAAGTGTGGACCATCAGAGTGTTGATGAAACACAGAAATTGCATCGGGAATGAATTCAACAGTCACCATGCGCACTTTCCTCCATAACAGTAATGTCTCAAACAGTCTACGCTTTGATCGTTCCCTGGAAGACAAGTAGTAGTTTCCGATGCACATCTTCTGACATTCTGTAATGTGTGGTCTATCAGAGTGTTGATGAAACACAGAAATTGCATCAAGATTGAATACAACAGTCAAAATGCGGCCTTCCCTCGATGGGAGTAATGTCTCAAGCAGTTTACGCTTTGATCGTTCCCTGGAAGAGCAGTAGTAGTTTCCGATAAACATCTGTGGACATTCTGTAAAGTGTGGACTATCACAGTGTTGATGAAACACAGAAATTGCATCGGGATTGAATACAACAGTCACCATGCACACTTTCCTCCATGGGAGTAATGTCTCAAACATTCTACGCTTTGATCGTTCCCTGGGAGACCTGTAGTAGTTTCCGATGCACATCTGGAGGCATTCTGTAATCTGTGGACTATCAGAGTGTTTATGAAACACAGAAATTGCATCGGGATTGAATACAACAGTCACAATGTGCACTTTCCCTCATGGGAGTAATGTCTTAAACAGTCTACGCTTTGATCGTTCCCTGGAAGACCAGTAGTAGTTTGCGATGCACATCTGGAGGCATTCTGTAATCTGTGAACCTTCAAAGTGTTGATGAAACAGAGAAATTGCCGCGAGATTGAATACAACAGTCACCATGCGCACTTTCCTCCATGGGAGTAATGTCTCTAACAGTCTACGCTTTGACCGTTCCCTGCAAGACCAGTAGTAGTTACCGATGCACATCTGGAGGCATTCTGTAATGTGTGGACCTTCAAAGTGTTGATGAAACACAGGAATTGCTGCGGGATTGAATACAACATTCACCATGCGCACTTTCCTCCATGGGAGTAATGTCTCAAACAGTCTACGATTTGATCGTTCCCTGGAAGACCAGTAGCAGCTTCCGACGCACATCTGGGGGCATTCTGTAATGTGTGGACTATCAGAGTGTTGATGAAACACAGAAATTGCCGCGGGATTCAATACAACAGTCACCATGCGCTCTTTCCTCCATGGGAATAATGTCTCAAACACTCTACTCTTTGATCGTTTCCTGGAGGGCCAGTAGTAGTTTCCGATGCACATCTGGATTCATTCTGTAATCTGTGGACCTTCAAATTGTTGATCAAACACAGAAATTGAATCGGGATCGAATACAACAGTCACCAGGCGTACTTTCCTCCATGGGAGTAATATCTCAAACAGTCTACGCTTTGATCGTTCCCTGGAAGACCAGTAGTAGTTTCCGACGCACATCTTCTCACATTCTGTAATGTGTCGACTATCGGAGTGTTGATGAAACACAGAAATTGCATCAAGATTGAATACAACAGTCAAAATGCGCCCTTTCTTCGATGGGAGTAATGTCTCAAACAGTTTACGCTTTGATCGTTCCCTGGATGAGCAGTAGTAGTTTCCGATAAACATCTGTGTGCATTCTGTAAAGTGTGGACTATCAGAGTGTTGATGAAACACAGAAATTGCAACGGGATTGAATACAACAGTCACCATGCGCACATTCCTCCATGGGAGTAATGTCTCAAACAGTCTACGCTTTGATCGTTCCCTGCAATACCAGTAGTAGTTTCCGATGCACATCTGGAGGCATTGTGTAATCTGTGGGCCTTCAAAGTGTTGATGAAGCACAGAAATTGCATCAGGATTGAATACAACGGTCACCATGAGCACTTTCCTCCATGGGAGTAATGTCTCAAACAGTCTACGCTTTGATCGTTCCTTGGGAGACCTGTAGTAGTTTCCGATGCACATCTGGAGGCATTCTGTAATCTGTTTACAATCAGAGTGTTGATGAAACACAGAAATTGCATCGGGATTGAATACAACAGTCACCATGCGCACTTTCTTCCATGGGAATAATGTCTCAAACAGTCTACGCATTGATCGTTTCCTGGAGGGCCAGTAGTAGTTTCCGATGCACATGTTATGTCATTCTGTAATCTGTGGACTATCAGAGTGTTGATGAAACACAGAATTTGCATCGGGATTGAATACAAAAGTCAAAATGCGCACTTTCCTGAATGGGAGTAATGCCTCAAACAGTTTACGCTTTGATCGTTCCCTGGAAGACCAGCAGCAGTTTCCGATGCACATCTGGGGGCATTCTGTAATGAGTGGACTATCAGAGTGTTGATGAACACAGAAATTGCATCAGGATTGAATACAACACTCACCATGCGCACTTTCCCCAATGGAAGTAATGTCTCAAACAGTTTACGTTTTGATCGTTCCCTGGAAGACCAGTAGTAGTTTCCGATGCACATCTGGGGGCATGCTGTAATGTGTGACCTATCAGAGTGTTGATGAAACACAGAAATTGCCGCGGGATTGAATTCAACAGTCACCATGCGCACTTTCCTCCATGGGAGTAATGTCTTAAACAGTCTACGCTTTGATCGTTCCCTGGAATACCAGTAGTACTTCCCGATGCACATCTGGGGGCATTCTGTAATGTGTGGACTATCAGAGTGTTGATGAAACACAGATATTGCATCGGGATTAAATACAACAGTCACCATGCGCACTTCCCTCCATGGGAGTAATGTCTCAAACAGTCTACGCTTTGCTCGTTCCCTGCAAGACCAGTGGTAGTTTGCGATGCACATCTGGAGGCATTCTGTAATCTGTGGACCTTCAAAGTGTTGATCAAACACAGAAATTGCCGCGGGATTCAATACTACAGTCACCATGCGCACTTTCCTCCATGGGAATAATGTCTCAAACACTCTACGCTTTGATCGTTTCCTGGAGGGCCAGTAGAAGTTTCCGATGCACATCTGGAGGCATTCTCTAATCTGTGGACCTTCAAATTGTTGATGAAACACAGAAATATGAATCGGGATCGAATACAACAGTCACCATGCGCACTTTCCTAAATGGGAGTAATATATCAAACAGTCTACGCTTTGATCGTTCCCTGGAAGACCAGTAGTAGTTTCCGATGCACATCTTCTGACATTCTGTAATGTGTGGACTATCAGAGTGTTGATGAAACATAGAAATTGCATCAAGATTGAATACAACAGTCAAAATGCGCCCTTTCTTCGATGGGAGTAATGTCTCAAGCAGTTTACGCTTTGATCGTTCCCTGGAGGAGCAGTAGTAGTTTCCGATAAACATCTGTGGGCATTCTGTAAAGTGGGGACTATCAGAGTGTTGATGAAACACAGAAATAGCATCAGTATTGAATACAACAGTCACCATGCGCACTTTCCTCCATGGGAGTAATGTCTCAAACAGTCTACGCTTTGATCGTTCCTGGGAGACCTGTAGTAGTTTCCGATACACATCTGGAGGCATTCTGTAATCTGTGGACTATCAGAGTGTTTATGAAACACAGAAATTGCATCGGGATTGAATACAACAGTCACAATGTGCACTTTCCTCCATGGGAGTAATGTCTCAAACAGTCTACGCTTTGTTCTTTCCCTTTAAGACCAGTACTAGTTTCCGATGCACATCTGGGGGCATTCTGTAATGTGTGGACTATCAGAGTGTTGATGAAACATAGATATTGCATCAGGAATGAATACAACAGTCACCATGCGCACTTTCCTCCATGGGAGTAATGTCTCAAACAGTTTACGCTATGATCGTTCCCTGGAAGACCAGTAGTACTTTCCGACGCACATCTTCTCACATTCTGTAATGTGTGGACTATCGGAGTGTTGATGAAACACAGAAATTGCATAAAGATTGAATACAACAGTCAAAATGCGCCCTTTCCTCGATGGGAGTAATGTCTCAAGCAGTTTACGCTTTGATCGTTCCCTGGATGAGCAGTAGTAGTTTCCGATAAACATCTGTGTTCATTCTGTAAAGTGTGGACTATCAGAGTGTTGATGAAACACGAAATTGCATCGGGATTGAATACAACAGTCACCAGGTGCACTTTCCTCCATGGGAGTAATGTCTCAAAGAGTATACGCTTTGATCGTTCCCTGGAAGACCAGTAGTAGTTTCCAATGCACATCTGGAGGCATTCTGTTATCTGTGGACCTTCAAAGTGTTGATGAAACACAGAAATTACATCGGGATTGAATACAACAGTCACCATGCGCACTTTCCTCCATGGGAGTAATGTCTCAAACAGTCTACGCATTGATCTATCCTTGGGAGACCTGTAGTAGTTTCTGATGCACGTCTGGAGGCATTCTGCAATCTGTGGACTATCAGAGTGATGATGAAACACAGAAATTGCATCGGGATTGAATACAACAGTCACCATGTGCACTTTCCGCCATGGGAGTAATGTCTCAAACAGTTTTCGCTTTGATCGTTCCATGGAATACCAGTAGTAGTTTCCAATGCACATCTGGGGGCATTCGGTAATGTGTTGACTATCAGAGTGTTGATGAAACATAGAAATTGCATCAGGAATGAAGACAATAGTCACCATGCGCACTTTCCTCAATGGGAGTAATGTCTCAAACAGTTTACGCTTTGATCGTTCCCTGGAAGGCGAGTAGTAGTTTCCATTGCACATCTGGGGGCATTCTGTAATGTATGGACTATCAGAGTGTTGAATAAACACAGAAATTGCATCGGGATTGAATACAACAGTCACCATGCGCACTTTCCTCCATGGGAATAATGTCACACACAGTCTACGCATTGATCGTTCCCTGCAAGACCAGTAGTAGTTAGCAATGTACATCTGGAGGCATTCTTTAATCTGTGGACCTTCAAAATGTTGATGAAACACAGAAATTGCCGCGAGATTGAATACGACAGTCACCATGCGCACTTTCCTATGGGAGTAATGTCTCAAACAGTCTACGGTTAGATCGTTTCCTGGAAGAACAGTAGTAGTTTCCGTAGCACATCTATAGGCATTCTGTAATCTTTGGATCTTCAAAGTGTTGATGAAACACAGAAATTGCATCGGGATTCAATACAATAGTCGCCATGCGCTCTTTCCTCCACGGGAGTAATGTCTCTAACAGTCTACGCTTTGATCGTTCCCTGCAAGACCAGTAGTAGCTTCCGACGCACATCTGGAGGCATTCTGTTATCTGTGGGCCTTGAAAGTGTTGGTGAAACACAGAAATTGCATCAGGATTGAATACAACAGTCACCATGAGCACTTTCCTCCATGGGAGTAATGTCTCAAACAGTCTAAGCTTTGATCGTTCCTTGGGAGACCTGTAGTAGTTTCCGATGCACATCTGGAGGCATTCTGTAATCTGTTTACAATCAGAGTGTTGATGAAAAACAGAAATTGCATCGGGATTGAATACAACAGTCACCATGCGCACTTTCTTCCATGGGAATAATGTCTCAAACAGTCTACGCATTGATCGTTTCCTGGAGGGCCAGTAGTAGTTTCCGATGCACATGTTATGTCATTCTGTAATCTGTGGACCATCAGAGTGTTGATGAAACACAGAATTTGCATCGGGATTGAATACAAAAGTCACCATGCGCAATTTCCTGAATGGGAGTAATGCCTCAAAGAGTTAACGCTTTGATCGTTCCCTGGAAGACCGGTAGTAGTTTCCGATGCACATCTGGGGGCATGCTGTAATTTGTGACCTATCAGAGTGTTGATGAAACACAGAAATTGCCGCGGGATTGAATTCAACAGTCACCATGCGCACTTTCCTCCATGGGAGTAATGTCTTAAACAGTCTACGCTTTGATCGTTCCCTGGAATACCAGTAGTACTTCCCGATGCACATCTGGGGGCATTCTGTAATGTGTGGACTATCAGAGTGTTGATGAAACACAGATATTGCATCGGGATTAAATACAACAGTCACCATGCGCACTTTCCTAAATGGGAGTAATATATCAAACAGTCTACGCTTTGATCGTTCCCTGGAAGACCAGTAGTAGTTTCCGAAGCACATCTTCTGACATTCTGTAATGTGTGGACTATCAGAGTGTTGATGAAACATAGAAATTGCATCAATATTGAATACAACAGTCAAAATGCGCCCTTTCTTCGATGGGAGTAATGTCTCAAGCAGTTTACACTTTGATCGTTCCCTGGAGGAGCAGTAGTAGTTTCCGATAAACATCTGTGGGCATTCTGTAAAGTGTGGACTATCAGAGTGTTGATGAAACACAGAAATTGCATCGGGATTGAATACAACAGTCACCATGCGCACTTTCCTCCATGGGAGTAATGTCTCAAACAGTCTACGCTTTGATCGTTCCTGGGAGACCTGTAGTAGTTTCCGATACACATCTGGAGGCATTCTGTAATCTGTGGACTATCAGAGTGTTTATGAAACACAGAAATTGCATCGGGATTGAATACAACAGTCACAATGTGCACTTTCCTCCATGGGAGTAATGTCTCAAACGGTCTACGCTTTGATCTTTCCCTGGAAGACCAGTACTAGTTTCCGATGCACATCTGGGGGCATTCTGTAATGTGTGGACTATCAGAGTGTTGATGAAACATAGATATTGCATCAGGAATGAATACAACAGTCACCATGCGCACTTTCCTCCATGGGAGTAATGTCTCAAACAGTTTACGCTTTGATCGTTCCCTGGGTGAGCAGTAGTAGTTTCCGATAAACATCTGTGTTCATTCTGTAAAGTGTGGACTATCAGAGTGTTGATGAAACACAGATATTGCATCGGGATTGAATACAACAGTCACCATGTGCACTTTCCTCCATGGGAGTAATGTCTCAAAGAGTCTACGCTTTGATCGTTCCCTGGAAGACCAGTAGTAGTTTCCAATGCACATCTGGAGGCATTCTGTTATCTGTGGACCTTCAAAGTGTTGATGAAACACAGAAATTGCATCGGGATTGAATACAACAGTCACCATGCGCACTTTCCTCAATGGGAGTAATGTCTGAAACAGTCTACGCATTGATCTATTCTTGGGAGACCTGTAGTAGTTTCTGATGCACGTCTGGAGGCATTCTGCAATCTGTGGACTATCAGAGTGATGATGAAACACAGAAATTGCATCGGGACTGAATACAACAGTCACCATGTGCACTTTCCGCCATCGGAGTAATGTCTCAAACAGTTTTCGCTTTGATCGTTCCATGGAATACCAGTAGTAGTTTCCAATGCACATCTGGGGGCATTCGGTAATGTGTGGACTATCAGAGTGTTGATGAAACATAGAAATTGCATCAGGAATGAATACAATAGTCACCATGCGCACTTTTCTCAATGGGAGTAATGTCTCAAACAGTTTACGCTTTCATCGTTCCCTGGAAGGCCAGTAGTAGTTTCCATTGCACATCTGGGGGCATTCTGTAATGTATGGACTATCAGAGTGTTGAATAAACACAGAAATTGCATCGGGATTGAATACAACAGTCACCATGCGCACTTTCCTCCATGGGAATAATGTCACACACAGTCTACGCATTGATCGTTCCCTGCAAGACCAGTAGTAGTTAGCAATGTACGTCTGGAGGCATTCTTTAATCTGTGGCCCTCCAAATTGTGATGAAACACAGAAATTGCCGCGAGATTGAATACGACAGTCACCATGCGCACTTTCCTATGGGAGTAATGTCTCAAACAGTCTACGGTTAGATCGTTTCCTGGAAGACCAGTAGTAGTTTCCGTAGCACATCTATAGGCATTCTGTAATCTTTTGATCTTCAAAGTGTTGATGAAACACAGAAATTGCATCGGGATTCAATACAACAGTCGCCATGCGCTCTTTCCTCCATGGGAGTAATGTCTCTAACAGTCTACGCTTTGATCGTTCCCTGCAAGACCAGTAGTAGCTTCCGACGCACATCTGGGGGCATTCTGTAATGTGTGGACTATCAGAGTGTTGATGAAACACAGAAATTGCATCAGGATTGAATACAACAGTCACCATGCGCACTTTTCTCCATGGGAGTAATGTCTCAAACAGTCTACGCTTTGATCTTTCCCTGGAAGACCAGTACTAGTTTCCGATGCACATCTGGGGGCATTCTGTAATGTGTGGACTATCAGAGTGTTGATGAAACATAGATATTGCATCAGGAATGAATACAACAGTCACCATGCGCACTTTCCTCCATGGGAGTTATGTCTCAAACAGTTTACGCTTTGATCGTTTCCTGGGTGAGCAGTAGTAGTTTCCGATAAACATCTGTGTTCATTCTGTAAAGTGTGGACTATCAGAGTGTTGATGAAACACAGAAATTGCATCGGGATTGAATACAACAGTCACCATGTGCACTTTCCTCCATGGGAGTAATGTCTCAAAGATTCTACGCTTTGATCGTTCCCTGGAAGACCAGTAGTAGTTTCCAATGCACATCTGGAGGCATTCTGTTATCTGTGGACCTTCAAAGTGTTGATGAAACACAGAAATTGCATCGGGATTGAATACAACAGTCACCATGCGCACTTTCCTCCATGGGAGTAATGTCTGAAACAGTCTACGCATTGATCTATCCTTGGGAGACCTGTAGTAGTTTCTGATGCACGTCTGGAGGCATTCTGCAATCTGTGGACTATCAGAGTGATGATGAAACACAGAAATTGCATCGGGATTTAATACAACAGTCACCATGTGCACTTTCCGCCATCGGAGTAATGTCTCAAACAGTTTTCGCTTTGATCGTTCCATGGAATACCAGTAGTAGTTCCAATGCACATCTGGGGGCATTCGGTAATGTGTGGACTATCAGAGTGTTGATGAAACATAGAAATTGCATCAGGAATGAATACAATAGTCACCATTCGCACTTTCCTCAATGGGAGTAATGTCTCAAACAGTTTACGCTTTCATCGTTCCCTGGAAGGTCAGTAGTAGTTTCCATTGCACATCTGGGGGCATTCTGTAATGTATGGCCTATCAGAGTGTTGAATAAACACAGAAATTGCATCGGGATTGAATACAACAGTCACCATGCGCACTTTCCTCCATGGGAATAATGTCACACACAGTCTACGCATTGATCGTTCCCTGCAAGACCAGTAGTAGTTAGCAATGTACGTCTGGAGGCATTCTTTAATCTGTGGACCTTCAAAATGTTGATGAAACACAGAAATTGCCGCGAGATTGAATACGACAGTCACCATGCGCACTTTCCTATGGGAGTAATGTCTCAAACAGTTTACGCTTTCATCGTTCCCTGGAAGGCCAGTAGTAGTTTCCATTGCACATCTGGGGGCATTCTGTAATGTATGGCCTATCAGAGTGTTGAATAAACACAGAAATTGCATCGGGATTGAATACAACAGTCACCATGCGCACTTCCCTCCATGGGAGTAATGTCTCAAACAGTCTACGCTTTGATCGTTCCCTGGAAGACAAGTAGTAGTTTCCGACCCACATCTGGGGGCATTCTGTAATGTGTGGACTATCAGAGTGTTGATGAAACACAGAATTTGCATCGGGATTGAATACAACAGTCACCATGCGCACTTTCGTCCATGGGAGGAATGTCTCAAGCAGTCTACGGTTTGATCGTTTCCCGGAAGACCAGTAGTAGTTTCCGATGCACATCTGGAGGCACTCTGTAATCTTTGGTTCTTCAAAGTGTTGATGAAACATAGAAATTGCATCGGGATTCAATACAACAGTCACCATGCGCACTTTCCTCCATGTGAGTAATGTCTCTAACGGTCTACGCTTTGATCGTTCCCTGGAAGACCAGTAGTAGTTTCCGAAGCACATCTGGGGGCATTCTGTATGTGTGGACTATCAGAGTGTTGATGAAACACAGAAATTGCATCAGGATTGAATACAACAGTCTCCATCCGCACTTTCCTCCATGGGAGTAATGTCACAAACAGTCTACGCTATGATCGTTCCCTGGAAGACCAGTAGTAGTTTCCGAGGCAAATCTGGAAACATTCTGTAATCTGTGGACTATCATAGTGTTGATGAAACACAGAAATTGCATCGGGATTGAATACAACAGTCACCATGCGCACTTTCCTCCATGGGAGTAAAGTCTCAAACAGTCTACGGTTCGATCGTTTCCTGGAAGCCCAGTAGTAGTTTCCGATGCACACCTATAGATATTCTGTAATCTTTGGACCTTGAAACTGTTGATGAAACACAGAAATTGCATCGGGATTCAATACAACAGTCACCATGCGCACTTTCCTCCATGGGAGTAATGTCTCTAAAAGTCTACGCTTTGATCGTTCCCTGCAAGACCAGTAGTAGTTTCCGACGCACATCTGGAGGCATTCTGTGATGTGTGGACCCTCAAAGTGTTGATGAAACACAGGAATTGCCGCGGGATTGAATACAACAGTCACCATGCGCACTTTCCTCCATGGGAGTAATGTCTCAAAGAGTCTACGATTTGATCGTTCCCTGGAAGACCAGTAGTAGCGTCCGACGCACATCTGGGGGCATTCTGTAATGTGTGGACTATCAGAGTGTTGATGAAACACAGAAATTGCATCAGGATTGAATACAACAGTCACCATGCGCACTTTCCTCCATGGGAGTAATGTCTCAAACAGTTTACGCCTTGATCGTTCCCTGGAAGACCAGTAAAAGTTTACGATGCACATCTGGAGGCATTCTGTAATCTGTGGACCTTCAAAGTGTTGATGAAACACAGAAATTGCCCGGGATTCAATACAACAGTCACCATGCGCACTTTCCTTCATGGTAGTAATGTCTCAAACAGTCTACGCTTTGATCGTTTCCTGCAAGACCAGTAGTAGTTTCCGATGCACATCTGGAGCCATTCTGTAAACTGTGGACTTTCAAAGTGTTGATGAAACACAGAAATTGCATCGGGATTGAATACAACAGTCACCATGTGCATTTTCCTCGATGGGAGTAATGTCTCAAACAGTCTACGATTTGATCGTTCCCTGGAAGACCAGTAGTAGCTTCCGACGCACATCTGGGTGCATTCTGTAATGTGTGGACTATCAGAGTGCTGATGAAACACAGAAATTGCATCAGTATTGAATACAACAGTCACCATGCGCACTTTCCTCCATGGGAGTAATGTCTCAAACAGTCTACGATTTGATCGTTCCCTCGAAGACCAGTAGTAGCGTCCGACGCACATCTGGGGGCATTCTGTAATGTGTGGACTATCAGAGTGTTGATGAAACACAGAAATTGCATCAGGATTGAATACAACAGTCACCATGCGCACTTTCCTCCATGGGAGTAATGTCTCAAACAGTTTACGCCTTGATCGTTCCCTGGAAGACCAGTAAGAGTTTACGATGCACATCTGGAGGCATTCTGTAATCTGTGGACCTTCAAAGTGTTGATGAAACACAGAAATTGCCGCGGGATTCAATACAACAGTCACCATGCGCGCTTTCCTCCATGGTTATAATGTCTCAAACTGTCTACTCTTTGATCGTTTCCTGCAAGACCAGTAGTAGTTTCCGATGCACATCCGCAGCCATTCTGTAAACTGTGGACTTTCAAAGTGTTGATGAAACACAGAAATTGCATCGGGATTGAATACAACAGTCACCATGTGCACTTTCCTCCATGGTAGTAATGTCTCAAACAGTCTACGCTTTGATCGTTCCATGGGAGACCTGTAGTAGTTTCCGATGAACATCTTCTGACATTATGTAATGTGTTGACTATCAGAGTGTTGATGAAACACAGAAATTGCATCAAGAATAAATACTACAGTCAAAATGCGCACTTTCCTGCATGGGAGTAATGTCTCAAACAGTTTACGCTTTGATCGTTCCCTGGAAGAGCAATAGTAGTTTCCGATGCACATCTGTGGGCATTCTGTAAAGTGTGGACTATCAAAGTGTTGATGAAACACATAAATTAAATAGGGATTAAATACTACAGTCACCATGCGCACTTTCCTCCATGGGTGTAATGTCTCTAACAGTCTACGCTTTGATCGTCCCCTGCAAGACCAGTAGTAGTTTCCGATGCACATCTGGAGGCATTCTGTAATGTGTGACCCTTCAAAGTGTTGATGAAACACAGGAATTGCCGCGGGATTGCATACAGCAGTCACCATGCGCACTTTCCTCCATGGGAGTAATGTCTCAAACAGTCTACGATTTGATCGTTCCCTGGAAGACCAGTAGTAGCTTCCGACGCACATCTGGGGGCATTCTGTAATGTGTGGACTATCAGAGTGTTGATGAAACACAGAAATTGCATCAGTATTGAATACAACAGTCACCATGCGCACTTTCCTCCATTGGAGTAATGTCTCAAACAGTCTACGCATTGATCGTTCCCTGTAAGACCAGTAGTAGTTTGCGATGCACATCTGGAGGCATTCTGTAATCTGTGGACCATCAAAGTGATGATGAAACACAAAAATTGCCGCGGGATTGAATACAACAGTCACCTTGCGCACTTTCCTCCATGGGAGTAATGTCTCAAACAGTCTACGGTCTCGATAGTTTCCTGGAAGACCAGTAGTAGTTTCCAATGCACATCTATAGATGTTCTGTAATCTTTGGACCTTCAAAGTGTTGATGAAACACAGAAATTGCATCGGGATTTATTACAACAGTCACCATGCGCACTTTCCTCCATGGGAGTAATGTCTCAAACAGTCTACGCTTTGATCGTTCCCTGCAAGACCAGTAGTAGTTTCCGATGCACATCTGGAGCGTTCTGTAATCAGTGGACCTTCAAAGTGTTGATGAAACACAGAAATTGCCTTGGGATTGAATGCAATAGTCATCATGCGCATTTTTCTCCATGGGAGTAATGTCTCAAACAGTCTACGCTTTGATCATTCCCTGGAAGACCAGTAGTAGTTTCCGATGCACATCTGGAGACATTCTGTAATCTGTAAACTATCAGAGTGTTGTTCAAACACAGAAATTGCATCGGGATTGAATACAACAGTCACCACGCGCACTTTCCTCCATGGGAGTAATGTCTCAAACAGTTTACGCTTTGATCGTTCCCTGGAAGACCAGTAGTAGTTTCCGATGCACATATGGGGGCATTCTGTAATGTGTGGACTATCAGAGTGTTGATGAAACACAGAAATTGCATCGGGATTGAATACAACAGACACCATGGGCACTTTCCTCCATGGGAGTAATGTCTCAAACATTTTACGCTTTGATCGTTTCCTGGAAGATCAGTAGTAGTTTCCCATGCACATCTTGACATTCTGTAATGTGTGCGCTATCAGAGTGTTGAAGAAACACAGAAATTGCATCGGGATTGAATACAACAGTCACCATGCGCACTTTCCTCCATGGGAGTGATGTCTCAAACATTCTACGCTTTGATAGTTCCCTGCAAGACCAGTAGTAGTTTCCGATGCACATCTGGAGACATTCTGTGATCTGTAAACTATCAGAGTGTTGTTCAAACACAGAAATTGCATCGGGATTGAATACAACAGTCACCACGCGCACTTTCCTTCATGGGAGTAATGTCTCAAACAGTTTACGCTTTGATCGTTCCCTGGAAGACCAGTAGTAGTTTCCGATGCACATCTGGGGGCATTCTGTAATGTGTGGACTATCAGAGTGTTGATAAACACAGAAATTGCATCAGAATTGAATACAACAGTCGCCATGCGCACTTTCCTACATGGGAGTGATGTCTCAAACTTTTTACGCTTTGATCGTTCCCTGGAAGACCAGTAGTAGTTTCCGATGCCCATTTGGGCACATTCTGTAATTTGTGGACTATCAGAGTGATGATGAAACACAGAAATAGCATCAGGATTGAATACAACAGTCACCATGCGCACTTTCCTCCACGGGAGTAATGTCTCAAACAGTTTACGCTTCGATCGTTTCCTGGAAGACCAGTAGTAGTTTCCGATGCTCATCTTCTGACATTCTGTAATGTGTGCACTATCAGAGTGTTGATGAAACACAGAAATTGCATCAGGATTGAATACAACAGTCACCATGCGCACTTTCCTCCATGGGAGTAATGTCTCAAACAGTCTACGCTTTGATCGTTCCCTGGAGGACCAGTAGTAGTTTCCGATGCACATCTGGAGGCATTCTGTAATCTGTAAACTATTAGAGTGTTGATGAATCACAGAAATTGCATCAGGATTGAATACAACAGTCACAATGCGTACTTTCCTAGATGGGAGTAATGTCACAAACAGTCTACGCATTGATCGTTCCCTGCAAGACCAGTAGTAGTTTGCGATGCACATCTGGAGGCATTCTGTAATCTGTGGACCTTCAAAGTGATGATGAAACACTAAAATTGCCGCGGGATTGAATACAACAGTCACCATGCGCACTTTCCTCCATGGGAGTAATGTCTCAAACAGTCTACGGTTCGATCGTTTCCTGGAAGACCAGTAGTAGTTTCCGATGCACATCTATAGATATTATGTAATCTTTGGACCTTCAAAGTGTTGATGAAACACAGAAATGGCATCGGGATTCAATACAACAGACTCCAGGCGCACTTTCCTCCATGGGAGTAATGTCTCTAACAGTCTACGCTTTGATCGTTCCCTGCAAGAAAAGTAGTAATTTCCGATGCACATGTGGACGCATTCTGTAATCTGTGGCCCTTCAAATTGTTGATGAAACACAGAAATTGCATCGGGATTGAATACAACAGTCACCATGCGCACTTTCCTAGATGTGACTAATGTCTCAAACAGTCTACGCTTTGATCGTTCACTCGAAGACAAGTAGTAGTTTCCGATGCACATCTGGTGTCATTCTGTAATCTGTGGACTATCAGAGTGTTGATGAAACACAGAATTTGCATTGGGATTGAATACAACAGTCACCATGCGCACTTCCCTCCATGGGAGAAATGCCTCAAACAGTTTACGCTTTGATCGTTCCCTGGAAGACCAGTAGTAGTTTCCGATGCACATCTGGGGGCATTCTGTAATGTGTGACCTATCAGAGTGTTGATGAAACACAGAAATTGCCGCGGGATTGAATACAACAGTCACCATGCGCACTTTCCTCCATTGGAGTAATGTCTCTAACAGTCTACGCTTTGATCGTCCCCAGCAAGGCCAGTAGTAGTTTCCGATGCACATCTGGAGGCATTCTGTGATGTGTGGACCCTCAAAGTGTTGATGGAACACAGGAATTGCCGCGGGATTGAATACAACAGTCACCATGCGCACTTTCCTCCATGGGAGTAATGTCTCAAGCAGTCTACGATTTGATCGTTCCCTGGAAGACCAGTAGTAGCTTCCGACGCACATCTGGGGGCATTCTGTAATGTGTGGACTATCAGAGTGTTGATGAAACACAGAAATTACATCAGTATTGAATGCAACAGTCACCATGCGCACTTTCCTCCATTGGAGGAATGTCTCAAACAATTTACGCTTTGATCGTTCTCTGGAAGACCAGTAGTGGTTTCCGATGCACATCTGGGGGCATTCTGTAATACGTGGACATTCAGAGTGTTGATGAAACACAGAAATAGCATCGGGATTGAATACAACAAACCCCATGCGCACTTTCCTCCATGGGAGTAATGTCTCAAACAGTCTACGCTTTGATCGTTCCCTGCAAGACATGTAGCAGTTTTCGATGCACATCTGGAGGCATTCTGTAATCTGTGGACCTTAAAAGTGTTGATGAAGCACAGAAATTGCATCGGGATTGAATACAACAGTCACCATGAGCACTTTCCTAGATGGGAGTAATGTCTCAAACAGTCTATGCTTTGATCGTTCCTGGAAGAGCTGTAGTAGTTTCCGAGCCACATCTGGGGGCATTCTGTAAAGTGTGGACTATCAGAGTGTTGATGAAACACATAAATTGCATCGGCAGTAAATACAACAGTCACCATGCGCACTTTCCACCATGGGAGTAATGTCTCAAACAGTCTACGATTTAATCGTTCCCTGGAAGACCAGTAGTAGCTTCCGACGCACATCTGGGGGCATTCTGTAATGTGTGGACTATCAGAGTGTTGATGAAACACATAAATTGCATCGGAATTAAATACAACAGTCACCATGCGCACTTTCCTCCATGGGATTAATGTCTCAAACAGTTTACGCTTTGATCGTTCCCTGGAAGAGCTGTAGTAGTTTCCGATGCACATCTGTGGGCATTCTGTAAAGTGTGGACTATCAGAGTGTTGATAAACACAGAAATTGCATCAGGATTGAATACAACAGTCACCATGCGCACTTTCCTCCATGGGAGTAATGTCTCAAACAGTCTACGCTTTGATCGTTCCCTGGAGGACCAGTAGTAGTTTCCGATGCACATCTGGATTCATTCTGTAATCTGTGGACCTTCAAAGTGATGATGTAACACAAAAATTGCCGCTGGATTAAATACAACAGTCACGATCCGCACTTTCCTCCATGGGAGTAATGTCTCAAACAGTCTACGGTTCGATCGTTTCCTGGAAGACCAGTAGTACTTTCCGATGCACATCTATAGATATTATGTAATCTTTGGACCTTCAAAGTGTTGATGAAACACAGAAATTACATCGGGATTCAATACAACAGTCACCAGGCGCACTTTCCTCCATGGGAGTAATGTCTCTAACAGTCTACGCTTTGATCGTTCCTTGCAAGACCAGTAGTAGTTTCCGATGCACATCTGGAGGCATTCTGTAATGTGTGGAACTTCAAAGTGTTGATGAAACACAGGAATTGCCGCGGGATTGAATACAACAGTCACCATGCGCACTCTCCTCCATGGGAGTAATGTCTCAAACAGTCTACGATTTAATCGTTCCCTGGAAGACCAGTAGTAGCTTCCGACGCACATCTGGGGGCATTCTGTAATGTGTGTACTATCAGAGTGTTGATGAAACACAGAAATGGCATCAAGATTGAATACTACAGCCAAAATGCGCCCTTTCCTCCATGGGAGTAATGTCTCAAACAGTTTACGCTTTGATCGTTCCCTGGAAGAGCAGTAGTAGTTTCCGATGCACATCTGTGGGCATTCTGTAATGTGTGGACTATCAGAGTGTTGATGAAACACATAAATTGCATCGGGAATAAATACAACAGTCACCATGCGCACTTTCCTCCATGGGAGTAATGTCTCTAACAGTCTACGCTTTGATCGTGCCCTGCAAGACCAGTAGTAGTTTCCGATGCACATCTGGAGGCATTCTGTAATGTGTGGACCTTCAAAGTGTTGATGAAACACAGGAATTGCTGCGGGATTGAATACAACAGTCACCATGCGCACTTTTCTCCATGGGAGTAATGTCTCAAGCAGTCTACGATTTGATCGTTCCCTGGAAGACCAGTAGTAGCTTCCGACGCACATCTGGGGGCATTCTGTAATGTGTGGACTATCAGAGTGTTGATGAAACACAGAAATTGCATCAGTATTGAATACAACAGTCACCATGCGCACTTTCCTCCATTGGAGTAATGTCTCAAACAGTCTACGCTTCGATCGTTCCCTGCAAGACCAGTAGTAGTTTCCGATGCACATCTGGACGCATTCTGTAATCTGTGGACCTTCAAAGTGTTGATGAAACACAGAAATTGCATCGGGATTGAATACAACAGTCACCATGCGCACTTTCCTAGATGTGACTAATGTCTCAAACAGTCTACGGTTTGATCGTTCACTCGAAGACAACTAGTAGTTTCCGATGCACATCTGGTGTCATTCTGTAATCTGTGGACTATCAGAGTGTTGAAGAAAAACAGAAATTGCATCAGTATTGAATACAACAGTCACCATGCGCACTTTCCTCCATTGGAGTAATGTCTCAAACAGTTTACGCTTCGATCGTTCTCTGGAAGACCAGTAGTGGTTTCCGATGCACATCTGGGGGCATTCTGTAATCTGTGGACCTTCAAAGTGTTGATGAAACACAGAAATTGCATCGGGATTGAATACAACAGTCACCATGCGCACTTTCCTAGATGGGAGTAATGTCTCAAACAGTCTACGCTTTGATCGTTCCCTGGAAGACAAGTAGTAGTTTCCGAGGCATATCTGGGGGCATTCTGTAGTGTGTGGACTATCAGAGTGTTGATGAAACACAGAATTGGGATCGGGATTGAATACAACAGTCACCATGCGCTCTTTCCTCCGTGGGAGTAATGTCTCAAACAGTCTACAGTTTGACCGTTTCCTGGAAGACCAGTAGTAGTTTCCGATGCACATCTGGAGGCACTCTGTTATCTTTGGACCTTCAAAGTGTTGATGAAACACAGAAATTGCATCGGGACTCAATACAACAGTCACCCTGAGCACTTTCCTCCATGGGAGTAATGTCTCTAACAGTCTACGCTTTGATCGTTCCCTGGAAGACCAGTAGTAGTTTCCGAAGCACATCTGGGGGCATTCTGTAATGTGTGGACTATCAGAGTGTTGATGAAATACATAAATTGCATCGGAATTAAATACAACAGTCACCATGCGCCCTTTCCTCGATGGGAGTAATGTCTCACACAGTCTACGCTTTGATCGTTCCCTGGAATACCAGTAGTACATCCTGTTGCACATCTGGGGGCATTCTGTAATGTGTGGACTATCAGAGTGTTGATGAAACACATAAATTGCATCGGAAAAAAATACAACAGTCACCATGCGCACTTTCCTCCATGGGATTAATGTCTCAAACAGTTTACGCTTTGATCGTTCCCTGGAAGAGCTGTAGTAGTTTCCGATGCACATCTGTTGGCATTCTGTAAAGTGTGGACTATCAGAGTGTTGATGAAACACATAAATTGCATCGGGATTAAATACAACAGTCACCATGCGCACTTTCCTCCATGGGAGTAATGTCTCTAACAGTCTACGCTTTGATCGTCCCCTGCAAGACCAGTAGTAGTTTGCGATGCACATCTGGAGGCATTCTGTAATGTGTGGACCTTCAAAGTGTTGATGAAACACAGGAATTGCCGCGGGATTGAATACCACAGTCACCATGCGCACTTTCCTCCATGGGAGTAATGTCTCAAACAGTCCACGATTTGATCGTTCCCTGGAAGACCAGTAGTAGCTACCGACGCACATCTGGTTGCATTATGTAATGTGTGGACTATCAGAGTGTTGAAGAAACACAGAAATTGTATCAGTATTGAATACAACAGTCACCATGCGCACTTTCCTCCATTGGAGTAATGTCTCAAACAGTTTACGCTTTGATCGTTCTCTGGAAGACCAGTAGTGGTTTCAGATGCACATCTGGGGGCATTCTGTAATGTGTGGACTATCAGAGTGTTCATGAAACACAGAATTTGCATCGGGATTGAATACAACAGTCACCATGCGCACTTTCCTCCATGGGAGTAATGTCTTAAACAGTCTACGGTTCGATCGTTTCCTGGAAGACCAGTAGTACTTTCCGATGCACATCTATAGATATTATGTAATCTTTGGACCTTCAAAGTGTTGATGAAACACAGAAATTACATCGGGATTCAATACAACAGTCACCAGGCGCACTTTCCTCCATGGGAGTAATGTCTCTAACAGTCAACGCTTTGATCGTTCCCTGGAAGAGCAGTAGTAGTTTCCGATGCACATCTGTGGGCATTCTGTAATGTGTGGACTATCAGAGTGTTGATGAAACACATAAATTGCATCGGGATTAAATACAACAGTCACCATGCGCACTTTCCTCCATGGGAGTAATGTCTCTAACAGTCTACGCTTTGATCGTGCCCTGCAAGACCAGTAGTAGTTTCCGATGCACATCTGGAGGCATTCTGTAATGTGTGGACCTTCAAAGTGTTGATGAAACACAGGAATTGCCGCGGGATTGAATACAACAGTCACCATGCGCACTTTTCTCCATGGGAGTAATGTCTCAAGCAGTCTACGATTTGATCGTTCCCTGGAAGACCAGTAGTAGCTTCCGACGCACATCTGGGGGCATTCTGTAATGTGTGGACTATCAGAGTGTTGATGAAACACAGAAATTGCATCAGTATTGAATACAACAGTCACCATGCGCACTTTCCTCCATTGGAGTAATGTCTCAAACAGTCTACGCTTCGATCGTTCCCTGCAAGACCAGTAGTAGTTTCCGATGCACATCTGGACGCATTCTGTAATCTGTGGACCTTCAAAGTGTTGATGAAACACAGAAATTGCATCGGGATTGAATACAACAGTCACCATGCGCACTTTCCTAGATGTGACTAATGTCTCAAACAGTCTACGGTTTGATCGTTCACTCGAAGACAACTAGTAGTTTCCGATGCACATCTGGTGTCATTCTGTAATCTGTGGACTATCAGAGTGTTGAAGAAAAACAGAAATTGCATCAGTATTGAATACAACAGTCACCATGCGCACTTTCCTCCATTGGAGTAATGTCTCAAACAGTTTACGCTTCGATCGTTCTCTGGAAGACCAGTAGTGGTTTCCGATGCACATCTGGGGGCATTCTGTAATCTGTGGACCTTCAAAGTGTTGATGAAACACAGAAATTGCATCGGGATTGAATACAACAGTCACCATGCGCACTTTCCTAGATGGGAGTAATGTCTCAAACAGTCTACGCTTTGATCGTTCCCTGGAAGACAAGTAGTAGTTTCCGAGGCATATCTGGGGGCATTCTGTAGTGTGTGGACTATCAGAGTGTTGATGAAACACAGAATTGGGATCGGGATTGAATACAACAGTCACCATGCGCTCTTTCCTCCGTGGGAGTAATGTCTCAAACAGTCTACGCTTTGATCGTTCCCTGGAATACCAGTAGTACATCCTGTTGCACATCTGGGGGCATTCTGTAATGTGTGGACTATCAGAGTGTTGATGAAACACATAAATTGCATCGGAAAAAAATACAACAGTCACCATGCGCACTTTCCTCCATGGGATTAATGTCTCAAACAGTTTACGCTTTGATCGTTCCCTGGAAGAGCTGTAGTAGTTTCCGATGCACATCTGTTGGCATTCTGTAAAGTGTGGACTATCAGAGTGTTGATGAAACACATAAATTGCATCGGGATTAAATACAACAGTCACCATGCGCACTTTCCTCCATGGGAGTAATGTCTCTAACAGTCTACGCTTTGATCGTCCCCTGCAAGACCAGTAGTAGTTTGCGATGCACATCTGGAGGCATTCTGTAATGTGTGGAACTTCAAAGTGTTGATGAAACACAGGAATTGCCGCGGGATTGAATACCACAGTCACCATGCGCACTTTCCTCCATGGGAGTAATGTCTCAAACAGTCTACGATTTGATCGTTCCCTGGAAGACCAGTAGTAGCTACCGACGCACATCTGGTTGCATTATGTAATGTGTGGACTATCAGAGTGTTGAAGAAACACAGAAATTGTATCAGTATTGAATACAACAGTCACCATGCGCACTTTCCTCCATTGGAGTAATGTCTCAAACAGTATACGCTTTGATCGTTCTCTGGAAGACCAGTAGTGGTTTCAGATGCACATCTGGTGGCATTCTGTAATGTGTGGACTATCAGAGTGTTCATGAAACACAGAATTTGCATCGGGATTGAATACAACAGTCACCATGCGCACTTTCCTCCATGGGAGTAATGTCTCAAACAGTCTACGGTTCGATCGTTTCCTGGAAGACCAGTTGTACTTTCCGATGCACATCTATAGATATTATGTAATCTTTGGACCTTCAAAGTGTTGATGAAACACAGAAATTACATCGGGATTCAATACAACAGTCACCAGGCGCACTTTCCTCCATGGGAGTAATGTCTCTAACAGTCAACGCTTTGATCGTTCCCTGCAAGACCAGTAGTAGTTTCCGATGCACATCTGGAGGCATTCTGTAATGTGTGGAACTTCAAAGTGTTGATGAAACACAGGAATTGCCGCGGGATTGAATACAACAGTCACCATGCGCACTCTCCTCCATGGGAGTAATGTCTCAAACAGTCTACGATTTAACCGTTCCCTGGAAGACCAGTAGTAGCTTCCGACGCACATCTGGGGGCATTCTGTAATGTGTGTACTATCAGAGTGTTGATGAAACACAGAAATGGCATCAAGATTGAATACTACAGCCAAAATGCGCCCTTTCCTCCATGGGAGTAATGTCTCAAGCAGTCTACGATTTGATCGTTCCCTGGAAGACCAGTAGTAGCTTCCGACGCACATCTGGGGGCATTCTGTAATGTGTGGACTATCAGAGTGTTGATGAAACACAGAAATTGCATCAGTATTGAATACAACAGTCACCATGCGCACTTTCCTCCATTGGAGTAATGTCTCAAACAGTCTACGCTTCGATCGTTCCCTGCAAGACCAGTAGTAGTTTCCGATGCACATCTGGACGCATTCTGTAATCTGTGGACCTTCACAGTGTTGATGAAACACAGAAATTGCATCGGGATTGAATACAACAGTCACCATGCGCACTTTCCTAGATGTGACTAATGTCTCAAACAGTCTACGGTTTGATCGTTCACTCGAAGACAAGTAGTAGTTTCCGATGCACATCTGGTGTCATTCTGTAATCTGTGGACTATCAGAGTGTTGAAGAAAAACAGAAATTGCATCAGTATTGAATACAACAGTCACCATGCGCACTTTCCTCCGTGGGAGTAATGTCTCAAACAGTCTACAGTTTGACCGTTTCCTGGAAGACCAGTAGTAGTTTCCGATGCACATCTGGAGGCACTCTGTTATCTTTGGACCTTCAAAGTGTTGATGAAACACAGAAATTGCATCGGGACTCAATACAACAGTCACCCTGAGCACTTTCCTCCATGGGAGTAATGTCTCTAACAGTCTACGCTTTGATCGTTCCCTGGAAGACCAGTAGTAGTTTCCGAAGCACATCTGGGGGCATTCTGTAATGTGTGGACTATCAGAGTGTTGATGAAACACAGGAATTGCCGCGGGATTGAATACCACAGTCACCATGCGCACTTCCCTCCATGGGAGTAATGTCTTAAACAGTCTACGCTTTGATCGTTCCCTGGAATACCAGTAGTACTTCCCGATGCACATCTGGGGGCATTCTGTAATGTGTGGACTATCAGAGTGTTGATGAAACACAGATATTGCATTGGGATTAAATACAACAGACACCATGCGCACTTTCCTCCATGGGAGTAATGTCTCAAACAGTTTACGCTTTGATCGTTCTCTGGAAGACCAGTAGTGGTTTCAGATGCACATCTGGGGGCATTCTGTAATGTGTGGACTATCAGAGTGTTCATGAAACACAGAATTTGCATCGGGATTGAATACAACAGTCACCATGCGCACTTTCCTCCATGGGAGTAATGTCTCAAACAGTCTACAGTTTGACCGTTTCCTGGAAGACCAGTAGTAGTTTCCGATGCACATCTGGAGGCACTCTGTAATCTTTGGACCTTCAAAGTGTTGATGAAACACAGACATTGCATCGGGATTGAATACAACAGTCAACATGGGCACTTTCCTAGATGGGAGTAATGTCTCAAACAGTCTACGCTTTGATCGTTCCCTGGAAGACCAGTAGTAGTTTCCGAAGCACATCTGGGGGCATTCTGTAATGTGTGGACTATCAGAGTGTTGATGAAACACATAAATTGCATCGGAATTACATACAACAGTCACCATGCGCACTTTCCTCCATGGGAGTAATGTCTCAAACAGTATACAGTTTGACCGTTTCCTGGAAGACCAGTAGTAGTTTCCAATGCACATCTGGAGGCACTCTGTAATCTTTGGACCTTCAAAGTGTTGATGAAACACAGACATTGCAACGGGATTGAATACAACAGTCAACATGGGCACTTTCCTAGATGGGTGTAATGTCTCAAACAGTCTACGCTTTGATCGTTCCCTGGAAGACCAGTAGTAGTTTCCGAAGCACATCTGGAGGCATTCTGTAATCTGTGGACTTTCAAAGTGTTGATGAAACACAGGAATTGCCGCGGGATTGAATACAACAGTCACCATGCGCACTTTCCTCCATGGGAGTAATGTCTAAAACAGTCTACGCTTTGATCGTTCCCTGGAAGACCAGTAGCAGCTTCCGACGCACATCTGGGGGCATTCTGTAATGTGTGGACTATCAGAGTGTTGAAGAAACACAGGAATTGCATCAGTATTGAATACAACAGTCACCATGCGCACTTTCCTCCTTTGGAATAATGTCTCAAGCAGTTTACACTGTGATCGTTCCCTGGAAGACCAGTAGTGGTTTCCGATGCACATCTGGAGGCATTCTGTAATGTGTGGACTATCAGAGTGTTGATGAAACACAGAAATTGCATCTGGAATGAATACAATAAACCCCATGCGCACTTTCTTCCATGGGAGTAATGTCTCAAACAGTCTACGCTTTGATCGTTCCCTGCAAGACAAGTAGTAGTTTCCGATGCACATCTGGAGGTATTCTGTAATCTGTGGACCTTCAAAGTGTTGCTGAAACACAGAAATTGCATCGGGATTGAATACAACAGTGAACATGGGCACTTTCCTAGATGGGAGTAATGTCTCAAACAGTCTACGCTTTGATCGTTCACTGGAAGACAAGTAGTAGTTTCCGATGCACATCTGGTGTCATTCTGTAATCTGTGGACTATCAGAGTGTTGATGAAACACAGAATTTGCATTGGGATTGAATACAACAGTCACCATGCGCACTTTCCTCCATGGGAGTAATGTCTCAAACAGTCTACGGTTTGACCGTTTCCTGGAAGACCAGTAGTAGTTTCCGATGCACATCTGGAGGCAATCTGTAATCTTTGGACCTTCAAAGTGTTGATGAAACACAGAAATTGCATCGGGATTCAATACAACAGTCACCCTGCGCACTTCCCTCCATGGAAGTAATGTCTCTAACAGTCTACGCTTTGATCGTTCCCTGGAAGACCAGTAGTAGTTTCCGAAGCACATCTGGGGGCATTCTGTAATGTGTGGACTATCAGAGTGTTGATGAAACACATAAATTGCATCGGGATTAAATACAACAGTCACCATGCGCACTTTCCTCCATGGGAGTAATGTCTCAAACAGTCTACGCTTTGATCGTTTTCTGGAGGACCAGTAGTATTATGCGATGCACGTCTGGAGGCATTCCGTAATCTGTGGACCTTCAAAGTGTTGATGAAACACAGAAATTGCATAGGCTTTGAATACAACAGTCACCATGCGCACTTTCCTCCATGGGAGTAATGTCTCAAACAGTCTACGCTTTGATCGTTCCCTGGAAAACAAGTAGTAGTTTCCGATTTACATCTGGAGGCACTCTGTAATCTTTGGACCTTCAAAGTGTTGATGAAACACAGAAATTGCATCGGGATTCAATACAACAGTCACCATACGTACTTTCCTCCATGGGAGAAATGTCTCTAACAGTCTACGCTTTGATCGTTCGCTGGAAGACCAGTAGTAGTTTCCGAAGCACATCTGGGGGCATTCTGTAATCTGTGGACTATCAGAGTGTTGATGAAACACAGAAATTGCATCGGGATTGAATACAACAGTCACCATGCGCACTTTCCTCCATGGGATTAATGTCTCAAACAGTTTACGCTTTGATCGTTCCCTGGAAGAGCTGTAGTAGTTTCCGATGCACATCTGTGATCATTCTGTAAAGTGTGGACTATCAAGAGTGTTGATGAAACACATAAATTGCATCGGGATTAAATACAACAGTCACCATGCGCACTTTCCTCCATGGGATTAACGTCTCAAACAGTCTACGATTTGATCGTTCCCTGGAAGACCAGTAGTAGTTGGCGATGCACATCTGGAGGCATTCTGTAATGTGTGGACCTTCAAAGTGTTGATGAAACACAGGAATTGCCGCGGGATTGAATACAACAGTCACCATGCGCACTTTCCTCCATGGGAGTAATGTCCCAAACAGTCTACGATTTGATCGTTCCCTGGAAGACCAGTAGTAGCTACCGACGCACATCTGGGGGCATTCTGTAATGTATGGACTATCAGAGTGTTGAAGAAACACAGAAATTGCATCAGTATTGAATACAACAGTCACCATGCGCACTTTCCTCCATTGGAGTAATGTCTCAAACAGTTTACGCTTTGATCGTTCTCTGGAAGACCAGTAGTGGTTTCAGATGCACATCTGGGGGCATTCTGTAATGTGTGACCTATCAGAGTGTTGATGAAACACAGAAATTGCATCGGTATTGAATACAACAAACCCCATGCGCACTTTGCTCCATGGGAGTAATGTCTCAAACAGTCTACGCTTTGATCGTTCCCTGCAAGATAGTAGTAGTTTCCGATGCACATCTGGAGGCATTCTGTAATCTGTGGACCTTCAAAGTGTTGCTGAAACACAGAAATTGCATCGGGATTGAATACAACAGTCACCATGCGCACTTTCCTCCATGGGAGTAATGTCTCAAACAGTCTACGCTTTGATCGTTTCCAGGAGGACCAGTAGTAGTTTCCGACGCACATCTGAGGGCATTCTGTAATGTATGGACTAACAGAGTGTTGATGAAACACAGAAATTGCATCAGGATTGAATACAACAGTCACCATGCGCACTTTCCTCCATGGGAGTAATGTCTCAAACAGTTTACGCTTTGATCGTTCCCTGGAAGACCAGTAGTAGTTTCCGATGAACATCTGGGGACATTCTGTAATGTGTGGACTATCAGAGTGTTAATGAAACACAGAAATTGCATCAGGAATAAATACAACAGTCACCATGCGCACTTACCTCCATGGGAGTAATGTCCCAAACAGTTTACGCTTTGATCGTTCCCCGGATGACCAGTAGTAGCTTCCGATGCACATCTGGGGGCATTCTGTAGTGTGTGACCTGTCAGAGTGTTGATGAAACACAGAAATTGCATCGGTATTGGATACAACAAACCCCATGCGCACTTTCCTCCATGGGAGTAATGTCTCAAACAGTCTACGCTTTGATCGTTCCCTGCAAGATAGTAGTAGTTTCCGATGCACATCTGGAGGCATTCTGTAATCTGTGGACCTTCAAAGTGTTGCTGAAACACAGAAATTGCATCGGGATTGAGTACAACAGTCACCATGCGCACTTTCCTAGATGGGAGTAATGTCTCAAACAGTCCACGCTTTGATCGTCCACTGGAAGACAAGTAGTAGTTTCCGATGCACATCTGGTGTCATTCTGTAATCTGTGGACTATCAGAGTGTTGATGAAACACAGAATTTGCATTGGGATTGAATACAACAGTCACCATGCGCACTTTCCTCCATGGGAGAAATGCCTCAAAAAGTTTACGCTTTGATCGTACCCTGGAAGACCAGTAGTAGTTTCCGATGCACATCTGGGGGCATTCTGTAATGTGTGACCTATCAGAGTGTTGATGAAACACAGAAATTGCATCGGTATTGAATACAACAAATCCCATGCGCACTTTCCTCCATGGGAGTAATGTCTCAAACAGTCTACGCTTTGATCGTTCCCTGCAAGATAGTAGTAGTTTCCGATGCACATCTGGAGGCATTCTTTAATCTGTGGACCTTCAAAGTGTTGCTGAAACACAGAAATTGCATCGGGATTGAATACAACAGTCACCATGCGCACTTTCCTAGATGGGAGTAATGTCTCAAACAGTCTACGCTTTGATCGTCCACTGGAAGACAAGTAGTAGTTTCCGATGCACATCTGGATTCACTCTGTAATCTTTGGACCTTCAAAGTGTTGATGAAACACAGAAATTGCATCGTGATTCAATACAACGGTCACCATGCGCACTTTCCTCCATGGGAGTAATGTCTCTAACAGTCTACGCTTTGATCGTTCAGTGGAAGACCAGTAGTAGTTTCCGAAGCACATCTGAGGGCGTTCTGTAATGTGTGGACTATCAGAGTGTTGATGAAACACAGGAAATGGCATCGGGATCAAATACAAAAGTCACCACGCGCACTTTCCTCCATGGGAGTAATGTCTCAAACAGTTTACGCTTTGATCTTTCCCTGGAAGACCAGTAGTAGTTTCCGATGCACATATGGGGGCATTCTGTAATGTGTCGACTATCAGACTGTTGATGAAACACAGAAATTGCATCGGGATTTAATACAACAGACACCATGCGCACTTTCCTAGATGGGAGTAATGTCTCAAACACTCTACGATTTGATCGTTTACTGGAAGACAAGTAGTAGTTTCCGATGCACATCTGGTGTCATTCTGTAATCTGTGGACTATCAGAGTGTTGATGAAACACAGAATTTGCATTGGGATTGAATACAACAGTCACCATGCGCACTTTCCTCCATGGGAGTAATGTCTCAAACTGTCTACGGTTTGACCGTTTCCTGGAAGACCAGTAGTAGCTTCAGATGCACATCTGGAGGCACTCTGTAATCGTTGGACCTTCAAAGTGTTGATGAAACACAGAAATTGCATCGGGACTCAATACAACAATCACCCTGCGCACTTTCCTTCATGGGAGTAATGTCTCTAACAGTCTACGCTTTGATCGTTCCCTGGAAGACCAGTAGTAGTTTCCGAAGCACATCTGGGGGCATTCTGTAATGTGTGGACTATCAGAGTGTTGATGAAACATATAAATTGCATCGGAATTAAATACAACATTCACCATGCGCACTTTCCTCCATGGGAGTAATGTCTCAAACAGTCTACGCTTTGACCGTTTTCTGGAGGACCAGTAGTATTATGCGATGCACATCTGGAGGCATTCTGTAATCTGTGGACCTTCAAAGTGTTGACGAAACACAGAAATTGCATCGGCATTGAATACAACAGTCACCATGCGCACTTTCCTCCATGGGAGTAATGTCTCATACAGTCTACGCTTTGATCGTTCCCTGGAAAACAAGTAGTAGTTTCCGACGCACATCTGGGGGCATTCTGTAATGTGTGGACTATCAGAGTGTTGATGAAACACACAATTTGCATCGGGATTGAATACAACAGTCACCATGCGCACTTTCGTCCATGGGAGTAATGTCTCAAACAGTCTACGGTTTGATCGTTTCCTGGAAGACTAGTAAATGTTTCCGATTCACATCTGGAGGCACTCTGTAATCTTTGGACCTTCAAAGTGTTGATGAAACTCAAAAATTGCATCGGGATTCAATACAACAGTCACCATACGCACTTTCCTCCATGGGAGTAATGTCTCTAACAGTCTACGCTTTGATCGTTCGCTGGAAGACCAGTAGTAGTTTCCGAAGCACATCTGGGGGCATTCTGTAATGTGTGGACTATCAGAGTGTTGATGAAACACAGAAATTGCATCGGGATTGAATACAACAGTCACCATGCGCACTTTCCTCCATGGGATTAATGTCTCAAACAGTTTACGCTTTGATCGTTCCCTGGAAGAGCTGTAGTAGTTTCCGATGCACATCTGTGGGCATTCTGTAAAGTGTGGACTATCAGACTGTTGATGAAACACATAAATTGCATCGGGATTAAATACAACAGTCACCATGCGCACTTTCCTCCATGGGAGTAATGTCTCTAACAGTCTACGCTTTGATCGTCACCTGCAAGACCAGTAGTAGTTTGCGATGCACATCTGGAGGCATTCTGTAATGTGTGGACTTTCAAAGTGTTGATGAAACACAGGAATTGCCGCGGGATTGAATACAACAGTCACCATGCGCACTTACCTCCATGGGAGTAATGTCCCAAACAGTCTATGATTTGATCGTTTAGTGGAGGACCAGTAGTATTATGCGATGCACATCTGGAGTCATTCTGTAATCTGTGGACCTTCAAAGTGTTGATGAAACACAGGAATTGCCGCGGGATTGTATACAACTGTCACCATGCGCACTTTCCTCCATGGGAGTAATGTCTCAAACAGTCTACGCTTTGATCGTTCCCTGGAAGACCAGTAGTAGCTTCCGACGCACATCTGGGGGCATTCTGTAATGTGTGACCTATCAGAGTGTTGATGAAACACAGAAATTGCCGCGGGATTGAATACAACAGTCACCATGCGCACTTTCCTCCATGGGAGTGATGTTACAAACAGTCTACGCTTTGATCGTTCCCTGCAAGACCAGTAGTAGTTTCCGAAGCACATCTGGGGGCATTCTGTAATGTGTGGACTATCAGAGTGTTGATGAAACACAGAAATTGCATCGGGATTGAATATAACAGACACCATGCGCACTTTCCTCCATGGGAGTAATGTCTCAAACAGTCTATGCTTTGATCGTTCCCTGGAAGAGCAGTAGTAGTTTCCGACGCACATCTGGGGGCATTCTGTAATGTGTGGACTATCAGAGTGTTGATGAAACACAGAAATTGAATCAGGATTGAATACAACAGTCACCATGCGCACTTTCCTCCATGGGAGTAATGTCTCAAACAGTTTACGCTTTCATCGTTCCCTGGAAGACCAGTAGTAGTTTCAGACGCACATCTGGGGGCATTCTGTAATGTGTGGACTATCAGAGTGTTGATGAAACACAGAAATTGCATCGGGATTGAATACAACAGTCACCATGCGCACTTTCCTCCATGGGAGTGATGTCACAAACAGTCTACGCTTTGATCGTTCTCTGCAAGACCAGTAGTAGTTTCCGATGCACATCTGTAGGCATTCTGTAATCTGTGGACCTTCAAATTGTTGATGAAACACTGAAATTGAATCGGGATCGAATACAACAGTCACCATGCGCACTTCCCTGCATGGGAGTAATGTCTCAAACAGGCTACGCATTGATCGTTCCCTGGAAGACCAGTAGTAGTTTCCGATGCACATCTTCTGACATTCTGTAATGTGTGGACTATCAGAGGGTTGATGTAACACAGAAATTGCATCAAGATTGAATACAACAGTCAAAATGCGCCCTTTCCTCCATGGGAGTAATGTCTCAAACAGTTTACCCTTTGATCGTTCCCTGGAAGAGCAGTAATAGTTTCCGATGCACATCTGTGGGCATCCTGTAAAGTGTGGACTATCTGAGTGTTGATGAAACACATAAATTGCATCGGGATTAAATACAACAGTCACCATGCGCACTTTCCTATATGGGAGTAATGTCTCTAACAGACTACGCTTTGATAGTTCCCTGCAAGAACAGTAGTAGTTTCCGATGCACATCTGGAGGCATTCTGTAATGTGTGGACCTTCAAAGTGTTGATGAAACACAGGAATTGCCGCGGGATTGAATACAACAGTCACCATGCGCACTTTCCTCCATGGGAGTAATGTCTCAAACAGTCTACGATTTGATCGTTCCCTGGATGACCAGTAGTAGCTTCCGACGCACATCTGGGGGCATTCTGTAATGTGTGGACTATCAGAGTGTTGATGAAACACAGAAATTGCATCAGTATTGAATACAACAGTCACCATGCGCACCTTCCTCCTTCGGAGTAATGTCTCAAACAGTTTACGCTTTGATCGTTCCCTGGAAGACCAGTAGTGGTTTCCGATGCACATCTGGGGGCATTCTGTAATGTGTGGACTATCAGAGTGTTGATGAAAAACAGAAATTCCATCGGGATTGAATACAACAGACCCCATGCGCACTTTCCTCCATGGGAGTAATGTCTCAAACAGTCTACGCTTTGATGGTTCCCTGCAAGACCAGTAGTAGTTTCCGATGCACATCTGGAGGCATTCTGTAATCTGTGGACATTCAAAGTGTTGATGAAACACAGAAATTGCATCAGGATTGAATACAACAGTCACCATGCGCACTTTCCTAGATGGGAGAAATGTCTCAAACAGTCTACGCTTTGATCGTTCCCTGGAAGACCAGTAGTAGTTTCCGATGCACATCTGGGGGCATTCTGTAATGTGTGACCTATCAGAGTGTTGATGAAACACAGAAATCGCCGCGGGATTGAATACAACAGTCACCATGCGCACTTTCCTCCATGGGAGTAATGTCTCAAATAGTCTACGCTTTGATCGTTCCCTGGAATACCAGTAGTACTTCCCGATGCACATCTGGGGGCATTCTGTAATGTGTGGACTATCAGAGTGTTGATGAAACACATAAATTGCATCGGGATTAAATACAACAGTCACCATGCGCACTTTATTCCATGGGAGTAATGTCTCAAACAGTCTACGCTTTGCTCGTTCCCAGCAAGACCAGTAGTAGTTTGCGATGCACATCTGGAAGCATTCTGTAATCTGTGGAGCTTCAAAGTGTTGATGAAACACAAAAATTGCCGCGGGATTGAATACAGCAGTCACCATGCGCACTTTCCTCCATGGCAGTAATGTCTCAAACAGTCTACGCTTTGATCGTTCCCTGGAAGACCAGTAGTAGTTTCCGATGCACATCTGGGGGCATTCTGTAATCTGTGACCGATCAGAGTGATGATGAAACACAGAAATTGCCGCGGGATTGAATACAACAGTCACCATGCGCACTTTCCTCCATGGGAGTAATGTCTCAAACAGTCTACGCTTTGATCGTTCCCTGGAATACCAGTAGTACTTCCCGATGCACATCTGGGGGCATTCTGTAATGTGTGGACTATCAGAGTGTTGATGAAACACATAAATTGCATCGGGATTAAATACAACAGTCACCATGCGCACTTTATTCCATGGGAGTAATGTCTCAAACAGTCTACGCTTTGATCGTTCCCTGGAAGACCAGTAGTAGTTTCCGATGCACATCTGGGGGCATTCTGTAATGTGTGACCTATCAGAGTGATGATGAAACACAGAAATTGCCGCGGGATTGAATACAACAGTCACCATGCGCACTTTCCTCCATGGGAGTAATGTCTCAAACAGTCTACGCTTTGATCGATTCCTGGAGGACCAGTAGTATTATGTTATGCACATCTGGAGGCATTCTGTAATCTGTGGACCTTCAAAGTGTTGATGAAACACAGAAATTGCATCGGGATTTAATACAACAGTCACCATGCGCACTTTCGTCCATGTGAGTAATGTCTCAAACAGTCTATGGTTTGATCGTTTCCTGGAAGACCAGTAGTAGTTTCCGATGCACATCTGGAGGCATTCTGTAATCTTTGGACCTTCAATGTGTTGATGAAACACAGAAATTGCCTCGGGATTGAATACAACAGTCATCATGCACATTTTCCTCCATGGGAGTAATGTCTCAAACAGTTTACGCTTTGATCGTTCCCTGGAAGACCAGTAGTAGTTTCCGATGAACATCTGGGGACATTCTGTAATGTGTGGACTATCAGAGTGTTAATGAAACACAGAAATTGCATCAGGATTAAATACAACAGTCACCATGCGCACTTACCTCTATGGGAGTAATGTCCCAAACGGTTTACGCTTTGATCGTTCCCTGGATGACCAGTAGTAGCTTCCGATGCACATCTGGGGACATTCTGTAATGTGTGGACTATCAGAGTGTTGAAGAAACACTGAAATTGCATCAGGATTGAATACAACAGTCACCATGCGCACATTCCTCCATGGGAGTAATTTCTCAAACAGTTTACGCTTTGATCGTTCCCTGGAAAACCAGTAGTAGTTTCCGACGCACATCTGGGGGCACTCTGTAATGTGTGGACTATTAGAGTGTTGATGAAGCACAGAAATTGCATCAGGATTGAATACAACAGTCACCATGCGCACTTTCCTCCATGGGAGTGATGTCACAAACAGTCTACGTTTTGATCGTTCCCTGCAAGACCAGTAGTAGTTTCCGATGCACATCTGTAGGCATTCTGTAATCTGTGGACCTTCAAATTGTTGATGAAACACTGAAATTGAATCGGGATCGAATACAACAGTCACCATGCGCACTTCCCTCCATGGGAGTAATGTCTCAAACAGGCTACGCATTGATCGTTCCCTGGAAGACCAGTAGTAGTTTCCGATGCACATCTTCTGACATTCTGTAATGTGTGGACTATCAGAGGGTTGATGAAACACAGAAATTGCATCAAGATTGAATACAACAGTCAAAATGCGCCCTTTCCTCCATGGGAATAATGTCTCAAACAGTTTACCCTTTGATCGTTCCCTGGAAGAGCAGTAATAGTTTCCGATGCACATCTGTGGGCATCCTGTAAAGTGTGGACTATCTGAGTGTTGATGAAACACATAAATTGCATCGGGATTAAATACAACAGTCACCATGCGCACTTTCCTATATGGGAGTAAAGTCTCTAACAGTCTACGCTTTGATAGTTCCCTGCAAGAACAGTAGTAGTTTCCGATGCACATCTGGAGGCATTCTGTAATGTGTGGCCCTTCAAAGTGTTGATGAAACACAGCAATTGCCGCGGGATTGAATACAACAGTCACCATGCGCACTTTCCTCCATGGGAGTAATGTCTCAAACAGTCTACGATTTGATCGTTCCCTGGATGACCAGTAGTAGCTTCCGACGCACATCTGGGGGCATTCTGTAATGTGTGGACTATCAGAGTGTTGATGAAACACAGAAATTGCATCAGTATTGAATACAACAGTCACCATGCGCACCTTCCTCCTTCGGAGTAATGTCTCAAACAGTTTACGCTTTGATCGTTCCCTGGAAGACCAGTATAGTTTACGATGCACATCTGGTGTCATTCTGTAATCTGTGGACTATCAGAGTGTTGATGAAACAAAGAAATTGCATCAGGATTGAATACAAAAATCCCCTTGTGCACTTTTCTCCATGAGAGTAATGTCTCAAACAGTCTACGCTTTGATGGTTCCCTGCAAGACCAGTAGTAGTTTCCGATGCACATCTGGAGGCATTCTGTAATCTGTGGACATTCAAAGTGTTGATGAAACACAAAAATTGCCGCGGGATTGATTACAGCAGTCACCATGCGCACTTTCCTCCATGGCAGTAATGTCTCAAACAGTCTACGCTTTGATCGTTCCCTGGAAGACCAGTAGTAGTTTCCGATGCACATCTGGGGGCATTCTGTAATGTGTGACCTATCAGAGTGTTGATGAAACACAGAAATTGCCGCGGGATTGAATACAACAGTCACCATGCGCACTTTCCTCCATGGGAGTAATGTCTCAAACAGTCTACGCTTTGATCGTTCCCTGGAATACCAGTAGTACTTCCCGATGCACATCTGGGGGCATTCTGTAATGTGTGGACTATCAGAGTGTTGATGAAACACATGAATTGCATCGGGATTAAATACAACAGTCACCATGCGCACTTTATTCCATGGGAGTAATGTCTCAAACAGTCTACGCTTTGATAGTTCCCTGCAAGAACAGTAGTAGTTTCCGATGCACATCTGGAGGCATTCTGTAATCTGTAAACTATCAGAGTGTTGTTGAAACACAGAAATTGCAGCGGGATTGAATACAACAGTCACCACGCGCACTTTCCTCCATAGGAGTAATGTGTCAAACAGTTTACGCTTTGAACGTTCCCTGGAGGACCAGTAGTAGTTTCCGATGCACATATGGGGGCATTCTGTAATGTGTGGACTATCGGAGTGTTGATGAAACACAGAAATTGCTTCGGGATTGAATACAACAGACACCATGCGCACTTTCCTCCATGGGAGCAATGTCTCGAACAGTCTACGTTTGATCGATCCCTGGAAGACCAGTAGTAGTTTCCGACGCACATCTGAGGGCATTCTGTAATGTGTGGACTAACAGAGTGTTGATGAAACACAGAAATTGCATCAGGATTGAATACAACAGTCACCATGCGCACTTTCCTCCATGGGAGTAATGTCTCAAACAGTTTACGCTTTGATCGTTCCCTGGAAGACCAGTAGTAGTTTCCGATGAACATCTGGGGACATTCTGTAATGTGTGGACTATCAGAGTGTTAATGAAACACAGAAATTGCATCAGGATTAAATACAACAGTCACCATGCGCACTTACCTCTATGGGTGTAATGTCCCAAACGGTTTACGCTTTGATCGTTCCCTGGATGACCTGTAGTAGCTTCCGATGCACATCTGGGGACATTCTGTAATGTGTGGACTATCAGAGTGTTGAAGAAACACTGAAATTGCATCAGGATTGAATACAACAGTCACCATGCGCACATTCCTCCATGGGAGTAATTTCTCAAACAGTTTACGCTTTGATCGTTCCCTGGAAAACCAGTAGTAGTTTCCGACGCACATCTGGGGGCACTCTGTAATGTGTGGACTATTAGAGTGTTGATGAAGCACAGAAATTGCATCAGGATTGAATACAACAGTCACCATGCGCACTTTCCTCCATGGGAGTGATGTCACAAACAGTCTACGCTTTGATCGTTCCCTGCAAGTCCAGTAGTAGTTTCCGATGCACATCTGTAGGCATTCTGTAATCTGTGGACCTTCAAATTGTTGATGAAACACTGAAATTGAATCGGGATCGAATACAACAGTCACCATGCGCACTTCCCTCCATGGGAGTAATGTCTCAAACAGGCTACGCATTGATCGTTCCCTGGAAGACCAGTAGTAGTTTCCGATGCACATCTTCTGACATTCTGTAATGTGTGGACTATCAGAGGGTTGATGAAACACAGAAATTGCATCAAGATTGAATACAACAGTCAAAATGCGCCCTTTCCTCCATGGGAGTAATGTCTCAAACAGTTTACCCTTTGATCGTTCCCTGGAAGAGCAGTAATAGTTTCCGATGCACATCTGTGGGCATCCTGTAAAGTGTGGACTATCTGAGTGTTGATGAAACACATAAATTGCATCGGGATTAAATACAACAGTCACCATGCGCACTTTCCTATATGGGAGTAATGTCTCTAACAGTCTACGCTTTGATAGTTCCCTGCAAGAACAGTAGTAGTTTCCGATGCACATCTGGAGGCATTCTGTAATGTGTGGCCCTTCAAAGTGTTGATGAAACACAGGAATTGCCGCGGGATTGAATACAACAGTCACCATGCGCACTTTCCTCCATGGGAGTAATGTCTCAAACAGTCTACGATTTGATCGTTCCCTGGATGACCAGTAGTAGCTTCCGACGCACATCTGGGGGCATTCTGTAATGTGTGGACTATCAGAGTGTTGATGAAACACAGAAATTGCATCAGTATTGAATACAACAGTCACCATGCGCACCTTCCTCCTTCGGAGTAATGTCTCAAACAGTTTACGCTTTGATCGTTCCCTGGAAGACCAGTAGTGGTTTCCTATGCACATCTGGGGGCATTCTGTAATATGTGGACTATCAGAGTGTTGATGAAAAACAGAAGTTCCATCGGCATTGAATACAACAGACCCCATGCGCACTTTCCTCCATGGGAGTAATGTCTCAAACAGTCTACGCTTTGATGGTTCCCTGCAAGACCAGTAGTAGTTTCCGATGCACATCTGGAGGCATTCTGTAATCTGTGGACATTCAAAGTGTTGATGAAACACAGAAATTGCATCAGGATTGAATACAACAGTCACCATGCGCACTTTCCTAGATGGGAGAAATGTCTCAAACAGTCTACGCTTTGATCGTTCCCTGGAAGACCAGTAGTAGTTTCCGATGCACATCTGGGGGCATTGTGTAATGTGTGACCTATCAGAGTGTTGATGAAACACAGAAATCGCCGCGGGATTGAATACAACAGTCACCATGCGCACTTTCCTCCATGGGAGTAATGTCTCAAACAGTCTACGCTTTGATCGTTCCCTGGAATACCAGTAGTACTTCGCGATGCACATCTGGGGGCATTCTGTAATGTGTGGACTATCAGAGTGTTGATGAAACACATAAATTGCATCGGGATTAAATACAACAGTCACCATGCGCAGTTTATTCCATGGGAGTAATGTCTCAAACAGTCTACGATTTGCTCGTTCCCAGCAAGACCAGTAGTAGTTTGCGATGCACATCTGGAAGCATTCTGTAATCTGTGGAGCTTCAAAGTGTTGATGAAACACAAAAATTGCCGCGGGATTGATTACAGCAGTCACCATGCGCACTTTCCTCCATGGCAGTAATGTCTCAAACAGTCTACGCTTTGATCGTTCCCTGGAAGACCAGTAGTAGTTTCCGATGCACATCTGGGGGCATTCTGTAATGTGTGACCTATCAGAGTGTTGATGAAACACAGAAATTGCCGCGGGATTGAAGACAACAGTCACCATGCGCACTTTCCTCCATGGGAGTAATGTCTCAAGCAGTCTACGCTTTGATCGTTCCCTGGAATACCAGTAGTACTTCCCGATGCACATCTGGGGGCATTCTGTAATGTGTGGACTATCAGAGTGTTGATGAAACACATAAATTGCATCGGGATTAAATACAACAGTCACCATGCGCACTTTATTCCATGGAAGTAATGTCTCAAACAGTCTACGCTTTGATCGTTCCCTGGAAGACCAGTAGTAGTTTCCGATGCACATCTGGGGGCATTCTGTAATGTGTGACCTATCGGAGTGTTGATGAAACACAGAAATTGCCGCGGGATTGAATACAACAGTCACCATGCGCATTTTCCTCCATGGGAGTAATGTCTCAAACAGTCTACGCTTTGATCGTTCCCTGGAAGACCAGTAGTAGTTTCCGATGCACATCTGGGGGCATTCTGTAATGTGTGACCTATCAGAGTGTTGATGAAACACAGAAATTGCCGCGGGATTGAATACAACAGTCACCATGCGCACTTTCCTCCATGGGAGTAATGTCTCAAACAGTCTACGCTTTGATCGTTTCCTGGAGGACCAGTAGTATTATGTTATGCACATCTGGAGGCATTCTGTAGTCTGTGGACCATCAGAGTGTTGATGAAACACAGATATTTCATCGGGATTGAATACAACAGTCACCATGCGCACTTTCCTCCATGGGAGTAATGTCTCAAACATTTTACGCTTTGATCGTTCCCTGGAAGACCAGTAGTAGTTTCAAATGCACATCTGTAGGCATTCTGTAATCTGTGGACCTTCAAAGTGTTGATGAAACAGAAAAATTGCCGCTGGATTGAATACAACAGTCACCATGCGCACTATCCTAAATGGGAGTAATGTCTCAAACAGTCTACTCTTTGATCGTATCCTGGTGGACCAATAGTATTTTGCGATGCACATCTGGATGCATTCTGTAATCTGTGGACATTCAAAGTGTTGATGAAACACAGAAATTGCATCGGCATTGAATACAACAGTCACCATGCGCTTTTTCCTCCATGGGAGTAATGTGTTAAACAGTCTACGCTTTGATCGTTCCCTGGAGGACCAGTAGTAGTTTCCGATGCAAATCTGGAGGCATTCTGTAATCTGTAAACTATTAGAGAGTTGATGGAACACAGAAATTGCATCAGGATTGAATACAACAGTCACCATGCGCACTTTCCTCCATGGGAGTAATGTCTCAAACAGTTTACGCTTTGATCGTTCCCTGGAAGACCAGTAGTAGTTTCCGATGCACATCTCGGGACATTCTGTAATGTGTGGATTATCAGAGTGTTAATGAAACACAGAATTTGCATCAGGATTGAATACAACAGTCACCATGTGCACTTTCCTCCATGGGAGTAATGTCTCAAACAGTTTACGCTTTGATCGTTCCCTGGAAGACCAGTAGTAGCTTCCGATGCACATCTGGGGACATTCTGTAATGTGCGGACTATCAGAGTGTTGATGAAACACAGAAATTTTATCAGGATTGAATACAACAGTCACCATGCGCACATTCCCCCATGGGAGTAATGTCTAAAAACAGTTTACGCTTTGATCGTTCCCTGGAAGACCAATAGTAGTTTCCGACGCACATCTGGGGGCATTCTGTAATGTGTGGACTATAGGAGTGTTGATGAAACACAGAAATTGCATCAGGATTGAATACAACAGTCACCATGCGCACTTTCCTCCATGGGAGTAATGTCACAAACAGTCTACGCTTTGATCGTTACCTGGAAGACCAGTAGTAGTTTCCGATGCCCATCTGGGCACATTCTGTAATGTGTGGACTATCAGAGTGTTGATGAAACACAGAAATTGCATCAGAATTGAATACAAATGTTACCATGCGCACTTTCTTCAATGGGAGTGATGTCTCAAACAGTTTACGCTTTGATCATTCCCTGGAAGACCAGTAGTAGTTTCCGATGCACATCTTCTGACACTCTCTAATGTGTGCACTATCAGAGTGTTGATGAAACACAGAAATTGCATAGGGATTGAATACAACAGTCACCATGCGCACTTTCCTCCATGGGAGTAATGTCTCAAACAGTGTACGCTTTGATCTTTCCCTGCAAGACCAGTAGTAGTTTCAAATGCACATCTGTAGGCATTCTGTAATCTGTGGACCTTCAAAGTGTTGATGAAACACAAAAATTGCCGCTGGATTGAATACAACAGTCACCATGCGCTTTTTCCTCCATGGGAGTAATGTGATAAACAGTCTACGCTTTGATCGTTCCCTGGAGGACCAGTAGTAGTTTCCGATGCAAATCTGGAGGCATTCTGTAATCTGTAAACTATTAGAGTGTTGATGGAACACAGAAATTGCATCAGGATTGATACAACAGTCACCATGCGCACTTTCCTCCATGGGAGTAATTTCTCAAACAGTTTACGCTTTGATCGTTCCCTGGAAGACCAGTAGTAGTTTCCGACGCACATCTGGGGGCATTCTGTAATGTGTGGACCTTCAAATTGTTGATGAAACACTGAAATTGAATCGGGATCGAATACAACAGTCACCATGCGCACTTCCCTCCATGGGAGTAATGTCTCAAACAGGCTACGCATTGATCGTTCCCTGGAAGACCAGTAGTAGTTTCCGATGCACATCTTCTGACTTTCTGTAATGTGTGGACTATCAGAGGGTTGATGAAACACAGAAATTGCATCAAGATTGAATACAACAGTCAAAATGCGCCCTTTCCTCCATGGGAGTAATGTCTCAAACAGTTTACCCTTTGATCGTTCCCTGGAAGAGCAGTAATAGTTTCCGATGCACATCTGTGGGCATCCTGTAAAGTGTGGACTATCTGAGTGTTGATGAAACACATAAATTGCATCGGGATTAAATACAACAGTCACCATGCGCACATTCCTATATGGGAGTAATGTCTCTAACAGTCTACGCTTTGATAGTTCCCTGCAAGAACAGTAGTAGTTTCCGATGCACATCTGGAGGCATTCTGTAATGTGTGGACCTTCAAAGTGTTGATGAAACACAGGAATTGCCGCGGGATTGAATACAACAGTCACCATGCGCACTTTCCTCCATGGGAGTAATGTCTCAAACAGTCTACGATTTGATCGTTCCCTGGATGACCAGTAGTAGCTTCCGACGCACATCTGGGGGCATTCTGTAATGTGTGGACTATCAGAGTGTTGATGAAACACAGAAATTGCATCAGTATTGAATACAACAGTCACCATGCGCACCTTCCTCCTTCGGAGTAATGTCTCAAACAGTTTACGCTTTGATCGTTCCCTGGAAGACCAGTAGCGGTTTCCGATGCACATCTGGGGGCATTCTGTAATGTGTGGACTATCAGAGTGTTGATGAAAAACAGAAATTCCATCGGGATTGAATACAACAGACCCCATGCGCACTTTCCTCCATGGGAGTAATGTCTCAAACAGTCTACGCTTTGATGGTTCCCTGCAAGACCAGTAGTAGTTTCCGATGCACATCTGGAGGCATTCTGTAATCTGTGGACATTCAAAGTGTTGATGAAACACAGAAATTGCATCAGGATTGAATACAACAGTCACCATGCGCACTTTCCTAGATGGGAGAAATGTCTCAAACAGTCTACGCTTTGATCGTTCCCTGGAAGACCAGTAGTAGTTTCCGATGCACATCTGGGGGCATTCTGTAATGTGTGACCTATCAGAGTGTTGATGAAACACAGAAATCGCCGCGGGATTGAATACAACAGTCACCATGCGCACTTTCCTCCATGGGAGTAATGTCTCAAATAGTCTACGCTTTGATCGTTCCCTGGAATACCAGTAGTACTTCCCGATGCACATCTGGGGGCATTCTGTAATGTGTGGACTATCAGAGTGTTGATGAAACACATAAATTGCATCGGGATTAAATACAACAGTCACCATGCGCACTTTATTCCATGGGAGTAATGTCTCAAACAGTCTACGCTTTGCTCGTTCCCAGCAAGACCAGTAGTAGTTTGCGATGCACATCTGGAAGCATTCTGTAATCTGTGGAGCTTCAAAGTGTTGATGAAACACAAAAATTGCCGCGGGATTGAATACAGCAGTCACCATGCGCACTTTCCTCCATGGCAGTAATGTCTCAAACAGTCTACGCTTTGATCGTTCCCTGGAAGACCAGTAGTAGTTTCCGATGCACATCTGGGGGCATTCTGTAATCTGTGACCGATCAGAGTGATGATGAAACACAGAAATTGCCGCGGGATTGAATACAACAGTCACCATGCGCACTTTCCTCCATGGGAGTAATGTCTCAAACAGTCTACGCTTTGATCGTTCCCTGGAATACCAGTAGTACTTCCCGATGCACATCTGGGGGCATTCTGTAATGTGTGGACTATCAGAGTGTTGATGAAACACATAAATTGCATCGGGATTAAATACAACAGTCACCATGCGCACTTTATTCCATGGGAGTAATGTCTCAAACAGTCTACGCTTTGATCGTTCCCTGGAAGACCAGTAGTAGTTTCCGATGCACATCTGGGGGCATTCTGTAATGTGTGACCTATCAGAGTGATGATGAAACACAGAAATTGCCGCGGGATTGAATACAACAGTCACCATGCGCACTTTCCTCCATGGGAGTAATGTCTCAAACAGTCTACGCTTTGATCGATTCCTGGAGGACCAGTAGTATTATGTTATGCACATCTGGAGGCATTCTGTAATCTGTGGACCTTCAAAGTGTTGATGAAACACAGAAATTGCATCGGGATTTAATACAACAGTCACCATGCGCACTTTCGTCCATGTGAGTAATGTCTCAAACAGTCTATGGTTTGATCGTTTCCTGGAAGACCAGTAGTAGTTTCCGATGCACATCTGGAGGCATTCTGTAATCTTTGGACCTTCAATGTGTTGATGAAACACAGAAATTGCCTCGGGATTGAATACAACAGTCATCATGCACATTTTCCTCCATGGGATTAATGTCTCAAACAGTTTACGCTTTGATCGTTCCCTGGAAGACCAGTAGTAGTTTCCGATGAACATCTGGGGACATTCTGTAATGTGTGGACTATCAGAGTGTTAATGAAACACACAAATTGCATCAGGATTAAATACAACAGTCACCATGCGCACTTACCTCTATGGGAGTAATGTCCCAAACGGTTTACGCTTTGATCGTTCCCTGGATGACCAGTAGTAGCTTCCGATGCACATCTGGGGACATTCTGTAATGTGTGGACTATCAGAGTGTTGAAGAAACACTGAAATTGCATCAGGATTGAATACAACAGTCACCATGCGCACATTCCTCCATGGGAGTAATTTCTCAAACAGTTTACGCTTTGATCGTTCCCTGGAAAACCAGTAGTAGTTTCCGACGCACATCTGGGGGCACTCTGTAATGTGTGGACTATTAGAGTGTTGATGAAGCACAGAAATTGCATCAGGATTGAATACAACAGTCACCATGCGCACTTTCCTCCATGGGAGTGATGTCACAAACAGTCTACGCTTTGATCGTTCCCTGCAAGACCAGTAGTAGTTTCCGATGCACATCTGTAGGCATTCTGTAATCTGTGGACCTTCAAATTGTTGATGAAACACTGAAATTGAATCGGGATCGAATACAACAGTCACCATGCGCACTTCCCTCCATGGGAGTAATGTCTCAAACAGGCTACGCATTAATCGTTCCCTGGAAGACCAGTAGTAGTTTCCGATGCACATCTTCTGACATTCTGTAATGTTTGGACTATCAGAGGGTTGATGAAACACAGAAATTGCATCAAGATTGAATACAACAGTCAAAATGCGCCCTTTCCTCCATGGGAGTAGTGTCTCAAACAGTTTACCCTTTGATCGTTCCCTGGAAGAGCAGTAATAGTTTCCGATGCACATCTGTGGGCATCCTGTGAAGTGTGGACTATCTGAGTGTTGATGAAACACATAAATTGCATCGGGATTAAATACAACAGTCACCATGCGCACTTTCCTATATGGGAGTAATGTCTCTAACAGTCTACGCTTTGATAGTTCCCTGCAAGAACAGTAGTAGTTTCCGATGCACATCTGGAGGCATTCTGTAATGTGTGGCCCTTCAAAGTGTTGATGAAACACAGGAATTGCCGCGGGATTGAATACAACAGTCACCATGCGCACTTTCCTCCATGGCAGTAATGTCTCAAACAGTCTACGCTTTGATCGTTCCCTGTGAGACCAGTAGTAGTTTCCGATGCACATCTGGGGGCATTCTGTAATGTGTGACCTATCAGAGTGTTGATGAAACAGAGAAATTGCCGCGGGATTGAATACAACAGTCACCATGCGCACTTTCCTCCATGGGAGTAATGTCTCAAACAGTCTACGCTTTGATCGTTCCCTGGAATACCAGTAGTACTTCCCGATGCACATCTGGGGGCATTCTGTAATGTGTGGACTATCAGAGTGTTGATGAAACACATAAATTGCATCGGGATTAAATACAACAGTCACCACGCGCACTTTCCTCCATAGGAGTAATGTGTCAAACAGTTTACGCTTTGAACGTTCCCTGGAGGACCAGTAGTAGTTTCCGATGCACATATGGGGGCATTCTGTAATGTGTGGACTATCAGAGTGTTGATGAAACACAGAAATTGCTTCGGGATTGAATACAACAGACACCATGCGCACTTTCCTCCATGGGAGCAATGTCTCGAACAGTCTACGTTTGATCGATCCCTGGAAGACCAGTAGTAGTTTCCGACGCACATCTGAGGGCATTCTGTAATGTGTGGACTAACAGAGTGTTGATGAAACACAGAAATTGCATCAGGATTGAATACAACAGTCACCATGCGCACTTTCCTCCATGGGAGTAATATCTCAAACAGTTTACGCTTTGATCGTTCCCTGGAAGACCAGTAGTAGTTTCCGATGAACATCTGGGGACATTCTGTAATGTGTGGACTATCAGAGTGTTAATGAAACACAGAAATTGCATCAGGATTAAATACAACAGTCACCATGCGCACTTACCTCTATGGGTGTAATGTCCCAAACGGTTTACGCTTTGATCGTTCCCTGGATGACCAGTAGTAGCTTCCGATGCACATCTGGGGACATTCTGTAATGTGTGGACTATCAGAGTGTTGAAGAAACACTGAAATTGCATCAGGATTGAATACAACAGTCACCATGCGCACATTCCTCCATGGGAGTAATTTCTCAAACAGTTTACGCTTTGATCGTTCCCTGGAAAACCAGTAGTAGTTTCCGACGCACATCTGGGGGCACTCTGTAATGTGTGGACTATTAGAGTGTTGATGAAGCACAGAAATTGCATCAGGATTGAATACAACAGTCACCATGCGCACTTTCCTCCATGGGAGTGATGTCACAAACAGTCTACGCTTTGATCGTTCCCTGCTAGACCAGTAGTAGTTTCCGATGCACATCTGTAGGCATTCTGTAATCTGTGGACCTTCAAATTGTTGATGAAACACTGAAATTGAATCGGGATCGAATACAACAGTCACCATGCGCACTTCCCTCCATGGGAGTAATGTCTCAAACAGGCTACGCATTGATCGTTCCCTGGAAGACCAGTAGTAGTTTCCGATGCACATCTTCTGACATTCTGTAATGTGTGGACTATCAGAGGGTTGATGAAACACAGAAATTGCATCAAGATTGAATACAACAGTCAAAATGCGCCCTTTCCTCCATGGGAGTAATGTCTCAAACAGTTTACCCTTTGATCGTTCCCTGGAAGAGCAGTAATAGTTTCCGATGCACATCTGTGGGCATCCTGTAAAGTGTGGACTATCTGAGTGTTGATGAAACACATAAATTGCATCGGGATTAAATACAACAGTCACCATGCGCACTTTCCTATATGGGAGTAATGTCTCTAACAGTCTACGCTTTGATAGTTCCCTGCAAGAACAGTAGTAGTTTCCGATGCACATCTGGAGGCATTCTGTAATGTGTGGCCCTTCAAAGTGTTGATGAAACACAGGAATTGCCGCGGGATTGAATACAACAGTCACCATGCGCACTTTCCTCCATGGGAGTAATGTCTCAAACAGTCTACGATTTGATCGTTCCCTGGATGACCAGTAGTAGCTTCCGACGCACATCTGGGGGCATTCTGTAATGTGTGGACTATCAGAGTGTTGATGAAACACAGAAATTGCATCAGTATTGAATACAACAGTCACCATGCGCACCTTCCTCCTTCGGAGTAATGTCTCAAACAGTTTACGCTTTGATCGTTCCCTGGAAGACCAGTAGTGGTTTCCTATGCACATCTGGGGGCATTCTGTAATGTGTGGACTATCAGAGTGTTGATGAAAAACAGAAGTTCCATCGGCATTGAATACAACAGACCCCATGCGCACTTTCCGCCATGGGAGTAATGTCTCAAACAGTCTACGCTTTGATGGTTCCCTGCAAGACCAGTAGTAGTTTCCGATGCACATCTGGTGGCATTCTATAATCTGTGGACATTCAAAGTGTTGATGAAACACAGAAATTGCATCAGGATTGAATACAACAGTCACCATGCGCACTTTCCTAGATGGGAGAAATTTCTCAAACAGTCTACGCTTTGATCGTTCCCTGGAAGACCAGTAGTAGTTTCCGATGCACATCTGGGGGCATTGTGTAATGTGTGACCTATCAGAGTGTTGATGAAACACAGAAATCGCCGCGGGATTGAATACAACAGTCACCATGCGCACTTTCCTCCATGGGAGTAATGTCTCAAACAGTCTACGCTTTGATCGTTCCCTGGAATACCAGTAGTACTTCGCGATGCACATCTGGGGGCATTCTGTAATGTGTGGACTATCAGAGTGTTGATGAAACACATAAATTGCATCGGGATTAAATACAACAGTCACCATGCGCAGTTTATTCCATGGGAGTAATGTCTCAAACAGTCTACGATTTGCTCGTTCCCAGCAAGACCAGTAGTAGTTTGCGATGCACATCTGGAAGCATTCTGTAATCTGTGGAGCTTCAAAGTGTTGATGAAACACAAAAATTGCCGCGGGATTGATTACAGCAGTCACCATGCGCACTTTCCTCCATGGCAGTAATGTCTCAAACAGTCTACGCTTTGATCGTTCCCTGGAAGACCAGTAGTAGTTTCCGATGCACATCTGGGGGCATTCTGTAATGTGTGACCTATCAGAGTGTTGATGAAACACAGAAATTGCCGCGGGATTGAATACAACAGTCACCATGCGCACTTTCCTCCATGGGAGTAATGTCTCAAACAGTCTACGCTTTGATCGTTCCCTGGAATACCAGTAGTACTTCCCGATGCACATCTGGGGGCATTCTGTAATGTGTGGACTATCAGAGTGTTGATGAAACACATAAATTGCATCGGGATTAAATACAACAGTCACCATGCGCACTTTATTCCATGGGAGTAATGTCTCAAACAGTCTACGCTTTGATCGTTCCCTGGAAGACCAGTAGTAGTTTCCGATGCACATCTGGGGGCATTCTGTAATGTGTGACCTATCGGAGTGTTGATGAAACACAGAAATTGCCGCGGGATTGAATACAACAGTCACCATGCGCATTTTCCTCCATGGGAGTAATGTCTCAAACAGTCTACGCTTTGATCGTTCCCTGGAAGACCAGTAGTAGTTTCCGATGCACATCTGGGGGCATTCTGTAATGTGTGACCTATCAGAGTGTTGATGAAACACAGAAATTGCCGCGGGATTGAATACTACAGTCACCATGCGCACTTTCCTCCATGGGAGTAATGTCTCAAACAGTCTACGCTTTGATCGTTTCCTGGAGGACCAGTAGTACTATGTTATGCACATCTGGAGGCATTCTGTAGTCTGTGGACCATCAGAGTGTTGATGAAACACAGATATTTCATCGGGATTGAATACAACAGTCACCATGCGCACTTTCCTCCATGGGAGTAATGTCTCAAACATTTTACGCTTTGATCGTTCCCTGGAAGACCAGTAGTAGTTTCAAATGCACATCTGTAGGCATTCTGTAATCTGTGGACCTTCAAAGTGTTGATGAAACAGAAAAATTGCCGCTGGATTGAATACAACAGTCACCATGCGCACTATCCTAAATGGGAGTAATGTCTCAAACAGTCTACTCTTTGATCGTTTCCTGGTGGACCAATAGTATTTTGCGATGCACATCTGGATGCATTCTGTAATCTGTGGACATTCAAAGTGTTGATGAAACACAGAAATTGCATCGGCATTGAATACAACAGTCACCATGCGCTTTTTCCTCCATGGGAGTAATGTGTTAAACAGTCTACGCTTTGATCGTTCCCTGGAGGACCAGTAGTAGTTTCCGATGCAAATCTGGAGGCATTCTGTAATCTGTAAACTATTAGAGAGTTGATGGAACACAGAAATTGCATCAGGATTGAATACAACAGTCACCATGCGCACTTTCCTCCATGGGAGTAATGTCTCAAACAGTTTACGCTTTGATCGTTCCCTGGAAGACCAGTAGTAGTTTCCGATGCACATCTCGGGACATTCTGTAATGTGTGGATTATCAGAGTGTTAATGAAACACAGAATTTGCATCAGGATTGAATACAACAGTCACCATGTGCACTTTCCTCCATGGGAGTAATGTCTCAAACAGTTTACGCTTTGATCGTTCCCTGGAAGACCAGTAGTAGCTTCCGATGCACATCTGGGGACATTCTGTAATGTGCGGACTATCAGAGTGTTGATGAAACACAGAAATTTTATCAGGATTGAATACAACAGTCACCATGCGCACATTCCCCCATGGGAGTAATGTCTAAAAACAGTTTACGCTTTGATCGTTCCCTGGAAGACCAATAGTAGTTTCCGACGCACATCTGGGGGCATTCTGTAATGTGTGGACTATAGGAGTGTTGATGAAACACAGAAATTGCATCAGGATTGAATACAACAGTCACCATGCGCACTTTCCTCCATGGGAGTAATGTCACAAACAGTCTACGCTTTGATCGTTACCTGGAAGACCAGTAGTAGTTTCCGATGCCCATCTGGGCACATTCTGTAATGTGTGGACTATCAGAGTGTTGATGAAACACAGAAATTGCATCAGGATTGAATACAAATGTTACCATGCGCACTTTCTTCAATGGGAGTGATGTCTCAAACAGTTTACGCTTTGATCATTCCCTGGAAGACCAGTAGTAGTTTCCGATGCACATCTTCTGACACTCTCTAATGTGTGCACTATCAGAGTGTTGATGAAACACAGAAATTGCATAGGGATTGAATACAACAGTCACCATGCGCACTTTCCTCCATGGGAGTAATGTCTCAAACAGTGTACGCTTTGATCTTTCCCTGCAAGACCAGTAGTAGTTTCAAATGCACATCTGTAGGCATTCTGTAATCTGTGGACCTTCAAAGTGTTGATGAAACACAAAAATTGCCGCTGGATTGAATACAACAGTCACCATGCGCTTTTTCCTCCATGGGAGTAATGTGATAATCAGTCTACGCTTTGATCGTTCCCTGGAGGACCAGTAGTAGTTTCCGATGCAAATCTGGAGGCATTCTGTAATCTGTAAACTATTAGAGTGTTGATGGAACACAGAAATTGCATCAGGATTGATACAACAGTCACCATGCGCACTTTCCTCCATGGGAGTAATTTCTCAAACAGTTTACGCTTTGATCGTTCCCTGGAAGACCAGTAGTAGTTTCCGACGCACATCTGGGGGCATTCTGTAATGTGTGGACTATTAGAGTGTTGATGAAACACAGAAATTGCATCAGGATTGAATACAACAGTCACCATGCGCACTTTCCTACATGGGAGTAATGTCACAAATAGTCTACGCTTTGATCGTTCCCTGGAAGACCAGTAGTAGTTTCCGAGGCACATCTGGAAGCATTCTGTAATCTGTGGACCATCAGAGTGTTGATGAAACACAGTTATTTCATCGGGATTGAATACATCAGTCACCATGCGCACTTTCCTCCATGGGAGTAATGTCTCAAACATTTTACGCTTTGATCGTTCCCTGGAAGACCAGTAGTAGTTTCCGATGCCCATCTGGGCACATTCTGTAATGTGTGGACTATCAGAGTGTTGATGAAACACAGAAATTGCATCAGGATTCAATACAAAAGTCACCATGCGCACTTTCCTCCATGGGAGTGATGTCTCAAACAGTTTACGCTTTGATCGTTCCCTGGAAGACCAGTAGTAGTTTCCGATGCACATCTTCTGACATTCTGCAATGTGTGCACTATCAGAGTGTTGATGAAACACAGAAATTGCCACGGGATTGAATACAACAGTCATCATGCGCATTTTCCTCCATGGGAGTAATGTGTCAAACAGTCTACGCTTTGATCGTTCCCTGGAGGACCAGTAGTAGTTTCCGATGCACATCTGGAGGCATTCTGTAATCTGTAAACTATTAGAGTGTTGATGAAACACAGAAATTGGATTAGGATTGAATACAACAGTCACCATGCGCACTTTCCTCCATGGGAGTAATGTCACAAACATTCCACGCATTAATCGTTCCCTGGAAGACCAGTAGTAGTTTGCGATGCACATCTGGAGGCATTCTGTAATCTGTGGACCTTCAAAGTGATGATGAAACACAAAGATTGCCGCTGGATTGAATACAACAGTCACCATGCGCACTTTCCTAAATGGGAGTAATGTCTCAAACAGTCTACGCTTTGATCGTTTCGTGGAGGACCAATAGTATTTTGCGATGCACATCTGGATGCATTCTGTAATCTGTGGACCTTCAAAGTGTTGATGAAACACAGAAATTGCATCGGCATTGAATACAACAGTACCCATGCGCATTTTCGTCCATGGGAGTAATGTCTCTAACAGTCTACGCTTTGATCGTTCTCTGGAAGACCTGTAGTAGTTTCCGATGCACATATGGGGGCATTCTGTAATGTGTGGACTATCAGAGTGTTGATGAAACACAGAAATTGCATCGGGATTGAATACAACAGACACCATGCGCACTTTCCTCCATGGGAGTAATGTCTCAAACAGTCTACGCTTTGATCGTTCCCTGGAAGACCAGTAGTAGTTTCCGACGCACATCTGGGGGCATTCTGTAATGTGTGGACTAACAGAGTGTTGATGAAACACTGAAATTGCATCAGGATTGAATACAACAGTCACCATGCGCACTTTACTCCATTAGAGTAATGTCTCAAACAGTTTACCCTTTGATCGTTTACTGGGAGACCTGTAGTAGTTTCCGAGGCACATCTGGAGGTATTTCTGTAATCGGTGGACTATCAGAGTGTTGATGAAACACATAAATTGCATCGGGATTGAATACAACGGACACCATGCGAACTTTCCTCCATGGGAGTAATGTCTCAAACAGTCTACGCTTCGATCGTTTCCTGGAGGACCAATAGTATTTTACGATGCACATCTGGATGCATTCTGTAATCTGTGGACCTTCAAAGTGTTGATGAAACACAGAAATTGCATCGGCATTGAATACAACAGTCACCATGCGCACTTTCCTCCATGGGAGTAATGTCTCAAACAGTCTACGCTTTGATCGTTCTCTGGAAGACAAGTAGAAGTCTCCGATGCACATCTGGTGTCATTCTGTAATCTGTGGACTATCAGAGTGTTGATGAAACACAGAAATTGCAACGGGATTGAATACAACAGTATCCATGCGCATTTTCGTCCATGGGAGTAATGTCTCTAACAGTCTACGCTTTGATCGTTCCCTGCAAGACCAGTAGTAGTTTCCGAGGCACATCTGGAGGTATTTCTGTAATCGGTGGACTATCAGAGTGTTGATGAAACACATAAATTGCATCGGGATTGAATACAACGGACACCATGCGAACTTTCCTCCATGGGAGTAATGTCTCAAACAGTCTACGCTTCGATCGTTTCCTGGAGGACCAATAGTATTTTACGATGCACATCTGGATGCATTCTGTAATCTGTGGACCTTCAAAGTGTTGATGAAACACAGAAATTGCATCGGCATTGAATACAACAGTCACCATGCGCACTTTCCTCCATGGGAGTAATGTCTCAAACAGTCTACGCTTTGATCGTTCTCTGGAAGACAAGTAGAAGTCTCCGATGCACATCTGGTGTCATTCTGTAATCTGTGGACTATCAGAGAGTTGATGAAACACAGAAATTGCATCAGGATTGAATACAACAGTCACCATGCACACTTTCCTCCATGGGAGTAATGTCTCAAACAGTTTACGATTTGATCGTTCCATGGAAGACCAGTAGTAGCTTCCGATGCCCATCTGGGGACATTCTGTAATGTGTGGACTAACAGAATGTTGATGAAACACAGAAATTTCATCAGGATTGAATACAACAGTCACCATGCGCACTTTCCTCCATGGGAGTAATGTCTCTAACAGTCTACGCTTTGATCGTTCCCTGGAAGACCAGTAGTAGTTTCCGATGCACATATGGGGGCATTCTGCAATGTGTGGACTATCAGAGTGTTGATGAAACCCAGAAATTGCATCGGGATTGAATACAACAGACACCATGCGCACTTTCCTACATGGGAGTAATGTCTCAAACAGTCTACGCTTTGATCGTTCCCTGGAAGAACAGTAGTAGTTTCCGACGCACATCTGGCGGCATTCTGTAATGTGTGGACTAACAGAGTGTTGATGAAACTCAGAAATTGCATCAGGATTGAATACAACAGTCACCATGCGCACTTTCCTCCATTGGAGTAATGTCTCAAACAGTTTACGCTTTGATCGTTCCCTGGGAGACCTGCAGTAGTTTCCGAGGCACATCTGGAGGTATTTCTGTAATCGGTGGACTATCAGAGTGTTGATGAAACACATAAATTGCATCAGGAATGAATACAACAGTCACCATGCGCACTTTCCTCCATGGGAGTAATGTCTCAAACAGTTTACGCTTTGATCGTTCCCTGGAAGACCAGTAGTAGTTTCCGATGCACATCTGGGGACATTCTGTAATGTGTGGACTATCAGAGTGTTGATGAAACACAGAAATTGCATCAGGATTGAATACAACAGCCACCATGCGCACTTTACTCCATGGGAGTAATGTCTCAAACAGTTTACGCTTTGATCGTTCCCTGGAAGACTAGTAGTAATTTCCGACGCACATCTGGGGGCATCTGTAATGGGTGGACTATCAGAGTGTTGATGAAACACAGAAATTGCATCAGGATTGAATACAACAGTCACCATGCGCACTTTCCTCCATGGGAGTAATGTCACAAACAGTCTACGCTTTGATCGTTCCCTGGAAGACCAGTAGTAGTTTCCGAGGCACATCTGGAGGCATTCTGTAATCTGTGGTCTATCAGAGTGTTGATGAAACTCAGATATTGCATCGGGATTGAATACATCAGTCACCATGCGCACTTTCGTAGATGGGAGTAATGTCTCCAACATTTTACGATTTCATCGTTAGCCGGAAGACCAGTAGTAGTTTCCGATGCACATCTTCAGACATTCTGTAATGTGTGGACTGTCAGAGTGTTGATGAAACACAGAAATTGCATCGGGATTGAATACAACAGTCACCGTGCCCACTTTCCTCCATGGGAGTAAAGTCTCAAACAGTCTACGTTTTGATCGTTCCCTGCAAGACCAGTAGTAGTTTCCGATGCACATCTGTAGGCATCCTGTAATCTGTGGACCTTCAAAGTGTTGATGAAACACAGAAATTTCATCGGGATTGAATACTACAGTACCCATGCGCACTTTCGTCCATGGGAGTAATGTCTCAATCAGTCTACTGTTTGATCGTTTCCTGGAAGACCAGTAGTAGTTTCCGATGCACATCTGGAATCATTCTGTAATCTTTGGACCTTCAAAGTGTCGATGAAACACAGAAATTGCATTGGGATTCAATACAACAGTCACCACGCGCACTTTCCTACATGGGAGTAATGTCTCAAACAGTTTACGGTTTGATCGTTCACTGGAAGACGAGTAGTAGTTTATGATGCTCATATGGGGGCCTTCTGTAATGTGCGGGCTATCAGAGTTTTGATGAAACACAGAAATTGCATCGGGATTGATTACAACAAACACCATGCGCACTTTCCTCTATGGGAGTAATGACTCTAACAGTCTACGCTTTAATCGTTCCCTGCAAGACCAGTAGTAGTTTCCGATGCACTTCCGGAGGCATTCTGTAACCTGTGGACCTTCAAAGTGTTGATGAAACACAGGAATTGCCGCGGGATTGAATACAACAGTAATCATGCGAACTTTCCTCCATGGGAGTAATGTCTCAAACAGTCTAGGCTTTGATCGTTCCCTGGAAGACCAGTAGTAGTTTCCGATGCACATCTGGTGTCATTCTGTAATCTGTGTTCTATCAGAGTGTTGATGAAACACAGAAATTGCATTGGGATTGATTACAACAAACACCATGCGCACTTTCCTCCATGGGAGTAATGTCCCTAACAGTTTACGCTTTGATCGTTCCCTGCAAGACCAGTAGTAGTTTCCGATGCACATCTGGAGGCATTCTGTAACCTGTGGATCTTCAAAGTGTTGATGAAACACAGGAATTGCCGCGGGATTGAATACAACAGTCACCATGCGCACTTTCCTCCATATGAGTAATGTCTCAAACAGTCTAGGCTTTGATCGTTCCCTATAAGACCACTAGTAGTTTCCGCTGCACATCTGGAGGCATTCTGTAATCTGTTGTCTATCAGAGTGTTGATGAAACACAGAAATTGCATCGGGATTGAATACAACAGACACCATGCGCACTATCCTCCATGGGAGTATTGTCTCAAACAGCCTACGATTCGATCGTTCCCTGGAAGACCAGTAGTAGTTTCCGACGCACATCTGGGAGCATTCTGTAATGTGTGGACTATCAGAGTGTTTATGAAACTCAGAAATTGCATCAGGATTGAATACAACGGTCACCATGCGCACTTTCCTCCATGGGAGTAATGTCTCAAACAGTTTAAGTGTTGATCGTTCCCTGGAAGACCAGTAGTAGTTTCCGAGGCACATCTGGAGGTATTTCTGTAATCTGTGGACTATCAGAGAGTTGATGAAACACAGAAATTGCATCGGGATTGAATATAACAGTCACCATGCGCACTTTCCTCCATGGGAGTAATGTCTCAAACAGTTGACGCTTTGATCGTTCCCTGGAAGACCAGTAGTAGTTTCCGTTGCACACCTGGGGACATTCTGTAATGTGTGGACTATCAGAGTGTTGATGAAACACAGAAATTGCATCAGGATTGAATACAACTGTCACCATGCTCACTTTCCTCCATGGGAGAAATGTCTCAAACAGGTTACGCTTTGATCGTTCCCTGGAAGACCAGAAGTAGTTTGCAATGCACATCTGGAGGCATTCTGTAATCTGTGGACCTTCAAAGTGATGATGAAACACAAAAATTGCCGTGGGATTGAATACAACAGTCACCATGCGCACCTTCCTCAATGGGAGTAGTGTCTCAAACAGTCTTCGCTTTGATCGTTCCCTGGAAGACAAGTAGTAGTTTCTGATGCACATCTGGTAACATTCTGTAATCTGTGGACTATCAGAGTCTTGATGAATCACAGATATTGCATCGGGATTGAATACAACAGTCACCATGCGCACTTTCCTCCAAGGGAGTAATGTCTCAAACAGTCTAGGCTTTGATCGTTCCCTGGAAGACCAGTAGTAGTTTCCGAGGCATATCTGGAGGCATTCTGTAATCTGTGGACTATCGGAGTGTTGATGAAATACAGTTATTGCATCGGGAATGAATACATCAGTCACCATGCGCACTTTCCTCCATGGGAGTAATGTCTCAAACAGTTTACGCTTTGATCGTACCCTGCACGACCAGTAGTAGTTTCAGATGCACATATGGGGGCATTCTGTAATGTGTGGACTATGAGAGTGTTGACGAAACACAGAAATTGCATCAGGATTGAATACAACAGTCACCATGCGCACTTTCCTCCATGGGAGTAATGTCTCAAACAGATTACGCTTTGATCGTTCCCTGGAAGACCAGTAGTAGTTTCCGATGCGCATCTGGTGTCATTTTGTAATCTGTGGACTATCAGAGTGTTAATCAAACACAGAAATTGCATCGGGATTGAATACAACAGTCACCATGCGCACTTTCCTCCATGGGAGTAATGCCTCAAACAGTTTACGCTTTGATCATTCCCTGGAAGACCAGTAGCAGTTTCCGATGCACATCTTGGGGCATTCAGTACTGTGTGGAATATCAGAGTGTTGATGACACACAGAAATTGCATCAGGATTGAATACAACAGTCACCATGCGCCCTTTCCTCCATGGGAGTAATGTCTCAAACAGTTTACGCTTTGATCGTTAACTGGAAGACCAGTAGTAGTTTCCGATGCACATCTGGGGGCATTCTGTAATGTGTGGACTATCAGAGTGTTGATGAAACACAGAAATTGCATCAGGATTGAATACAACAGTCACCATGCTCACTTTCCTCCATGGGAGTAATGTCTCAAACAGTCTACGCTTTGATCGTTCCCTGCAAGACCAGTGGTAGTTTCCGATGCACATCTGGAGGCATTCTGTAATCTGTGGACCGTCAAAGTGTTGAAGAAACACAGAAATTGCCACAGGATTGAATACAACAGTCACCATGCTCACTTTCCTCCATGGGAGTAATGTCTCAAACAGTCTACGCTTTGATCGTTCCCTGCAAGGCCAGTGGTAGTTTCCGATGCACATCTGGAGGCATTCTGTAATCTGTGGACCGTCAAAGTGTTGAAGAAACACAGAAATTGCCACAGGATTGAATACAACAGTCACCATGCGCACTTTCCTCCATGGGAGTAAAGTCTCACACAGTCTACGCTTTGATCGTTCCCTGGAAGACCAGTAGTAGTTTCCGATGCACATCTTCTGACATTCTGTAATGTGTGGACTATCAGAGTGTTGATGAAACACATACATTGCATCAGGATTGAATACAACAGTCACCATGTGCTCCTTCATCCATGGGAGTAATGTCTCAAACAGTTTACGCTTTGATCGTTCCCAGGAAGACCAGTAGTAGTTTCCGATGCACATCTGTGGTCATTCTGTAATGTGTGGACTATCAGAGTGTTGATGAAACACTGAAATTTCGTCAGGATTGAATACAAAAGTCACCATGCGCACTTTCCTCCATGGGAGTAATGTCTCAAACAGTTTACGCTTTGATCGTTCCCTGGAAGACCAGTAGTAGTTTGAGATGCATATCTGGGGGCATTCTGTAATCTGTAAACTATCAGAGTGTTGTTCAAACACAGAAATTGCATCGGGATTGAATACAATGGTCACCATCGAGCTTTCCTCCATGGAAGTAATGTCTCAAACAGTTTATGCTTTGATCGTTCCCTGGAAGACCAGTAGTAGTTTCCGATGCACATATGGCAGCATTATGTAATGTGTGGACTATCAGAGTGTTGATGAAACACAGAAATTGCATCGGGATTGAATACAACAGACACCATGCGCACTTTCCTCCATGGGAGTAATGTCTCAAACAGTCTACGCTTTGATCGTTAGCTGCAAGACCAGTAGTAGTTTCCGATGCACATATGGAGGCATTCTGTAATCTGTGGACCTTCAAAGGGTTGATGAAACACAGTAATTGCCTCGGGATTGAATACAACAGTCAACATGCGCACTTTCGTCCATGTGGAGTAATGTCTCAAACAGTCTACGGTTTGATCGTTTCCTGGAAGACCAGTAGTAGTTGCCGATGCACATCGGGAGGCATTCTGTAATCTTTTGACCTTCAAAGTGTTGATGAAGCACAGAAATTGCATCGCGATGCAATACAACAGTCACCATGTGCACTTTACTCCATGGGAGTAATGTCTGAAACAGTCTAGGCTTTGATCGTACCCTGGAAGACCCGTAGTAGTTTCCGATTCACATCTGGAGGCATTCTGTAATCTGCGGACCATCAGAGTGTTGATGAAACACAGAAATTGCATCAGGATTGAATACAATAGTCACCATGCGCACTTTCCTCCATGGAAGTAATGTCTCAAACAGTTTACGCTTGATCGTTAACTGGAGGACCAGTAGTAGTTTGGGATGCACATCTGGAGGCATTCTGTAGTCTCTGGACCCTCAAAGTTTTGATGAAACACAGAAATTGCCGCGGGATTGAATACAACAGTCACCATGCGCACTTTCCTCCATGGGAGTAATGTCTCAAACAGTCTACGCTTTGATCGTTTCCTGGAGGACCAGTGGTAGTTTTCGATGCACATCTGGAGGCATTCTGTAATCTGTGGACCTTCTAAGTGTTGATGAAACACAGAAATTGAATCGGGATTGAATAAACAGTCACCATGCGCACTTTCCTCCATGGGAGTAATGTCTCAAACAGTCAACGCTTTGACTTTGCCTGGAAGACCAGTAGTAGTTTCCGATGCACATCTTGAGGCATTCATTAATCTGTTTACCTTCAAAGTCTTCATGAAACACAGAAATTGCCTCGGGATTCAATACAACAGTCATCATTCGCACTTTCCTCCATGGCAGTTATGTCTCAAACTGTCTACGCTTCGATCGTTCCCTGGAAGCGAATTAGTGGTTTCCGATTCACATCTGGAGGCATTCTGTTATCTGTGGAATATCAGAGTGTTGATGACACACAGAAATTGCATCGGGATTGAATACAACAGTCACCATGCACACTTTCCTCCATGGGAGTAATGTCTCAAACAGTTTACGCTTTGATCGTTCCCTGGAAGACCAGTAGTAGTTTCCGACGAAAATCTGGGGGCATTCTGTAATGTGTGGACCATCAGAGTGTTGATGAAATACAGTAATTGCATCAGCATTGAGTACAACAGTCACCATGCGCACTTTCCTCCATGGGAATAAAGTCACAAACAGTCTACGCTTTGATCGTTCCCTGGAAGACCAGTAGTAGTTTCCGATGCACATCTGGAGGCATTCTGTTATCTGTGGAATATCAGAGTGTTGATGACACACAGAAATTGCATCGGGATTGAATACAACAGTCACCATGCGCACTTTCCTCCATGGGAGTAATGTCTCCAACAGTTTACGCTTTGATCGTTCCCTGGAAGACCAGTAGTAGTTTCCGACGAAAATCTGGGGGCATTCTGTAATGTGTGGACCATCAGAGTGTTGATGAAATACAGTAATTGCATCAGCATTGAGTACAACAGTCACCATGCGCACTTTCCTCCATGGGAATAAAGTCACAAACAGTCTACGCTTTGATCGTTCCCTGGAAGACCAGTAGTAGTTTGCGATGCACATCTGGAGGCATTCTGTAATCTGTGGACCTTCAAAGTGATGATGAAACACAAAGATTGCCGCTGGATTGAATACAACAGTCACCATGCGCACTTTCCTAAATGGGAGTAATGTCTCAAACAGTCTACGCTTTGATCGTTTCGTGGAGGACCAATAGTATTTTGCGATGCACATCTGGATGCATTCTGTAATCTGTGGACCTTCAAAGTGTTGATGAAACACAGAAATTGCATCGGCATTGAATACAACAGTACCCATGCGCATTTTCATCCATGGGAGTAATGTCTCTAACAGTCTACGCTTTGATCGTTCCCTGCAAGACCAGTAGTAGTTTCCGATGCACATCTGGAGGCATTCTGTAACCTGTGGACCTTCAAAGTGTTGATGAAACACAGGTATTGCCGCGGGATTGAATACAAAAGTCACCATGCGCACTTTCCTCCAAGGCAGTAATGTCTCAAACAGTCTAGGCTTTGATCGTTCCCTCTAAGACCAGTAGTAGTTACCGATGTACATCTGGAGGCATTCTGTAATCTGTGGTCTATCAGAGTGTTGATGAAACACAGAAATTGCATCGGGATTGATAACAACAAACACCATGCGCACTTGTCCTCCATGGGAGTAATGTCTCTAACAGTCTACGTTTTGATCGTTTCCTGCAAGACCAGTAGTAGTTTCCGATGCACATCTGGAGGCATTCTGTAACCTGTGGACCTTCAAAGTGTTGATGAAACACAGGAATTGCCGCGGGATTGAATACAACAGACACCATGCGCACTTTCCTCCATGGGAGTAATGTCTCAAACAGTCTACGCTTTGATCGTTCCCTGGAAGACCAGTAGTAGTTTCCGACGCACATCTGGGGGCATTCTGTAATGTGTGGACTATCAGAGTGTTGATGAAACAAAGAAATTGCATCGGGATTGAATACAACAGACACCATGCGCACTTTCCTCCATGGGAGTAATGTCTCAAACAGTCTACGCTTTGATCGTTCCCTGGAAGACCAGTAGTAGTTTCCGACGCACATCTGGGGGCATTCTGTAATGTGTGGACTAACAGAGTGTTGATGAAACACTGAAATTGCATCGGGATTGAATACAACGGACACCATGCGAACTTTCCTCCATGTGAGTAATGTCTCAAACAGTTTACGCTTTGATCGTTCCCTGGAAGACCAGTAGTAGTTTCCGATGCACATCTGGGTATATTCTGTAATGTGTGGACTATCAGAGTGGTAATGAAACACAGAAATTGCATCAGGATTGAATACAACAGTCACCATGCGCACTTTCCTCCATGGGAGTAATGTCTCAAACAGTTTACGCTTTGATCGTTCCCTGGAAGACCAGTAGTAGCTTCCGATGCACATCTGGGGACATTCTGTAATGTGCGGACTATCGGAGTGTTGATGAAACACAGAAATTGCATCAGGATTGAATACAACAGTCACCATGCGCACTTTCCACCATGGGAGTAATGTCTCAAACAGTTTACGCATTGATCGTTCCCTGGAAGTCCAGTAGTAGTTTCCGACGCACATCTGGGAGCATCTGTAATGTGTGGACTATCAGAGTGTTGATGAAACACAGGAATTGCATCAGGATTCAATACAACAGTCACCATGCGCACTTTCCTACATGTGAGTAATGTCTCCAACATTTTACGATTTCATCGTTAGCTGGAAGACCAATAGTAGTTTCCGATGCACATCTTCTGACATTCTGTAATGTGTGGACTATCAGAGTGTTGATGAAACACAGAAATTGCATCGGGATTGAATACAACAGTCACCGTGCCCACTTTCCTCCATGGGAGTAATGTCTCAAACAGTCTACGCTTTGATCGTTTCCTGGAGGACCAATAGTGTTTTGCGATGCACATCTGGATGCATTCTGTAATCTGTGGACCTTCAAAGTGTTGATGAAACACAGAAATTGCATCGGCATTGAATACAACAGTCACCATGCGCACTTTCCTCCATGGGAGTAATGTCTAAAACAGTCTACGCTTTGATCGTTCTCTGGAAGACAAGTAGAAGTCTCCGATGCACATCTGGTGTCATTACGTAATCTGTGGACTATCAGAGTGTTGATGAAACACAGAAATTGCATCGGGATTGAATACAACAGTATTCATGCGCATTTTCGTCCATGGGAGTAATGTCTCTAACAGTCTACGCTTTGATCGTTCCCTGCAAGACCAGTAGTAGTTTCCGATGCACATCTGGAGGCATTCTGTAACCTGTGGACCTTCAAAGTGTTGATGAAACACAGGAATTGTCGCGGGATTGAATACAACAGTCACCATGCGAAGTTTCCTCCCTGGGAGTAATGTTTTAAACAGTCTAGGCTTTGATCGTTCCCTGGAAGACCAGTAGTAGTTTCCAAAGCACATCTGGAGGCATTCTGTAATCTGTGGTCTATCAGAGTGTTGATGAAACACAGAAATTGCATCGGGATTGAATACAACAGACACTATGCGCAATTTCCTCCATGGGAGTAATGTCTCAAACAGCTTACGTTTTGATCGTTCCCTGGAAGACCAGTAGTAGTTTCCGAGGGACATCTGGAGGTATTTCTGTAATCTGTGGACTATCAGAGAGATGATGAAACACAGAAATTGCATCAGGATTGAATACAACAGTCACCATGCACACTTTCCTCCATGGGAGTAATCTCTCAAACAGTTTACGATTTGATCGTTCCATGGAAGACCAGTAGTAGCTTCCGATGCCCATCTGGGGACATTCTGTAATGTGTGGACTATCAGAATGTTGATGAAACACAGAAATTTCATCAGGATTGAATACAACAGTCACCATGCGCACTTTCCTCCATGGGAGTAATGTCTCTAACAGTCTACGCTTTGATCGTTCCCTGGAAGACCAGTAGTAGTTTCCGATGCACATATGGGGGCATTCTGCAATGTGTGGACTATCAGAGTGTTAATGAAACACAGAAATTGCATCGGGATTGAATACAACAGACACCATGCGCACTTTCCTACATGGGAGTAATGTCTCAAACAGTCTACGCTTTGATCGTTCCCTGGAAGAACAGTAGTAGTTTCCGACGCACATCTGGCGGCATTCTGTAATGTGTGGACTAACAGAGTGTTGATGAAACACAGAAATTGCATCAGGATTGAATACAACAGTCACCATGCGCACTTTCCTCCATTGGAGTAATGTCTCAAACAGTTTACGCTTTGATCGTTCCCTGGGAGACCTGTAGTAGTTTCCGAGGCACATCTGGAGGTATTTCTGTAATCGGTGGACTATCAGAGTGTTGATGAAACACATAAATTGCATCAGGATTGAATACAACAGCCACCATGCGCACTTTCCTCCATGGGAGTAATGTCTCAAACAGTTTACGCTTTGATCGTTCCCTGGAAGACCAGTAGTAGTTTCCGATGCACATCTGGGGACATTCTGTAATGTGTGGACTATCAGAGTGTTGATGAAACACAGAAATTGCATCAGGATTGAATACAACAGTCACCATGCGCACTTTCCTCCATGGGAGTAATGTCTCAAACAGTTTACGCTTTGATCGTTCCCTGTAAGACTAGTAGTAATTTCCGACGCACATCTGGGGGCATCTGTAATGGGTGGACTATCAGAGTGTTGATGAAACACAGAAATTGCATCAGGATTGAATACAACAGTCACCATGCGCACTTTCCTCCATATGAGTAATGTCTCAAACAGTCTAGGCTTTGATCGTTCCCTATAAGACCAGTAGTAGTTTCCGCTGCACATCTGGGAGCATTCTGTAATGTGTGGACTATCAGAGTGTTTATGAAACTCAGAAATTGCATCAGGATTGAATACAACGGTCACCATGCGCACTTTCCTCCATGGGAGTAATGTCTCAAACAGTTTAAGTGTTGATCGTTCCCTGGAAGACCAGTAGTAGTTTCCGAGGCACATCTGGAGGTATTTCTGTAATCTGTGGACTATCAGGGAGTTGTTGAATCACAGAAATTGCATCGGGATTGAATATAACAGTCACCATGCGCACTTTCCTCCATGGGAGTAATGTCTCAAACAGTTGACGCTTTGATCGTTCCCTGGAAGACCAGTAGTAGTTTCCGTTGCACACCTGGGGACATTCTGTAATGTGTGGACTATCAGAGTGTTGATGAAACACAGAAATTGCATCAGGATTGAATACAACAGTCACCATGCTCACTTTCCTCCATGGGAGAAATGTCTCAAACAGGTTACGCTTTGATCGTTCCCTGGAAGACCAGTAGTAGTTTGCGATGCACATCTGGAGGCATTCTGCAATCTGTGGACCTTCAAAGTGATGATGAAACACAAAAATTGCCGCGGGATTGAATACAACAGTCACCATGCTCACTTTCCTCAATGGGAGTAGTGTCTCAAACAGTCTTCGCTTTGATCGTTCCCTGGAAGACAAGTAGTAGTTTCTGATGCACATCTGGTAACATTCTGTAATCTGTGGACTATCAGAGTCTTGATGAATCACAGATATTGCATCGGGATTGAATACAACAGTCACCATGCGCACTTTCCTCCATGGGAGTAATGTCTCAAACAGTCTAGGCTTTGATCGTTCCCTGGAAGACCAGTAGTAGTTTCCGAGGCATATCTGGAGGCATTCTGTAATCTGTGGACTATCGGAGTGTTGATGAAATACAGTTATTGCATCGGGAATGAATACATCAGTCACCATGCGCACTTTCCTCCATGGGAGTAATGTCTCAAACAGTTTACGCTTTGATCGTTCCCTGGAAGACCAGTAGTAGTTTCAGATGCACATATGGGGGCGTTCTGTAATGTGTGGACTATGAGAGTGTTGACGAAACACAGAAATTGCATCAGGATTGAATACAACAGTCACCATGCGCACTTTCCTCCATGGGAGTAATGTCTCAAACAGATTACGCTTTGATCGTTCCCTGGAAGACCAGTAGTAGTTTCCGATGCGCATCTGGTGTCATTTTGTAATCTGTGGACTATCAGAGTGTTAATCAAACACAGAAATTGCATCGGGATTGAATACAACAGTCACCATGCGCACTTTCCTCCATGGGAGTAATGCTGCAAACAGTTTACGCTTTGATCATTCCCTGGAAGACCAGTAGCAGTTTCCGATGCACATCTTGGGGCATTCAGTACTGTGTGGAATATCAGAGTGTTGATGACACACAGAAATTGCATCAGGATTGAATACAACAGTCACCATGCGCCCTTTCCTCCATGGGAGTAATGTCTCAAACAGTTTACGCTTTGATCGTTAACTGGAAGACCAGTAGTAGTTTCCGATGCACATCTGGGGGCATTCTGTAATGTGTGGTCTATCAGAGTGTTGATGAAACACAGAAATTGCATCAGGATTGAATACAACAGTCACCATGCTCACTTTCCTCCATGGGAGTAATGTCTCAAACAGTCTACGCTTTGATCGTTCCCTGCAAGACCAGTAGTAGTTTCCGATGCACATATGGAGGCATTCTGTAATCTGTGGACCTTCAAAGTGTTGATGAAACACAGTAATTGCCTCGGGATTGAATACAACAGTCAACATGCGCACTTTCGTCCATGTGGAGTAATGTCTCAAACAGTCTACGGTTTGATCGTTTCCTGGAAGACCAGTAGTAGTTACCGATGCACATCTGGAGGCATTCTGTAATCTGTGGACCGTCAAAGTGTTGAAGAAACACAGAAATTGCCACAGGATTGAATACAACAGTCACCATGCGCACTTTACTCCATGGGAGTAATGTCTGAAACAGTCTAGGCTTTGATCGTACCCTGGAAGACCAGTAGTAGTTTCCGATTCACATCTGGAGGCATTCTGTAATCTGCGGACCATCAGAGTGTTGATGAAACACAGAAATTGCATCAGGATTGAATACAAAAGTCACCATGCACACTTTCCTCCATGGAAGAAATGTCTCAAACAGTTTACGCTTGATCGTTAACTGGAAGACCAGTAGTAGTTTCCGATGCACATATGGAGGCATCCTGTAATCTGTGGACCTTCAAAGTGTTGATGAAACACAGTAATTGCCTCGGGATTGAATACAACAGTCAACATGCGCACTTTCGTCCATGTGGAGTAATGTCTCAAACAGTCTACGGTTTGATCGTTTCCTGGAAGACCAGTAGTAGTTTCCGATGCACATCTGGAGGCATTCTGTAATCTGTGGACCGTCAAAGTGTTGAAGAAACACAGAAATTGCCACAGGATTGAATACAACAGTCACCATGCGCACTTTCCTCCATGGGAGTAATGTCTGAAACAGTCTACGCTTTGATCGTTTCCTAGAGGACCAGTGGTAGTTTCCGATGCACATCTGGAGGCATTCTGTAATCTGACGACCTTCAAAGTGTTGATGAAACACAGAAATTGAATGGGGATTGAATACAACAGTCACCATCCGCACTTTCCTCCATGGAAGTAATGTCTCAAACAGTCTACGCTTTGATCGTTAGCTGCAAGACCAGTAGTAGTTTCCGATGCACATATGGAGGCATTCTGTAATCTGTGGACCTTCAAAGTGTTGATGAAACACAGTAATTGCCTCGGGATTGAATACAACAGTCAACATGCGCACTTTCGTCCATGTGGAGTAATGTCTCAAACAGTCTACGGTTTGATCGTTTCCTGGAAGACCAGTAGTAGTTACCGATGCACATCTGGAGGCATTCTGTAATCTTTTGACCTTCAAAGTGTTGATGAAGCACAGAAATTGCATCGCGATTCAATACAACAGTCACCATGTGCACTTTACTCCATGGGAGTAATGTCTGAAACAGTCTAGGCTTTGATCGTACCCTGGAAGACCAGTAGTAGTTTCCGATTCACATCTGGAGGCATTCTGTAATCTGCGGACCATCAGAGTGTTGATGAAACACAGAAATTGCATCAGGATTGAATACAAAAGTCACCATGCACACTTTCCTCCATGGAAGAAATGTCTCAAACAGTTTACGCTTGATCGTTAACTGGAAGACCAGTAGTAGTTTCCGATGCACATCTGTAGGCATCCTGTAATCTGTGGACCTTCAAAGTGTTGATGAAACACAGAAATTGAATCGGGATTGAATAAACAGTCACCATGCGCACTTTCCTCCATGGGAGTAATGTCTCAAACAGTCAACGCTTTGACTTTGCCTGGAAGACCAGTAGTAGTTTCCGATGCACATCTTGAGGCATTCAGTAATCTGTTTACCTTCAAAGTGTTCATGAAACACAGAAATTGCCTCGGGATTGAATACAACAGTCATCATGCGCATTTTCCTCCATGGGAGTAATGTCTCAAACAGTTTACCCTTTGATCGTTCAGAGGAAGACCGGTAGTAGTTTCCGACGCACATCTGGGGGCATTCTGTAATGTGTGGACTATTAGAGTGTGATTAAACACAGAAATTGCCTCAGGATTGAATACAACAGTCACCATGCGCACTTTCCTTCATTGGAGTAATGTCACAAACAGTCTACGCCTTGATCGTTCCCCGGAAGACCAGTAGTAGTTTCCGAGGCACATCAGGAGGCATTGTGTAATCTGTGGACTATCAGAGTGTTGATGAAACACAGTAATTACATCGGGATTCAATACAACAGTCATCATTCGCACTTTCCTCCATGGCAGTTATGTCTCAAACTGTCTACGCTTCGATCGTTCCCTGGAAGCGAATTAGTGGTTTCCGATGCACATCTGGAGGCATTGTGTTATCTGTGGAATATCAGAGTGTTGATGACACACAGAAATTGCATCGGGATTGAATACAACAGTCACCATGCGCACTTTCCTCCATGGGAGTAATGTCTCAAACAGTTTACGCTTTGATCGTTCCCTGGAAGACCAGTAGTAGTTTCCGACGAAAATCTGGGGGCATTCTGTAATGTGTGGACCATCAGAGTGTTGATGAAATACAGTAATTGCATCAGCATTGAGTACAACAGTCACCATGCGCACTTTCCTCCATGGGAATAAAGTCACAAACAGTCTACGCTTTGATCGTTCCCTGGAAGACCAGTAGTAGTTTCCGAGGCACATCTGGAGGCATTCTGTAATCTGTGGACTATCAGAGTGTTGATGAAACACAGTAATTGCATCAGGATTGAATACAACAGTCACCATGCGCACTTTCCTCCATGGGAGTAATGTCTCAAACATTTTTCGCTTTGATCGTTCCCTGGAAGGCCAGTAGTAGTTTCCGATGCACATCTGGGGACATTCTGTAATGTGTGGACTATCAGAGTGTTGATGAAACACAGATATTGCATCAGGATTGAATACAACAGTCACCATGCGCACTTTCCACCATCGGAGTAATGTCTCAAACAGTTTACGCTTTCATCGTTCCCTGGAAGACCAGTAGTAGTTTCCGATGCACATCTGTGGGCATTCTGTAATGTGTGGACTATCAGAGTGTTGATGAATCACAGAAATTGCATCGGGGTTGAATACAACAGTCACCATGCGCACTTTCCACCATGGGAGTAACGTCACAAACAGTCTACGACTTGATCGTTCCCTGGAAGACCAGTAGTAGTTTCCGACGCACATCTGGGGGCATTCTGTAATGTGTGGACCATCAGAGTGTTGATGAAACACAGAAATTTCATCAGGATTGAATACAACAGTGACCATGCGCACTTTCCTCCATGGGAGTAATGTCTTCCCTGGAAGAACAGTAGTTGTTTCCGATGCACATCTGGAGACATTCTGTAATGTGTGGACTATCAGAGTGTTGATGAAACACAGAAATTGCATCAGGATTAAATACAACAGTCACCATGCGCACTTTCCACCATTAAGAGTAATGTCTCAAACAGTTTACGCTTTGATCGTTCCCTGGAAGACCAGTAGTAGTTTCCGATGCACATCTGTGGTCATTCTGTAATCTGTGCACTATCAGAGTGTTGATGAAACAAAAAAAATTGCTTCGGGATTGAATACAACAGTCACCATGCGCACTTTCCTCCATGGGAGTAATGTCTCAAACAGTCTACGCTTTGATAGTTCCATGGAAGACCAGTAGTGGTTTCCGATGCACATCTGGAGGCATTCTGTAATCTGTGGACTATCAGAGTGTTCATGAATCACAGAAATTGCATCGGGATTGAATACAACAGTACCGATGCGCACTTTCGTCCATGGGAGTAATGTCTCAAACGGTCTACGGTTTGACCGTTCCCTGCAAGACCAGTAGTAGTTTCCCATGCACATCTGGAGGCATTCTGTAACCTGTGGACCTTCAAAGTGTTGATGAAACACAGGAATTGCCGCCGAATTGAATACAACAGTCACCATGCGCACTTTCCTCCATGGGAGTAATGTCTCAAACAGTCTAGGCTTTGATCGTTCCCTGGAAGACCAGTAGTAGTTTCCGAGGCATATCTGGAGGCATTCTGTAATCTGTGGACTATCAGAGTGTTGATGAAATACAGTTATTGCATCGGGAATGAATACATCAGTCACCATGCGCACTTTCCTCCATAGGAGTAATGTCTCAAACAGTTTACGCTTTGATCGTTCCCTGGAAGACCAGTAGTAGTTTCAGATGCACATATGGGGGCATTCTGTAATGTGTGGACTATCAGAGTGTTGACGAAACACAGAAATTGCATCAGGATTGAATACAACAGTCACCATGCGCACTTTCCTCCATGGGAGTAATGTCTCAAACAGATTACGCTTTGATCGTTCCCTGGAAGACCAGTAGTAGTTTCCGATGCGCATCTGGTGTCATTTTGTAATCTGTGGACTATCAGAGTGTTGATCAAACACAGAAATTGCATCGGGATTGAATACAACAGTCACCATGTGCACTTTCCTCCATGGGAGTAATGCCTCAAACAGTTTACGCTTTGATCATTCCCTGGAAGACCAGTAGCAGTTTCCGATGCACATCTTGGGGCATTCAGTACTGTGTGGAATATCAGAGTGTTGATGACACCCAGAAATTGCATCAGGATTGAATACAACAGTCACCATGCGCCCTTTCCTCCATGGGAGTAATGTCTCAAACAGTTTACGCTTTGATCGTTAACTGGAAGACCAGTAGTAGTTTCCGATGCACATCTGGGGGCATTCTGTGATGTGTGGACTATCAGAGTGTTGATGAAACACAGAAATTGCATCAGGATTGAATACAACAGTCACCATGCTCACTTTCCTCCATAGGAGTAATGTCTCAAACAGTCTACGGTTTGATCGTTTCCTGGAAGACCAGTAATAGTTACCGATGCACATCTGGAGGCATTCTGTAATCTTTTGACCTTCAAAGTGTTGATGAAGCACAGAAATTGCATCGCGATTCATTACAACAGTCACGATGTGCACTTTACTCCATGGGAGTAATGTCTGAAACAGTCTAGGCTTTGATCGTACCCTGGAAGACCAGTAGTAGTTTCCGATTCACATCTGGAGGCATTCTGTAATCTGCGGACCAATTAGTGTTGATTAAACAAAGAAATTAGATCGGGATTGAATACAACAGACACCATGCGCACTTTCCTCCATGGGAGTAATGTCTCAAAGAGATTACGCTTTCATCGTTCCCTGGAAGACCAGTAGTAGTTTCTGAGGCACATCTGGTGTCATTCTGTAATGTGTGGACTATCAGAGTGTTGATGAAACACAGAAATTGCAACGGGATTGAATACAACAGTCACCATGCGCACTTTCCTCCATGGGAGTAATGCCTCAAACAGTTTACGCTTTGATCGTTCCCTGGAAAACCAGTAGCAGTTTCCGATGCACATCTGGGGGCATTCTGTAATGCGTGGTCTATCAGAGTGTTGATGAAACACAGAAATTGCATCGGGATTGAATACAACAGTCACCATGTGCACTTTCCTCCATGGGAGTAATGTGTCAAACAGTTTACGCTCTGATCGTTTCCTGGAAGACCAGTAGTAGTTTCCGACGCACATCTGGTTGCATTCTGTAATGCGTGGTCTATCAGAGTGTCTATGAAACACAGAAATTGCATCGGGATTTAGTACAACAGTCACCATGCGGACATTCCTCCATGGGAGTAATGTCTCAAACAGTCTATGTTTTGATCGTTCCCTGGAAGGCCAGTAGTAGTTTCCGATGCACATCTGGGGGCATTCTGTAATCTGTGGACTATCAGAGTGTTGATGAAACACAGAAATTGCATCGGGATTGAATACAACAGTCACCATGTGCACTTTCCTCCATGGGAGTAATGTGTCAAACAGTTTACGCTTTGATCGTTTCCTGGAAGACCAGTAGTAGTTTCCGACGCACATCTGGTTGCATTCTGTAATGCGTGGTCTATCAGAGTGTCTATGAAACACAGAAATTGCATCAGGATTGAATACAACAGTCACAATGCGCACTTTCCTCCATGGGAGTAATGTGTCAAACAGTCTACGCTTTGATCGTTCCCTGGTAGACCAGTAGTAGTTTCCGATGCACATCTGGAGGCATTCTATAATCTGTGGACTATCAGGGTGTTGATGAAACACAGAAATTGCATCAGGATTGAATACAACAGTCACCATGCACACTTTCCTCTATGGGAGTAATGTCTCTAACAGTCTACGCTTTGATCGTTCCCTGCAAGGGCAGTATAGTTTCCGATGCACAACTGGAAGGATTCTGTAATCTGTGGACCATCAAAGTGTTGATGAAACATAAAAATTGAATCGGGATTGAATACAACAGTCACCATGCGCACTTTCCTCCATGGGAGTAATGTCTCAAACAGTCTACGCTTTGATCGTTCCCTGGAAGACCAGTAGCAGTTTCCGATGCACATCTTGGGGCATTCAGTACTGTGTGGAATATCAGAGTGTTGATGACACACAGAAATTGCATCAGGATTGAATACAACAGTCACCATGCGCCCTTTCCTCCATGGGAGTAATGTCTCAAACAGTTTACACTTTGATCGTTAACTGGAAGACCAGTAGTAGTTTCCGATGCACATCTGGGGGCATTCTGTAATGTGTGGTCTATCAGAGTGTTGATGAAACACAGAAATTGCATCAGGATTGAATACAACAGTCACCATGCTCACTTTCCTCCATGGGAGTAATGTCTCAAACAGTCTACGCTTTGATCGTTCCCTGCAAGACCAGTGGTAGTTTCCGATGCACATCTGGAGGCATTCTGTAATCTGTGGACCGTCAAAGTGTTGAAGAAACACAGAAATTGCCACAGGATTGAATACAACATTCACCATGCGCACTTTCCTCCATGGGAGTAATGTCTGAAACAGTCTACGCTTTGATCGTTTCCTAGAGGACCAGTGGTAGTTTCCGATGCACATCTGGAGGCATTCTGTAATCTGACGACCTTCAAAGTGTTGATGAAACACAGAAATTGAATGGGGATTGAATACAACAGTCACCATCCGCACTTTCCTCCATGGGAGTAATGTCTCAAACAGTCTACGCTTTGATCGTTAGCTGCAAGACCAGTAGTAGTTTCCGATGCACATATGGAGGCATTCTGTAATCTTTGGACCTTCAAAGTGTTGATGAAACACAGTAATTGCCTCGGGATTGAATACAACAGTCAACATGCGCACTTTCGTCCATGTGGAGTAATGTCTCAAACAGTCTACGGTTTGATCGTTTCCTGGAAGACCAGTAGTAGTTACCGATGCACATCTGGAGGCATTCTGTAATCTTTTGACCTTCAAAGTGTTGATGAAGCACAGAAATTGCATCGCGATTCAATACAACAGTCACCATGTGCACTTTACTCCATGGGAGTAATGTCTGAAACAGTCTAGGCTTTGATCGTACCCTGGAAGACCAGTAGTAGTTTCCGATTCACATCTGGAGGCATTCTGTAATCTGCGGACCATCAGAGTGTTGATGAAACACAGAAATTGCATCAGGATTGAATACAAAAGTCACCATGCACACTTTCCTCCATGGAAGAAATGTCTCAAACAGTTTACGCTTGATCGTTAACTGGAAGACCAGTAGTAGTTTCCGATGCACATCTGTAGGCATCCTGTAATCTGTGGACCTTCAAAGTGTTGATGAAACACAGAAATTGAATCGGGATTGAATAAACAGTCACCATGCGCACTTTCCTCCATGGGAGTAATGTCTCAAACAGTCAACGCTTTGACTTTGCCTGGAAGACCAGTAGTAGTTTCCGATGCACATCTTGAGGCATTCAGTAATCTGTTTACCTTCAAAGTGTTCATGAAACACAGAAATTGCCTCGGGATTGAATACAACAGTCATCATGCGCATTTTCCTCCATGGGAGTAATGTCTCAAACAGTTTACCCTTTGATCGTTCAGAGGAAGACCGGTAGTAGTTTCCGACGCACATCTGGGGGCATTCTGTAATGTGTGGACTATTAGAGTGTGATTAAACACAGAAATTGCCTCAGGATTGAATACAACAGTCACCATGCGCACTTTCCTTCATTGGAGTAATGTCACAAACAGTCTACGCCTTGATCGTTCCCCGGAAGACCAGTAGTAGTTTCCGAGGCACATCTGGAGGCATTGTGTAATCTGTGGACTATCAGAGTGTTGATGAAACACAGTAATTACATCGGGATTCAATACAACAGTCATCATTCGCACTTTCCTCCATGGCAGTTATGTCTCAAACTGTCTACGCTTCGATCGTTCCCTGGAAGCGAATTAGTGGTTTCCGATGCACATCTGGAGGCATTGTGTTATCTGTGGAATATCAGAGTGTTGATGACACACAGAAATTGCATCGGGATTGAATACAACAGTCACCATGCGCACTTTCCTCCATGGGAGTAATGTCTCAAACAGTTTACGCTTTGATCGTTCCCTGGAAGACCAGTAGTAGTTTCCGACGAAAATCTGGGGGCATTCTGTAATGTGTGGACCATCAGAGTGTTGATGAAATACAGTAATTGCATCAGCATTGAGTACAACAGTCACCATGCGCACTTTCCTCCATGGGAATAAAGTCACAAACAGTCTACGCTTTGATCGTTCCCTGGAAGACCAGTAGTAGTTTCCGAGGCACATCTGGAGGCATTCTGTAATCTGTGGACTATCAGAGTGTTGATGAAACACAGTAATTGCACCGGGATTGAATACAACAGTCACCATGCGCACTTTCCTCCATGGGAGTAATGTCTCAAACATTTTTCGCTTTGATCGTTCCCTGGAAGGCCAGTAGTAGTTTCCGATGCACATCTGGGGACATTCTGTAATGTGTGGACTATCAGAGTGTTGATGAAACACAGATATTGCATCAGGATTGAATACAACAGTCACCATGCGCACTTTCCACCATCGGAGTAATGTCTCAAACAGTTTACGCTTTCATCGTTCCCTGGAAGACCAGTAGTAGTTTCCGATGCACATCTGTGGGCATTCTGTAATGTGTGGACTATCAGAGTGTTGATGAATCACAGAAATTGCATCGGGGTTGAATACAACAGTCACCATGCGCACTTTCCACCATGGGAGTAACGTCACAAACAGTCTACGCCTTGATCGTTCCCTGGAAGACCAGTAGTAGTTTCCGACGCACATCTGGGGGCATTCTGTAATGTGTGGACCATCAGAGTGTTGATGAAACACAGAAATTTCATCAGGATTGAATACAACAGTGACCATGCGCACTTTCCTCCATGGGAGTAATGTCTTCCCTGGAAGAACAGTAGTTGTTTCCGATGCACATCTGGAGACATTCTGTAATGTGTGGACTATCAGAGTGTTGATGAAACACAGAAATTGCATCAGGATTAAATACAACAGTCACCATGCACACTTTCCACCATTAAGAGTAATGTCTCAAACAGTTTACTCTTTGATCGTTCCCTGGAAGACCAGTAGTAGTTTCCGATGCACATCTGTGGTCATTCTGTAATCTGTGCACTATCAGAGTGTTGATGAAACAAAAAAAATTGCTTCGGGATTGAATACAACAGTCACCATGCGCACTTTCCTCCATGGGAGTAATGTCTCAAACAGTCTACGCTTTGATAGTTCCATGGAAGACCAGTAGTGGTTTCCGATGCACATCTGGAGGCATTCTGTAATCTGTGGACTATCAGAGTGTTCATGAATCACAGAAATTGCATCGGGATTGAATACAACAGTACCGATGCGCACTTTCGTCCATGGGAGTAATGTCTCAAACGGTCTACGGTTTGACCGTTCCCTGCAAGACCAGTAGTAGTTTCCCATGCACATCTGGAGGCATTCTGTAACCTGTGGACCTTCAAAGTGTTGATGAAACACAGGAATTGCCGCCGAATTGAATACAACAGTCACCATGCGCACTTTCCTCCATGGGAGTAATGTCTCAAACAGTCTAGGCTTTGATCGTTCCCTGGAAGACCAGTAGTAGTTTCCGAGGCATATCTGGAGGCATTCTGTAATGTGTGGACTATCAGAGTGTTGATGAAATACAGTTATTGCATCGGGAATGAATACATCAGTCACCATGCGCACTTTCCTCCATAGGAGTAATGTCTCAAACAGTTTACGCTTTGATCGTTCCCTGGAAGACCAGTAGTAGTTTCAGATGCACATATGGGGGCATTCTGTAATGTGTGGACTATCAGAGTGTTGACGAAACACAGAAATTGCATCAGGATTGAATACAACAGTCACCATGCGCACTTTCCTCCATGGGAGTAATGTCTCAAACAGATTACGCTTTGATCGTTCCCTGGAAGACCAGTAGTAGTTTCCGATGCGCATCTGGTGTCATTTTGTAATCTGTGGACTATCAGAGTGTTGATCAAACACAGAAATTGCATCGGGATTGAATACAACAGTCACCATGTGCACTTTCCTCCATGGGAGTAATGCCTCAAACAGTTTACGCTTTGATCATTCCCTGGAAGACCAGTAGCAGTTTCCGATGCACATCTTGGGGCATTCAGTACTGTGTGGAATATCAGAGTGTTGATGACACCCAGAAATTGCATCAGGATTGAATACAACAGTCACCATGCGCCCTTTCCTCCATGGGAGTAATGTCTCAAACAGTTTACGCTTTGATCGTTAACTGGAAGACCAGTAGTAGTTTCCGATGCACATCTGGGGGCATTCTGTGATGTGTGGACTATCAGAGTGTTGATGAAACACAGAAATTGCATCAGGATTGAATACAACAGTCACCATGCTCACTTTCCTCCATAGGAGTAATGTCTCAAGCAGTCTACGGTTTGATCGTTTCCTGGAAGACCAGTAATAGTTACCGATGCACATCTGGAGGCATTCTGTAATCTTTTGACCTTCAAAGTGTTGATGAAGCACAGAAATTGCATCGCGATTCATTACAACAGTCACGATGTGCACTTTACTCCATGGGAGTAATGTCTGAAACAGTCTAGGCTTTGATCGTACCCTGGAAGACCAGTAGTAGTTTCCGATTCACATCTGGAGGCATTCTGTAATCTGCGGACCAATTAGTGTTGATTAAACAAAGAAATTAGATCGGGATTGAATACAACAGACACCATGCGCACTTTCCTCCATGGGAGTAATGTCTCAAAGAGATTACGCTTTCATCGTTCCCTGGAAGACCAGTAGTAGTTTCTGAGGCACATCTGGTGTCATTCTGTAATGTGTGGACTATCAGAGTGTTGATGAAACACAGAAATTGCAACGGGATTGAATACAACAGTCACCATGCGCACTTTCCTCCATGGGAGTAATGCCTCAAACAGTTTACGCTTTGATCGTTCCCTGGAAAACCAGTAGCAGTTTCCGATGCACATCTGGGGGCATTCTGTAATGCGTGGTCTATCAGAGTGTTGATGAAACACAGAAATTGCATCGGGATTGAATACAACAGTCACCATGTGCACTTTCCTCCATGGGAGTAATGTGTCAAACAGTTTACGCTCTGATCGTTTCCTGGAAGACCAGTAGTAGTTTCCGACGCACATCTGGTTGCATTCTGTAATGCGTGGTCTATCAGAGTGTCTATGAAACACAGAAATTGCATCGGGATTTAGTACAACAGTCACCATGCGGACATTCCTCCATGGGAGTAATGTCTCAAACAGTCTATGTTTTGATCGTTCCCTGGAAGGCCAGTAGTAGTTTCCGATGCACATCTGGGGGCATTCTGTAAACTGTGGACTATCAGAGTGTTGATGAAACACAGAAATTGCATCGGGATTGAATACAACAGTCACCATGTGCACTTTCCTCCATGGGAGTAATGTGTCAAACAGTTTACGCTTTGATCGTTTCCTGGAAGACCAGTAGTAGTTTCCGACGCACATCTGGTTGCATTCTGTAATGCGTGGTCTATCAGAGTGTCTATGAAACACAGAAATTGCATCAGGATTGAATACAACAGTCACAATGCGCACTTTCCTCCATGGGAGTAATGTGTCAAACAGTCTACGCTTTGATCGTTCCCTGGTAGACCAGTAGTAGTTTCCGATGCACATCTGGAGGCATTCTGTAATCTGTGGACTATCAGGGTGTTGATGAAACACAGAAATTGCATCAGGATTGAATACAACAGTCACCATGCACACTTTCCTCTATGGGAGTAATGTCTCTAACAGTCTACGCTTTGATCGTTCCCTGGAAGACCAGTAGTAGTTTCCGATGCACATCTGGAGGCATTCTGTAATCTGTGGTATATCAGAGTGTTGATGAAACACAGAAATTGCATCGGGATTGAATACAACAGTCACCATGTACACTTTCCTCCATGGGAGTAATGTCACAAACAGTCTACGCTTTGATCGTTCCCTGGAATACCAGTAGTAGTTTCCGAGGCACATCTGGAGGCATTCTGTAAACTGTGGACTATCAGAGTGTTGATGAAACACAGTAATTGCATCGGGATTGAATACAACGGTCACCATGTGCACTTTCCTCAATGGGAGCAATGTCTCAAACAGTTTACGCTTTGATCGTTCCCTGGAAGACCAGTAGTTGTTTCCGATGCACATCTGGGGCATTCTGTAATGTGTGGACTATCAGAGTGTTGATGAAACACAGAAATTGCATCAGGATTGATACAACAGTCACCATGCGCACTTTCCTCCAATAGAGTAATGTCTCAAACAGTTTACGCTTTGATCTTTCACTTTAAGACCAGTAGTAGTTTCCGATGCACATCTGTGGTCCATCTGTAATGTGTGGACTATCAGAGTGTTGATGAAACACAGAAATTGCATCGGGATTGAGTACAAATGTCACCATGCGCACTTTCCTCCAGGGGAGTAATGTCTCAAACAGTCTACGCTTTGATCGTTCCCTGCAAGACCAGTAGTGAGTGTTTTCCGATGCACATCTGGAGGCATTCTGTAATCTGTGGACCTTCAAAGTGTTGATGAAACACAGAAATTGAATCGAGATTGAATACAACAGTCACGATGCGCACTTTCCTATATGGGAGTAATGTCTCAAATTGTCTACGCTTTGATCGTTCCCTGGAAGACCAGTAGTAGTTTCTGATGCACATCAGGAGCCATTCTGTAATCTGTGGACTATCAGAGTGTTGATGAAACACAGTAATTGCATCGGGATTGAATACAACAGTCACCAGGCGCACTTTCGTCCATGGGAGTAATACCTCAAACAGTTTACGCTTTGATCGATCCCTGGAAGACCAGTAGCAGTTTCCGATGCACATCTGGGGGCATTCTGCAATGCGTGGACTATCAGAGTGTCGATGAAACACAGAAATTGCATCAGGATTGAATACAACAGTCACCATGCGCACTTTCCTCCATGGGAGTAATGTCTCAAACAGTCTACGCTTTGATCGTTTCCTGGGGGACCAGTGGTAGTTTTCGATGCACATCTGGAGGCATTCTGTAATCTGTGGACTATCAGAGTGTTGATTAAACACAGAAATTGCATCGGGATTGAATACAACAGTCACCATTCGCACTTTCCTCCATGGGAGTAATGTCTCAAACAGTCTACGCTTTGATCGTTTCCTGCAAGAGCAGTATAGTTTTCGATGCACATCTGGAAGGATTCTGTAATTTGTGGACCTTCAAAGTGTTGATGAAACATAAAAATTGCATCGGGATTGAATACAACAGTCACCATTCGCACTTTCCTCCATGGGAGTAATGTCTCAAACAGTCTACGCTTTGATCGTTCCCTGCAAGACCAGTAGTAGTTTCCGATGCACATCTGGAGGCATTCTGTAATCTGTTTACCATCAAAGTGTTCATGAAACACATAAATTGCCTCGGGATCGAATACAACAGTCATCATGCGCATTTTTCTCCATGGCAGTAATGTCTCAAACAGTCTACGCTTTGATCGTTCCCTGGAAGACCAGTAGTAGTTTCCGATGCACATCTGGAGGCATTCTGTAATCTGTGGTATATCAGAGTGTTGATGAAACACAGAAATTGCATCGGGATTGAATACAACAGTCACCATGTGCACTTTCCTATATGGGAGTAATGTCACAAACAGTCTACGCTTTGATCGTTCCCTGGAATACCAGTAGTAGTTTCCGAGGCACATCTGGAGGCATTCTGTAAACTGTGGACTATCAGAGTGTTGATGAAACACAGTAATTGCATCGGGATTGAATACAACGGTCACCATGTGCACTTTCCTCAATGGGAGCAATGTCTCAAACAGTTTACGCTTTGATCGTTCCCTGGAAGACCAGTAGTTGTTTCCGATGCACATCTGGGGCATTCTGTAATGTGTGGACTATCAGAGTGTTGATGAAACCCAGAAATTGCATCAGGATTGAATACAACAGTCACCATGCGCACTTTCCTCCAATAGAGTAATGTCTCAAACAGTTTACGCTTTGATCTTTCACTATAAGACCAGTAGTAGTTTCCGATGCACATCTGTGGTCCATCTGTAATGTGTGGACTATCAGAGTGTTGATGAAACACAGAAATTGCATCGGGATTGAGTACAAATGTCACCATGCGCACTTTCCTCCAGGGGAGTAATGTCTCAAACAGTCTACGCTTTGATCGTTCCCTGCAATACCAGTAGTGAGTGTTTTCCGATGCACATCTGGAGGCATTCTGTAATCTGTGGAACTTCAAAGTGTTAATGAAACACAGAAATTGAATCGAGATTGAATACAACAGTCACGATGCGCACTTTCCTCCATGGGAGTAATGTCTCAAATAGTCTACGCTTTGATCGTTCCCTGGAAGACCAGTAGTAGTTTCTGATGCACATCAGGAGCCATTCTGTAATCTGTGGACTATCAGAGTGTTGATGAAACACAGTAATTGCATCGGGATTGAATACAACAGTCACCAGGCGCACTTTCGTCCATGGGAGTAATACCTCAAACAGTTTACGCTTTGATCGATCCCTGGAAGACCAGTAGCAGTTTCCGATGCACATCTGGGGGCATTCTGTAATGCGTGGACTATCAGAGTGTCGATGAAACACAGAAATTGCATCAGGATTGAATACAACAGTCACCATGCGCACTTTCCTCCATGGGAGTAATGTCTAAAACAGTCAACGCTTTGACGGTTCATGCAAGACCAGTAGTAGTTTCCGATGCACATCTGGAGGCATTCTGTAATCTGTTTACCTTCAAAGTGTTCATGAAAAACAGAAATTGCCTCGGGATTGAATACAACAGTCATCATGCGCATTTTCCTCCATGGGAGTAATGTCTCAAACGGTTTACGCTTTGATCGTTCAGTGGAAGACCAGTAGTAGTTTCCGACGGACATCTGGGGGCATTCTGTAATGTTTGGACTATTAGAGTGTTGATGAAACTCAGAAATTGCATCAGGATTGAATACAACAGTCACCATGCGCACTTTCCTCCATGGGAGTAATGTCACAAACATTCAACGCCTTGATCGTTCCCCGGAAGACCAGTAGTAGTTTCCGAGGCACATCAGGAGGCATTCTGTAATCTGTGGACTATCAGAGTGTTGATGAAACACAGTAATTGCATCGGGATTGAATACAACAGTCATCATGATCACTTTCCTCCATGGCAGTTGTGTCTCAAACTCTCTACGCTTTTATCGTTCCCTGGAAGAGAATTAGTGGATTTCCATGCACATCTGGAGGCATTTTGTAATCTGTGGGCTATCAGAATGTTGATGAAACACAGAAATTGCATCGGGATTGAATACAACAGTCACCATGCGCACTTTCCTCCATTTGAGTAATGTCTCAAACAGTCTACGCATTGATCGTTCCCTGGACGACCAGTAGTAGTTTCCGATGCACATCTGGAGGCATTCTGTAATCTGTGGACTATCAGAGTGTTGATGAAACACAGAAATTGCATCGGGATTGAATACAACAGTCACCATTCGCACTTTCCTCAATGGGAGTAATGTCTCAAACAGTCTACGCTTTGATCGTTTCCTGCAAGAGCAGTATAGTTTCCGATGCACATCTGGAAGGATTCTGTAATCTGTGGACTTTCAAAGTGTTGATGAAACATAAAAATTGAATCGGGATTGAATACAACAGTCACCATGCGCACTTTCCTTCATGGGAGTAATGTCTCAAACAGTCTACGCTTTGATCGTTCCCTGGAAGACCAGTAGTAGTTTCCGATGCACATCTGGAGGCATTCTGTAATCTGTGGACTATCAGAGAGTTGATGAAACACAGAAATTACATCAGGATTGAATAGAACAGTCACCATGCGCACTTTCCTCCATGGGAGTAATGTCTGAAAGAGTCTACGCTTTGATCGTTCCCTGCAAGACCAGCAGTAGTCTCCGATGCACATCTGGAGGCATTCTGTAATCTGAGGACCTTCAAAGTGTCGACGAAATACAGAAATTGCCGCGGGAGTGAATACAACAGTCACCATGCGCAGTTTCCTCCATGGGAGTAATGTCTCAAACAGTCTACGCTTTAATCGTTTCCTGGAGGACCAGTAGTAGTTTCCGATGCACATCTGGAGGCATTCTGTAATCTGTGGACCTTCAAAGTGTTGATGAAACACAGATATTGAATCGGGATTGAATACAACAGTCACCATGCGCATTTTCCTCTATGGGAGTAATGTCTCAAACAGGCTACGCATTGATCGTTCCCAGGTAGACAAGTGGTAGTTTCCGATTCACCTCTGGTGTCATTCTGTAATCTGGGGACTATCAGAGTGTTGATGAAACACAGTAATTGCATCGGAATTGAATACAACAGTCACCATGCGCACTTTCCTCCATGGGAGTAATGTCTCAAACTGTTTACGCTTTTATCATTCCCTGGAAGACCAGTAGTAGTTTCCGACGAACATCTGGGGACATTCTGTAATGTGTGGACCATCAGAGTGTTGATGAAACACAGTAATTGCATCTGCATTGAGTACGCCAGTCACCATGCGCACTTTCCTCCATTGGAATAATGTCACAAACAGTCTACGCTTTGATCGTTCCCTGGAAGACCAGTAGTAGTTTCCGAGGCACATCTGGAGGCATTCTGTAATCTGTGGACTATCAGAGTGTTGATGAAACACAGTAATTGCATCGGGATTGAATACAACATTCACCATCCGCACTTTCCTCCATGGGAATAATGTCTCAAACAGTTTACGCTTTGATCGTTCCCTGGAAGACTAGTAGTAGATTCCGATGCACATCTGGAGGCATTCTGTAATCTGTGGACTATCAGAGTGTTGATGAAACACAGAAATTGCATCGGGATTGAATACAACAGTCACCATGCGCACTTTCCTCCATGGGAGTAATGTCTCAAACAGTCTACGCTTTGATCGTTCCCTGCAAGAGCAGTATAGTTTCCGATGCACATCTGGAAGGATTCTGTAATCTGTGGACCTTCAAAGTGTTGATGAAACATAAAATTTGAATCGGGATTGAATACAACAGTCACCATGTGCACTTTACTCCATGGGAGTAATGTCTAAAACAGTCTACGCTTTGATCGTTCCCTGGAAGACCAGTAGTAGTTTCCGATGCACATCTGGAGGCATTCTGTAATCTGTGGACTATCAGAGTGTTGATGAAACACAGAAATTGCATCAGGATTGAATAGAACAGTCACCATGCGCACTTTCCTGCATTGGAGTAATGTCTGAAAGAGTCTACGCTTTGATCGTTCCCTGCAAGACCAGCAGTAGTTTCCGATGCACATCTGGAGGCATTCTGTAATCTGTGGACCTTCAAAGTGTTGACGAAACACAGAAATTGCCGCGGGATTGAATACAACAGTCACCATGAGCACTTTCCTCCATGGGGGTAATGTCTCAAACAGTCTACGCTTTAATCGTTTCCTAGAGGACCAGTAGTAGTTTCCGATGCACATCTGAAGGCATTCTGTAATCTGTGGACCATCAAAGTGTTGATGAAACACAGATATTGAATCAGGATTGAATACAACTGTCACCATGCGCATTTTCCTCTATGGGAGTAATGTCTCAAAGAGTCTACGCTTTGATCGTTCCCAGGAAGACAAGTAGTAGCTTCCAATGCACATCTGGTGTCATTCTGTAATCTGTGGACTATCAGAGTGTTGATGAAACACAGTAATTGCATCGAAATTGAATACAACAGTCTCCATGCGCACTTTCCTCCATAGGAGTAATGTCTGAAAGAGTGTACGCTTTGATCTTTCCCTGGAAGACCAGTAGTAGTTTCCGACGAACATCTGGGGGCATTCTGTAATGTGTGGACCATCATAGTGTTGATGAAATACAGTAATTGCATCTGCATTGAGTACACCAGTCACCATGCGCACTTTCCCCCATGGGAATAATGTCACAAACAGTCTACGCTTTGATCGTTCCCTGGAAGACCAGTAGTAGTTTCCGAGGCACATCTGGAGGCATTCTGTAATCTGTGGACTATCAGAGTGTTGATGAAACACAGTAATTGCATCAGGATTGAATACAACAGTCACCATGCGCACTTTCCACCATCGGAGTAATGTCTCAAACAGTTTACGCTTTGACCGTTCCCTGGAAGACCAGTAGTAGCTTCCGATGCACATCTGTGGGCATTCTGTAATGTGTGGACTATCAGAGTGTTGATGAAACACAGAAATTGCATCGGGATTGAATACAACAGTCACCATGCGCACTTTCCTCCATGGGAGTAATGTCACAAACAGTCTACGCCTTGATCGTTCCCTGGAAGACCAGTAGTAGTTTCCGACGCACATCTGGGGGCATTCTGTAATGTGTGGACCATCAGAGTGTTGATGAAACACAGAAATTGCATCAGGATTGAATACAACGGTCACCATGCACACTTTCCTCCATGGGAGTAATGTCTTCCCTGGAAGAACAGTAGTTGTTTCCGATGCACATCTGGAGACATTCTGTAATGTGTGGACTATCAGAGTGTTGATGAAACACAGAAATTGCATCAGGATTAAATACAACAGTCACCATGCGCACTTTCCTCCATTAGAGTAATGTCTCAAACAGTTTATGCTTCGATCGTTCCCTGGAAGACCAGTAGTAGTTTCCGATGCACATATGCGGTCATTCTGTAATGTGTGGACTATCAGAGTGTTGATGTAACACAGAAATTGCTTTGTGATTGAATACAACAGTCACCATGCGCACTTCCCTCCATGGGAGTAATGTCTCAAACAGTCTACGCTTTGATAGTTCCCTGCAAGACCAGTAGTAGTTTCCGATGCACATCTGGAGGCATTCTGTAATCTGTTTAGCTTCAAAGTGTTCATGAAACACTTAAATTGCCTCGGGATTGAATACAACAGTCATCATGCGCATTTTCCTCCATGGGAGTAATATCTCAAACAGTCTACGTTTTGATCGTTCCCTGGAAGACCAGTAAGAGTTTCCGATGCACATCTGGAGGCATTCTGTAATCTGTGGTATATCAGAGTGTTGATGAAACACAGAAATTGCATCGGGATTGAATACAACAGTCACCATGCGCACTTTCCTCCATGGGAGTAATGTCTCAAACAGTTTACGCATTGATCGTTTCCTGGAAGACCAGTAGTAGTTTCCGACGCACATCTGGGGGCATTCTGTAATGTGTGGACAATCGAGGGTTGATGAGACACAGAAATTGCATCAGGATTGAATACAACTGTCACCATGTGCACTTTCCTCCATGGGAGTAATGTCACAAACAGTCTGCGCTTTGATCGTTCCCTGGAATACCAGTAGTAGTTTCCGAGGCACATCTGGAGGCATTCTGTAAACTGTGGACTTCCTCCATGGGAGCAATGTCGCAAACAGTTTACGCTTCGATCGTTCCCTGGAAGACCAGTAGTTGTTTCCGATGCACATCTGGGGACATTCTGTAGTGTGTGGACTATCAGACTGTTGATGAAACACAGAAATTGCATCAGGATTGAACACAACAGTCACCATGCGCACTTTCCTCCATTAGAGTAATGTCTCAAACATTTTACGCTTTGATCTTTCCCTGGAAGACCAGTAGTAGTTTCCGATGCACATCTGTAGTCATTCTGTAATGTGTGGACTATCAGAGTGTGGATGAAACACAGAGATTGCATCGGGATTGAGTACAACAGTCACTATGCGCACTTTCCTCCATGGGAGTAATGTCTCAAACAGTCTACGCTTTGATCGTTCCCTGCAAGACCAACAGTGATTTCTGATGCACATCTGGAGGCATTCTGTAATCTGTGGACCTTCAAAGTGTTGATGAAACACAGAAATTGATTTGAGATTGAATACAACAGTCACGATGCGCACTTTCCTCCATGGGAGTAATGTCTCAAATAGTCTACGCTTTGATCGTTCCCTGGAAGACCAGTAGTAGTTTCCGATGCACATCTGGAGCCATTCTGTAATCTGTGGACTATCAGAGTGTTGATGAAACACAGTAATTGCATCGGGATTGAATATAAAAGTCACCATGCGCACTTTCCTCCATGGGAGTGATGTCTCAAACAGTCTACGCTTTGATCGTTTCCTGGAGGACCAGTGGTAGTTTTCGATGCACATCTGGAGGCATTCTGTAATCTGTGGACCTTCTAAGTGTTGATGAAACACAGAAATTTCATCAGGATTGAGTACAACAGTCACCATGCACACTTTACTCCATGGGAGTAATGTCTCAAACAGTTTACGCTTTGATCATTCCCTTTATGACCAGTAGTAGCTTCCGATGCACATCAATGGGCATTCTGTAATGTGTGGACTATCAGGGTGTTGATGAAACACAGAAATTGCATCAGGATTGAATAGAACAGCCACCATGCGCACTTTCCTCCATGGGAGTAATGTCAGAAAGAGTCTACGCTTTGATCGTTCCCTGCAAGACCAGTAGTAGTTTCCGATGCTCATCTGGAGGCATTCTGTAGTCTGTGGACTATCAAAGTATCGTCGAAACACAGAAAATGCTGCGGGATTGAATACAACAGTCACCATGCGCACTTTCCTCCATGGGAGTAATGTCTCAAACAGTCTACGCTTTAATCGTTTCCTGGAGGACCAGTAGTAGTTTCCGATGCACATCTGGAGGCATTCTGTAATCTGTGGACCTTCAAAGTGTTGATGAAACACAGAAATTGAATCGGGATTGAATAGAACAGCCACCATGCGCATTTTCCTCTATGGGAGTTATGTCTCAAACAGTCTACGCTTTGATCGTTCCCTGGAAGACAAGTAGTAGTTTCCGATGCACATCTGGTGTCATTCTGTAATCTGTGGACTATCAGGGTGTTGATGAAACACAGTAATTGCATCGGGATTGAATACAACAGTCACCATGCGCACTTTCCTCCATGGGAGTAATGTCTCAAACAGTCTACGCTTTGATCGTTCCCTGGAAGACCAGTAGTAGTCTCCGATGCACATCTGGGGACATTCTGTAATGCGTGGACTATCAGAGTGATGAAAAACACAGAAATTGCATCAGGATTGAATACAACAGTCACCATGCGCACTTTACACCATGGGAGTAATATCTCAAACAGTCTACGTTTTGATCGCTCCCTGCAAGACCAGTATAGTTTCCGATGCACATCTGGAGTGATTCTGAAATCAGTGGACCTTCAAAGTGTTGATGAAACATAGAAATTGAATCGGGATTTAATACAACAGTCACCATGCGCACTTTCCTCCATGGGAGTAATGTCTCAAACAGTCTACGTTTTGATCGTTCCCTGGAAGACAAGTAGTAGTTTTTGATGCACATCTGGTGCCATTCTGTAATCTGTGGACTAACAGAGTGTTGATGAAACACAGAAATTGCATCGGGATTGAATACAACAGTCACCATTCGCACTTTCCTCCATGGGAGTTATGTCTCAAACAGTCTACGCTTTGATCGTTCCCTGCAAGACCAGTAGTAGTTTCCGATGCACATCTGGAGGCATTCTGTAATCTGTGGTATATCAGAGTGTTGATGAAACACAGAAATTGCATCGGGATTGAATACAACAGTCACCATGCGCACTTTCCTCCATGGGAGTGATGTCTCAAACAGTTTACGCTTTGATCGTTTCCAGGAAGACCATTAGTAGTTTCCGACGCACATCTGGGGGCATTCTGTAATGTGTGGACCATCAGAGGGTTGATGAAACACAGAAATTGCATCGGAATTGAATACAACAGTCACCATGCGCACTTTCCTCCATGGGAGAAATGTCTCAAACAGTCTACGTTTTGATCGTTCCCTGCAAGACCAGTAGTAGTTTGCGATGCACATCTGGAGGCATTCTGTTATCTGTGGACCTTCAAAGTGTTGATGAAACACATGAATTGCCACGGGATTGAATACAACAGTCACCATGTTCACTTTCCTCCATGGGAGTAATGTCTCCAACAGTCTGCGCTTTGATCGTTTCCTGGAGGACCAGTAGTATTTTCCGATGAATATCTGGAGGCATTCTGTAATCTGTGGACCTTCAAAGTGTTGATGAAACACAGAAATTGCATCGGGATTGAATACAACAGTCACCATGCGCACTTTCCTCCATGGGAGCAATGTCTGAAACAGTTTACGCTTTGATCGTTCCCTGGAAGACCAGTAGTTGTTTCCGATGCACATCTGGGGACATTCTGTAATGTGTGGACTGTCAGAGTGATGAAAAACACAGAAATTGCATCAGGATTGAATACAACAGTCACCATTCACACTTTCCTCCATTAGAGTAATGTCTCAAACAGTTTACGCTTTGATCGTTCCCTGAAAGACCAGTTGTCGTTTCCGATGCACATCTGTGGTCATTCTGTAAAGTGTGGACTATCAGAGTGTTGATGTAACACAGAAAATGCTTCGTGATTGAATACAACAGTCACCATGCGCACTTCCCTCCATGGGAGTAATGTCTCAAACAGTCTACGCTTTGATCGTTCCTGGAAGACCAGTAGTAGTTTCCGATGCACATCTGGAGGCATTCTGTAATCTGTGGACTATCAGAGTGTTGATGAAACACAGAAGTTGCATCGGGATTGAATACAACAGTCACCATGCGCACTTTCCTCCATGGGAGTAATGTCTCGAACAGTCTACGCTTTGATCGTTCCCTGGAAGACCAGTAGTAGTTTCCGATGCTCATCTGCAGGCATTCTATAATCTGTGGACTATCAGAGTGTTGATGAAACACAGAAATTGCATCGGGATTGAATACATCATCCACCATGCGCACTTTCCTCCTTGGGAGTAATGATTCAAAATGCTTACTATTTGATCGTTCCCTGGAAGACCAGTAGCAGTTTCCGATGCACATCTGGGGGCATTCTGTAATGTGTGGACTATCTGAGTGTTGATGAAACACAGAAATTGCATCAGGATTGAATACAACAGTCACCATGCGCACTTTCCTCCATGGGAGTAATGTCTCAAACAGTCTACGCTTTGATCGTTTCCTGGATGACCAATAGTAGTTTCCGATGCACATCTGGAGGCATTCAGTAATCTGTGGACCTTCAAAGTGTTGATGAAACACAGAAATTGAATCGGGATTGAATACAACAGTCACCATGCGCACATTCCTCCATGGGAGTAATGTCTCAATCAGTCTACGTCTTGATCGTTCACTGGAAGGCAAGTAGTAGTTTCCGATGCACATCTGGTGTCATTCTGTAATCTGTGGACTATCAGAGTGTTGATGAAACACAGAAATAGCATCGGGATTGAATACAACAGTCACCATTCGCACTTTCCTCCATGGGAGTAATGTCTCAAAGAGTGTACGCTTTGATCGTTGCCTGCAAGACCAGTAGTAGTTTCCGATGCACATCTGGAGGCATTCTGTAATCTGTTTACCTTCAAAGTGTTCATGAAACACAGAAATTGCCTCGGGATTGAATAAAACAGTTATCATGCGCATATTCCTCCATGGCAGTAATGTCTCAAACAGTCTACGCTCTGATCGTTCCCTGGAAGACCAGTAGTAGTTTCGGATGCACATCTGGAGGCATTCTGTAATCTGTGGACTATCAGAGTGGTGATGAAACACAGAAATTGCATCGGGATTGAATACAACAGTCACCATGCGCACTTTCCTCCATGGGAGTAATGTCTCAAACAGTTTACGCTTTGATCGTTCCCTGGAAGACCAGTAGTAGTTTCTGACGAACCTCTGGGGGCATTCTGTAATGTGTGGACCATCAGAGTGTTGATGAAACACAGAAATTGAATCAGAATTGAGTACAACAGTCACCATGCGCACTTTCCTCCATGGGAATAATGTCTTAAACATTCTACGCTTTGATCGTTCCCTGGAAGACTAGTAGTAGTTTCCGAGGCACATCTGGAGGCATTCTGTAATCTGTGGACTATCAGAGTGTTGATGAAACACAGAAATTGCATCGGGATTGAATACAACAGTCACCATGCGCACTTTCCTCCATGGGAGTAATGTCTCAAACAGTCTACGCTTTGATCGTTCCCTGGAAGGTCAATAGTAGTTTCCGATGCACATCTGGAGACATTCTGCAATCTGTGGACTATCAGAGTGTTGATAAAACACAGATATTGCATCGGGATTGAATACAACAGTCACCATGCGCACTTTCCTCCATGGGAGTAATGTCTCAAACAGTTTACGCTTTGATCGTTCCCTGGAAGACCAGTAGTAGTTTCCGACGCGCATCTGGGGCATTCTGTAATGTGTGGATCATCAGAGTGCTGATGAAACACAGAAATTGCATCAGGATTGAATACAACAGTCACCATGCGCACTTTCCTCCATGGGAGTAATGTCACGAACAGTCTATGCTTTGATCATTCCCTGGAAGACCAGTAGTAGTTTCCGAGGCACATCTGGAGGCATTCTGTAATCTGTGGACTATCAGAGTGTTGATGAAACACAGTAATTGCATCGGTATTGAATACAACAGCCACCATGCGCACTTTCCTCCAGGGGAGTAATGTCTCAAACAGTCTACGCTTTGATCGTTCCCTGCAAGACCAGTAGTGGTTTCCGATGCACATCTGGGGACATTCTGTAATCTGTGGACCTTCAAAGTGTTGATGAAACACAGAAATTGAATCGGGATTGAGTACAACAGTCTCGATGCGCACTTTCCTCCATGGGAACAATGTCTCAAATAGTCTACGTTTTGGTCGTTCAATGGAAGACCAGTAGTAGTTTCCGATGCACATCTGGAGCCATTCTGTAATCTGTGGACTATCAGAGTGTTGATGAAACACAGTAATTGCATAGGGATTGAATACAACAGTCACCATGCGCATTTTCGTCCATAGGAGTAAAACCTCAAAGAGTTTACGCTTTGATCGTTCCCTGGAAAACCAGTAGCAGTTTCCGATGCACTTCTGAGTGCATTCTGTAATGTGTGGACTATCAGAGTGTTGATGAAACACAGAAATTGCATCGGGATTAAATACAACAGTCACCATGCGCACTTTCCTCCATGGGAGTAATGTCTCAAACTGTCTTCGCTTTGATCGTTCCCTGCAAGACCAGTAATAGTTTCTGATGCACATCTGGAGGCATTCTGTAATCTGTTTACCTTCAAAGTGTTGATGAAACACAGAAATTGCCTCGGGATTCAATACAACAGTCATCACGCGCATTTTCCTCCATGGGAGTAATGTCTCAAACAGTCTACGCCTTGATCGTTCCCTGGAAGACCAGAAGTAGTTTCCGATTCACATCTGGAGGCATTCTGTAAACTGTGGACTTCCTCCATGGGAGCAATGTCGCAAACAGTTTACGCTTTGATCGTTCCCTGGAAGACCAGTAGTTGTTTCCGATGCACATCTGGGGACATTCTGTAGTGTGTGGACTATCAGACTGTTGATGAAACACAGAAATTGCATCAGGATTGAACACAACAGTCACCATGCGCACTTTCCTCCATTAGAGTAATGTCTCAAACATTTTACGCTTTGATCTTTCCCTGGAAGACCAGTAGTAGTTTCCGATGCACATCTGTAGTCATTCTGTAATGTGTGGACTATCAGAGTGTGGATGAAACACAGAGATTGCATCGGGATTGAGTACAACAGTCACTATGCGCACTTTCCTCCATGGGAGTAATGTCTCAAACAGTCTACGCTTTGATCGTTCCCTGGAAGACCAGTAGTAGTTTCCGATGCACATCTGGAGCCATTCTGTAATCTGTGGACTATCAGAGTGTTGATGAAACACAGTAATTGCATCGGGATTGAATATAAAAGTCACCATGCGCACTTTCCTCCATGGGAGTGATGTCTCAAACAGTCTACGCTTTGATCGTTTCCAGGAGGACCAGTGGTAGTTTTCGATGCACATCTGGAGGCATTCTGTAATCTGTGGACCTTCTAAGTGTTGATGAAACACAGAAATTTCATCAGGATTGAGTACAACAGTCACCATGCACACTTTACTCCATGGGTGTAATGTCTCAAACAGTTTACGCTTTGATCATTCCCTTTATGACCAGTAGTAGCTTCCGATGCACATCAATGGGCATTCTGTAATGTGTGGACTATCAGGGTGTTGATGAAACACAGAAATTGCATCAGGATTGAATAGAACAGCCACCATGCGCACTTTCCTCCATGGGAGTAATGTCAGAAAGAGTCTACGCTTTGATCGTTCCCTGCAAGACCAGTAGTAGTTTCCGATGCTCATCTGGAGGCATTCTGTAGTCTGTGGACTATCAAAGTATCGTCGAAACACAGAAATTGCTGCGGGATTTAATACAACAGTCACCATGCGCACTTTCCTCCATGGGAGTAATGTCTCAAACAGTCTACGCTTTAATCGTTTCCTGGAGGACCAGTAGTAGTTTCCGATGCACATCTGGAGGCATTCTGTAATCTGTGGACCTTCAAAGTGTTGATGAAACACAGAAATTGAATCGGGATTGAATAGAACAGCCACCATGCGCATTTTCCTCCATGGGAGTAATGTCTCAAACAGTCTACGCTTTAATCGTTTCCTGGAGGACCAGTAGTAGTTTCCGATGCACATCTGGAGGCATTCTGTAATCTGTGGACCTTCAAAGTGTTGATGAAACATAGAAATTGAATCGGGATTGAATACAACAGTCACCATGCGCACTTACCTCCATGGGAGTAATGTCTCAAACAGTCTACGCTTTGATCGTTCCCTGGAAGTCCAGTAGTAGTCTCCGATGCACATCTGTGGACATTCTGTAATGCGTGGACTATCAGAGTGATGAACAACACAGAAATTGCATCAGGATTGAATAGAACAGTCACCATGCGCACTTTACACCATGGGAGTAATATCTCAAACAGTCTACGTTTTGATCGTTCCCTGCAAGACCAGTATAGTTTCCGATGCACATCTGGAGGGATTCTGAAATCAGTGGACCTTCAAAGTGTTGATGAAACATAGAAATTGAATCGGGATTGAATACAACAGTCACCATGCGCACTTTCCTCCATGGGAGTAATGTCTCAAACAGTCTACGTTTTGATCGTTCCCTGGAAGACAAGTAGTAGTTTTTGATGCACATCTGGTGCCATTCTGTAATCTGTGGACTAACAGAGTGTTGATGAAACACAGAAATTGCATCGGGATTGAATACAACAGTCACCATTCGCACTTTCCTCCATGGGAGTTATGTCTCAAACAGTCTACGCTTTGATCGTTCCCTGCAAGACCAGTAGTAGTTTCCGATGCACATCTGGAGGCATTCTGTAATCTGTGGTATATCAGAGTGTTGATGAAACACAGAAATTGCATCGGGATTGAATACAACAGTCACCATGCGCACTTTCCTCCATGGGAGTAATGTCTCAAACAGTTTACGCTTTGATCGTTTCCAGGAAGACCATTAGTAGTTTCCGACGCACATCTGGGGGCATTCTGTAATGTGTGGACCATCAGAGGGTTGATGAAACACAGAAATTGCATCGGAATTGAATACAACATTCACCATGCGCACTTTCCTCCATGGGAGAAATGTCTCAAACAGTCTACGGTTTGATCGTTCCCTGCAAGACCAGTAGTAGTTTGCGATGCACATCTGGAGGCATTCTGTTATCTGTGGACCTTCAAAGTGTTGATGAAACACATGAATTGCCACGGGATTGAATACAGCAGTCACCATGTTCACTTTCCTCCATGGGAGTAATGTCTCCAACAGTCTGCGCTTTGATCGTTTCCTGGAGGACCAGTAGTATTTTTCCGATGAATATCTGGAGGCATTCTGTAATCTGTGGACCTTCAAAGTGTTGATGAAACACAGAAATTGCATCGGGATTGAATACAACAGTCACCATGCGCACTTTCCTCCATGGGAGCAATGTCTGAAACAGTTTACGCTTTGATCGTTCCCTGGAAGACCAGTAGTTGTTTCCGATGCACATCTGGGGACATTCTGTAATGTGTGGACTGTCAGAGTGTTGATGAAACACAGAAATTGCATCAGGATTGAATACAACAGTCACCATTCACACTTTCCTCCATTAGAGTAATGTCTCAAACAGTTTACGCTTTGATCGTTCCCTGAAAGACCAGTTGTCGTTTCCGATGCACATCTGTGGTCATTCTGTAAAGTGTGGACTATCAGAGTGTTGATGTAACACAGAAAATGCTTCGTGATTGAATACAACAGTCACCATGCGCACTTCCCTCCATGGGAGTAATGTCTCAAACAGACTACGCTTTGATCGTTCCTGGAAGACCAGTAGTAGTTTCCGATGCACATCTGGAGGCATTCTGTAATCTGTGGACTATCAGAGTGTTGATGAAACACAGAAGTTGCATCGGGATTGAATACAACAGTCACCATGCGCACTTTCCTCCATGGGAGTAATGTCTCGAACAGTCTACGCTTTGATCGTTCCCTGGAAGACCAGTAGTAGTTTCCGATGCTCATCTGCAGGCATTCTATAATCTGTGGACTATCAGAGTGTTGATGAAACACAGAAATTGCATCGGGATTGAATATAAAAGTCACCATGCGCACTTTCCTCCATGGGAGTGATGTCTCAAACAGTCTACGCTTTGATCGTTTCCTGGAGGACCAGTGGTAGTTTTCGATGCACATCTGGAGGCATTCTGTAATCTGTGGACCTTCTAAGTGTTGATGAAACACAGAAATTTCATCAGGATTGAGTACAACAGTCACCATGCACACTTTACTCCATGGGTGTAATGTCTCAAACAGTTTACGCTTTGATCATTCCCTTTATGACCAGTAGTAGCTTCCGATGCACATCAATGGGCATTCTGTAATGTGTGGACTATCAGGGTGTTGATGAAACACAGAAATTGCATCAGGATTGAATAGAACAGCCACCATGCGCACTTTCCTCCATGGGAGTAATGTCAGAAAGAGTCTACGCTTTGATCGTTCCCTGCAAGACCAGTAGTAGTTTCCGATGCTCATCTGGAGGCATTCTGTAGTCTGTGGACTATCAAAGTATCGTCGAAACACAGAAATTGCTGCGGGATTGAATACAACAGTCACCATGCGCACTTTCCTCCATGGGAGTAATGTCTCAAACACTCTACGCTTTAATCGTTTCCTGGAGGACCAGTAGTAGTTTCCGATGCACATCTGGAGGCATTCTGTAATCTGTGGACCTTCAAAGTGTTGATGAAACACAGAAATTGAATCGGGATTGAATAGAACAGCCACCATGCGCATTTTCCTCCATGGGAGTAATGTCTCAAACAGTCTACGCTTTAATCGTTTCCTGGAGGACCAGTAGTAGTTTCCGATGCACATCTGGAGGCATTCTGTAATCTGTGGACCTTCAAAGTGTTGATGAAACATAGAAATTGAATCGGGATTGAATAGAACAGCCACCATGCGCATTTTCCTCTATGGGAGTAATGTCTCAAACAGTCTACGCTTTGATCGTTCCCTGGAAGACAAGTAGTAGTTTCCGATGCACATCTGGTGTCATTCTGTAATCTGTGGACTATCAGGGTGTTGATGAAACACAGTAATTGCATCGGGATTGAATACAACAGTCACCATGTGCACTTTCCTCCATGGGAGTAATGTCTCAAACAGTCTACGCTTTGATCGTTCCCTGGAAGTCCAGTAGTAGTCTCCGATGCACATCTGGGGACATTCTGTAATGCGTGGACTATCAGAGTGATGAAAAACACAGAAATTGCATCAGGATTGAATAGAACAGTCACCATGCGCACTTTACACCATGGGAGTAATATCTCAAACAGTCTACGTTTTGATCGTTCCCTGCAAGACCAGTATAGTTTCCGATGCACATCTGGAGGGATTCTGAAATCAGTGGACCTTCAAAGTGTTGATGAAACATAGAAATTGAATCGGGATTGAATACAACAGTCACCATGCGCACTTTCCTCCATGGGAGCAATGTCTGAAACAGTTTACGCTTTGATCGTTCCCTGGAAGACAAGTAGTAGTTTTTGATGCACATCTGGTGCCATTCTGTAATCTGTGGACTAACAGAGTGTTGATGAAACACAGAAATTGCATCGGTATTGAATACAACAGTCACCATTCGCACTTTCCTCCATGGGAGTTATGTCTCAAACAGTCTACGCTTTGATCGTTCCCTGCAAGACCAGTAGTAGTTTCCGATGCACATCTGGAGGCATTCTGTAATCTGTGGTATATCAGAGTGTTGATGAAACACAGAAATTGCATCGGGATTGAATACAACAGTCACCATGCGCACTTTCCTCCATGGGAGTAATGTCTCAAACAGTTTACGCTTTGATCGTTTCCAGGAAGACCATTAGTAGTTTCCGACGCACATCTGGGGGCATTCTGTAATGTGTGGACCATCAGAGGGTTGATGAAACACAGAAATTGCATCGGAATTGAATACAACATTCACCATGCGCACTTTCCTCCATGGGAGAAATGTCTCAAACAGTCTACGGTTTGATCGTTCCCTGCAAGACCAGTAGTAGTTTGCGATGCACATCTGGAGGCATTCTGTTATCTGTGGACCTTCAAAGTGTTGATGAAACACATGAATTGCCACGGGATTGAATACAACAGTCACCATGTTCACTTTCCTCCATGGGAGTAATGTCTCCAACAGTCTGCGCTTTGATCGTTTCCTGGAGGACCAGTAGTATTTTCCGATGAATATCTGGAGGCATTCTGTAATCTGTGGACCTTCAAAGTGTTGATGAAACACAGAAATTGCATCGGGATTGAATACAACAGTCACCATGCGCACTTTCCTCCATGGGAGCAATGTCTGAAACAGTTTACGCTTTGATCGTTCCCTGGAAGACCAGTAGTTGTTTCCGATGCACATCTGGGGACATTCTGTAATGTGTGGACTGTCAGAGTGTTGATGAAACACAGAAATTGCATCAGGATTGAATACAACAGTCACCATTCACACTTTCCTCCATTAGAGTAATGTCTCAAACAGTTTACGCTTTGATCGTTCCCTGAAAGACCAGTTGTCGTTTCCGATGCACATCTGTGGTCATTCTGTAAAGTGTGGACTATCAGAGTGTTGATGTAACACAGAAAATGCTTCGTGATAGAATACAACAGTCACCATGCGCACTTCCCTCCATGGGAGTAATGTCTCAAAGAGACTACGCTTTGATCGTTCCTGGAAGACCAGTAGTAGTTTCCGATGCACATCTGGAGGCATTCTGTAATCTGTGGACTATCAGAGTGTTGATGAAACACAGAAGTTGCATCGGGATTGAATACAACAGTCACCATGCGCACTTTCCTCCATGGGAGTAATGTCTCGAACAGTCTACGCTTTGATCGTTCCCTGGAAGACCAGTAGTAGTTTCCGATGCTCATCTGCAGGCATTCTATAATCTGTGGACTATCAGAGTGTTGATGAAACACAGAAATTGCATCGGGATTGAATACATCATCCACCATGCGCACTTTCCTCCTTGGGAGTAATGATTCAAAATGCTTACTATTTGATCGTTCCCTGGAAGACCAGTAGCAGTTTCCGATGCACATCTGGGGGCATTCTGTAATGTGTGGACTATCTGAGTGTTGATGAAACACAGAAATTGCATCAGGATTGAATACAACAGTCACCATGCGCACTTTCCTCCATGGGAGTAATGTCTCAAAGAGTGTACGCTTTGATCGTTGCCTGCAAGACCAGTAGTAGTTTCCGATGCACATCTGGAGGCATTCTGTAATCTGTTTACCTTCAAAGTGTTCATGAAACACAGAAATTGCCTCGGGATTGAATAAAACAGTTATCATGCGCATATTCCTCCATGGCAGTAATGTCTCAAACAGTCTACGCTATGATCGTTCCCTGGAAGACCAGTAGTAGTTTCGGATGCACATCTGGAGGCATTCTGTAATCTGTGGACTATCAGAGTGGTGATGAAACACAGAAATTGCATCGGGATTGAATACAACAGTCACCATGCGCACTTTCCTCCATGGGAGTAATGTCTCAAACAGTTTACGCTTTGATCGTTCCCTGGAAGACCAGTAGTAGTTTCTGACGAACCTCTGGAGGCATTCTGTAATGTGTGGACCATCAGAGTGTTGATGAAACACAGAAATTGAATCAGAATTGAGTACAACAGTCACCATGCGCACTTTCCTCCATGGGAATAATGTCTTAAACATTCTACGCCTTGATCGTTCCCTGGAAGACTAGTAGTAGTTTCCGAGGCACATCTGGAGGCATTCTGTAATCTGTGGACTATCAGAGTGTTGATGAAACACAGAAATTGCATCGGGATTGAATACAACAGTCACCATGCGCACTTTCCTCCATGGGAGTAATGTCTCAAACAGTCTACGCTTTGATCGTTCCCTGGAAGGTCAATAGTAGTTTCCGATGCACATCTGGAGACATCCTGCAATCTGTGGACTATCAGAGTGTTGATAAAACACAGATATTGCATCGGGATTGAATACAACAGTCACCATGCGCACTTTCCTCCATGGGAGTAATGTCTCAAACAGTTTACGCTTTGATCGTTCCCTGGAAGACCAGTAGTAGTTTCCGACGCGCATCTGGGGGCATTCTGTATGTGTGGACCATCAGAGTGCTGATGAAACACAGAAATTGCATCAGGATTGAATACAACAGTCACCATGCGCACTTTCCTCCATGGGAGTAATGTCACGAACAGTCTATGCTTTGATCGTTCCCTGGAAGACCAGTAGTAGTTACCGAGGCACATCTGGAGGCATTCTGTAATCTGTGGACTATCAGAGTGTTGATGAAACACAGTAATTGCATCGGTATTGAATACAACAGCCACCATGCGCACTTTCCTCCAGGGGAGTAATGTCTCAAACAGTCTACGCTTTGATCGTTCCCTGCAAGACCAGTAGTGGTTTCCGATGCACATCTGGGGACATTCTGTAATCTGTGGACCTTCAAAGTGTTGATGAAACACAGAAATTGAATGGGATTGAGTACAACAGTCTCGATGCGCACTTTCCTCCATGGGAACAATGTCTCAAATAGTCTACGTTTTGGTCATTCAATGGAAGACCAGTAGTAGTTTCCGATGCACATCTGGACCCATTCTGTAATCTGTGGACTATCAGAGTGTTGATGAAACACAGTAATTGCATAGGGATTGAATACAACAGTCACCATGCGCATTTTCGTCCATGGGAGTAAAACCTCAAAGAGTTTACGCTTTGATCGTTCCCTGGAAAACCAGTAGCAGTTTCCGATGCACATCTGAGTGCATTCTGTAATGTGTGGACTATCAGAGTGTTGATGAAACACAGAAATTGCATCGGGATTAAATACAACAGTCACCATGCGCACTTTCCTCCATGGGAGTAATGTCTCAAACTGTCTTCGCTTTGATCGTTCCCTGCAAGACCAGTAATAGTTTCTGATGCACATCTGGAGGCATTCTGTAATCTGTTTACCTTCAAAGTGTTGATGAAACACAGAAATTGTATCGGGATTCAATACAACAGTCATCACGCGCATTTTCCTCCATGGGAGTAATGTCTCAAACAGTCTACGCCTTGATCGTTCCCTGGAAGACCAGAAGTAGTTTCCGATTCACATCTGGAGGCATTCTGTAATCTGTAAACCATCAGAGTGTTGTTCAAACACAGGAATTGCATCGGGATTGAATACAACAGACCCCATGCGCACTTTCCTCCATGGGAGTAATGTCTCAAGCAGTCTACGCTTTGATCGTTCCCTGCAAGACCAGTAGTAATTTCCGATGCACATCTGTGTGCATTCTGTAATTTGTGGACTATCAGAGTGTTGATGAAACACAGATATTGCATCGGGATTAAATACAACAGTCACCATGCGCACTTTCCTCCACGGGAGTAATGTCTCAAACAGTCTACGCTTTGATCGTTCCCTCGAAGACCAGTAGTAGTTTCCGATGCACATCTGCAGGCATTCTATAATCTGTGGACTATCAGAGTGTTTATGAAACACAGAAATAGCATCGGGATTGAATACAACATTCACCATGCGCACTTCCCTCCTTGGGAGTAATGATTCAAAATGCTTACTATTTGATCGTTCCCTGGACGACCAGTAGCAGTTTCCGATGCACATCTGGGGGCATTCTGTATTCTGTGGACTATCAGAGTGTTGATGAAACACAGAAATTGCATCAGGATTGAATACAACAGTCACCGTGTGCACTTTCCTCCATGGGAATAATGTCTCAACAATCTACGCTTTCATGGTTCCCTGCAAGACCAGTAGTGAGTGTTTTCCGATGCACATCTGGAGGCATTCTGTAATCTGTGGACCTTCAAAGTGTTGATGAAACACAGAAATTGAATCGAGATTGAATACAACAGTCACGATGCGCACTTTCCTATATGGGAGTAATGTCTCAAATTGTCTACGCTTTGATCGTTCCCTGGAAGACCAGTAGTAGTTTTCGATTCACATCTGGAGGCATTCTGTAATCTGTGGACCTTCAAAGTGTTGATGATACACAGAAACTGAATCGGGATTGAATACAACAGTCACCATGTGCTCTTTTACCCATGGGAGTAATGTCTCAAATAGTCTACGCTTTGATCGTTGCCTGCAAGACCAATAGTAGTTTCCGATGCACATCTGGAGGCATTCTGTAATCTGTGGACCTTCAAAGTATTGATGAAACACAGAAATTGAATCGGGATTGAATATAACAGTCACCATGCGCATTTTCCTCTATGGGAGTAATGTCTCAAACAGTCTACGCTTTGATTGTTCCCTCGAAGACAAGTAGGTGTTTCCCATGCACATCTGGTGTCACTCTGTAATCTGTGGACTATCAGAGTGTTGATGAAACACCGTAATTGCATCGGGATTGAATACAACAGTCATCATGCGCACTTTCCTCCATGGGAGTAATGTCTGAAACAGTTTACGCTTTGATCGTTCCCTGGAAGACCAGTAGTAGTTTCCGATACACATCTGGGGACATTCTGTAATGTGTGGACTGTCAAAGTGTTGATGAAACACAGAAATTGAATCGGGATTGAATACAACAGTCACCATGCGCACTTTCCACCATGGGAGTAATGTCTCAAACAGTTTACGCTTCGATGTTTCAATGGAAAACCAGTAGTAGTTTCTGATGGACATCTGGTGTCATTCTGTAATCTGTGGACTATCAGAGTGTTGATGAAACACAGAAATTGCATCGGGGTTGAATACATCAGTCACCATGCGCACTTTCCTCCATGGGAGTAATGTCTCAAACAGTCTACGCTTTGATCGTTCCCTGCAAGACCAGTATAGTTTCCGATGCACATCTGGATGGATTCTGTAATCTGTGGACCTTCAAAGTGTTGATGAAACATAGAGATTGAATCGGAATTGAATACAACAGTCACCATGCGCACTTTCCTCCTTGGGAGTAATGTCTCAAACAGTCTACGGTTTAATCGTTCCCTGGAAGACAAGTAGTAGTTTTCGAAGCACATCTGGTGTCATTCTGTATTCTGTGGACTATCAGAGTTGATGAAACACAGTAATTGCATCGGTATTGAATACAACAGTCACCATGCGCACTTTCCTCCATGGGAGTAATGTCTCAAACAGTCTACGCTTTGATCGTTCCCTGCAAGACCAGTAGTGGTTTCCGATGCACTTCTGGAGCCATTCTGTAATCTCTGGACTATCAGAGTATTGATGAAACACAGTAATTGCATCGGGATTGAATACAACAGTCACCATGCGCACTTTCGTCCATGGGAGTAAAACCTCAAAGAGTTTACGCTTTGATCGTTCCCTGGAAGACCAGTAGCAGTTTGTGATGCACATCTGAGGGCATTCAGTAATGTCTGGACTATCAGAGTGTTTATGAAACACAGAAATAGCATCGGGATTGAATACAACATTCACCATGCGCAGTTCCCTCCTTGGGAGTAATGATTCAAAATGCTTACTATTTGATCGTTCCCTGGACGACCAGTAGCAGTTTCCGATGCACATCTGGGGGCATTCTGTAATCTGTGGACTATCAGAGTGTTGATGAAACACAGAAATTGCATCAGGATTGAATACAACAGTCACCGTGTGCACTTTCCTCCATGGGAATAATGTCTCAACAATCTACGCTTTCATGGTTCCCTGCAAGACCAGTAGTAGTTTTCGATTCACATCTGGAGGCATTCTGTAATCTGTGGACCTTCAAAGTGTTGATGATACACAGAAACTGAATCGGGATTGAATACAACAGTCACCATGTGCACTTTCCCCCAAGGGAGTAATGTCTCAAATAGTCTACGCTTTGATCGTTGCCTGCAAGACCAATAGTAGTTTCCGATGCACATCTGGAGGCATTCTGTAATCTGTGGACCTTCAAAGTATTGATGAAACACAGAAATTGAATCGGGATTGAATATAACAGTCACCATGCGCATTTTCCTCTATGGGAGTAATGTCTCAAACAGTCTACGCTTTGATTGTTCCCTCGAAGACAAGTAGGTGTTTCCCATGCACATCTGGTGTCACTCTGTAATCTGTGGACTATCAGAGTGTTGATGAAACACCGTAATTGCATCGGGATTGAATACAACAGTCATCATGCGCACTTTCCTCCATGGGAGTAATGTCTGAAACAGTTTACGCTTTGATCGTTCCCTGGAAGACCAGTAGTAGTTTCCGATACACATCTGGGGACATTCTGTAATGTGTGGACTGTCAGAGTGTTGATGAAACACAGAAATTGAATCGGGATTGAATACAACAGTCACCATGCGCACTTTCCACCATGGGAGTAATGTCTCAAACAGTTTACGCTTCGATGTTTCCCTGGAAGACCAGTAGTAGTTTCTGATGGACATCTGGTGTCATTCTGTAATCTGTGGACTATCAGAGTGTTGATGAAACACAGAAATTGAATCGGGGTTGAATACATCAGTCACCATGCGCACTTTCCTCCATGGGAGTAATGTCTCAAACAGTCTACGCTTTGATCGTTCCCTGCAAGACCAGTATAGTTTCCGATGCACATCTGGATGGATTCTGTAATCTGTGGACCTTAAAAGTGTCGATGAAACATAGAAATTGAATCGGAATTGAATACAACAGTCACCATGCGCACTTTCCTCCTTGGGAGTAATGTCTCAAACAGTCTACGGTTTAATCGTTCCCTGGAAGACAAGTAGTAGTTTTCGAAGCACATCTGGTGTCATTCTGTATTCTGTGGACTATCAGAGAGTTGATGAAACACAGTAATTGCATCGGTATTGAATACAACAGTCACCATGCGCACTTTCCTCCATGGGAGTAATGTCTCAAACAGTCTACGCTTTGATCGTTCCCTGCAAGACCAGTAGTGGTTTCCGATGCACTTCTGGAGCCATTCTGTAATCTCTGGACTATCAGAGTATTGATGAAACACAGTAATTGCATCGGGATTGAATACAACAGTCACCATGCGCACTTTCGTCCATGGGAGTAAAACCTCAAAGAGTTTACGCTTTGATCGTTCCCTGGAAGACCAGTAGCATTTTGTGATGCACATCTGAGGGCATTCTGTAATGTCTGGACTATCAGAGTGTTGATGAAACACAGAAATTTCATCAGGATTGAGGACAACAGTCACCATGGGCACTTTCCTCCATGGGAGTAATGCCTCAAACAGTTTACATTTTGATCATTCCCTGGAAGACCAGTAGTAGTTTCCGATGCACATCTGGGGCATTCTGTAATGTGTGGACTATCAGAGTGTTGATGAAACACAGAAATTGCATCAGGATTGAACACAACAGTCACCATGCGCACTTTCCCCCATGGGAGTAATGTCTCAAACAGTCTACGCTTTGATCGTTCCCTGCAAGACCAGTAGCAGTTTCCGATGCACATCTGGAGGCATTCTGTTATCTGTGGACCTTCAAAGTGTTGATGAAACAGAGAAATTGCCGCGGGATTGATTTCAACTGTCACCATGCGCACTTTCCTCCATGGGAGTAATGTCTCAACAGTCTACGCTTTAATCGTTTCCTGGAATACCAGTAGTAGCTTCCGATGCACATCTGGAGGCAGTCTAATCTGTGGACCTTCAAAGTGTTGATGAAACACAGAAATTGAATCGGGATTGAATATAACAGTCACCATGCGCATTTTCCTCTATGGGAGTAATGTCTCAAACAGTCTACGCTTTAATTGTTCCCTCGAAGACAAGTAGTAGTTTCCGATGCACATCTGGTGCCATTCTGTAATCTGTGGACTATCAGATTGTTGATGAAACACAGTAATTGCATCGGGATTAAATACAACAGTCACCATGCGCACTTTCCTCCACGGGAGTAATGTCTCAAACAGTCTACGCTTTGATCGTTCCCTCGAAGACCAGTAGTAGTTTCCGATGCACATCTGCAGGCATTCTATAATCTGTGGACTATCAGAGTGTTGATGCAACACAGAAATAGCATCGGGATTGAATACAACATTCACCATGCGCACTTCCCTCCTTTGGAGTAATGATTCAAAATGCTTACTATTTGATCGTTCCCTGGACGACCAGTAGCAGTTTCCGATGCACATCTGGGGGCATTCTGTAATGTCTGGACTATCAGAGTGTTGATGAAACACAGACATTTCATCAGGATTGAGTACAACAGTCACCATGGGCACTTTACTCCATGGGAGTAATGTCTCAAACAGTTTACATTTTGATCATTCCCTGGAAGACCAGTAGTAGTTTCCGATGCACATCTGGGGGCATTCTGTAATGTGTGGACTATCAGAGTGTTGATGAAACACAGAAATTGCATCAGGATTGAATACAACAGTCACCATGCGCACTTTCCCCCATGGGAGTAATGTCTCAAACAGTCTACGCTTTGATCGTTCCCTGCAAGACCAGTAACAGTTTCCGATGCACATCTGGAGGCATTCTGTTATCTGTGGACCTTCAAAGTGTTGATGAAACACAGAAATTGCCGCGGGATTGATTTCAACTGTCACCATGCGCACTTTCCTCCATGGGAGTAATGTCTCAACAGTCTACGCTTTAATCGTTTCCTGGAATACCAGTAGTAGCTTCCGATGCACATCTGGAGGCAGTCTGTAATCTGTGGACCTTCAAAGTGTTGATGAAACACAGAAATTGAATCGGGATTGAATATAACAGTCACCATGCGCATTTTCCTCTATGGGAGTAATGTCTCAAACAGTCTACGCTTTAATTGTTCCCTCGAAGACAAGTAGTAGTTTCCGATGCACATCTGGTGCCATTCTGTAATCTGTGGACTATCAGAGTGTTGATGAAACACAGTAATTGCATCGGGATTAAATACAACAGTCACCATTCGCACTTTCCTCCATGGGAGTAATGTCTCAAACAGTCTACGCTTTGATCGTTCCCTGGAAGACCAGTAGCAGTTTCCGATGCACATCTGAGGGCATTCTGTAATGTGCGGACTATCAGAGTGTTGTTGAAACATAGAAATTTCATCAGGATTGAGTACAACAGTCACCATGGGCACTTTCCACCATGGGAGTAATGTCTCAAACAGTTTACGCTTCGATGTTTCCCTGGAAGACCAGTAGTAGTTTCTGATGGACATCTGGTGTCATTCTGTAATCTGTGGACTATCAGAGTGTTGATGAAACACAGAAATTGAATCGGGGTTGAATACATCAGTCACCATGCGCACTTTCCTCCATGGGAGTAATGTCTCAAACAGTCTACGCTTTGATCGTTCCCTGCAAGACCAGTATAGTTTCCGATGCACATCTGGATGGATTCTGTAATCTGTGGACCTTCAAAGTGTTGATGAAACATAGAAATTGAATCTGAATTGAATACAACAGTCACCATGCGCACTTTCCTCCTTGGGAGTAATGTCTCAAACAGTCTACGGTTTAATCGTTCCCTGGAAGACAAGTAGTAGTTTTCGAAGCACATCTGGTGTCATTCTGTATTCTGTGGACTATCAGAGAGTTGATGAAACACAGTAATTGCATCGGTATTGAATACAACAGTCACCATGCGCACTTTCCTCCATGGGAGTAATGTCTCAAACAGTCTACGCTTTGATCGTTCCCTGCAAGACCAGTAGTGGTTTCCGATGCACTTCTGGAGCCATTCTGTAATCTCTGGACTATCAGAGTATTGATGAAACACAGTAATTGCATCGGGATTGAATACAACAGTCACCATGCGCACTTTTGTCCATGGGAGTAAAACCTCAAAGAGTTTACGCTTTGATCGTTCCCTGGAAGACCAGTAGCATTTTGTGATGCACATCTGAGGGCATTCTGTAATGTCTGGACTATCAGAGTGTTGATGAAACACAGAAATTTCATCAGGATTGAGGACAACAGTCACCATGGGCACTTTCCTCCATGGGAGTAATGCCTCAAACAGTTTACATTTTGATCATTCCCTGGAAGACCAGTAGTAGTTTCCGATGCACATCTGGGGCATTCTGTAATGTGTGGACTATCAGAGTGTTGATGAAACACAGAAATTGCATCAGGATTGAACACAACAGTCACCATGCGCACTTTCCCCCATGGGAGTAATGTCTCAAACAGTCTACGCTTTGATCGTTCCCTGCAAGACCAGTAGCAGTTTCCGATGCACATCTGGAGGCATTCTGTTATCTGTGGACCTTCAAAGTGTTGATGAAACAGAGAAATTGCCGCGGGATTGATTTCAACTGTCACCATGCGCACTTTCCTCCATGGGAGTAATGTCTCAACAGTCTACGCTTTAATCGTTTCCTGGAATACCAGTAGTAGCTTCCGATGCACATCTGGAGGCAGTCTAATCTGTGGACCTTCAAAGTGTTGATGAAACACAGAAATTGAATCGGGATTGAATATAACAGTCACCATGCGCATTTTCCTCTATGGGAGTAATGTCTCAAACAGTCTACGCTTTAATTGTTCCCTCGAAGACAAGTAGTAGTTTCCGATGCACATCTGGTGCCATTCTGTAATCTGTGGACTATCAGATTGTTGATGAAACACAGTAATTGCATCGGGATTAAATACAACAGTCACCATGCGCACTTTCCTCCACGGGAGTAATGTCTCAAACAGTCTACGCTTTGATCGTTCCCTCGAAGACCAGTAGTAGTTTCCGATGCACATCTGCAGGCATTCTATAATCTGTGGACTATCAGAGTGTTGATGCAACACAGAAATAGCATCGGGATTGAATACAACATTCACCATGCGCACTTCCCTCCTTGGGAGTAATGATTCAAAATGCTTACTATTTGATCGTTCCCTGGACGACCAGTAGCAGTTTCCGATGCACATCTGGGGGCATTCTGTAATGTCTGGACTATCAGAGTGTTGATGAAACACAGACATTTCATCAGGATTGAGTACAACAGTCACCATGGGCACTTTACTCCATGGGAGTAATGTCTCAAACAGTTTACATTTTGATCATTCCCTGGAAGACCAGTAGTAGTTTCCGATGCACATCTGGGGGCATTCTGTAATGTGTGGACTATCAGAGTGTTGATGAAACACAGAAATTGCATCAGGATTGAATACAACAGTCACCATGCGCACTTTCCCCCATGGGAGTAATGTCTCAAACAGTCTACGCTTTGATCGTTCCCTGCAAGACCAGTAGCAGTTTCCGATGCACATCTGGAGGCATTCTGTTATCTGTGGACCTTCAAAGTGTTGATGAAACAGAGAAATTGCCGCGGGATTGATTTCAACTGTCACCATGCGCACTTTCCTCCATGGGAGTAATGTCTCAACAGTCTACGCTTTAATCGTTTCCTGGAATACCAGTAGTAGCTTCCGATGCACATCTGGAGGCAGTCTGTAATCTGTGGACCTTCAAAGTGTTGATGAAACACAGAAATTGAATCGGGATTGAATATAACAGTCACCATGCGCATTTTCCTCTATGGGAGTAATGTCTCAAACAGTCTACGCTTTAATTGTTCCCTCGAAGACAAGTAGTAGTTTCCGATGCACATCTGGTGCCATTCTGTAATCTGTGGACTATCAGAGTGTTGATGAAACACAGTAATTGCATCGGGATTAAATACAACAGTCACCATTCGCACTTTCCTCCATGGGAGTAATGTCTCAAACAGTCTACGCTTTGATCGTTCCCTGGAAGACCAGTAGCAGTTTCCGATGCACATCTGAGGGCATTCTGTAATGTGCGGACTATCAGAGTGTTGTTGAAACATAGAAATTTCATCAGGATTGAGTACAACAGTCACCATGGGCACTTTACTCCATGGGAGTAATGTCTCAAACAGTTTACGCTTTGATCATTCCCTGGAAGACCAGTAGTAGTTTCAGATGCATATCTGGGGGCATTACGTAATGTGTGGACTATCAGAGTGTTGATGAAACACAGAAATTGTATCAGGATTGGATACAACAGTCACCATGCGCACTTTCCACCATGGGAGTAATGTCTAAAACAGTCTACGCTTGATCGTTCCCTGCAAGACCAGTATAGTTTCCGATGCACATCTGGATGGATTCTGTAATCTGTGGACCTTCAAAGTGTTGATGAAACATAGAAATTGAATCGGAATTGAATACAACAGTCACCATGCGCACTTTCCTCCTTGGGAGTAATGTCTCAAACAGTCTACGGTTTGATCGTTCCCTGGAAGACAAGTAGTAGTTTTCGATGCACATCTGGTGTCATTCTGTATTCTGTGGACTATCAGAGTGTTGATGAAACACAGTAATTGCATCGGGATTGAATACAACAGTCACCATTCGCACTTTCCTCCATGGGAGTAATGTCTCAAACAGTCTACGCTTTGATCGTTCAATGGAAGACCAGTAGCAGTTTCCGATGCACATCTGAGGGCATTCTGTAATGTGTGGACTATCAGAGTGTTGGTGAAACACAGAAATTTCATCAGGATTGAGTACAACAGTCACCATGGGCACTTTACTCCATGGGAGTAATGTCTCAAACAGTTTACGCTATGATCATTCCCTGGAAGACCAGTAGTAGCTTCCGATGCACATCTGGAGGCATTCTGTAATCTGTGGACCTTCAAAGTGTTGATGAAACACAGAAATTGAATCGGGATTGAATACAACAGTCACCATGCGCATTTTCCTCTATGGGAGTAATGTCTCAAACAGTCTACGCTTTGATCGTTCCCTCGAAGACAAGTAGTAGTTTCCGATGCACATCTGTGGGCATTCTGTAAAGTGTGGACTATCAGAGTGTTGATGAAACACAGAAATTGCATCGGGATTGAATAAAACAGTCACCATGCCCACTTTCCTCGAATGGAGTAATGTCTCATACAGTCTACGCTTTGATCGTTCCCTGGAAGACCAGTATAGTTTCCGATGCACAACTGGAGGGATTCTGTAATCTGTGGACCTTCAAAGTGTCGATGAAACATAGAAATTGAATCGCAATTGAAAACAACAGTCACCATGCGCACTTTCCTCCTTGGGAGTAATGTCTCAAACAGTCTACGGTTTGATCGTTCCCTGGAAGACAAGTAGTAGTTTTCGATGCACATCTGGTGTCATTCTGTAATCTGTGGACTATCAGAGTGTTGATGAAACACAGAAATTGCATCAGGATTGAATACAACAGTCGCCATGCGCACTTTCCTCCATGGAGGTAATACCTCAAACAGTCTACGCTTTGATCGTTCCCTGCAAGACCAGTAGTGGTTTCCGATGCGCATCTGGAGGCATTCTGTAATCTGTGGACCTTCAAAGTATTGATGAAACACAGAAATTGCATCGCGATTGAATACAACATTCACCATGCGCACTTTCCTCCATGGGAGTAATGTCTCAAACAGTCTACGCTTTGATCGTTCCCTGCAAGACCAGTAGTACTTTCCGATGCACATCGCGAGGCATTCTGTAAACTGTGGACCTTTAAAGTGTTGATGAAACACAGTAAATGCATCGGGATTGAATACAACAGTCACCATGCGCACTTTCGTCCATGGGAGTAATACCTCAAAGGGTTTACGCTTTGATCATTCCCTGGAAGACCAGTAGCAGTCTCCGATGAACATCTGGGGGCATTCTGTAATGTGTGGACTATCAGAGTGTTGATGAAACACAGAAATTTCATCAGGATTGAGTACAACAGTCACCATGCGCACTTTACTCCAAGGGAGTAATGTCTCAAACAGTTTACGCTTTGATCATTCCCTGGAAGACCAGTAGTATTTTCCGATGCACATCTGGAGGCATTCTGAAATCTGTGGACCTTCAAAGTGTTGATGAAACACAGAAATTGAATCGGGATTTAATACAACAGTCACCATGCGCATTTTCCTCTATGGGAGTAATGTCTCAAACAGTCTACGCTTTGATCGTTCCCTGGAAGACAAGTAGTAGTTTCCGATGCACATCTGGTATCATTCTGTAATCTGTGGACTATCAGAGTGTTGAAGAAACACAGAAATTGCTTCGGAATTGAATACAACAGTCACCATTCGCTCTTTCCTCCATGCGAGTAATGTCTCAAACAGTCTACGCTTTGATCGTTCCCTGCAAGACCAGTAGTAGTTTCCGATGCACATCTGGAGGCATTCTGTAATCTGTGGACCTTCAAATTGTTATGAAACACAGAAATTGCATCGGGATTCAGTACAACAGTCACCATGCACACATACCTCCATGAGAGTAATGTCTCTAACAGTCTACTCTTGGATCGTTCCCTGCAAGACCACTAGAAGTTTCCGATGCACATCTGGAGGCATTCTGTAATCTGTGGACCTTCAAAGTATTGATGAAACACAGAGATTGCCTCGGGATTGAATAAAACAGTCGTCATGCGCATTTTCCTCCATGGGAGTAATGTCTCAAACAGTCTACGCTTTGATCGTTCCCTTTAAGACCAGTAGTAGTTTCCGATTCACATCTCGAGGCATTCTGTAATCTGTAAACTATCAGAGTATTGTTCAAACACAGAAATTGCATCGGGATTGAATGCAACAGTCACCATGCGCACTTTCTTCCATGGGAATAGTGTCTCAAACAGTCTTCGCTCTGATCGTTCCCTGGAAGACCAGTAGTAGTTTCCGATGCACATCTGTGGGCATCCTGTAATTTGTGGACTATCAGAGTGTTGATGAAACACAGAAATTGGATCGGGATTGAATACAACAGTCACCATGCGCACTTTCCTCCATGGGAGTAAAGTCTCAAACAGTCTACGTATTGATCGTTCCCTGCAAGACCAGTAGTAGTTTCCGATGCACATCTGGAGGCATTCTGTAATCTGTGGACCTTCAATGTGTGATGAAACACAGAAATTGCATAGGGATTAAATACAACAGTCACCATTCGCACTTTCCTCCATCGGAGAAATTTCTCAAAGAGTCTACGCTTTGATCGTTCCCTGGAAGACCAATAGTAGCTTCCGATGCACATCTGCAGGCATTCTATAATCTGTGGACTATCAGAGTGTTGAAGAAACACAGAAATTGCTTCGGGATTGAATGCAACAGTCACCATGCGCACTTTCTTCCATGGGAGTAATGTCTCAAACAGTTTACGCTTTGATCGTTCCCTGGAAGACCAGTAGCAGTTTCCGATGCACATCTGTTGGCATTCTGTAATCTGTGGACTCTCAGAGTGTTGATGAAACACAGAAATTGCATCAGGATTGAATACAACAGTCACCGTGTTCACTTTCATCCATCCGAGTAATGTCTCAAACAATCTACGATTTCATCATTCCCTGCAAGACCAGTAGTAGTTTTCAATGCACATCTGGAGGCATTCTGTAATCTGTGGACCTTCCAAGTGTTGATGAAACACAGAAATTGAATAGGGATTGAATACAACAGTCTCCATGCGCACTTTCCTCCATGGGAGTAATGTCTCAATCAGTCTACGATTTGATCGTTGCCTTCAAGACCAGTAGTAGTTTCCGATCCTCATCTGGAATCATTCTGTAATCTGTTTACCTTCAAAGTGTTGATGAAACACAGAAATTGCCGCGGGATTGAATACAACAGTCAACATGCGCACTTTCCTCCATGGGAGTAATGTCTCAAACAGTCTACGCTTTGATCGTTTCCTGAAGGACCAGTAGTAGTTTCCGATGCACATCTGGAGGCATTTTGTAATCTGTGGACCTTCAAAGTGTTGATGAAACACAGAAATTGAATCGGGATTGAATACAACAGTCACCATGCGCACATTCCTCCATGGGAGTAATGTCTCAATCAGTCTATGTCTTGATCGTTGCCTGGAAGACCAGTAGTAGTTTCCGACGAACATCTGGGGGCATTCTGCAATGTGTGGACCATCGGAGTGTTGATGAAACACAGAAATTGCATAAGGATTGAGTACAACAGTCACCATGCGCACTTTTCACCATGGGAATAATGTCTTAAACAGTCTACGCTTTGATCGTTCCCAGGAAGACCAGTAGTACTTTCCGAGGCACATCTGGAGGCATTCTGTCATCTGTGGACTATCAGAGTGTTGATGAAACACAGTAATTGCATCGGGATTGAATACAACAGTCACCATGCGCACTTTCCTCCATGGGAGTAATGTCTCAATCAGTCTACACTTTGATCGTTCCCTGCATGACCAGTAGTAGTTTCCGATGCACATCTGGAGGCATTCTGTAATCTGTGGACCTTCAAGGTGTTGATGAAACTCAGAAATTGTATCGGGATTGAATACAACAGTCACCATGCGCACTTTCTTGCATGAGAGTAATGTCTCAATCAGTCTACACTTTGATCGTTCCCTGCATGACCAGTAGTAGTTTCCGATGCACATCTGGAGGCATTCTGTAATCTGTGGACCTTCAAGGTGTTGATGAAACTCAGAAATTGTATCGGGATTGAATACAACACACCCCATGTGCACTTTCCTCCATGGCAGTAATCTCTCAATCAGTCTACGCTTTGATCGTTCCCTGGAAGACCAGTAGTAGTTTCCGATGCACATCTGGAGGCAGTCTGTAATCTGTGGATCTTCAAAGTGTTGATGATACACAGAAATTGCCTCGGGATTGAATACAACAGTCATCATGCGCATTTTCCTCCATGTGAGTAATGTCTCAAACAGTCTACGCTTTGATCGTTCCCTTTAAGATCAGTAGTAGTTTCCGATGCACATCTGGAGGCATTCTGTAATGTGTGGACTATCAGAGTGTTGATGAAACACAGAAAGTGCATCGGGATTGAATACAAAAGTCACCATGCACACCTCCCTGCATGGGAGTAATTTCTCAAACAGTTTACGCTTTCATCGTTCCCTGGAAGACCTGTATAGTTTCCGATGCACATATGGGGGCATTCAGTAATCTGTGGTCTATCAGAGTGTTGATGAAACACAGATATTTCCATCGGGAGTGAATACAACAGTCACCATGTGCACTTTCCTCCATGGGGGTAATGCCTCAAACTATCTACGGTTTGATCGTTCCCTGGAAGACAAGTAGTAGTTTACGACTCACATCTGGTGTCATTCTCATATCTGTGGACTTTCAGAGTGTTGATGAAACACAGAAATTGCATCGGGATTGAATACAACAGTCACCATTCGCAGTTTCCTCCATGGGAGTAATGTCTCAAACAGTCTACGCTTTGATCGTTCAATGCAAGACTAATGGTAGTTTCCGATGCACATCTGGAGGCATTCTGTAATCTGTTTACCTTCAAATTGTTGATGAAACACAGAAATTGTCTCGGAATTGAATACAACAGTCATCATGCGCATTTTCCTCCATGGGAGTAATGTCTCAATCAGTCTACGCTTTGATCGTTCCCTGCAAGACCAGTAGTAGTTTCCGATGCACATCTGGAGGCATTCTGTAATCTGTGGACCTTCAATGTGTGATGAAACACAGAAATTGCATAGGGATTAAATACAACAGTCACCATTCGCACTTTCCTCCATCGGAGAAATTTCTCAAAGAGTCTACGCTTTGATCGTTCCCTGGAAGACCAATAGTAGCTTCCGATGCACATCTGCAGGCATTCTATAATCTGTGGACTATCAGAGTGTTGAAGAAACACAGAAATTGCTTCGGGATTGAATGCAACAGTCACCATGCGCACTTTCTTCCATGGGAGTAATGTCTCAAACAGTTTACGCTTTGATCGTTCCCTGGAAGACCAGTAGCAGTTTCCGATGCACATCTGTTGGCATTCTGTAATCTGTGGACTCTCAGAGTGTTGATGAAACACAGAAATTGCATCAGGATTGAATACAACAGTCACCGTGTTCACTTTCATCCATCCGAGTAATGTCTCAAACAATCTACGATTTCATCATTCCCTGCAAGACCAGTAGTAGTTTTCAATGCACATCTGGAGGCATTCTGTAATCTGTGGACCTTCCAAGTGTTGATGAAACACAGAAATTGAATAGGGATTGAATACAACAGTCTCCATGCGCACTTTCCTCCATGGGAGTAATGTCTCAATCAGTCTACGATTTGATCGTTGCCTTCAAGACCAGTAGTAGTTTCCGATCCTCATCTGGAATCATTCTGTAATCTGTTTACCTTCAAAGTGTTGATGAAACACAGAAATTGCCGCGGGATTGAATACAACAGTCAACATGCGCACTTTCCTCCATGGGAGTAATGTCTCAAACAGTCTACGCTTTGATCGTTTCCTGAAGGACCAGTAGTAGTTTCCGATGCACATCTGGAGGCATTTTGTAATCTGTGGACCTTCAAAGTGTTGATGAAACACAGAAATTGAATCGGGATTGAATACAACAGTCACCATGCGCACATTCCTCCATGGGAGTAATGTCTCAATCAGTCTATGTCTTGATCGTTGCCTGGAAGACCAGTAGTAGTTTCCGACGAACATCTGGGGGCATTCTGCAATGTGTGGACCATCGGAGTGTTGATGAAACACAGAAATTGCATAAGGATTGAGTACAACAGTCACCATGCGCACTTTTCACCATGGGAATAATGTCTTAAACAGTCTACGCTTTGATCGTTCCCAGGAAGACCAGTAGTACTTTCCGAGGCACATCTGGAGGCATTCTGTCATCTGTGGACTATCAGAGTGTATATGAAACACAGTAATTGCATCGGGATTGAATACAACAGTCACCATGCGCACTTTCCTCCATGGGAGTAATGTCTCAATCAGTCTACACTTTGATCGTTCCCTGCATGACCAGTAGTAGTTTCCGATGCACATCTGGAGGCATTCTGTAATCTGTGGACCTTCAAGGTGTTGATGAAACTCAGAAATTGTATCGGGATTGAATACAACAGTCACCATGCGCACTTTCTTGCATGAGAGTAATGTCTCAATCAGTCTACACTTTGATCGTTCCCTGCATGACCAGTAGTAGTTTCCGATGCACATCTGGAGGCATTCTGTAATCTGTGGACCTTCAAGGTGTTGATGAAACTCAGAAATTGTATCGGGATTGAATACAACACACCCCATGTGCACTTTCCTCCATGGCAGTAATCTCTCAATCAGTCTACGCTTTGATCGTTCCCTGGAAGACCAGTAGTAGTTTCCGATGCACATCTGGAGGCAGTCTGTAATCTGTGGATCTTCAAAGTGTTGATGATACACAGAAATTGCCTCGGGATTGAATACAACAGTCATCATGCGCATTTTCCTCCATGTGAGTAATGTCTCAAACAGTCTACGCTTTGATCGTTCCCTTTAAGATCAGTAGTAGTTTCCGATGCACATCTGGAGGCATTCTGTAATGTGTGGACTATCAGAGTGTTGATAAAACACAGAAAGTGCATCGGGATTGAATACAAAAGTCACCATGCACACCTCCCTGCATGGGAGTAATTTCTCAAACAGTTTACGCTTTCATCGTTCCCTGGAAGACCTGTATAGTTTCCGATGCACATATGGGGGCATTCAGTAATCTGTGGTCTATCAGAGTGTTGATGAAACACAGATATTTCCATCGGGAGTGAATACAACAGTCACCATGTGCACTTTCCTCCATGGGGGTAATGCCTCAAACTATCTACGGTTTGATCGTTCCCTGGAAGACAAGTAGTAGTTTACGACTCACATCTGGTGTCATTCTCATATCTGTGGACTTTCAGAGTGTTGATGAAACACAGAAATTGCATCGGGATTGAATACAACAGTCACCATTCGCAGTTTCCTCCATGGGAGTAATGTCTCAAACAGTCTACGCTTTGATCGTTCAATGCAAGACTAATGGTAGTTTCCGATGCACATCTGGAGGCATTCTGTAATCTGTTTACCTTCAAATTGTTGATGAAACACAGAAATTGTCTCGGAATTGAATACAACAGTCATCATGCGCATTTTCCTCCATGGGAGTAATGTCTCAATCAGTCTACGCTTTGATCGTTCAATGGAAGACCAGTAGTAGTTTCCGATGCACATCTGGAGGCATTCTGTAATCTGTGGAACTTCAAAATGTTTATGAAACACAGAAATTGCATCGGGATTCAGAACAACAGTCACCAGCACACTTTCCTCCATGGGAGTAATGTCTCTAACAGTCTACTCTTGGATCGTTCCCTGCAAGACCACTAGAAGCTTCCGATGCACATCTGGAGGCATTCTGTAATCTGTGGACCTTCAAAGTGTTGATGAAACACAGAAATTGCCTCGAGATTGAATAAAACAGTCGTCATGCGCATTTTCCTCCATGGGAGTAATGTCTCAAACAGTCTACGCTTTGATCGTTCCCTGGAAGGCCAGTAGTCGTTTCCGATTCACATCAGGAGGCATTCTGTAATCTGTAAACTATCAGAGTATTGTTCAAACACAGAAATTGCATCGGGATTGAATGCAACAGTCACCATGCGCACTTTCTTCCATGGGAGTAATGTCTCAAACAGTTTACGCTTTGATCGTTCCCTGGAAGACCAGTAGTATTTTCCGATGAACATCTGTGGACATTCTATAATCTGTGGACTATCAGAGTGTTGATGAAACACAGAAAATGCATCGGGATTGAATACAACAGTCACCATGCGCACATTCCTCCTTGGGAGTAATGATTCAAAATGCTTACTATTTGATCGTTCCCTGGAAGACCAGTAGCGGTTTCCAATGCACATCTGGGGGCATTCTGTAATCTGTGGACTATCAGAGTGTTGATGGAACACAGAAAATGCATCGGGATTGAATACAACAGTCACCATGCGCACTTTCCTCCTTGGGAGTAATGATTCAAAATGCTTACTATTTGATCGTTCCCTGGAAGACCAGTAGTAGTTTCCGATGCACATCTGGAGGCATTCTGTAATCTGTTTACCTTCAAAGTGTTGATGAAACACAGAAATTGCCGCGGGATTGGATGCAACAGTCACCATGCGCACATTCCTCCATTAGAGTAATGTCTCAATCAGTCTACCTCTTGATCGTTTCCTGGAAGGCAAGTAGTAGTTTCCGATGCACATCTGGTGTCATTCTGTAATCTGTGGACTATCAGAGTGTTGATGAAACACAGAAATTGAATCGGGATTGAATACAACAGTCACCATGCGCACATTCCTCCATGGGAGTAATGTCTCAATCAGTCTACGTCTTGATCGTTCCCTGGAAGGCAAGTAGTAGTTTCCGACGCACATCTGGTGTCATTCTGTAATCTGTGGACTATCAGAGTGTTGATGAAACACAGATATTGCATCGAAATTGAATACAACAGTCACCATGCGCACTTTCCTCCATGGGACTAATGTCTCAAACAGTTTACGCTTTGATCATTCCCTGGAAGACCAGTAGTAGTTTCCGACGAACATCTGGGGGCATTCTGTAATGTGTGGACCATCAGAGTGCTGATGAAACACAGAAATTGTATAATGATTGAGTACAACCGTCACCATGCGCACTTTCCTCCATGGGAGTAATGTCTCAAACAGTTTACGCTTTGATCGTTCCCTTGAAGACGAGTAGTAGTTTCCGATGCACATCTGGGGACATTCTGTAATGTGTGGACTATCAGAGTGTTGATGAAACACTGAAATTGCATCGGGATTGAATACAACAGTCACCATGCGCACTTTCCTCCATGGGAGTAATGTCTCATACAGTCTACGCTTTGATCGTTCCCTGGAAGACCAGTAGTAGTTTCCGATGCACATCTGGAGGCAGTCTGTAATCTGTGGATCTTCAAAGTGTTGATGATACACAGAAATTGCCTCGGGATTGAATACAACAGTCATCATGCGCATTTTCCTCCATGTGAGTAATGTCTCAAACAGTCTACGCTTTGATCGTTCCCTTTAAGATCAGTACTAGTTTCCGATGCACATCTGGAGGCATTCTGTAATGTGTGGACTATCAGAGTGTTGATGAAACACAGAAAGTGCTTCGGGATTGAATACAAAAGTCACCATGCGCACCTCCCTGCATGGGAGTACTTTCTCAAACAGTTTACGCTTTCATCGTTCCCTGGAAGACCTGTATAGTTTCCGATGCACATATGGGGGCATTCAGTAATCTGTGGTCTATCAGAGTGTTGATGAAACACAGAAATTCCATCGGGAGTGAATACAACAGTCACCATGTGCACTTTCCTCCATGGGAGTAATGCCTCAAACTGTCTACGCTTTGATCGTTCCCTGGAAGACCAGTAGTAGTTTCCGATGCACATCTGGAGGCATTCTGTAATCTGTGGACCTTCAAAATGTTTATGAAACACAGAAATTACATCGGGATTCAGAACAACAGTCACCATGCACACTTTCCTCCATGGGAGTAATGTCTCTAACAGTCTACTCTTGGATCGTTCCCTGCAAGACCACTAGAAGTTTCCGATGCACATGTGGAGGCATTCTGTAATCTGTGGACCTTCAAAGTGTTGATGAAACACAGAAATTGCCTCGGGATTGAATAAAACAGTCGTCATGCGCATTTTCCTCCATGGGAGTAATGTCTCAAACAGTCTACGCTTTGATCGTTCCCTGGAAGGCCAGTAGTCGTTTCCGATTCACATCAGGAGGCATTCTGTAATCTGTAAACTATCAGAGTATTGTTCAAACACAGAAATGGCATCGGGATTGAATGCAACAGTCACCATGCGCACTTTCTTCCATGGGAGTAATGTCTCAAACAGTTTACGCTTTGATCGTTCCCTGGAAGACCAGTAGTATTTTCCGATGCACATCTGTGGACATTCTATAATCTGTGGACTATCAGAGTGTTGATGAAACACAGAAAATGCATCGGGATTGAATACAACAGTCACCATGCGCACTTTCCTCCTTGGGAGTAATGATTCAAAATGCTTACTATTTGATCGTTCCCTGGAAGACCAGTAGCAGTTTCCAATGCACATCTGGGGGCATTCTGTAATCTGTGGACTATCAGAGTGTTGATGGAACACAGAAATTGCATCAGGATTGAATACAACAGTCACCGTGTTCACTTTCCTCCATGGGAGTAATGTCTCAAACAATCTACGCTTTCATCATTCCCTGCAAGACCAGTAGTAGTTTCCGATGCACATCTGGAGGCATTCTGTAATCTGTTTACCTTCAAAGTGTTGATGAAACACAGAAATTGCCGCGGGATTGAATACAACAGTCACCATACGCACTTTCCTTCATGGGAGTAATGTCTCAAACAGTCTACGCTTTGATCGTTTCCTGGAGGACCAGTAGTAGTTTCCGATGCACACCTGGAGGCATTATGTAATCTGTGGACCTTCAAAGTGTTGATGAAACACAGAAATTGAATCGGAATTGAATACAACAGTCACCATGCGCACATTCCTCCATTAGAGTAATGTCTCAATCAGTCTACCTCTTGATCGTTTCCTGGAAGGCAAGTAGTAGTTTCCGATGCACATCTGGTGTCATTCTGTAATCTGTGGACTATCAGAGTGTTGATGAAACACAAAAATTGAATCGGGATTGAATACAACAGTCACCATGCGCACTTTCCTCCATGGGAGTAATGTCTCAAACAGTCTACGCTTTGATCGTTGCCTGCAAGACCAGTAGCAGTTTCCGATGCACATCTGGAGGCATTCTGTAATCTGTTTACCTTCAAAGTGTTGATGAAACACAGAAATTGCCGCGGGATTGGATACAACAGTCACCATGCGCACTTTCCTCCATGGGAGTAATGTCTCAAACAGTCTACGCTTTGATCGTTTCCTGGAGGACCAGTAGTAGTTTCCGATGCACATCTGGAGGCATTTTGTAATCTGTGGACCTTCAAAGTGTTGATGAGACACAGAAATTGAATCGGGATTGAATACAACAGTCACCATGCGCACATTCCTCCATGGGAGTAATGTCTCAATCAGTCTACGTCTTGATCGTTCCCTGGAAGGCAAGTAGTAGTTTCCGACGCACATCTGGTGTCATTCTGTAATCTGTGGACTATCAGAGTGTTGATGAAACACAAAAATTGAATCGGGATTGAATACAACAGTCACCATGCGCACTTTCCTCCATGGGAGTAATGTCTCAAACAGTCTACGCTTTGATCGTTGCCTGCAAGACCAGTAGCAGTTTCCGATGCACATCTGGAGGCATTCTGTAATCTGTTTACCTTCAAAGTGTTGATGAAACACAGAAATTGCCGCGGGATTGGATACAACAGTCACCATGCGCACTTTCCTCCATGGGAGTAATGTCTCAAACAGTCTACGCTTTGATCGTTTCCTGGAGGACCAGTAGTAGTTTCCGATGCACATATGGGGGCATTCAGTAATCTGTGGTCTATCAGAGTGTTGATGAAACACAGAAATTCCATCGGGAGTGAATACAACAGTCACCATGTGCACTTTCCTCCATGGGAGTAATGCCTCAAACTGTCTACGCTTTGATCGTTCCCTGGAAGACAAGTAGTAGTTTACGACTCACATCTGGTGTCATTCTGATATCTGTGGACTTTCAGAGTGTTGATGAAACACAGAAATTGCATCGGGATTGAATACAACAGTCACCATTCGCAGTTTCCTCCATGGGAGTAATGTCTCAAACAGTCTACGCTTTGATCGTTCAATGCAAGACTAGTGGTAGTGTCCGATGCACATCTGGAGGCATTCTGTAATCTGTTTACCTTTCAAAGTGTTGATGAAACACAGAAATTGTCTCGGAATTGAATACAACAGTCATCATGCGCATTTTCCTCCATGGGAGTAATGTCTCAATCAGTCTACGCTTTGATCGTTCCCTGGAAGACCAGTAGTAGTTTCCGATGCACATCTGGAGGCATTCTGTAATCTGTGGACCTTCAAAATGTTTATGAAACACAGAAATTACATCGGGATTCAGAACAACAGTCACCATGCACACTTTCCTCCATGGGAGTAATGTCTCTAACAGTCTACTCTTGGATCGTTCCCTGCAAGACCACTAGAAGTTTCCGATGCACATGTGGAGGCATTCTGTAATCTGTGGACCTTCAAAGTGTTGATGAAACACAGAAATTGCCTCGGGATTGAATAAAACAGTCGTCATGCGCATTTTCCTCCATGGGAGTAATGTCTCAAACAGTCTACGCTTTGATCGTTCCCTGGAAGGCCAGTAGTCGTTTCCGATTCACATCAGGAGGCATTCTGTAATCTGTAAACTATCAGAGTATTGTTCAAACACAGAAATGGCATCGGGATTGAATGCAACAGTCACCATGCGCACTTTCTTCCATGGGAGTAATGTCTCAAACAGTTTACGCTTTGATCGTTCCCTGGAAGACCAGTAGTATTTTCCGATGCACATCTGTGGACATTCTATAATCTGTGGACTATCAGAGTGTTGATGAAACACAGAAAATGCATCGGGATTGAATACAACAGTCACCATGCGCACTTTCCTCCTTGGGAGTAATGATTCAAAATGCTTACTATTTGATCGTTCCCTGGAAGACCAGTAGCAGTTTCCAATGCACATCTGGGGGCATTCTGTAATCTGTGGACTATCAGAGTGTTGATGGAACACAGAAATTGCATCAGGATTGAATACAACAGTCACCGTGTTCACTTTCCTCCATGGGAGTAATGTCTCAAACAATCTACGCTTTCATCATTCCCTGCAAGACCAGTAGTAGTTTCCGATGCACATCTGGAGGCATTCTGTAATCTGTTTACCTTCAAAGTGTTGATGAAACACAGAAATTGCCGCGGGATTGAATACAACAGTCACCATACGCACTTTCCTTCATGGGAGTAATGTCTCAAACAGTCTACGCTTTGATCGTTTCCTGGAGGACCAGTAGTAGTTTCCGATGCACACCTGGAGGCATTATGTAATCTGTGGACCTTCAAAGTGTTGATGAAACACAGAAATTGAATCGGAATTGAATACAACAGTCACCATGCGCACATTCCTCCATTAGAGTAATGTCTCAATCAGTCTACCTCTTGATCGTTTCCTGGAAGGCAAGTAGTAGTTTCCGATGCACATCTGGTGTCATTCTGTAATCTGTGGACTATCAGAGTGTTGATGAAACACAGAAATTGCATCGAAATTGAATACAACAGTCACCATGCGCACTTTCCTCCATGGGACTAATGTCTCAAACAGTTTACGCTTTGGTCATTCCCTGGAAGACCAGTAGTAGTTTCCGACAAACATCTGGGGGCATTCTGTAATGTGTGGACCATCAGAGTGCTGATGAAACACAGAAATTGTATAATGATTGAGTACAACAGTCACCATGCGCACTTTCCTCCATGGGAGTAATGTCTCAAACAGTTTACGCTTTGATCGTTCCCTTGAAGACGAGTAGTAGTTTCCGATGCACATCTGGGGACATTCTGTAATGTGTGGACTATCAGAGTGTTGATGAAACACTGAAATTGCATCGGGATTGAATACAACAGTCACCATGCGCACTTTCCTCCATGGGAGTAATGTCTCATACAGTCTACGCTTTGATCGTTCCCTGGAAGACCAGTAGTAGTTTCCGAGGCACATCTGGAGGCATTCTGCATCTGTGGACTATCAGAGTGTTGATGAAACACAGTAATTGCATCGGGATTGAATACAACAGTCACCATGCGCACTTTCCTCCATGGGAGTAATGTCTCAATCAGTCTACACTTTGATCGTTCCCTGCATGACCAGTAGTAGTTTCCGATGCACATCTGGAGGCATTCTGTAATCTGTGGACCTTCAAGGTGTTGATGAAACTCAGAAATTGTATCGGGATTGAATACAACAGTCACCATGCGCACTTTCTTGCATGAGAGTAATGTCTCAATCAGTCTACACTTTGATCGTTCCCTGCATGACCAGTAGTAGTTTCCGATGCACATCTGGAGGCATTCTGTAATCTGTGGACCTTCAAGGTGTTGATGAAACTCAGAAATTGTATCGGGATTGAATACAACACACCCCATGTGCACTTTCCTCCATGGGAGTAATCTCTCAATCAGTCTACGCTTTGATCGTTCCCTGGAAGACCAGTAGTAGTTTCCGATGCACATCTGGAGGCAGTCTGTAATCTGTGGATCTTCAAAGTGTTGATGATACACAGAAATTGCCTCGGGATTGAATACAACAGTCATCATGCGCATTTTCCTCCATGTGAGTAATGTCTCAAACAGTCTACGCTTTGATCGTTCCCTTTAAGATCAGTAGTAGTTTCCGATGCACATCTGGAGGCATTCTGTAATGTGTGGACTATCAGAGTGTTGATGAAACACAGGAAGTGCATCGGGATTGAATACAAAAGTCACCATGCACACCTCCCTGCATGGGAGTAATTTCTCAAACAGTTTACGCTTTCATCGTTCCCTGGAAGACCTGTATAGTTTCCGATGCACATATGGGGGCATTCAGTAATCTGTGGTCTATCAGAGTGTTGATGAAACACAGAAATTCCATCGGGAGTGAATACAACAGTCACCATGTGCACTTTCCTCCATGGGGGTAATGCCTCAAACTATCTACGGTTTGATCGTTCCCTGGAAGACAAGTAGTAGTTTACGACTCACATCTGGTGTCATTCTCATATCTGTGGACTTTCAGAGTGTTGATGAAACACAGAAATTGCCTCGGGATTGAATACAACAGTCACCATGCGCACTTTCCTCCATGGGAGTAATGTCTCTATCAGTCTACGCTTTGATCGTTTCCTGGAAGACCAGTAGTAGTTTCTGATGCATCTGGAGGCATTCTGTAATCTGTGGATCTTCAAAGTGTTGATGATACACAGAAATTGCCTCGGGATTGAATACAACAGTCATCATGCGCATTTTCCTCCATGTGAGTAATGTCTCAAACAGTCTACGCTTTGATCGTTCCCTTTAAGATCAGTACTAGTTTCCGATGCACATCTGGAGGCATTCTGTAATGTGTGGACTATCAGAGTGTTGATGAAACACAGAAAGTGCTTCGGGATTGAATACAAAAGTCACCATGCGCACCTCCCTGCATGGGAGTACTTTCTCAAACAGTTTACGCTTTCATCGTTCCCTGGAAGACCTGTATAGTTTCCGATGCACATATGGGGGCATTCAGTAATCTGTGGTCTATCAGAGTGTTGATGAAACACAGAAATTCCATCGGGAGTGAATACAACAGTCACCATGTGCACTTTCCTCCATGGGAGTAATGCCTCAAACTGTCTACGCTTTGATCGTTCCCTGGAAGACAAGTAGTAGTTTACGACTCACATCTGGTGTCATTCTGATATCTGTGGACTTTCAGAGTGTTGATGAAACACAGAAATTGCATCGGGATTGAATACAACAGTCACCATTCGCAGTTTCCTCCATGGGAGTAATGTCTCAAACAGTCTACGCTTTGATCGTTCAATGCAAGACTAGTGGTAGTGTCCGATGCACATCTGGAGGCATTCTGTAATCTGTTTACCTTCAAAGTGTTGATGAAACACAGAAATTGTTTCGGAATTGAATACAACAGTCATCATGCGCATTTTCCTCCATGGGAGTAATGTCTCAATCAGTCTACGCTTTGATCGTTCCCTGGAAGACCAGTAGTAGTTTCCGATGCACATCTGGAGGCATTCTGTAATCTGTGGACCTTCAAAATGTTTATGAAACACAGAAATTACATCGGGATTCAGAACAACAGTCACCATGCACACTTTCCTCCATGGGAGTAATGTCTCTAACAGTCTACTCTTGGATCGTTCCCTGCAAGACCACTAGAAGTTTCCGATGCACATGTGGAGGCATTCTGTAATCTGTGGACCTTCAAAGTGTTGATGAAACACAGAAATTGCCTCGGGATTGAATAAAACAGTCGTCATGCGCATTTTCCTCCATGGGAGTAATGTCTCAAACAGTCTACGCTTTGATCGTTCCCTGGAAGGCCAGTAGTCGTTTCCGATTCACATCAGGAGGCATTCTGTAATCTGTAAACTATCAGAGTATTGTTCAAACACAGAAATGGCATCGGGATTGAATGCAACAGTCACCATGCGCACTTTCTTCCATGGGAGTAATGTCTCAAACAGTTTACGCTTTGATCGTTCCCTGGAAGACCAGTAGTATTTTCCGATGCACATCTGTGGACATTCTATAATCTGTGGACTATCAGAGTGTTGATGAAACACAGAAAATGCATCGGGATTGAATACAACAGTCACCATGCGCACTTTCCTCCTTGGGAGTAATGATTCAAAATGCTTACTATTTGATCGTTCCCTGGAAGACCAGTAGCAGTTTCCAATGCACATCTGGGGGCATTCTGTAATCTGTGGACTATCAGAGTGTTGATGGAACACAGAAATTGCATCAGGATTGAATACAACAGTCACCGTGTTCACTTTCCTCCATGGGAGTAATGTCTCAAACAATCTACGCTTTCATCATTCCCTGCAAGACCAGTAGTAGTTTCCGATGCACATCTGGAGGCATTCTGTAATCTGTTTACCTTCAAAGTGTTGATGAAACACAGAAATTGCCGCGGGATTGAATACAACAGTCACCATACGCACTTTCCTTCATGGGAGTAATGTCTCAAACAGTCTACGCTTTGATCGTTTCCTGGAGGACCAGTAGTAGTTTCCGATGCACACCTGGAGGCATTATGTAATCTGTGGACCTTCAAAGTGTTGATGAAACACAGAAATTGAATCGGAATTGAATACAACAGTCACCATGCGCACATTCCTCCATTAGAGTAATGTCTCAATCAGTCTACCTCTTGATCGTTTCCTGGAAGGCAAGTAGTAGTTTCCGATGCACATCTGGTGTCATTCTGTAATCTGTGGACTATCAGAGTGTTGATGAAACACAAAAATTGAATCGGGATTGAATACAACAGTCACCATGCGCACTTTCCTCCATGGGAGTAATGTCTCAAACAGTCTACGCTTTGATCGTTGCCTGCAAGACCAGTAGCAGTTTCCGATGCACATCTGGAGGCATTCTGTAATCTGTTTACCTTCAAAGTGTTGATGAAACACAGAAATTGCCGCGGGATTGGATACAACAGTCACCATGCGCACTTTCCTCCATGGGAGTAATGTCTCAAACAGTCTACGCTTTGATCGTTTCCTGGAGGACCAGTAGTAGTTTCCGATGCACATCTGGAGGCATTTTGTAATCTGTGGACCTTCAAAGTGTTGATGAGACACAGAAATTGAATCGGGATTGAATACAACAGTCACCATGCGCACATTCCTCCATGGGAGTAATGTCTCAATCAGTCTACGTCTTGATCGTTCCCTGGAAGGCAAGTAGTAGTTTCCGACGCACATCTAGTGTCATTCTGTAATCTGTGGACTATCAGAGTGTTGATGAAACACAGAAATTGCATCGAAATTGAATACAACAGTCACCATGCGCACTTTCCTCCATGGGACTAATGTCTCAAACAGTTTACGCTTTGGTCATTCCCTGGAAGACCAGTAGTAGTTTCCGACGAACATCTGGGGGCATTCTGTAATGTGTGGACCATCAGAGTGCTGATGAAACACAGAAATTGTATAATGATTGAGTACAACAGTCACCATGCGCACTTTCCTCCATGGGAGTAATGTCTCAAACAGTTTACGCTTTGATCGTTCCCTTGAAGACGAGTAGTAGTTTCCGATGCACATCTGGGGACATTCTGTAATGTGTGGACTATCAGAGTGTTGATGAAACACTGAAATTGCATCGGGATTGAATACAACAGTCACCATGCGCACTTTCCTCCATGGGAGTAATGTCTCATACAGTCTACGCTTTGATCGTTCCCTGGAAGACCAGTAGTAGTTTCCGAGGCACATCTGGAGGCATTCTGCATCTGTGGACTATCAGAGTGTTGATGAAACACAGTAATTGCATCGGGATTGAATACAACAGTCACCATGCGCACTTTCCTCCATGGGAGTAATGTCTCAATCAGTCTACACTTTGATCGTTCCCTGCATGACCAGTAGTAGTTTCCGATGCACATCTGGAGGCATTCTGTAATCTGTGGACCTTCAAGGTGTTGATGAAACTCAGAAATTGTATCGGGATTGAATACAACAGTCACCATGCGCACTTTCTTGCATGAGAGTAATGTCTCAATCAGTCTACACTTTGATCGTTCCCTGCATGACCAGTAGTAGTTTCCGATGCACATCTGGAGGCATTCTGTAATCTGTGGACCTTCAAGGTGTTGATGAAACTCAGAAATTGTATCGGGATTGAATACAACACACCCCATGTGCACTTTCCTCCATGGGAGTAATCTCTCAATCAGTCTACGCTTTGATCGTTCCCTGGAAGACCAGTAGTAGTTTCCGATGCACATCTGGAGGCAGTCTGTAATCTGTGGATCTTCAAAGTGTTGATGATACACAGAAATTGCCTCGGGATTGAATACAACAGTCATCATGCGCATTTTCCTCCATGTGAGTAATGTCTCAAACAGTCTACGCTTTGATCGTTCCCTTTAAGAGCAGTAGTAGTTTCCGATGCACATCTGGAGGCATTCTGTAATGTGTGGACTATCAGAGTGTTGATGAAACACAGAAAGTGCATCGGGATTGAATACAAAAGTCACCATGCACACCTCCCTGCATGGGAGTAATTTCTCAAACAGTTTACGCTTTCATCGTTCCCTGGAAGACCTGTATAGTTTCCGATGCACATATGGGGGCATTCAGTAATCTGTGGTCTATCAGAGTGTTGATGAAACACAGAAATTCCATCGGGAGTGAATACAACAGTCACCATGTGCACTTTCCTCCATGGGGGTAATGCCTCAAACTATCTACGGTTTGATCGTTCCCTGGAAGACAAGTAGTAGTTTACGACTCACATCTGGTGTCATTCTCATATCTGTGGACTTTCAGAGTGTTGATGAAACACAGAAATTGCATCGGGATTGAATACAACAGTCACCATTCGCAGTTTCCTCCATGGGAGTAATGTCTCAAACAGTCTACGCTTTGATCGTTCAATGCAAGACTAATGGTAGTTTCCGATGCACATCTGGAGGCATTCTGTAATCTGTTTACCTTCAAAGTGTTGATGAAACACAGAAATTGTCTCGGAATTGAATACAACAGTCATCATGCGCATTTTCCTCCATGGGAGTAATGTCTCAATCAGTCTACGCTTTGATCGTTCCCTGGAAGACCAGTAGTAGTTTCCGATGCACATCTGGAGGCATTCTGTAATCTGTGGACCTTCAAAATGTTTATGAAACACAGAAATTGCATCGGGATTCAGAACAACAGTCACCAGCACACTTTCCTCCATGGGAGTAATGTCTCTAACAGTCTACTCTTGGATCGTTCCCTGCAAGACCACTAGAAGCTTCCGATGCACATCTGGAGGCATTCTGTAATCTGTGGACCTTCAAAGTGTTGATGAAACACAGAAATTGCCTCGAGATTGAATAAAACAGTCGTCATGCGCATTTTCCTCCATGGGAGTAATGTCTCAAACAGTCTACGCTTTGATCGTTCCCTGGAAGGCCAGTAGTCGTTTCCGATTCACATCAGGAGGTATTCTGTAATCTGTAAACTATCAGAGTATTGTTCAAACACAGAAATTGCATCGGGATTGAATGCAACAGTCACCATGCGCACTTTCTTCCATGGGAGTAATGTCTCAAACAGTTTACGCTTTGATCGTTCCCTGGAAGACCAGTAGTATTTTCCGATGAACATCTGTGGACATTCTATAATCTGTGGACTATCAGAGTGTTGATGAAACACAGAAAATGCATCGGGATTGAATACAACAGTCACCATGCGCACTTTCCTCCTTGGGAGTAATGATTCAAAATGCTTACTATTTGATCGTTCCCTGGAAGACCAGTAGCAGTTTCCAATGCACATCTGGGGGCATTCTGTAATCTGTGGACTATCAGAGTGTTGATGGAACACAGAAAATGCATCGGGATTGAATACAACAGTCACCATGCGCACTTTCCTCCTTGGGAGTAATGATTCAAAATGCTTACTATTTGATCGTTCCCTGGAAGACCAGTAGTAGTTTCCGATGCACATCTGGAGGCATTCTGTAATCTGTTTACCTTCAAAGTGTTGATGAAACACAGAAATTGCCGCGGGATTGGATGCAACAGTCACCATGCGCACATTCCTCCATTAGAGTAATGTCTCAATCAGTCTACCACTTGATCGTTTCCTGGAAGGCAAGTAGTAGTTTCCGATGCACATCTGGTGTCATTCTGTAATCTGTGGACTATCAGAGTGTTGATGAAACACAGAAATTGAATCGGGATTGAATACAACAGTCACCATGCGCACATTCCTCCATGGGAGTAATGTCTCAATCAGTCTAGGTCTTGATCGTTCCCTGGAAGGCAAGTAGTAGTTTCCGACGCACATCTGGTGTCATTCTGTAATCTGTGGACTATCAGAGTGTTGATGAAACACAGAAATTGCATCGAAATTGAATACAACAGTCACCATGCGCACTTTCCTCCATGGGACTAATGTCTCAAACAGTTTACGCTTTGATCATTCCCTGGAAGACCAGTAGTAGTTTCCGACGAACATCTGGGGGCATTCTGTAATGTGTGGACCATCAGAGTGCTGATGAAACACAGAAATTGTATAATGATTGAGTACAACCGTCACCATGCGCACTTTCCTCCATGGGAGTAATGTCTCAAACAGTTTACGCTTTGATCGTTCCCTTGAAGACGAGTAGTAGTTTCCGATGCACATCTGGGGACATTCTGTAATGTGTGGACTATCAGAGTGTTGATGAAACACTGAAATTGCATCGGGATTGAATACAACAGTCACCATGCGCACTTTCCTCCATGGGAGTAATGTCTCATACAGTCTACGCTTTGATCGTTCCCTGGAAGACCAGTAGTAGTTTCCGATGCACATCTGGAGGCAGTCTGTAATCTGTGGATCTTCAAAGTGTTGATGATACACAGAAATTGCCTCGGGATTGAATACAACAGTCATCATGCGCATTTTCCTCCATGTGAGTAATGTCTCAAACAGTCTACGCTTTGATCGTTCCCTTTAAGATCAGTACTAGTTTCCGATGCACATCTGGAGGCATTCTGTAATGTGTGGACTATCAGAGTGTTGATGAAACACAGAAAGTGCTTCGGGATTGAATACAAAAGTCACCATGCGCACCTCCCTGCATGGGAGTACTTTCTCAAACAGTTTACGCTTTCATCGTTCCCTGGAAGACCTGTATAGTTTCCGATGCACATATGGGGGCATTCAGTAATCTGTGGTCTATCAGAGTGTTGATGAAACACAGAAATTCCATCGGGAGTGAATACAACAGTCACCATGTGCACTTTCCTCCATGGGAGTAATGCCTCAAACTGTCTACGCTTTGATCGTTCCCTGGAAGACAAGTAGTAGTTTACGACTCACATCTGGTGTCATTCTGTTATCTGTGGACTTTCAGAGTGTTGATGAAACACAGAAATTGCATCGGGATTGAATACAACAGTCACCATTCGCAGTTTCCTCCATGGGAGTAATGTCTCAAACAGTCTACGCTTTGATCGTTCAATGCAAGACTAGTGGTAGTGTCCGATGCACATCTGGAGGCATTCTGTAATCTGTTTACCTTCAAAGTGTTGATGAAACACAGAAATTGTCTCGGAATTGAATACAACAGTCATCATGCGCATTTTCCTCCATGGGAGTAATGTCTCAATCAGTCTACGCTTTGATCGTTCCCTGGAAGACCAGTAGTAGTTTCCGATGCACATCTGGAGGCATTCTGTAATCTGTGGACCTTCAAAATGTTTATGAAACACAGAAATTACATCGGGATTCAGAACAACAGTCACCATGCACACTTTCCTCCATGGGAGTAATGTCTCTAACAGTCTACTCTTGGATCGTTCCCTGCAAGACCACTAGAAGTTTCCGATGCACATGTGGAGGCATTCTGTAATCTGTGGACCTTCAAAGTGTTGATGAAACACAGAAATTGCCTCGGGATTGAATAAAACAGTCGTCATGCGCATTTTCCTCCATGGGAGTAATGTCTCAAACAGTCTACGCTTTGATCGTTCCCTGGAAGGCCAGTAGTCGTTTCCGATTCACATCAGGAGGCATTCTGTAATCTGTAAACTATCAGAGTATTGTTCAAACACAGAAATTGCATCGGGATTGAATGCAACAGTCACCATGCGCACTTTCTTCCATGGGAGTAATGTCTCAAACAGTTTACGCTTTGATCGTTCCCTGGAAGACCAGTAGTATTTTCCGATGCACATCTGTGGACATTCTATAGTCTGTGGACTATCAGAGTGTTGATGAAACACAGAAAATGCATCGGGATTGAATACAACAGTCACCATGCGCACTTTCCTCCTTGGGAGTAATGATTCAAAATGCTTACTATTTGATCGTTCCCTGGAAGACCAGTAGCAGTTTCCAATGCACATCTGAGGGCATTCTGTAATCTGTGGACTATCAGAGTGTTGATGGAACACAGAAATTGCATCAGGATTGAATACAACAGTCACCGTGTTCACTTTCCTCCATGGGAGTAATGTCTCAAACAATCTACGCTTTCATCATTCCCTGCAAGACCAGTAGTAGTTTCCGATGCACATCTGGAGGCATTCTGTAATCTGTTTACCTTCAAAGTGTTGATGAAACACAGAAATTGCCGCGGGATTGAATACAACAGTCACCATACGCACTTTCCTTCATGGGAGTAATGTCTCAAACAGTCTACGCTTTGATCGTTTCCTGGAGGACCAGTAGTAGTTTCCGATGCACACCTGGAGGCATTATGTAATCTGTGGACCTTCAAAGTGTTGATGAAACACAGAAATTGAATCGGAATTGAATACAACAGTCACCATGCGCACATTCCTCCATTAGAGTAATGTCTCAATCAGTCTACCTCTTGATCGTTTCCTGGAAGGCAAGTAGTAGTTTCCGATGCACATCTGGTGTCATTCTGTAATCTGTGGACTATCAGAGTGTTGATGAAACACAAAAATTGAATCGGGATTGAATACAACAGTCACCATGCGCACTTTCCTCCATGGGAGTAATGTCTCAAACAGTCTACGCTTTGATCGTTGCCTGCAAGACCAGTAGCAGTTTCCGATGCACATCTGGAGGCATTCTGTAATCTGTTTACCTTCAAAGTGTTGATGAAACACAGAAATTGCCGCGGGATTGGATACAACAGTCACCATGCGCACTTTCCTCCATGGGAGTAATGTCTCAAACAGTCTACGCTTTGATCGTTTCCTGGAGGACCAGTAGTAGTTTCCGATGCACATCTGGAGGCATTTTGTAATCTGTGGACCTTCAAAGTGTTGATGAAACACAGAAATTGAATCGGGATTGAATACAACAGTCACCATGCGCACATTCCTCCATGGGAGTAATGTCTCAATCAGTCTACGTCTTGATCGTTCCCTGGAAGGCAAGTAGTAGTTTCCGACGCACATCTAGTGTCATTCTGTAATCTGTGGACTATCAGAGTGTTGATGAAACACAGAAATTGCATCGAAATTGAATACAACAGTCACCATGCGCACTTTCCTCCATGGGACTAATGTCTCAAACAGTTTACGCTTTGATCATTCCCTGGAAGACCAGTAGTAGTTTCCGACGAACATCTGGGGGCATTCTGTAATGTGTGGACCATCAGAGTGCTGATGAAACACAGAAATTGTATAATGATTGAGTACAACAGTCACCATGCGCACTTTCCTCCATGGGAGTAATGTCTCAAACAGTTTAAGCTTTGATCGTTCCCTTGAAGACGAGTAGTAGTTTCCGATGCACATCTGGGGACATTCTGTAATGTGTGGACTATCAGAGTGTTGATGAAACACTGAAATTGCATCGGGATTGAATACAACAGTCACCATGCGCACTTTCCTCCATGGGAGTAATGTCTCATACAGTCTACGCTTTGATCGTTCCCTGGAAGACCAGTAGTAGTTTCCGATGCACATCTAGAGGCAGTCTGTAATCTGTGGATCTTCAAAGTGTTGATGATACACAGAAATTGCCTCGGGATTGAATACAACAGTCATCATGCGCATTTTCCTCCATGTGAGTAATGTCTCAAACAGTCTACGCTTTGATCGTTCCCTGTAAGATCAGTAGTAGTTTCCGATGCACATCTGGAGGCATTCTGTAATGTGTGGACTATCAGAGTGTTGATGAAACACAGAAAGTGCTTCGGGATTGAATACAAAAGTCACCATGCGCACCTCCCTGCATGGGAGTACTTTCTCAAACAGTTTACGCTTTCATCGTTCCCTGGAAGACCTGTATAGTTTCCGATGCACATATGGGGGCATTCAGTAATCTGTGGTCTATCAGAGTGTTGATGAAACACAGAAATTCCATCGGGAGTGAATACAAAAGTCACCATGTGCACTTTCCTCCATGGGAGTAATGCCTTAAACTATCTACGCTTTGATCGTTCCCTGGAAGACAAGTAGTAGTTTACGACTCACATCTGGTGTCATTCTCATATCTGTGGACTTTCAGAGTGTTGATGAAACACAGAAATTGCATCGGGATTGAATACAACAGTCACCATTCGCAGTTTCCTCCATGGGAGTAATGTCTCAAACAGTCTACGCTTTGATCGTTCAATGCAAGACTAGTGGTAGTTTCCGATGCACATCTGGAGGCATTCTGTAATCTGTTTACCTTCAAAGTGTTGATGAAACACAGAAATTGTCTCGGAATTGAATACAACAGTCATCATGCGCATTTTCCTCCATGGGAGTAACGTCTCAATCAGTCTACGCTTTGATCGTTCCCTGGAAGACCAGTAGTAGTTTCCGATGCACATCTGGAGGCTTTCTGTTATCTGTGGACCTTCAAAATGTTTATGAAACACAGAAATTGCATCGGAATTCAGAACAACAGTCACCATGCACACTTTCCTCCATGGGAGTAATGTCTCTAACAGTCTACTCTTGGATCGTTCCCTGCAAGACCACTAGAAGTTTCCGATGCACATCTGGAGGCATTCTGTAATCTGTGGACCTTCAAAGTGTTGATGAAACACAGAAATTGCCTCGGGATTGAATAAAACAGTCGTCATGCGCATTTTCCTCCATGGGAGTAATGTCTCAAACAGTCTACGCTTTGATCGTTCCCTGGAAGGCCAGTAGTCGTTTCCGATTCACATCAGGAGGCATTCTGTAACTTGTAAACTATCAGAGTATTGTTCAAACACAGAAATTGCATCGGGATTGAATGCAACAGTCACCATGCGCACTTTCTTCCATTGGAGTAATGTCTCAAACAGTTTACGCTTTGATCGTTCCCTGGAAGACCAGTAGTAGTTTCCGACGAACATCTGGGGGCATTCTGTAATGTGTGGACCATCAGAGTGCTGATGAAACACAGAAATTGTATAATGATTGAGTACAACAGTCACCATGCGCACTTTCCTCCTTGGGAGTAATGATTCAAAATGCTTACTATTTGATCGTTCCCTGGAAGACCAGTAGCAGTTTCCAATGCACATCTGGGGGCATTCTGTAATCTGTGGACTATCAGAGTGTTGATGGAACACAGAAATTGCATCAGGATTGAATACAACAGTCACCATGTTCACTTTCCTCCATGGGAGTAATGTCTCAAACAATCTACGCTTTCATCATTCCCTGCAAGACCAGTAGTAGTTTCCGATGCACATCTGGAGGCATTCTGTAATCTGTTTACCTTCAAAGTGTTGATGAAAAACAGAAATTGCCGCGGGATTGAATACAACAGTCACAATGCGCACTTTCCTTCATGGGAGTAATGTCTCAAACAGTCTACGCTTTGATCGTTTCCTGGAGGACCAGTAGTAGTTTCCGATGCACACCTGGAGGCATTATGTAATCTGTGGACCTTCAATGTGTTGATGAAACACAGAAATTGAATCGGAATTGAATACAACAGTCACCATGCGCACATTCCTCCATGGGAGTAATGTCTCAATCAGTCTACGTCTTGATCGTTCCCTGTAAGGCAAGTAGTAGTTTCCGACGCACATCTAGTGTCATTCTGTAATCTGTGGACTATCAGAGTGTTGATGAAACACAGAAATTGCATCGAAATTGAACACAACAGTCACCATGCGCACTTTCCTCCATGGGACTAATGTCTCAAACAGTTTACGCTTTGATCATTCCCTGGAAGACCAGTAGTAGTTTCCGACGAACATCTGGGGGCATTCTGTAATGTGTGGACCATCAGAGTGCTGATGAAACACAGAAATTGTATAATGATTGAGTACAACAGTCACCATGCGCACTTTCCTCCATGGGAGTAATGTCTCAAACAGTTTACGCTTTGATCGTTCCCTTGAAGACGAGTAGTAGTTTCCGATGCACATCTGGGGACATTCTGTAATGTGTGGACTATCAGAGTGTTGATGAAACACTGAAATTGCATCGGGATTGAATACAACAGACACCATGCGCACTTTCCTCCATGGGAGTAATGTCTCATACAGTCTACGCTTTGATCGTTCCCTGGAAGACCAGTAGTAGTTTCCGATGCACATCTAGAGGCAGTCTGTAATCTGTGGATCTTCAAAGTGTTGATGATACACAGAAATTGCCTCGGGATTGAATACAACAGTCATCATGCGCATTTTCCTCCATGTGAGTAATGTCTCAAACAGTCTACGCTTTGATCGTTCCCTTTAAGTTCAGTAGTAGTTTCCGATGCACATCTGGAGGCATTCTGTAATGTGTGGACTATCAGAGTGTTGATGAAACACAGAAAGTGCTTCGGGATTGAATACAAAAGTCACCATGCGCACCTCCCTGCATGGGAGTACTTTCTCAAACAGTTTACGCTTTGATCGTTCCCTGGAAGACAAGTAGTAGTTTACGACTCACATCTGGTGTCATTCTCATATCTGTGGACTTTCAGAGTGTTGATGAAACACATAAATTGCATCGGGATTGAATACAACAGTCACCATTCGCAGTTTCCTCCATGGGAGTAATGTCTCAAACAGTCTACGCTTTGATCGTTCAATGCAAGACTAGTGGTAGTTTCCGATGCACATCTGGAGGCATTCTGTAATCTGTTTACCTTCAAAGTGTTGATGAAACACAGAAATTGTCTCGGAATTGAATACAACAGTCATCATGCGCATTTTCCTCCATGGGAGTAACGTCTCAATCAGTCTACGCTTTGATCGTTCCCTGGAAGACCAGTAGTAGTTTCCGATGCACATCTGGAGGCATTCTGTAATCTGTGGACCTTCAAAATGTTTATGAAACACAGAAATTGCATCGGAATTCAGAACAACAGTCACCATGCACACTTTCCTCCATGGGAGTAATGTCTCTAACAGTCTACTCTTGGATCGTTCCCTGCAAGACCACTAGAAGTTTCCGATGCACATCTGGAGGCATTCTGTAATGTGTGGACCTTCAAAGTGTTGATGAAACACAGAAATTGCCTCGGGATTGAATAAAACAGTCGTCATGCGCATTTTCCTCCATGGGAGTAATGTCTCAAACAGTCTACGCTTTGATCGTTCCCTGGGAGGCCAGTAGTCGTTTCCGATTCACATCAGGAGGCATTCTGTAATCTGTAAACTATCAGAGTATTGTTCAAACACAGAAATTGCATCGGGATTGAATGCAACAGTCACCATGTCACTTTCTTCCATGGGAGTAATGTCTCAAACAGTTTACGCTTTGATCGTTCCCTGGAAGACCAGTAGTATTTTCCGATGCACATCTGTGGACATTCTATAATCTGTGGACTATCAGAGTGTTGATGAAACACAGAAAATGCATCGGGATTGAATACAACAGTCACCATGCGCACTTTCCTCCTTGGGAGTAATGATTCAAAATGCTTACTATTTGATCGTTCCCTGGAAGACCAGTAGCAGTTTCCAATGCACATCTGGGGGCATTCTGTAATCTGTGGACTATCAGAGTGTTGATGGAACACAGAAATTGCATCAGGATTGAATACAACAGTCACCATGTTCACTTTCCTCCATGGGAGTAATGTCTCAAACAATCTACGCTTTCATCATTCCCTGCAAGACCAGTAGTAGTTTCCGATGCACATCTGGAGGCATTCTGTAATCTGTTTACCTTCAAAGTGTTGATGAAACACAGAAATTGCATCGAAATTGAATACAACAGTCACCATGCGCACTTTCCTCCATGGGACTAATGTCTCAAACAGTTTACGATTTGATCATTCCCTGGAAGACCAGTAGTAGTTTCCGACGAACATCTGGGGGCATTCTGTAATGTGTGGACAATCAGAGTGCTGATGAAACACAGAAATTGTATAATGATTGAGTACAACAGTCACCATGCGCACTTTCCTCCATGGGAGTAATGTCTCAAACAGTTTACGCTTTGATCGTTCCCTTGAAGACGAGTAGTAGTTGCCGATGCACATCTGGGGACATTCTGTAATGTGTGGACTATCAGAGTGTTGATGAAACACTGAAATTGCATCGGGATTGAATACAACAGTCACCATGCGCACTTTCCTCCATGGGAGTAATGTCTCATACAGTCTACGCTTTGATCGTTCCCTGCAAGACCAGTAGTAGTTTCCGATGCACATCTGGAGGCATTCTGTAATCTGTGGACCTTCAAAGTGTTGATGAAACACAGAAATTGCCTCGGGATTGAATAAAACAGTCGTCATGCGCTTTTTCCTCCATGGGAGTAATGTCTCAAACAGTCTACGCTTTGATCGTTCCCTGGAAGGCCAGTAGTCGTTTCCGATTCACATCAGGAGGCATTCTGTAATCTGTAAACTATCAGAGTATTGTTCAAACACAGAAATTGCATCGGGATTGAATGCAACAGTCACCATGCGCACTTTCTTCCATGGGAGTAATGTCTCAAACAGTTTACGCTTTGATCGTTCCCTGGAAGACCAGTAGTATTTTCCGATGCACATCTGTGGACATTCTATAATCTGTGGACTATCAGAGTGTTGATGAAACACAGAAAATGCATCGGGATTGAATACAACAGTCACCATGCGCACTTTCCTCCTTGGGAGTAATGATTCAAAATGCTTACTATTTGATCGTTCCCTGGAAGACCAGTAGCAGTTTCCAATGCACATCTGGGGGCATTCTGTAATCTGTGGACTATCAGAGTCTTGATGGAACACAGAAATTGCATCAGGATTGAATACAACAGTCACCGTGTTCACTTTCCTCCATGGGAGTAATGTCTCAAACAATCTACGCTTTCATCATTCCCTGCAAGACCAGTAGTAGTTTCCGATGCACATCTGGAGGCATTCTGTAATCTGTTTACCTTCAAAGTGTTGATGAAACACAGAAATTGCCGCGGGATTGAATACAACAGTCACCATGCGCACTTTCCTTCATGGGAGTAATGTCTCAAACAGTCTACGCTTTGATCGTTTCCTGGAGGACCAGTAGTAGTTTCCGATGCACACCTGGAGGCATTATGTAATCTGTGGACCTTCAATGTGTTGATGAAACACAGAAATTGAATCGGAATTGAATACAACAGTCACCATGCGCACATTCCTCCATTAGAGTAATGTCTCAATCAGTCTACCTCTTGATCGTTTCCTGGAAGGCAAGTAGTAGTTTCCGATGCACATCTGGTGTCATTCTGTAATCTGTGGACTATCAGAGTGTTGATGAAACACAGAAATTGAATCGGGATTGAATACAACAGTCACCATGCGCACTTTCCTCCATGGGAGTAATGTCTCAAACAGTCTACGCTTTGATCGTTGCCTGCAAGACCAGTAGTAGTTTCCGATGCACATCTGGAGGCATTCTGTAATCTGTTTACCTTCAAAGTGTTGATGAAACACAGAAATTGCCGCGGGATTGGATACAACAGTCACCATGCGCACTTTCCTCCATGGGAGTAATGTCTCAAACAGTCTACGCTTTGATCGTTTCCTGGAGGACCAGTAGTAGTTTCCGATGCACATCTGGAGGCATTTTGTAATCTGTGGACCTTCAAAGTGTTGATGAAACACTGAAATTGAATCGGGATTGAATACAACAGTCACCATGCGCACATTCCTCCATGGGAGTAATGTCTCAATCAGTCTACGTCTTGATCGTTCCCTGGAAGGCAAGTAGTAGTTTCCGACGCACATCTGGTGTCATTCTGTAATCTGTGGACTATCAGAGTGTTGATGAAACACAGAAATTGCATCTAAATTGAATACAACAGTCACCATGCGCACTTTCCTCCATGGGACTAATGTCTCAAACAGTTTACGCTTTGATCATTCCCTGGAAGACCAGTAGTAGTTTCCGACGAACATCTGGGGGCATTCTGTAATGTGTGGACCATCAGAGTGCTGATGAAACACAGAAATTGTATAATGATTGAGTACAACAGTCACCATGCGCACTTTCCTCCATGGGAGTAATGTCTCAAACAGTTTACGCTTTGATCGTTCCCTTGAAGACGAGTAGTAGTTTCCGATGCACATATGGGGACATTCTGTAATGTGTGGACTATCAGAGTGTTGATGAAACACTGAAATTGCATCGGAATTGAATACAACAGTCACCATGCGCACTTTCCTCCATGGGAGTAATGTCTCATACAGTCTACGCTTTGATCGTTCCCTGCAAGACCAGTAGTAGTTTCCGATGCACATCTGGAGGCATTCTGTAAACTGTGGACTTTCAAAGTGTTGATGAAACTCAGAAATTGAATCGGGATTGAATACAACAGTCACCATGCGCATTTTCCTCCATGTGAGTAAGGTCTCAAACAGTCTACGCTTTGATCGTTCCCTTTAAGATCAGTAGTAGTTTCCGATGCACATCTGGAGGCATTCTGTAATGTGTGGACCATCAGAGTGTTGATGAAACACAGAAAGTGCATCGGGATTGAATACAAAAGTCACCATGCGCACCTCCCTGCATGGGAGTAATTTCTCAAACAGTTTACGCTTTCATCGTTCCCTGGAAGACCTGTACAGTTTCCGATGCACATATGGGGGCATTCAGTAATCTGTGGTCTATCAGAGTGTTGATGAAACACAGAAATTGCATCGGGAGTGAATACAACAGTCACCATGCGCACTTCCCTCCATGGGAGTAATGTCTCAAACAGTCTACGCTTTGATCGTTCAATGCAAGACCAGTAGTAGTTTCCGATGCACATCTGGAGGCATTCTGTAATCTGTTTACCTTCAAAGTGTTGATGAAACACAGAAATGGCCTCGGAATTGAATACAACAGTCATCGTGCGCATTTTCCTCCATGGGAGTAATGTCTCAATCCGTCTACGCTTTGATCGTTTCCTGGAAGACCAGTAGTAGTTTCCGATGCACATCTGGAGGCATTCTGTAATCTGTAAATTATCAGAGTGTTGTTCAAACACAGAAATTGCATCGGGATTGAATACAACAGTCACCATGCGAACGTTCCTCCATGGGAGTAATGTCTCAAACAGTTTACGCTTTGATCTTTCCCTGGAAGACCAGTAGTAGTTTCCGATGCACATCTGGGTGCATTCTGTAATGTGTGGACTATCAGATTGTTGATGAAACACAGAAAGTGCATCGGGAATGAATACAACATTCACCATGCGCACTTTGCTCCATGGGAGTAATGTCTCAAACAGTTTAGGCTACTATCGTTCCCTGGAAGACCAGTATAGTTTCCGATGCACATATGGGGGCATTCTGTAATCTGTGGACTATCAGAGTGTTGATGAAACACAGAAATTGCATCGGGATTGAATACAACAGTCACCATGCGCACTTTCCTCCATGGGAGTAATGTCTCAAACAGTCTACGCTTTGATCGTTCCCTGCAAGACCAGTAGTAGTTTCCGATGAACATCTGGTGTCATTCTGTAATCTGTGGACCTTCTAAGTGTTGATGAAACACAGAAATTGAATCGGGATTGAATACAACAGTCACCATGCGCACTTTCCTCCATGGGAGTAATGTCTCAAAGAGTCTACGCTTTGATCGTTCATTGGACGACAAGTAGTAGTTTCCGACTCACATCTGGTGTCATTCTGTAATCTGTGGACTATCAGAGTGTTGATGAAACACAGAAATTGCATCGGGATTGAATACAACAGTCACCATTCGCATTTTCCTCCATGGGAGTAATGTCTCAAACAGTCTACGCTTTGATCGTTCAATGCAAGACCAGTAGTAGTTTCCGATGCACATCTGGAGGCATTCTGTAATGTGTCTACCTTCAAAGTGTTGATGAAACACAGAAATTGCCTCGGGATTGAATACAACAGTCATCATGCGCATTTTCCACCATGGGAGTAATGTCTCAATCAGTCTACGCTTTGATCGTTCCCTGGAAGTCCAGTAGTAGTTTCCGATGCATATCTGGAGGCATTCTCTAATCTGAAAACTATCAGAGTGTTGTTCAAACACAGAAATTGCATCGGGATTGAATACAACACACCCCATGTGCACTTTCCTCCATGGGAGTAACCTCTCAATCAGTCTACGCTTTGATCGTCCCCTGGAAGACCAGTAGTAGTTTCCGATGCACATATGGAGGCATTATGTAATCTGTGGACCTTAAAGTGTTGATGAAACACAGAAATTGCCTCAGGATTGAATACAACACTCATCATGCGCATTCTCCTCCATGTGAGTAATGTCTCAAACAGTCTACGCTTTGATCGTTCCCTTTAAGATCAGTAGTAGTTTCCGATGCACATCTGGAGGCATTCTGTAATGTGTGGACTATCAGTGTGTTGATGAAACACAGAAAGTGCATCGGGATTGAATACAAAAGTCACCATGCGCACTTCCCAGCATGGGAGTAATTTCTCAAACAGTTTACGCTTTTATCGTTCCCTGGAAGACCTGTATTGCTTCCGATGCACATATGGGGGCATTCAGTAATCTGTGGTCTATCAGAGTGTTGATGAAACACAGAAATTCCATCGGGAGTGAATACAACAGTCACCATGTGCACTTTCCTCCATGGGAGTAATGCCTCAAACTGTCTACGCTTTGATCGTTCCCTGGAAGACAAGTAGTAGTTTACGACTCACATCTGGTGTCATTCTGATATCTGTGGACTTTCAGAGTGTTGATCAAACACATAAATTGCATCGGGATTGAATACAACAGTCACCATTCGCAGTTTCCTCCATGGGAGTAATGTCTCAAACAGTCTACGCTTTGATCGTTCAATGCAAGACTAGTGGTAGTTTCCGATGCACATCTGGAGGCATTCTGTAATCTGTTTACCTTCAAAGTGTTGATGAAACACAGAAATTGTCTCGGAATTGAATACAACAGTCATCATGCGCATTTTCCTCCATGGGAGTAATGTCTCAATCAGTCTACGCTTTGATCGTTCCCTCGAAGACCAGTAGTAGTTTCCGACGCACATCTGGAGGCATTCTGTAATCTGTGGACCTTCAAAATGTTTATGAAACACAGAAATTGCATCGGGATTCAGAACAACAGTCACCATGCACACTTTCCTCCATGGGAGTAATGTCTCTAACAGTCTACTCTTGGATCGTTCCCTGCAAGACCACTAGAAGTTTCCGATGCACATGTGGAGGCATTCTGTAATCTGTGGACCTTCAAAGTGTTGATGAAACACAGAAATTGCCTCGGGATTGAATAAAACAATCGTCATGCGCATTTTCCTCCATGGGAGTAATGTCTCAAACAGTCTACGCTTTGATCGTTCCCTGGAAGACCAGTAGTCGTTTCCGATTCACATCAGGAGGCATTCTGTAATCTGTAAACTATCAGAGTATTGTTCAAACACAGAAATTGCATCGGGATTGAATGCAACAGTCACCATGCGCACTTTCTTCCATGGGAGTAATGTCTCAAACAGTTTACGCTTTGATCGTTCCCTGGAAGACCAGTAATATTTTCCGATGCACATCTGTGAACATTCTATAATCTGTGGACTATCAGAGTGTTGATGAAACACAGAAAATGCATCGGGATTGAATACAACAGTCACCATGCGCACTTTCCTCCTTGGGAGTAATGATTCAAAATGCTTACTATTTGATCGTTCCCTGGAAGACCAGTAGCAGTTTCCAATGCACATCTGGGGGCATTCTGTAATCTGTGGACTATCAGAGTGTTGATGGAACACAGAAATTGCATCAGGATTGAATACAACAGTCACCGTGTTCACTTTCCTCCATGGGAGTAATGTCTCAAACAATCTACGCTTTCATCATTCCCTGCAAGACCAGTAGTAGTTTCCGATGCACATCTGGAGGCATTCTGTAATCTGTTTACCTTCAAAGTGTTGATGAAACACAGAAATTGCCGCGGGATTGAATACAACAGTCACCATGCGCACTTGCCTTCATGGGAGTAATGTCTCAAACAGTCTACGCTTTGATCGTTTCCTGGAGGACCAGTAGTAGTTTCCGATGCACACCTGGAGGCATTATGTAATCTGTGGACCTTAAAGTGTTGATGAAACACAGAAATAGCCTCAGGATTGAATACAACACTCATCATGGGCATTCTCCTCCATGTGAGTAATGTCTCAAACAGTCTACGCTTTGATCGTTCCCTTTAAGATCAGTAGTAGTTTCCGATGCACATCTGGAGGCATTCTGTAATGTGTGGACTATCAGAGTGTTGATGAAACACAGAAATTGCATCGGGATTGAATACAACAGTCACCATTCGCAGTTTCCTCCATGGGAGTAATGTCTCAAACAGTCTACGCTTTGATCGTTCAATGCAAGACTAGTGGTAGTTTCCGATGCACATCTGGAGGCATTCTGTAATCTGTTTACCTTCAAAGTGTTGATGAAACACAGAAATTGTCTCGGAATTGAATACAACAGTCATCATGCGCATTTTCCTCCATGGGAGTAATGTCTCAATCAGTCTACGCTTTGATCGTTCCCTCGAAGACCAGTAGTAGTTTCCGACGCACATCTGGAGGCATTCTGTAATCTGTGGACCTTCAAAATGTTTATGAAACACAGAAATTGCATCGGGATTCAGAACAACAGTCACCATGCACACTTTCCTCCATGGGAGTAATGTCTCTAACAGTCTACTCTTGGATCGTTCCCTGCAAGACCACTAGAAGTTTCCGATGCACATGTGGAGGCATTCTGTAATCTGTGGACCTTCAAAGTGTTGATGAAACACAGAAATTGCCTCGGGATTGAATAAAACAGTCGTCATGCGCATTTTCCTCCATGGGAGTAATGTCTCAAACAGTCTACGCTTTGATCGTTCCCTGGAAGACCAGTAGTCGTTTCCGATTCACATCAGGAGGCATTCTGTAATCTGTAAACTATCAGAGTATTGTTCAAACACAGAAATTGCATCGGGATTGAATGCAACAGTCACCATGCGCACTTTCTTCCATGGGAGTAATGTCTCAAACAGTTTACGCTTTGATCGTTCCCTGGAAGACCAGTAATATTTTCCGATGCACATCTGTGAACATTCTATAATCTGTGGACTATCAGAGTGTTGATGAAACACAGAAAATGCATCGGGATTGAATACAACAGTCACCATGCGCACTTTCCTCCTTGGGAGTAATGATTCAAAATGCTTACTATTTGATCGTTCCCTGGAAGACCAGTAGCAGTTTCCAATGCACATCTGGGGGCATTCTGTAATCTGTGGACTATCAGAGTGTTGATGGAACACACAAATTGCATCAGGATTGAATACAACAGTCACCGTGTTCACTTTCCTCCATGGGAGTAATGTCTCAAACAATCTACGCTTTCATCATTCCCTGCAAGACCAGTAGTAGTTTCCGATGCACATCTGGAGGCATTCTGTAATCTGTTTACCTTCAAAGTGTTGATGAAACACAGAAATTGCCGCGGGATTGAATACAACAGTCACCATGCGCACTTTCCTTCATGGGAGTAATGTCTCAAACAGTCTACGCTTTGATCGTTTCCTGGTGCACCAGTAGTAGTTTCCGATGCACACCTGGAGGCATTATGTAATCTGTGGACCTTCAAAGTGTTGATGGAACACAGAAATTGAATCGGAATTGAATACAACAGTCACCATGCGCACATTCCTCCATTAGAGTAATGTCTCAATCACTCTACCTCTTGATCGTTTCCTGGAAGGCAAGTAGTAGTTTCCGATGCACATCTGGTGTCATTCTGTAATCTGTGGACTATCAGAGTGTGGATGAAACACAGAAATTGAATCGGGATTGAATACAACAGTCACCATGCGCACTTTCCTCCATGGGAGTAATGTCTCAAACAGTCTACGCTTTGATCGTTCAATGCAAGACCAGTAGTAGTTTCCGATGCACATCTGGAGGCATTCTGTAATCTGTTTACCTTCAAAGTGTTGATGAAACACAGAAATTGAATCGGGATTGAATACAACAGTCACCATGCGCACATTCCTCCATGGGAGTAATGTCTCAATCAGTCTACGTCTTGATCGTTCCATGGAAGGCAAGTAGTAGTTTCCGACGCACATCTGGTGTCATTCTGTAATCTGTGGACTATCAGAGTGTTGATGAAAAACAGAAATTGCATCGAAATTGAATACAACAGTCACCATGCGCACTTTCCTCCATGGGACTAATGTCTCAAACAGTTTACGCTTTGATCATTCCCTGGAAGACCAGTAGTAGTTTCCGACGAACATCTGGGGGCATTCTGTAATGTGTGGACCATCAGAGTGTTGATGAAACACAGAAATTGTATAATGATTGAGTACAACGGTCACCATGCGCACTTTTCTCCATGGGAATAATGTCTTAAACAGTCTACGCTTTGATCGTTCCCTGGAAGACCAGTAGTAGTTTCCGAGGCACATCTGGAGGCATTCTGTCATCTGTGGACTATCAGAGTGTTGATGAAACACAGTAATTGCATCGGGATTGAATACAACAGTCACCATGTGCACTTTCCTCCATGGGAGTAATGTCTCAAACAGTTTACGCTTTGATCGTTCCCTTGAAGACGAGTAGTAGTTTCCGATGCACATCTGGGGACATTCTGTAATGTGTGGACTATCAGAGTGTTGATGAAACACTGAAATTGCATCGGGATTGAATACAACAGTCACCATGCGCACTTTCCTCCATGGGAGTAATGTCTCATACAGTCTACGCTTTGATCGTTCCCTGCAAGACCAGTAGTAGTTTCCGATGCACATCTGAAGGCATTCTGTAAACTGTGGACCTTCAAAGTGTTGATGAAACTCAGAAATTGAATCGGGATTGAATACAACAGTCACCATGCGCACTTTCTTGCATGAGAGTAATGTCTCAAACTGTCTACGCTTTGATCGTTCCCTGGAAGACAAGTAGTAGTTTTCGATGCACATCTGGTTTTATTCTGTTATCTGTGGACTATCAGAGTGTTGATGTAACACAGAAATTGCATCGGGATTGAATACAACAGTCACCATTCGCACTTTCCTCCATGGGGGTAATGTCTCAAACAGTCTACGCTTTGAACGTTCACTGCAAAACCAGTAATAGTTTCCGATGCACATCTGGAGGCAATCTGTAATCTGTGGACCTTCAAAGTGTTGATGATACACAGAAATTGCCTCGGGATTGAATACAACAGTCATCATGCGCATTTTCCTCCATGTGAGAAAGGTCTCAAACAGTCTACGCTTTGATCGTTCCCTTTAAGATCAGTAGTAGTTTCCGATGCACATCTGGAGGCATTCTGTAATGTGTGGACCATCGGAGTGTTGATGAAACACAGAAAGTGCATCGGGATTGAATACAAAAGTCACCATGCGCACCTCCCTGCATGGGAGAAATTTCTCAAACAGTTTACGCTTTCATCGTTCCCTGGAAGACCTGTACAGTTTCCGATGCACATATGGGGGCATTCAGTAATCTGTGGTCTATCAGAGTGTTGATGAAACACAGAAATTGCATCGGGAGTGAATACAACATTCACCATGCGCACTTCCCTCCATGGGAGTAATGTCTCAAACTGTCTACGCTTTGATCGTTCCCTGGAAAACAAGTAGTAGTTTACGGCTCCCATCTGGTGTCATTCTGATATCTGTGGACTTTCAGAGTGTTGATGAAACACAGAAATTGCATCGGGATTGAATACAACAGTCACCATTCGCAGTTTCCTCCATGGGAGTAATGTCTCAAACAGTCTACGCTTTGATCGTTCAATGCAAGACCAGTAGTAGTTTCCGATGCACATCTGGAGGCATTCTGTAATCTGTTTACCTTCAAGGTGTTGATGAAACACAGAAATGGCCTCGGAATTGAATACAACAGTCATCATGCGCATTTTCCTCCATGGGAGTAATGTCTCAATCAGTCTACGCTTTGATCGTTCCCTGGAAGACCAGTAGTAGTTTCCGATGCACATCTGGAGGCATTCTGTAATCTGTAAACTATCAGTGTGTTGTTCAAACACAGAAATTGCATCGGGATTGAATACAACAGTCACCATGCGCACTTTCCTCCATTGGAGTAATGTCTCAAACAGTTTACGCTTTGATCTTTCCCTGGAAGACCAGTAGTAGTTTCCGATGCACAATTGGGTGCATTCTGTAATGTGTGGACTATCAGATTGTTGATGAAACACAGAAAGTGTATCGGGAATGAATACAACATTCACCATGCGCACTTTGCTCCATGGGAGTAATGTCTCAAACAGTTTAGGCTACTATCGTTCCCTGGAAGACCAGTATAGTTTCCGATGCACATATGGGGGCATTCTGTAATCTGTGGACTATCAGAGTGTTGATGAAACACAGAAATTGCATCGGGATTGAATACAACAGTCACCATGCGCACTTTCCTCCACGGGAGTAATGTCTCAAACAGTCTACGCTTTGATCGTTCCCTGCAAGACCAGTAGTAGTTTCCGATGAACATCTGGTGTCATTCTGTAATCTGTGGACCTTCTAAGTGTTGATGAAACACAGAAATTGAATCGGGATTGAATACAACAGTCACCATGCGCACTTTCCTCCATGGGAGTAATGTCTCAAAGAGTCTACGCTTTGATCGTTCATTGGAAGACAAGTAGTAGTTTCCGACTCACATCTGGTGTCATTCTGTAATCTGTGGACTATCAGAGTGTTGATGAAACACAGAAATTGCATCGGGATTGAATACAACAGTCACCATTCGCATTTTCCTCCATGGGAGTAATGTCTCAAACAGTCTACGCTTTGATCGTTCAATGCAAGACCAGTAGTAGTTTCCGATGCACATCTGGAGGCATTCTGTAATGTGTCTACCTTCAAAGTGTTGATGAAACACAGAAATTGCCTCGGGATTGAATACAACAGCCATCATGTGCATTTTGCACCATGGGAGTAATGTCTCAATCAGTCTACGCTTTGATCGTTCCCTGGAAGTCCAGTAGTAGTTTCCGATGCACATCTGGAGGCATTCTCTAATCTGTAAACTATCAGAGTGTTGTTCAAACACAGAAATTGCATCGGGATTGAATACAACACACCCCATGTGCACTTTCCTCCATGGGAGTAACCTCTCAATCAGTCTACGCTTTGATCGTCCCCTGGAAGACCAGTAGTAGTTTCCGATGCACATATGGAGGCATTCTGTAATCTGTGGACCTTAAAGTGTTGATGAAACACAGAAATTGCCTCAGGATTGAATACAACACTCATCATGCGCATTCTCCTCCATGTGAGTAATGTCTCAAACAGTCTACGCTTTGATCGTTCCCTTTAAGATCAGTAGTAGTTTCCGATGCACATCTGGAGGCATTCTGTAATGTGTGGACTATCAGAGTGTTGATGAAACACAGAAAGTGCATCGGGATTGAATACAAAAGTCACCATGCGCACTTCCCTGCATGGGAGTAATTTCTCAAACAGTTTACGCTTTTATCGTTCCCTGGAAGACCTGTATTGCTTCCGATGCACATATGGGGGCATTCAGTAATCTGTGGTCTATCAGAGTGTTGATGAAACACAGAAATTGCATCGGGATTGAATACAACAGTCACCATTCGCACTTTCCTCCATGGGAGTAATGTCTCAAACAGTCTACGCTTTGATCGTACCCTTTAAGATCAGTAGTAGTTTCCGATGCATATCTGGAGGCATTCTGTAATGTGTGGACTATCAGAGTGTTGATGAAACACAGAAAGTGCATCGGGATTGAATACAAAAGTCACCATGCGCACCTCCCTGCATGGGAGTAATTTCTCAAACAGTTTACGCTTTCATCGTTCCCTGGAAGACCTGTATAGTTTCCGATGCACATATGGGGTCATTCAGTAATCTGTGGTCTATCAGAGTGTTGATGAAACACAGAAATTGCATCGGGAGTGAATACAACATTCACCATGCGCACTTTCCTCCATGGGAGTAATGTCTCAAACTGTCTACGCTTTGATCGTTCCCTGGAATACAAGTAGTAGTTTACGACTCACATCTGGTGTCATTCTGATATCTGTGGACTTTCAGAGTGTTGATGAAACATAGAAATTGCATCGGGATTGAATACAACAGTCACCATCCGCAGTTTCCTCCATGGGAGTAATGTCTCAGACAGTCTACGCTTTGATCGTTCAATGCAAGACCAGTAGTAGTTTCCGATGCACATCTGGAGGCATTCTGTAATCTGTTTACCTTCAAAGTGTTGATGAAACACAGATATTGCCAACAGTCATCATGCGCACTTTCCTCCATGGGAGTAATGTCTCAAACAGTTTACGCTTTGATCTTTCCCTGGAACACCAGTAGTAGTTTCCGATGCACATCTGGGTGCATTCTGTAATGTGTGGACTATCAGATTGTTGATGAAACACAGAAAGTGCATCGGGAATGAATACAACATTCACCATGCGCACTTTGCTCCATGGGAGTAATGTCTCAAACAGTTTACGCTTCTATCGTTCCCTGGAAGACCAGTATAGTTTCCGATGCACATATGGGGGCATTCTGTAATCTGTGGACTATCAGAGTGTTGATGAAACACAGAAATTGCATCGGGATTGAATACAACAGTCACCATGCGCACTTTCCTCCATGGGAGTAATGTCTCAAACAGTCTACGCTTTGATCGTTCCCTGCAAGACCAGTAGTAGTTTCCGATGAACATCTGGTGTCATTCTGTAATCTGTGGACCTTCTAAGTGTTGATGAAACACAGAAATTGAATCGGGATTGAATACAACAGTCACCATGCGCACTTTCCTCCATGGGAGTAATGTCTCAAAGAGTCTACGCTTTGATCGTTCATTGGAAGACAAGTAGTAGTTTCCGACTCACATCTGGTGTCATTCTGTAATCTGTGGACTATCAGAGTGTTGATGAAACACAGAAATTGCATCGGGATTGAATACAACAGTCACCATTCGCATTTTCCTCCATGGGAGTAATGTCTCAAACAGTCTACGCTTTGATCGTTCAATGCAAGACCAGTAGTAGTTTCCGATGCACATCTGGAGGCATTCTGTAATGTGTCTACCTTCAAAGTGTTGATGAAACACAGAAATTGCCTCGGGATTGAATACAACAGCCATCATGTGCATTTTGCACCATGGGAGTAATGTCTCAAACAGTCTACGCTTTGATCGTTCCCTGCAAGACCAGTAGTAGTTTCTGATGCACATCTGGAGGCATTCTGTAATCTGTGGACCTTCAAATAGTTGATGAAACACAGAAATTTCCTCGGGATTGAATACAACAGTCATCATGCGCGTTTTCCTCCATGTGAGTAATGTCTCAAACAGTCTACGCTTTGATCGTTCCCTTTAAGGTCAGTAGTAGTTTCCGATGCACATCTGGAGGCATTCTGTAATGTGTGGACTATCAGAGTGTTGATGAAACACAGAAATGGCATCGGGATTGAATACAACAGTCACCATGAGCACTTTCCTCCATGGGAGTAATGTCTCAAACAGTCTACTCTTTGATCGTTCCCTGCAATACCAGTAGTAGTTTCCGATGCACATCTGTAGGCATACTGTATTCTGTGGACCTTTAAAGTGTTGATGAAACACAGAAATTGCCTCGGGATAGAATACAACAGCCACCATGCGCACTTTCCTCCATGGGAGTAATGTCTCAAACAGTCTACGCTTTGATCGTTTCCTCGAAGACCAGTAGTAGTTTCCGATGCACTTCTGGACTCATTCTGTAAAATGTGGACCTTCAAAGTGTTGATGAAACACAGAAATTGCATCGGGAGTGAATACAACAGTCACCATGCGCACTTTCCTCCATGGGATTAATGTCTCAATCAGTCTACGCTTTGATCGTTCCCTGGACGACCAGTAGTAGTTTCCGATGCACATCTGGAGGCATTCTGTAATCTGTAAACTATCAGAGTGTTGTTCAAACACAGAAATTGCATCGGGATTGAATACAACAGTCACCATGCGCACTTTCCTACATGGGAGTAATGTCTCAAACAGTTTACGATTTGATCGTTCAAAGGAAGACCAGTAGTAGTTTCCGATGCACATCTGGGGGCATTCTGTAATGTGTGGACTATCAGATTGTTTATGAAAAACAGAAATTGCATCGGTATTGAATACAACAGACCGCCATGCGCTCTTTCCTCCATGGGAGTAATGTCTCAAACAGTCTACGCTTTGATCGTTCCCTGCAATACCAGTAGTAGCTGCCGATGAACATCTGGAAGCATTCCGTAATCTGTGGACCATCAAAGTGTTGATGAAACACAGAAATTGCCTCGGGATTGAATACAAGAGTCATCATGCGCATTTTCCTCCATGTGAGTAATGTCTCAAACAGTCTACGCTTTGATCGTTCCCTTTATGATAAGTAGTAGTTTCCGATGCACATCTGGAGGCATTCTGTACTGTGTGGACTATCAGAGTGTTGATGAAACACAGAAAGTGCATAGGGATTGAATACAAAAGTCACCATGCGCACTTCCCTTGCATGGGAGTAATTTCTCAAACAGTTTACGCTTTTATCGTTCCCTGGAAGACCTGTATAGTTTCCGATGCACATATGGGGGCATTCAGTAATCTGTGGTCTATCAGAGTGTTGATGAAACACAGAAATTGCATCGGGATTGAATACAACGGTCACCATGAGCACTTTCCTCCATGGGAGTAATGTCTCAAACAGTCTACGCTTTGATCGTTCCCTGCAAGACCAGTAGTAGTTTCCGATGCACATCTGGAGGCATTCTGTATTCTGTGGACCTTTAAAGTGTTGATGAAACACAGAAATTGCCTCGGGATTGAATACACAAGTCACCATGCGCACTTTCCTCCATGGGAGTAATGTCTCAAACTGTCTACGCTTTGATCGTTCCCTGGAAGACAAGTAGTAGTTTACGACTCACATCTGGTGTCATGCTGATATCTGTGGACCTTCAAAGTGTTGATGATACACAGAAATTGCCTCGGGATTGAATACAACAGTCATCATGCGCATTTTCCTCCATGGGAGTAATGTCTCAATCAGTCTACGCTTTGATCGTTCCCTGGATCACCTGTATAGTTTCCGATGCACATATGGGGGCATTCAGTAATCTGTGGTCTATCGGAGTGTTGATGAAACACAGAAATTGCAACGGGAGTGAATACAACAGTCACCATGCGCACTTCCCTGCATGGGAGTAATTTCTCAAACAGTTTACGCTTTTATCGTTCCCTGGAAGACCAGTAGTAGTTTACGATGCACATCTGGAGGCATTCTGTAATCTGTAGACTATCAGAGTGTTGTTCAAACCCAGAAATTGCATCGGGATTGAATACAACAGTCACCATTTGCAGTTTCCTCCATGGGAGTAATGTCTCAAACAGTCAACGCTTTGATCGTTCAATGCAAGACCAGTAGTAGTTTCCGATGCACATCTGGAGGCATTCTGTAATCTGTTTACCTTCAAAGTGTTGATGAAACACAGAAATTGCCCCGGGATTGAATACAACAGTCATCATGCGCATTTTCCTCCATGGGAGTAATGTCTCAATCAGTCTACGCTTTGATCGTTCCCTGGCAGACCAGTAGTAGTTTCCGATGCACATCTGGAGGCATTCTGTAATCTGTAAACTATCAGAGTGTTGTTCAAACAAAGAAATTGCATCGGGATTGAATACAACAGTCACCATGCGCACTTTCCTCCATGGGAGTAATGTCTCAAACAGTTTACGATTTGATCGTTCCAAGGAAGACCAGTAGTAGTTCCGATGCACAGCTGGGGGCATTGTGTAATGTGTGGACTATCAGAGTGTTTATGAAAAACAGTAATTGCATCGGTATTGAATACAACAGACCCCATGCGCTCTTTCCTCCATGGGAGTAATGACTCAAACAGTCTACGCTTTGATCGTTCCCTGCAATACCAGTAGTAGCTTCCGATGAACATCTGGAAGCATTCCGTAATCTGTGGACCATCGAAGTGTTGATGAAACACAGAAATTGCCTCGGGAATGAATTCATCAGTCATCATGCGCAATTTCCTCCATGGGAGTAATGTCTCAAACAATCTACGCTTTGATCGTTCCCTTTAAGACCAGTAGTAGTTTCCGATGCACATCTGGAGGCATTCTGGAATCTGTAAATTATCAGAGTGTTGTTCAAAAACAGAAATTGCATCGGGATTGAATACAACAGTCACCATGCGCACTTTCCTCCATGGGAGTAATGTCTCAAACAGTTTACGCTTTGATCTTTCCCTGGAAGACCAGTAGTAGTTTCCGATACACATCTGGGTGCATTCTGTAATGTGTGGACTATCAGATTGTATATGAAACCCAGAAAGTGCATCGGGAATGAATACAACATTCACCATGCGCACTTTGCTCCATGGGAGTAATGTCTCAAACAGTTTACGCTTCTATCGTTCCCTGGAAGACCAGTAGTAGTTTCCGATGCACATTGCGAGGCATTCTGTAAACTGTGGACCTTTAAAGTGTTGATGAAACACAGAAATTGCCTCGGGATTGAATACAACTGCCACCATGCGCACTTTCCTCCATTGGATTAATGTCTCAAACAGTTTACGCTTCTATCGTTCCCTGGAAGACCAGTATAGTTTCCGATGCACATATGGGGGCATTCTGTAATCTGTGGACTATCAGAGTGTTGATGAAACACAGAAATTGCATCGGGATTGAATACAACAGTCACCATGCGCACTTTCCTCCTTGGGAGTAATGTCTCAAACAGTTTACGATTTGATCGTTCCAAGGAAGACCAGTAGTAGTTTCCGATGCACAACTGGGGGCATTCTGTAATGTGTGGACTATCAGAGTGTTTATGAAAAATAGAAATTGCATTGGTATTGAATACAACAGACCCCATGCGCTCTTTCCTCCATGGGAGTAATGTCTCAAACAGTCTACGCTTTGATCGTTCCCAGCAATAAGGGTAGTAGCTTCCGATGGACATCTGGAAGCACTCCGTAATTTGTGGACCATCAAAGTGTTGATGAAACACAGAAATTGCCTCGGGATTGAATACAACAGTCATCATGCGCAATTTCCTCCATGGGAGTAATGTCTCAAACAGTCTATGCTTTGATCGTTCCCTTTAAGACCAGTAGTAGTTTCCGATGCACATCTGGAGGCATTCTGGAATCTGTAAATTATCATAGTGTTATTCAAAAACAGAAATTGCATCGGGATTGAATACAACAGTCACCATGCGCACTTTCCTCCATGGGAGTAATGTCTCAAACAGTTTACGCTTTGATCTTTCCCTGGAAGACCAGTAGTAGTTTCCGATGCATATCTGGGTGCATTCTGTAATGTGTGGACTATCAGATTGTTGATGAAACACAGAAATTGCCTCGGGATTGAATACAACAGTCATCATGCGCATCTTCCTCCATGTGAGTAATGTCTCAAACAGTCTACGCTTTGATCGTTCCCTTTAAGATCAGTAGTAGTTTCCGATGCACATCTGGAGGCATTCTGTAATGTGTGGACTATCAGAGTGTTGACGAAACACAGAAAGTGCATCGGGATTGAATGCAAAAGTCACCATGCGCACTTCCCTGCATGGGAGTAATTTCTCAAACAGTTTACGCTTTTATCGTTCCCTGGAAGACCTGTATAGTTTCCGATGCACATATGGGGGCATTCAGTAATCTGTGGTCTATCAGAGTGTTGATGAAACACAGATATTTCATCGGGATTGAATACAAGAGTCACCATGAGCACTTTCCTCCATGGGAGTAATGTCTCAAACAGTCTACTATTTGGTCGTTCCCTGCAATACCATTAATAGTTTCCGATGCACATCTGGAGGCATTCTGTATTCTGTGGACCTTTAAAGTGTTGATGAAACACAGAAATTGCCTCGGGATTGAATACAACAGTCACCATGCGCACTTTCCTCCATGGGAGTATAGTCTCAAACAGTGTACGCTTTGATCGTTTCCTCGAAGACCAGTAGTAGTTTCCGATGCACATCTGGAGGCATTCTGTAATATGTGGACCTTCAAAGTGTTGATGAAACACAGAAATTGCATCTTGAGTGTATACAACAGTCACCATGCGCACTTTCCTCCATGGGAGTAATGTCTCAAATATTTTACGCTTTGATCGTTCACTGGAAGACAAGTAGTAGTTTACGACTCACATCTGGTGCCATTCTGATATCTGTGGACTTTCAGAGTGTTGATGAAACACAGAAATTGCATCGGGATTGAATACAACAGTCATCATGCGCATTTTCCTTCATAGGAGTAATGTCTCAATCAGTCTACGCTTTGATCGTTCCCTGGAAGACCAGTAGTAGTTTCCGATGCACATCTGGAGGCATTCTGTAATCTGTAAACTATCAGAGTGTTGTTCAAACACAGAAATTGCATCGGGATTGAATACAACATTCACCATGCGCACTTTGCTCCATGGGAGTAATGTCTCAAACAGTTTACGCTTCTATCGTTCCCTGGAAGACCAGTATAGTTTCCGATGCACATATGGGGGCATTCTGTAATCTGTGGACTATCAGAGTGTTGATGAAACACAGAAATTGCATCGGGATTGAATACAACAGTCACCTTGCGCACTTTCCTCCTTGGGAGTAATGTCTCAAACAGTCCAAGCTTTGATCGTTCCCTGCAAGACCAGTAGTTGTTTCCGATGCACATCGCGAGGCATTCTGTAAACTGCGGACCTTTAAAGTGTTGATGAAACACAGAAATTGCCTCGGGATGGAATACAACAGCCACCATGCCCACTTTCCTCCATTGGATTAATGTCTCAAACAGTTTACGCTTTTATCGTTCCCTGGAATGCCAGTGTACTTTCCGATGCACATCTGGGGGCATTCTGTAATCTGTGGACTATCAGAATGTTGATGAAACATAGATATTTCATGTGGATTGAATACAACATTCACCATGCGCACTTTCCTCCATGGGAGTGATGTCTCAAACACTCTACGCTTTGAATGTTCCCGGGAAGACAAGTAGTAGTTTCCGATGCACATCTGGTGTCATTCTGTAATCTGTGGACTATCAGAGTGATGATGAAACACAGAATTTGCATCGGGATTGAATACAACAGTCACCATTCGCACTTTCCTCCATGGGAGTAATGTCTCAAACAGTCTACGCTTTGATCGTTCCCCGCAAGACCAGTAGTAGTTTCCGATGCACATCTGGAGGCATTCTGTAATTAGTGGACCTTCAAAGTGTTGATGAAACACAGAAACTTCCTCTGGATTGAATACAACAGTTATCATGCAAATTTTCCTTCATGGGAGTTATGTCTCAAACAGTCTACGCTGTGATCGTTCCCTTTAAGAACAGTAGTAGTTTCCGATGCACATCTGGAAACATTCTGGAATCTGTAAACTATCAGAGTGTTGTTAAAAAACAGAAATTGCATCGGGATTGAATACAACAGTCACCATGCGCACTTTCCTCCATGGGAGTAATGTCTCAAACAGTTTACGCTTTGATCGCTCCCTGGAAGACCAGTAGATTTTTCGATGCACATCTGGGTGCATTCTGTAATGTGTGGACTATCAGAGTGTTGATGAAACACGGAAAGTGCATCAGGATTGAATACAACAGTCACCGTGCGTACTTTCCTCCATGGGAGTAATGTCTCAAACAGTTTACGCTTTTATCGCTCCCTGGAAGACCAGTATAGTTTCCGATGCACATATGGGGGCATTCTGTAATCTGTGGACTATCAGAGTGTTGATGAAACAAAGAAATTGCATCGGGATTGAATACAACAGTCACCATGCGCACTTTCCCCCATGGAGTTATGTCACAAACAGTCTACGCTTTTATCGTTCCCTGCAAGACCAGTAGTAGTTTCCGATGCACATCTGGGGGCATTCTGTAATCTGTGGACTATCAGAATGTTGATGAAACATAGATATTGCATCGGGATTGAATACAACAGTCACCATTCGCACTTTCCTCCATGGGAGTAATGTCTCAAACAGTCTACGCTTGGATCGTTCCCTTCAAGACCACTAGTAGTTTCCGATGCACATCTAGAGGCATTCTGTAATCTGTAGACCTTCAAAGTGTTGATGAAACACAGAAATTGCCTCGGGATTGAATACAACAGTCATCTTGCACATTTTCCTCCATGGGAGTAATGTCTCAAACATTCTACGCTTTGATCGTTCCCTGGAAGACAAGTAGTAGTTTCCGATGCACATCTGGTGTCATTCTGTACTCTGTGGACCTTCAAAGTGTTGATGAAACACAGAAATTGAATCGGGATTGAATACAACAGCCACCATGTGCACCTAACTCTATGGGAGTAATGTCTCAAACAGTTTACGATTTGATCGTTCCCTGGAAGAGGAGAAGTAGTTTCCGATGCACATTTGGGGGCATTCTGTAATGTGTGGAGTATCAGAGTGTTGATGAAACACAGAAATTCCATCGGGATTGAATACAACGGACCCCATGCGCACTTTCCTACATGGGAGTGATGTCTCAAACAGTCTACGCTTAGATCGTTCCCTGCAAGACCAGAAGTAGTTTCCGATGCACATCTGGGTGCATTCTGTAATGTGTGGACTATCAGAGTGTTGATGAAACACGGAAAGTGCATCGGGATTGAATACAACAGTCACCATGCGTACTTTCCTCCATGGGAGTAATGTCTCAAACAGTCTACGGTTTGATCGTTTCCCGGAAGACCAGTAGTAGTTTCCGATGCTCATCTGGAGGCATTCTGTAATCTTTGGACCCTCAAAGTGTAGATGAAACACAGAAATTGCATTAAGATTCAATACAACAGTCACCATGCGCACTTTCCTTCATGGGATTAATGTCTCAAACAGTTTACGCTTTTATCGTTCCCTGGAAGACCAGTGTAGTTTCCGATGCACATCTGGGGGCATTCTGCAATCTGTGGACTATCTGAACGTTGATGAAACATAGATATTGCATCGGGATTGAATACAACAGTCACCATGAGAACTTTCCTCCATGGGAGTAATGTCTCAAACAGTCTACGCTTGGATCGTACCCTGCAAGACCCCTAGTAGTTTCCGATGCACATCTAGAGGCATTCTGTAATCTGTGAACCTTCAAAGTGTTGATGAAACACAGAAATTGCCTCGGGATTGAATACAACAGTCATCATGCGCATTTTCATCCATGGGAGTAATGTCTCAAACAGTTTACGCTTTGATCGTTCCCTGGATGCACATATGGAGGCATTCTGTAATCTGTGGAACTTCAAAGTGTTGATGAAACACAGAAATTGCATCGGGAGTGAATACAACAGGCACCATGCGCACTTTCCTCCATGGGATTAATGTCTCAAACAGTTTACGCTTTTATCGTTCCCTGGAAGACCAGTGTAGTTTAAGATGCACATCTGGGGGCATTCTGTAATCTGTGGACTATCAGAATGTTGATGAAACATAGATGTTGCATCGGGATTGAATACAACAGTCACCATGCGCACTTTCCTCCATGGGAGTAATGTCTCAAACAGTCTTCGCTTGGATCGTTCCCTGCAAGACCACTAGTAGTTTCCCATGCACAACTAGATTCATTCTGTAATCTGTGGACCTTCAAAGTGTTGATGAAACACAGAAATTGCCTCGGGATTGAATACAACAGTTATCATGCGCACTTTCCTCCATGGGAGTAATGTCTCAAACAGTCTACGCTTTGATCGTTCCCTTTAAGACCAGTTGTAGTTTCCGATGCACATCTGTAGGCATTCTGTAATCTGTAAATTATCAGAGTGTTGTTCAAACACAGAAATTGCATCGGGATTGAATACAACAGTCACAATGCGCACTTTCCTCCATGGGAGTAATGTCTCAAACAGTTTACGCTTTGATCGTTCCCTGGAAGACCAGTAGTAGTATCCGATGCACATCTGGAGGCATTCTGTAATCTGTGGACCTTCAAAGAGTTGATGAAACATAGAAAATTCGTTTGGATTGAATACAACAGTCATCATGCGCATTTTCCTCCATGGGAGTTATGTCTCAAACAGTCTACGCTTTGATCGTCCCCTTTAAGACCAGTAGTAGTTTCCGATGCACATCTGTAGGCATTCTGTAATCTGTTAAGTATCAGAGTGTTGTTCAAACACAGAAATTGCATCGGGATTGAATACAACAGTCACCATGCGCACTTTCCTCCATGGGAGTAATGTCTCAAACAGGTTACGCTTTGATCGTTCCCTGGAAGACCAGTAGTAGTTTCCGATGCACATCTGGGGGTATTCTATAAAGTGTGGACTATCAGAGTGTTGATGAAACACAGAAATTGCATCAGGATTGAATACAACAGTCACCATACGCACTTTCTTCCATGGGAGTAATGTCTCAAACAGTTTACGCTTTGATCGTTCCCTGGAAGACCAGTAGTAGCTTCCGATGCACATCTGGGTGCATTCTGTAATGTGCGGACTATCTGAGTGTTGATGAAACACAGAAAGTGCATCGGGATTGAATACAACAGTCACCATGAACACTTTCCTCCATGGGAGTAATGTCTCAAACAGTTTACGTTTTGATCGTTCCCTGGAAGACCAGTAGTAGTTTCCGATGCACATCTGGGGGTATTCTGTAATGTGTGGACTACCAGAGTGTTGATGAAACACAGAAATTGCATCAGGATTGAATACAACAGTCACCATACGCACTTTTTTCCATGGGAGTAATGTCTCAAACTGTTTACGCTTTGATCGTTCCCTGGAAGACCAGTAGTAGCTTCCGATGCACATCTGGGTGCATTCTGTAATGTGCGGACTATCTGAGTGTTGATGAAACACAGAAAGTACATCGGGATTGAATACAACAGTCACCATGTGCACTTTCCTCCATGGGATTAATGTCTCAAACAGTTTACGCTTTTATCGTTCCCTGGAAGTCCAGTCTAGTTTCCGATGCACATATGGGGGCATTCTGTAATCTGTGGACTATCAGAATTTTGATGAAACATAGATATTTCATCGGGATTAAACACAACATTCACCATGTGCACTTTCCTCCATGGGAGTAAAGTCTCAAACAGTCTACGCTTTGATCGTTCCCAGGAAGACAAGTAGTAGTTTCCGATGCACATCTGGTGTCATTCTGTAATCTGTGGACTATTAGAGTGATGATGAAACACAGATATTGCATCGGGATTGAATACAACAGTCACCATTCGCACTTTCCTCCATTGGAGTAATGTCTCAAACAGTCTACGCTTTGATCGTTCCCTGCAAACCAGTAGTAGTTTCCGATGCACATCTGGAGGCATTCTGTGATCTGTGGACCTTCAAAGTGTTGATGAAACATAGAAAATTCCTCTGGATTGAATACAACAGTCATCATGCGCATTTTCCTCCATGGGAGTTATGTCTCAAACAGTCTACGCTTTCATCGTTCCCTTGAAGACCAGTAGTAGTTTCCGATGCACATCTGGAGACCTTCTGGAAACTGTAAACTATCAGAGTGTTATCAAAAACAGAAATTGCATCGGGATTGAATACAACAGTCACCATGCGCACTTTCCTCCATGGGAGTAATGTCTCAAACAGTTTACGCTTTGATCGTTCCCTTTAAGACCAGTAGTAGTTTCCGATGCACATCTGGGAGCATTCTGTAATGTGTGGACTATCAGAGTGTTGATGAAACACGGAAAGTGCATCGGGATTGAATACAACAGTCACCATGTGTAATTTCCTCCATGGGAGTAATGTCTCAAACAGTCTACGCTTAGATCGTTCCCTGCAAGACCAGTAGTAGTTTCCGATGCACATCTGGGGGCATTCTGTAATCTGTGGACTATCAGAATGTTGATGAATCATAGATATTGCATCGGGATTGAATACAACAGTCACCATGCGCACTTTCCTCCATGGGAGTAATGTCTCAAACAGTCTATGCTTGGATCGTCCCCTGCAAGACCACTAGTAGCTTCCGATGCACATCTAGAGGCATTCTGTAATCTGTGGACCTTCAAAGTGTTGATGAAATAGAGAAATTGCCTCGGGATTGAATACAACAGTCATCATGCGCATTTTCCTCCATGCAAGTAATGTCTCTAACAGTCTACGCTTTGATCGTTATCTGGAAGACAAGTAGTAGTTTCCGATGCACATCTGGTGTCATTCTGTAATCTGTGGACTATCAGAGTGTTGATGAAACACAGAAATTGCATCGGGATAGAATACAACAGTCACCATTCGCACTTTCCTCCATGGGAGTAATGTCTCAAACAGTCTACGCTTTGATCGTTCAATGCAAGACCAATAGTAGTTTCCGATGCACATCTGGAGACATTCTGTAATCTGTTTACCTTCAAAGTGTTGATGAAACATAGAAATTGCCTCGGGATTGATAATAACAGTCATCATGCGCATTTTCCTCCACGGGAGTAATGTCTCAATCAGTCTACGGTTTGATCGTTCCCTGGAAGACCAGTAGTGGTTTCCGATGCACATCTGGAGGCATTCTGTAATCTGTAAACTGTCAGAGTGTTGTTCAAACACAGAAATTGCATCGTGATTGAATACAACAGTCACAATGTGCACCTAAGTCTATGGGAGTAATGTCTCAAACAGTTTACGATTTGATCGTTCCCTGGAAGAGGAGTAGTAGTTTCCGATACACATTTGGGGTCATTCTGTAATGTGTGGACTATCAGAGTGTTGATGAAACACAGAAATTGCATCGGGATTGAATACAACAGACCCCATGCGCACTTTCCTACATGGGAGTATTGTCTCAAACAGTCTACGCTTAGATCGTTCCCTGCAAGACCAGTAGTAGTTTCCGATGCACATCTGGAGGCATTCTGTAATCTGTGAACTATCAGAGTGTTGATGAAACACAGAAATTGCATCGGGATTGAATACAACAGTCTCCATGCGCACTTTCCTCCATGGGAGTAATGTCTGAGACAGTCTACGGTTTGATCGTTTCCTGGAAGACCAGTAGTAGTTTCCGATGCTCATCTGGAGGCATTCTGTAATCTTTGGACCCTCAAAGTGTAGATGAAACACAGAAATTGCATTGGGATTCAATACAATAGTCACCATGCGCACTTTCCTCCATGGGATTAATGTCTCAAACAGTTTACGCTTTTATCGTTCCCTGGAAGACCAGTGTAGTTTCCGATGCACATCTGGGGGCATTCTGTAATCTGTGGACTATCAGAACGTTGATGAAACATAGATATTGCATCGGGATTGAAGACAACAGTCACCATGCGCACTTTCCTCCATGGTAGTAATGTCTCAAACAATCTACGCTTTGATCGTACCCTGCAAGACCACTAGTAGTTTCCGATACACATCTAGAGGCATTCTGTAATCTGTGGACCTTCAAAGTGTTGATGAATCACAGAAATTGCCTCGTGATTGAATACAACAATCATCATGCGCATTTTCATCCATGGGAGTAATGTCTCAAAGAGTTTACGCTTTGATCGTTCCCTGGAAGACCAGTAGTAGTTTCCGATGCACATATGGAGGCATTCTGTAATCTGTGGACCTACAAAGAGTTGATGAAACACAGAAATTGCATCGGGAGTGAATACAACAGTCACCATGCGCACTTTCCTCCATATGATTAATGTCTCAAACAGTTTATGCTTTTATCGTTCCCTGGAAGACCAGTGTAGTTTCCGATGCACATCTGGGGGCATTCTGTAATCTGGGGACTATCAGAATGTTGATGAAACATAGATATTGCATCGGGATTGAATACAACAGTCACCATGCGCACTTTCCTCCATGGGAGTAATGTCTCAAACAGTCTACTGTTTGATCGTTTCCTGGAAGACCAGTAGTAGTTTCCGATGCTCATCTGGAGGCATTCTGTAATCTTTGGACCCTCAAAGTGTAGATGAAACACAGAAATTGCATTTGGATTCAATACAACAGACACCATGCGCACTTTCCTCCATGGGATTAATGTCTCAAACAGTTTACGCTTTTATCGTTCCCTGGAAGACCAGTGTAGTTTCCGATACACATCTGGGGGCATTCTGTAATCTGTGGACTAACATAACGTTGATGAAACATAGATATTGCATCGGGATTGAATACAACAGTCACCATTCGCACTTTCCTCCATGAGAGTAATGTCTCAAACAGTCTACGCTTTGATCGTACCCTGCAAGACCACTAGTAGTTTCCGATGCACATCTAGAGGCATTCTGTAATCTGTGGACCTTCAAAGTGCTGATGAAACACAGAAATTGCCTCGCGATTAAATACAACAGTCATCATGCGCATTTTCCTCCATGGGAGTAATATCTCAAACAGTCTACGCTTTGATCGTTCCCTGGAAGACAAGTAGTAGTTTAAAAAGAACATCTGGTGTCATTCTGTGATCTGTGGACCTTCAAAGTGTTGATGAAACACAGAAATTGAATCGGGATTGAATACAACAGTCACCATGCGCACTTTCCTCCATGGGAGTTTTGTCTCAAACAGTCTACGCTTTTATCGTTCCCTGGAAGACAAGTAGTAGTTTCCGACTCACATCTGGTGTCATTCTGTAGTCTGTGGACTATCAGAGTGTTGATGAAACACAGAAATTGCATCGGGATTGAATACAATATTCACCATTCGCACTTTCCTCCATGGGAGTAATGTCTCAAACAGTCTACGCTTTGATCGTTCAATGCAAGCCCAGTTGTAGTTTCCGATGCACATCTGGAGACATTCTGTAATCTGTTTACCTTCAAAGTGTTGATGAAACACAGAAATTGCCTCGGGATTGATAACAACAGTCATCATGCGCATTTTCCTCCATGGGAGTAATGTCTCAATCAGTCTACGATTTGATCGTTCCCTGGAAGGGGAGTAGTAGTTTCCGATGCACATTTGGGGGCAATCTGTAATGTGTGGACTATCAGAGTGTTGATGAAACAGAGAAATTGCATCGGGATTGAATACAACAGACCCCATGCGCACTTTCCTCCATGGGAGTAATATCTCAAACAGTCTACGCTTTGATCGTTCCCTGCAAGACTAGTAGTAGTTTCCGATGCACATCTGGAGGCATTCTGTAATCTGTGGACCTTTGAAGTGTTGATGAAACACAGAAATTGTCTAACGATTGAATACAACAGTCACCATGCGCACTTTCCTCCATGGGAGTAATGTCTCAAACAGTCTACGCTTTGATCGTTCCCTGCAAGACCTGTAGTAGTTTCCGATGCACATCTGGAGGCATATTGTAATCTGTGGACCTTTAAAGTGTTGATGAAACACAGAAATTGCCTCGGGATTGAATACAAGAGTCATCATGCGCATTTTCCTCCGTGGGAGTAATGTCTCAAACCGTTTACGCTTTGATCGTACCCTGGAAGACCTTTAGTAGTTTCCGATGCACATCTGGAGGCATTCTGTAATCTCTGGACCTTCAAAGTGTTGATGAAACACAGAAATTGCATCGGGAGTAAATACAACAGTCACCATGCGCTCTTTCCTCCATGGGATTAATGTCTTAAAGAGTTTACCCTTTTATAGTTCCCTGGAATACCAGTGTAGTTTCCGATGCACATCTGGGGGCATTCTGTAATCTGTGGACTATCAGAATGTTGATGAAACATAGTTATTGCATCGGGATTGAATACAACAGTAACCATGCGCACTTACCTCCATGGGAGTAATGTCTCAAACAGTCTACGCTTTGATCGTTCCCTGCAAGACCTGTAGTAGTTTCCGATGCACATCTGGAGGCATATTGTAATCTGTGGACCTTTAAAGTGTTGATGAAACACAGAAATTGCCTCGGGATTGAATACAACAGTCATCATGCGCAATTTCCTCCATGGGAGTAATGTCTCAAACAGTCTATGCTTTGATCGTTCCCTTTAAGACCAGTAGTAGTTTCCGATGCACATCTGGAGGCATTCTGGAATCTGTAAATTATCAGAGTGTTATTCAAAAACAGAAATTGCATCGGGATTGAATACAACAGTCACCATGCGCACTTTCCTCCATGGGAGTAATGTCTCAAACAGTTTACGCTTTGATCTTTCCCTGGAAGACCAGTAGTAGTTTCCGATGCATATCTGGGTGCATTCTGTAATGTGTGGACTATCAGATTGTTGATGAAACACAGAAATTGCCTCGGGATTGAATACAACAGTCATCATGCGCATCTTCCTCCATGTGAGTAATGTCTCAAACAGTCTACGCTTTGATCGTTCCCTTTAAGATCAGTAGTAGTTTCCGATGCACATCTGGAGGCATTCTGTAATGTGTGGACTATCAGAGTGTTGACGAAACACAGAAAGTGCATCGGGATTGAATGCAAAAGTCACCATGCGCACTTCCCTGCATGGGAGTAATTTCTCAAACAGTTTACGCTTTTATCGTTCCCTGGAAGACCTGTATAGTTTCCGATGCACATATGGGGGCATTCAGTAATCTGTGGTCTATCAGAGTGTTGATGAAACACAGATATTTCATCGGGATTGAATACAAGAGTCACCATGAGCACTTTCCTCCATGGGAGTAATGTCTCAAACAGTCTACTATTTGGTCGTTCCCTGCAATACCATTAATAGTTTCCGATGCACATCTGGAGGCATTCTGTATTCTGTGGACCTTTAAAGTGTTGATGAAACACAGAAATTGCCTCGGGATTGAATACAACAGTCACCATGCGCACTTTCCTCCATGGGAGTATAGTCTCAAACAGTGTACGCTTTGATCGTTTCCTCGAAGACCAGTAGTAGTTTCCGATGCACATCTGGAGGCATTCTGTAATATGTGGACCTTCAAAGTGTTGATGAAACACAGAAATTGCATCTTGAGTGTATACAACAGTCACCATGCGCACTTTCCTCCATGGGAGTAATGTCTCAAATATTTTACGCTTTGATCGTTCACTGGAAGACAAGTAGTAGTTTACGACTCACATCTGGTGCCATTCTGATATCTGTGGACTTTCAGAGTGTTGATGAAACACAGAAATTGCATCGGGATTGAATACAACAGTCATCATGCGCATTTTCCTTCATAGGAGTAATGTCTCAAACAGTCCAAGCTTTGATCGTTCCCTGCAAGACCAGTAGTTGTTTCCGATGCACATCGCGAGGCATTCTGTAAACTGCGGACCTTTAAAGTGTTGATGAAACACAGAAATTGCCTCGGGATGGAATACAACAGCCACCATGCCCACTTTCCTCCATTGGATTAATGTCTCAAACAGTTTACGCTTTTATCGTTCCCTGGAATGCCAGTGTACTTTCCGATGCACATCTGGGGGCATTCTGTAATCTGTGGACTATCAGAATGTTGATGAAACATAGATATTTCATGTGGATTGAATACAACATTCACCATGCGCACTTTCCTCCATGGGAGTGATGTCTCAAACACTCTACGCTTTGAATGTTCCCGGGAAGACAAGTAGTAGTTTCCGATGCACATCTGGTGTCATTCTGTAATCTGTGGACTATCAGAGTGATGATGAAACACAGAATTTGCATCGGGATTGAATACAACTTTCACCATTCGCACTTTCCTCCATGGGAGTAATGTCTCAAACAGTCTACGCTTTGATCGTTCCCCGCAAGACCAGTAGTAGTTTCCGATGCACATCTGGAGGCATTCTGTAATTAGTGGACCTTCAAAGTGTTGATGAAACACAGAAACTTCCTCTGGATTGAATACAACAGTTATCATGCAAATTTTCCTTCATGGGAGTTATGTCTCAAACAGTCTACGCTGTGATCGTTCCCTTTAAGAACAGTAGTAGTTTCCGATGCACATCTGGAAACATTCTGGAATCTGTAAACTATCAGAGTGTTGTTAAAAAACAGAAATTGCATCGGGATTGAATACAACAGTCACCATGCGCACTTTCCTCCATGGGAGTAATGTCTCAAACAGTTTACGCTTTGATCGCTCCCTGGAAGACCAGTAGTAGTTTCCGATGCACATCTGGGTGCATTCTGTAATGTGTGGACTATCAGAGTGTTGATGAAACACGGAAAGTGCATCGGGATTGAATACAACAGTCACCGTGCGTACTTTCCTCCATGGGAGTAATGTCTCAAACAGTTTACGCTTTTATCGCTCCCTGGAAGACCAGTATAGTTTCCGATGCACATATGGGGGCATTCTGTAATCTGTGGACTATCAGAGTGTTGATGAAACAAAGAAATTGCATCGGGATTGAATACAACAGTCACCATGCGCACTTTCCCCCATGGAGTTATGTCACAAACAGTCTACGCTTTTATCGTTCCCTGCAAGACCAGTAGTAGTTTCCGATGCACATCTGGGGGCATTCTGTAATCTGTGGACTATCAGAATGTTGATGAAACATAGATATTGCATCGGGATTGAATACAACAGTCACCATTCGCACTTTCCTCCATGGGAGTAATGTCTCAAACAGTCTACGCTTGGATCGTTCCCTTCAAGACCACTAGTAGTTTCCGATGCACATCTAGAGGCATTCTGTAATCTGTAGACCTTCAAAGTGTTGATGAAACACAGAAATTGCCTCGGGATTGAATACAACAGTCATCTCTCACATTTTCCTCCATGGGAGTAATGTCTCAAACATTCTACGCTTTGATCGTTCCCTGGAAGACAAGTAGTAGTTTCCGATGCACATCTGGTGTCATTCTGTACTCTGTGGACCTTCAAAGTGTTGATGAAACACAGAAATTGAATCGGGATTGAATACAACAGCCACCATGTGCACCTAACTCTATGGGAGTAATGTCTCAAACAGTTTACGATTTGATCGTTCCCTGGAAGAGGAGAAGTAGTTTCCGATGCACATTTGGGGGCATTCTGTAATGTGTGGAGTATCAGAGTGTTGATGAAACACAGAAATTCCATCGGGATTGAATACAACGGACCCCATGCGCACTTTCCTACATGGGAGTGATGTCTCAAACAGTCTACGCTTAGATCGTTCCCTGCAAGACCAGAAGTAGTTTCCGATGCACATCTGGGTGCATTCTGTAATGTGTGGACTATCAGAGTGTTGATGAAACACGGAAAGTGCATCGGGATTGAATACAACAGTCACCATGCGTACTTTCCTCCATGGGAGTAATGTCTCAAACAGTCTACGGTTTGATCGTTTCCCGGAAGACCAGTAGTAGTTTCCGATGCTCATCTGGAGGCATTCTGTAATCTTTGGACCCTCAAAGTGTAGATGAAACACAGAAATTGCATTAAGATTCAATACAACAGTCACCATGCGCACTTTCCTTCATGGGATTAATGTCTCAAACAGTTTACGCTTTTATCGTTCCCTGGAAGACCAGTGTAGTTTCCGATGCACATCTGGGGGCATTCTGCAATCTGTGGACTATCTGAACGTTGATGAAACATAGATATTGCATCGGGATTGAATACAACAGTCACCATGAGAACTTTCCTCCATGGGAGTAATGTCTCAAACAGTCTACGCTTGGATCGTACCCTGCAAGACCCCTAGTAGTTTCCGATGCACATCCAGAGGCATTCTGTAATCTGTGAACCTTCAAAGTGTTGATGAAACACAGAAATTGCCTCGGGATTGAATACAACAGTCATCATGCGCATTTTCATCCATGGGAGTAATGTCTCAAACAGTTTACGCTTTGATCGTTCCCTGGATGCACATATGGAGGCATTCTGTAATCTGTGGAACTTCAAAGTGTTGATGAAACACAGAAATTGCATCGGGAGTGAATACAACAGGCACCATGCGCACTTTCCTCCATGGGATTAATGTCTCAAACAGTTTACGCTTTTATCGTTCCCTGGAAGACCAGTGTAGTTTAAGATGCACATCTGGGGGCATTCTGTAATCTGTGGACTATCAGAATGTTGATGAAACATAGATGTTGCATCGGGATTGAATACAACAGTCACCATGCGCACTTTCCTCCATGGGAGTAATGTCTCAAACAGTCTTCGCTTGGATCGTTCCCTGCAAGACCACTAGTAGTTTCCCATGCACAACTAGATTCATTCTGTAATCTGTGGACCTTCAAAGTGTTGATGAAACACAGAAATTGCCTCGGGATTGAATACAACAGTTATCATGCGCACTTTCCTCCATGGGAGTAATGTCTCAAACAGTCTACGCTTTGATCGTTCCCTTTAAGACCAGTTGTAGTTTCCGATGCACATCTGTAGGCATTCTGTAATCTGTAAATTATCAGAGTGTTGTTCAAACACAGAAATTGCATCGGGATTGAATACAACAGTCACAATGCGCACTTTCCTCCATGGGAGTAATGTCTCAAACAGTTTACGCTTTGATCGTTCCCTGGAAGACCAGTAGTAGTATCCGATGCACATCTGGAGGCATTCTGTAATCTGTGGACCTTCAAAGAGTTGATGAAACATAGAAAATTCGTTTGGATTGAATACAACAGTCATCATGCGCATTTTCCTCCATGGGAGTTATGTCTCAAACAGTCTACGCTTTGATCGTCCCCTTTAAGACCAGTAGTAGTTTCCGATGCACATCTGTAGGCATTCTGTAATCTGTTAAGTATCAGAGTGTTGTTCAAACACAGAAATTGCATCGGGATTGAATACAACAGTCACCATGCGCACTTTCCTCCATGGGAGTAATGTCTCAAACAGGTTACGCTTTGATCGTTCCCTGGAAGACCAGTAGTAGTTTCCGATGCACATCTGGGGGTATTCTATAAAGTGTGGACTATCAGAGTGTTGATGAAACACAGAAATTGCATTAGGATTGAATACAACAGTCACCATACGCACTTTCTTCCATGGGAGTAATGTCTCAAACAGTTTACGCTTTGATCGTTCCCTGGAAGACCAGTAGTAGCTTCCGATGCACATCTGGGTGCATTCTGTAATGTGCGGACTATCTGAGTGTTGATGAAACACAGAAAGTGCATCGGGATTGAATACAACAGTCACCATGAACACTTTCCTCCATGGGAGTAATGTCTCAAACAGTTTACGTTTTGATCGTTCCCTGGAAGACCAGTAGTAGTTTCCGATGCACATCTGGGGGTATTCTGTAATGTGTGGACTACCAGAGTGTTGATGAAACACAGAAATTGCATCAGGATTGAATACAACAGTCACCATACGCACTTTTTTCCATGGGAGTAATGTCTCAAACTGTTTACGCTTTGATCGTTCCCTGGAAGACCAGTAGTAGCTTCCGATGCACATCTGGGTGCATTCTGTAATGTGCGGACTATCTGAGTGTTGATGAAACACAGAAAGTACATCGGGATTGAATACAACAGTCACCATGTGCACTTTCCTCCATGGGATTAATGTCTCAAACAGTTTACGCTTTTATCGTTCCCTGGAAGTCCAGTCTAGTTTCCGATGCACATATGGGGGCATTCTGTAATCTGTGGACTATCAGAATTTTGATGAAACATAGATATTTCATCGGGATTAAACACAACATTCACCATGTGCACTTTCCTCCATGGGAGTAAAGTCTCAAACAGTCTACGCTTTGATCGTTCCCAGGAAGACAAGTAGTAGTTTCCGATGCACATCTGGTGTCATTCTGTAATCTGTGGACTATTAGAGTGATGATGAAACACAGATATTGCATCGGGATTGAATACAACAGTCACCATTCGCACTTTCCTCCATTGGAGTAATGTCTCAAACAGTCTACGCTTTGATCGTTCCCTGCAAACCAGTAGTAGTTTCCGATGCACATCTGGAGGCGTTCTGTGATCTGTGGACCTTCAAAGTGTTGATGAAACATAGAAAATTCCTCTGGATTGAATACAACAGTCATCATGCGCATTTTCCTCCATGGGAGTTATGTCTCAAACAGTCTACGCTTTCATCGTTCCCTTGAAGACCAGTAGTAGTTTCCGATGCACATCTGGAGACCTTCTGGAAACTGTAAACTATCAGAGTGTTATCAAAAACAGAAATTGCATCGGGATTGAATACAACAGTCACCATGCGCACTTTCCTCCATGGGAGTAATGTCTCAAACAGTTTACGCTTTGATCGTTCCCTTTAAGACCAGTAGTAGTTTCCGATGCACATCTGGGAGCATTCTGTAATGTGTGGACTATCAGAGTGTTGATGAAACACGGAAAGTGCATCGGGATTGAATACAACAGTCACCATGTGTAATTTCCTCCATGGGAGTAATGTCTCAAACAGTCTACGCTTAGATCGTTCCCTGCAAGACCAGTAGTAGTTTCCGATGCACATCTGGGGGCATTCTGTAATCTGTGGACTATCAGAATGTTGATGAATCATAGATATTGCATCGGGATTGAATACAACAGTCACCATGCGCACTTTCCTCCATGGGAGTAATGTCTCAAACAGTCTATGCTTGGATCGTCCCCTGCAAGACCACTAGTAGCTTCCGATGCACATCTAGAGGCATTCTGTAATCTGTGGACCTTCAAAGTGTTGATGAAATAGAGAAATTGCCTCGGGATTGAATACAACAGTCATCATGCGCATTTTCCTCCATGCAAGTAATGTCTCTAACAGTCTACGCTTTGATCGTTATCTGGAAGACAAGTAGTAGTTTCCGATGCACATCTGGTGTCATTCTGTAATCTGTGGACTATCAGAGTGTTGATGAAACACAGAAATTGCATCGGGATAGAATACAACAGTCACCATTCGCACTTTCCTCCATGGGAGTAATGTCTCAAACAGTCTACGCTTTGATCGTTCAATGCAAGACCAATAGTAGTTTCCGATGCACATCTGGAGACATTCTGTAATCTGTTTACCTTCAAAGTGTTGATGAAACATAGAAATTGCCTCGGGATTGATAATAACAGTCATCATGCGCATTTTCCTCCACGGGAGTAATGTCTCAATCAGTCTACGGTTTGATCGTTCCCTGGAAGACCAGTAGTGGTTTCCGATGCACATCTGGAGGCATTCTGTAATCTGTAAACTGTCAGAGTGTTGTTCAAACACAGAAATTGCATCGTGATTGAATACAACAGTCACAATGTGCACCTAAGTCTATGGGAGTAATGTCTCAAACAGTTTACGATTTGATCGTTCCCTGGAAGAGGAGTAGTAGTTTCCGATACACATTTGGGGACATTCTGTAATGTGTGGACTATCAGAGTGTTGATGAAACACAGAAATTGCATCGGGATTGAATACAACAGACCCCATGCGCACTTTCCTACATGGGAGTATTGTCTCAAACAGTCTACGCTTAGATCGTTCCCTGCAAGACCAGTAGTAGTTTCCGATGCACATCTGGAGGCATTCTGTAATCTGTGAACTATCAGAGTGTTGATGAAACACAGAAATTGCATCGGGATTGAATACAACAGTCTCCATGCGCACTTTCCTCCATGGGAGTAATGTCTGAGACAGTCTACGGTTTGATCGTTTCCTGGAAGACCAGTAGTAGTTTCCGATGCTCATCTGGAGGCATTCTGTAATCTTTGGACCCTCAAAGTGTAGATGAAACACAGAAATTGCATTGGGATTCAATACAATAGTCACCATGCGCACTTTCCTCCATGGGATTAATGTCTCAAACAGTTTACGCTTTTATCGTTCCCTGGAAGACCAGTGTAGTTTCCGATGCACATCTGGGGGCATTCTGTAATCTGTGGACTATCAGAACGTTGATGAAACATAGATATTGCATCGGGATTGAAGACAACAGTCACCATGCGCACTTTCCTCCATGGTAGTAATGTCTCAAACAATCTACGCTTTGATCGTACCCTGCAAGACCACTAGTAGTTTCCGATACACATCTAGAGGCATTCTGTAATCTGTGGACCTTCAAAGTGTTGATGAATCACAGAAATTGCCTCGTGATTGAATACAACAATCATCATGCGCATTTTCATCCATGGGAGTAATGTCTCAAAGAGTTTACGCTTTGATCGTTCCCTGGAAGACCAGTAGTAGTTTCCGATGCACATATGGAGGCATTCTGTAATCTGTGGACCTACAAAGAGTTGATGAAACACAGAAATTGCATCGGGAGTGAATACAACAGTCACCATGCGCACTTTCCTCCATATGATTAATGTCTCAAACAGTTTATGCTTTTATCGTTCCCTGGAAGACCAGTGTAGTTTCCGATGCACATCTGGGGGCATTCTGTAATCTGGGGACTATCAGAATGTTGATGAAACATAGATATTGCATCGGGATTGAATACAACAGTCACCATGCGCACTTTCCTCCATGGGAGTAATGTCTCAAACAGTCTACTGTTTGATCGTTTCCTGGAAGACCAGTAGTAGTTTCCGATGCTCATCTGGAGGCATTCTGTAATCTTTGGACCCTCAAAGTGTAGATGAAACACAGAAATTGCATTTGGATTCAATACAACAGACACCATGCGCACTTTCCTCCATGGGATTAATGTCTCAAACAGTTTACGCTTTTATCGTTCCCTGGAAGACCAGTGTAGTTTCCGATACACATCTGGGGGCATTCTGTAATCTGTGGACTAACATAACGTTGATGAAACATAGATATTGCATCGGGATTGAATACAACAGTCACCATTCGCACTTTCCTCCATGAGAGTAATGTCTCAAACAGTCTACGCTTTGATCGTACCCTGCAAGACCACTAGTAGTTTCCGATGCACATCTAGAGGCATTCTGTAATCTGTGGACCTTCAAAGTGCTGATGAAACACAGAAATTGCCTCGCGATTAAATACAACAGTCATCATGCGCATTTTCCTCCATGGGAGTAATATCTCAAACAGTCTACGCTTTGATCGTTCCCTGGAAGACAAGTAGTAGTTTAAAAAGAACATCTGGTGTCATTCTGTGATCTGTGGACCTTCAAAGTGTTGATGAAACACAGAAATTGAATCGGGATTGAATACAACAGTCACCATGCGCACTTTCCTCCATGGGAGTTTTGTCTCAAACAGTCTACGCTTTTATCGTTCCCTGGAAGACAAGTAGTAGTTTCCGACTCACATCTGGTGTCATTCTGTAGTCTGTGGACTATCAGAGTGTTGATGAAACACAGAAATTGCATCGGGATTGAATACAATATTCACCATTCGCACTTTCCTCCATGGGAGTAATGTCTCAAACAGTCTACGCTTTGATCGTTCAATGCAAGCCCAGTTGTAGTTTCCGATGCACATCTGGAGACATTCTGTAATCTGTTTACCTTCAAAGTGTTGATGAAACACAGAAATTGCCTCGGGATTGATAACAACAGTCATCATGCGCATTTTCCTCCATGGGAGTAATGTCTCAATCAGTCTACGATTTGATCGTTCCCTGGAAGGGGAGTAGTAGTTTCCGATGCACATTTGGGGGCAATCTGTAATGTGTGGACTATCAGAGTGTTGATGAAACAGAGAAATTGCATCGGGATTGAATACAACAGACCCCATGCGCACTTTCCTCCATGGGAGTAATATCTCAAACAGTCTACGCTTTGATCGTTCCCTGCAAGACTAGTAGTAGTTTCCGATGCACATCTGGAGGCATTCTGTAATCTGTGGACCTTTGAAGTGTTGATGAAACACAGAAATTGTCTAACGATTGAATACAACAGTCACCATGCGCACTTTCCTCCATGGGAGTAATGTCTCAAACAGTCTACGCTTTGATCGTTCCCTGCAAGACCTGTAGTAGTTTCCGATGCACATCTGGAGGCATATTGTAATCTGTGGACCTTTAAAGTGTTGATGAAACACAGAAATTGCCTCGGGATTGAATACAAGAGTCATCATGCGCATTTTCCTCCGTGGGAGTAATGTCTCAAACCGTTTACGCTTTGATCGTACCCTGGAAGACCTTTAGTAGTTTCCGATGCACATCTGGAGGCATTCTGTAATCTCTGGACCTTCAAAGTGTTGATGAAACACAGAAATTGCATCGGGAGTAAATACAACAGTCACCATGCGCTCTTTCCTCCATGGGATTAATGTCTTAAAGAGTTTACCCTTTTATAGTTCCCTGGAATACCAGTGTAGTTTCCGATGCACATCTGGGGGCATTCTGTAATCTGTGGACTATCAGAATGTTGATGAAACATAGTTATTGCATCGGGATTGAATACAACAGTAACCATGCGCACTTACCTCAATGGGAGTAATGTCTCAAACAGTCTACGCTTGGATCGTTCCCTGAAAGACCACTAGTAGTATCCGATGCACATCTAGAGGCATTCTGTAATCTGTTGACCTTCAAAGTGTTGTTGAAACACAGAATAGCCTCGGGATTGAATACAACAATCATCATGCGCATTTTCCTCCATGGGAGTTATGTCTAGAACAGTCTACGCTTTGATCGTTCCCTTTAAGACCAGTAGTAGTTTCCGATGCACATCTGTAGGCATTCTGTAATCTGTAAATTATCAGAGTGTTGTTCAAACACAGAAATTGCATCGGGATTGAATACAACAGTCACCATGCGCACTTTCCTCCATGGGAGTAATGTCTCAAACAGTTTACGCTTTGATCGTTCCCAGGAAGACCAGTAGTAGCTTCCGATGCACATCTGGGTGCATTCTGTAATGTGCGGACTATCAGAGTGTTGATGAAACACAGAAAGTGCATCGGGATTGAATACAACAGTCACCATGCGCACTTTCCTCCATGGGAGTAATGTCTCAAAGAGTTTACGCTTTGATCGTTCTCTGGAAGACCAGTAGTGGTTTCCGATGCACATCTGGGGGCATTCTGTAATGTGTGGACTATCAGAGTGTTGATGAAACACAGAAATTGCATCAGGATTGAATATAACAGTCACGATGAACACTTTCCTCCATGGGAGTAATGTCTCAAACAGTCTACGCTTTCATCGTTCCCTGCAAGACCAGTATAGTTTCCGATGCGCATCTGGGGGCATTCTGTAATCTGTGGACTGTCAGAGTGTTGATGAAACACAGAAATTGCATCGGGATTGAATACAACAGTCACCATGCGCACTTTCCTCCATGGGAGTAATGTCTCAAACAGTCTACGCTTTAATCGTTTCCTGGAAGACCAGTAGTAGTTTCCGATGCACATCTGGATGCATTCTGTAATGTGCGGACTATCAGTGTGTTGATGAAAGACAGAAAGTACATCGGGATTGAATACAACAGTCACCATGCGCACTTTCCTCCACGAGAGGTATGTCTCAAACAGTCTACGCTTTGATCGTTCCCTGGAAGACCCGTATAGTTTCCGATGCACATATGTGGGCATTCTGTAATCTGTCGACTATCGGAGTGTTGATGAAACAGAGACATTGCATCTGGATTGAATACAACAGTCACCATGCGCGCTTTCCTCCATGGAGTAATGTCTCAAACAGTCTACGCTTTGATCGATCCCTGCAAGACCAGTAGTAGTTTCCGATGCACATATGGGGGCATTCTGTAATCTGTGGACTATCAGAGTGTTGATGAAACACAGAAATTGCATCGGGATTGAATACAACAGTCACCATGCGCACTTTCCTCCATGGGAGTAATGTCTCAAACAGTCTACGCTTTGATCGCTCCCTGCAAGACCAGTAATAGTTCCCGAATCACATCTGGAGGCATTCTGTAATCTGTGGACCTTTAAAGTGTTGAGGAAACACAGATATGGCCTCGGAATTGAATACAACAGTCACCATGCGCACTTTCCTCCATGGGAGTAAAGTCTCAAACTGTCTACGATTTGATCGTTTCTTTAAAGACCAGTAGTAGTTTCCGATGCACATCTGGGTGCATCCTGTAATGTGTGGACCATCAGTGTGTTGATGAAATACAGAAAGTGCATCGGGATTGAATACAACAGTCAATATCGCGCCGTTTCCTCCACGGGAGGTATGTCTCATACAGTCTACGCTTTGATCGTTCCCTGGAAGACCCGTATAGTTTCCGATGCACATATGGGGGCATTATGTAAACTGTGGACTATCAGAGTGTTGATGAAATACAGAAATTGCATCGGGATTGAATACAACATTCACCATGCGCGCTTTCCTCCATGGGAGTAATGTCTCAAACAGTCTACGCTTTGATCGTTCCCTGCAAGACCAGTTGTAGTTTCCGATGCACATATGGGGGCATTCTGTAATCTGTGGACTATCAGAGTGTTGATGAAACACAGAAATTGCATCGGGAATGAATACAACAGTCATCATGCGCATTTTCCTCTATGGGAGTAATGTCTCAAACAGTCTACGCTTTGATCGTTCCCTTTAAGACCAGTAATAGTTTCTGATGCACATCTGGAGGCATTCTGGAATCTGTAAACTATCAGCGTGTTGTTCAAAAACAGAAATTGCATCGGGATTGAATACAACAGTCACCATGCGCACTTTCCTCCATGGGAGTAATGTCTCAAACTGTGTACGCTTTGATCGTTCCCTGGATGACCAGTAGTAGTTTCCGATGCACATCTGGGTGCATTCTGTAATGTGTGGAATATCAGAGTGTTGATGAAACACAGAAATTGCATCGGCATTGAATACAACAGTCATCATGCGCACTTTCCTCCATGGGAGTAATGTCTCAAACAGTCTACTCTTTGATCGTTCCCTGCAAGACCAGTAGTAGGTTCCGATGCACATCTGGAGGCATTCTGTAATTTGTGGACCTTTAAAGTGTTGATGAAACACAGATGTGGTCTCGGAATTGAATACAACAGTCACCATGCGCACTTTCCTCCATGGGAGTAATGTCTCAAACAGTATACGCTTTGATCGTTTCCTGGAAGACCGGTAGTAGTTTCCGATGCACATCTGGAGGCATTCTGTAATCTGTGGATCTTCAAAGTGTTGATGAAACACAGAAATTGCACCGGGAGTGAATACAACAGTCACCATGCGCACTTTATTCCTTGGGATTAATGTCTCAAACAGTTTACGCTTTTATCGTTCCCTGGAAGACCAGTGTAGTTTCCGATGCACATCTGGGGCATTCTGTAATCTGTGGACTATCAGAATGTTGATGAAACATAGATATTGCATCGGGATTGAATACAACAGTCACCATGCGCACTTTCCTCCATGGGAGTAATGTCTCAAACAGTCTACGCTTGGATCGTTCCCTGCAAGACCACTAAGAGTTTCCGATGCACATCTAGAGGCATTCTGTAATCTGTGGACCTTCAAAGTGTTGATGAAACACAGAAATTGAATCGGGCTTTAATACAACAGTCATCATGCGCATTTTCCGCCATGGGAGTAATGTCTCAAACAGTCTACGCTTTGATCGTTCCCTTTAAGTCCAGTAGTAGTTTCCGATGCACATCTGGGGACATTCTAGAATCTGTAAACTACCAGAGTGTTGTTCAAAAAGAGAAATTGCATCGGGATTGAATACAACAGTCACCATGCGCACTTTCCTCCATGGGAGCAATGTCTCAAACAGTCTACGCTTGGATCGTTCCCTGCAAGACCACTAGTAGTTTCCGATGCACATCTGGAGGCATTCTGTAATCTGTGGACCTTTGAGGTGTTGATGAAACACAGAAATTGCCTCGGGATTGAATACAACAATCATCATGCGCATTTTCCTCCATGGGAGTAATGTCTAGAACAGTCTACGCTTTGATCGTTCCCTTTAAGGCCAGTAGTAGTTTCCGATGCACATCTGTAGGCATTCTGTAATCTGTAAATTATCAGAGTGTTGTTCAAACACAGAAATTGCATCGGGATTGAATACAACAGTCACCATGCGCACTTTCCTCCATGGGAGTAATGTCTCAAACAGTTTACGCTTTGATCGTTCCCTGGAAGACCAGTAGTAGCTTCCGATGCACATCTGGGTGCATTCTGTAATGTGCGGACTATCAGAGTGTTGATGAAACACAGAAAGTGCATCGGGATTGAATACAACAGTCACCATGCGCACTTTCCTCCATGGGAGTAATGTCTCAAAGAGTTTACGCTTTGATCGTTCTCTGGAAGACCCGTAGTGGTTTCCGATGCACATCTGGCGGCATTCTGTAATGTGTGGACTATCAGAGTGTTGATGAAACACAGAAATTGCATCAGGATTGAATATAAGAAAGTGCATCGGAATTGAATACAACAGTCACCATGCGCACTTTCCTCCATGGGAGTAATGTCTCAAAGAGTTTACGCTTTGATCGTTCTCTGGAAGACCCGTAGTGGTTTCCGATGCACATCTGGCGGCATTCTGTAATGTGTGGACTATCAGAGTGTTGATGAAACACAGAAATTGCATCAGGATTGAATATAAGAGTCACCATAAACACTTTCCTCCATGGGAGTAATGTCTCAAACAGTCTACGCTTTGATCGTTCCCTGGAAGACCCGTATAATTTCCGATGCACATATGGGGGCATTCTGTAATCTGTGGACTATCAGAGTGTTGATGAAACACAGAAATTGCATCGGGATTGAATACAACAGTCACCATGCGCACTTTCCTCCATGGGAGTAATGTCTCACACAGTCTACGCTTTGATCGTTCCCTGCAAGACCAGTAATAGATTCCGAAGCACATCTGGAGACATTCTGTAATCTGTGGACCTTTAAAGTGTTGATGAAACACAGAAATTGCATCGGGAATGAATACAACAGTCATCATGCGCATTTTCCTCTATGGGAGTAATGTCTCAAACAGTCTACGCTTTGACCGTTCCCTTTAAGACCAGTAATAGTTTCTGATGCACATCTGGAGGCATTCTGGAATCTGTAAACTATCAGCGTGTTGTTCAAAATCAGAAATTGCATCGGGATTGAATACAACAGTCACCATGCGCACTTTCCTCCATGTGAGTAATGTCTCAAACTGTGTACGCTTTGATCGTTCCCTGGATGACCAGTAGTAATTTCCGATGCACTTCTGGGTGCATTCTGTATTGTGTGGATTATCAGAGTGTTGATGAAACACAGAAATTGCATCGGCATTGAATACATCAGTCACCATGCGCACTTTCCTCCATGGGAGTAATGTCTCAAACAGTCTACTCTTTGATCGTTCCCTGCAAGACCAGTAGTAGTTTCCGATGCACATCTGGAGGCATTCTGTAATTTGTGGACCTTTAAAGTGTTGATGAAACACAGATGTGGTCTCGGAATTGAATACAACAGTAACCATGCGCACTCTCCCTCATGGGAGGTTTGTCTCAAACAGTCTACGCTTTGATCGTTCCCTGGAAGACAAGTAGTAGTTTCCGACTCACATCTGGTGTCATTCTGTAATCTGTGGACTATCAGAGTGTTGATGAAACACAGATCTTGCATCGGGATTGAATACAACAGTCACCATTCGCACTTTCCTCCATGGGAGTAATGTCTCAAACAGTCTACGCTTCGATCGTTCAATGCAAGACCAGTAGTAGTTTCCGATGCACATCTGGAGACATTCTGTAATCTGTTTACCTTCAAAGTGTAGATGAAACACAGAAATTGCCTCGGGATTGATAACAATAGTCATCATGCGCATTTTCCTCCATGGGAGTAATGTCTCAATCAGTCTACGCTTTGATCGTTCCCTGGAAGACCAGTAGTAGTTTCCTATGCACATCTGGAGGCATTCTGTAATCTGTAAACTGTCAGAGTGTTGTTCAAACACAGAAATTGCATCGTGATTGAATACAACAGCCACCATGTGCACTTAACTCAATGGGAGTAATGTCTCAAACAGTTTACAATTTGATCGTTCCCTGGAATGGGAGTAGTAGTTTCCGATGCACATCTGGAGGCATTCTGTAATCTGTGGACCTTTGAGGTGTTGATGAAACACAGAAATTGCCTCGGGATTGAATACAACAGTCACCATGGGCACTTTCCTCCATGGGAGTAATGTCTCAAACAGTCTACGTTTTGATCGTTCCTTGGAAGACCAGTAGTAGTTTCCGATGCACATCTGAAGGCATTCTGGAATCTGTAAACTATCAGCGTCTTGTTCAAAAACAGAAATTGCATCGGGATTGAATACAACAATCATTATGCGCACTTTTCTCAATGGGGGTAATGTCTCAAACAGTTTACGCTTTGATCGTTCCCTGGATGACCAGTAGTAGTTTCCGATAAACATCTGGATGCATTCTGTAATGTGTGGAATATCAGAGTGTTGATGAAACATTGAAATTGCATCGAGATTGAATACAACAATCACCATTCGCACTTTCCTCCATGGGAGTAATGTCTCAAACAGACTACGCTTTGATCGTTCCCTGGAAGACCAGTAGTAGTTTCCGATGCACATCTGGAGGCATTCTGTTATCAGTGGACCTTTAAAGTGTTGATGAAACACAGATATGGCTTCGGAATTGAATACAACAGTCACCATGCGCACTTTCCTCCATGGGAGTAATGTCTCAAACAGTCTACGCTTTCATCGTTTCCTGGAAGACCAGTAGTAGTTTCCGATGCACATCTGGAGGCATTCTGTAATTTGTGGACCTTAAAAGTGTTGATGAAACACAGAAATTGCATCGGGAGTGACTACAACAGTCACCATGCGCACTTTCCTCCTTGGGAGAAATGTCTCAAACAATCTACGCGTTGATCGTTCCCTTTAAGGCCAGTAGTCGTTTCCGATGCACATCTGGAGGCATTCTGTAATCTGTAAACTATCAGAGTGTTGTTCAAACACAGAAATTGCATCGGGATTGAATACAACAGTCACCATGCGCACTTTCCTCCATGGGAGTAATGTCTCAAACAGTTTACGCTTTGATCGTTCCCTGGAAGACCAGTAGTAGTTTCCGATGCACGTCTGGGGGCATTCTGTAATGTTTGGACTATCAGAGTGTTGATGAAACACAGAAATTGCATCATGATTGAATACAACAGTCACCATGTGCACTTTCCTCCATGCGAGTAATGTCTCAAACAGTCTACGCATTGATCGTTCCCTGGAAGACCAGTAGTAGTTTCCGAAGCACATCTGGGTGCATTCTGTATTGTGTGGACTATCAGAGTGTTGATGAAACACAGAAATTGCCTCGCGATTGAATACAACAGTCATCATGCACATTTTCCTCCATGGGAGTAATGTCTCAAACAGTCTACGCTTTGATCGTTCCCTTTAATACCAGTAGTAGTTTCCGATGCACATCTGGAGGCATTCTGGAATCTGTAAACTATCTGAGTGTTGTTCAAACACAGAAATTGCATCGGGATTGATTACAACAGTCACCATGCGCACTTTCCTCCATGGGAGTAATGTCCCAAACAGTTTACGCTTTTATCGTTCCTTGGAAGACCAGTATAGTTTCCGATGCACATCTGGGGGAATTCTGTAATCTGTGGACTATCAGAGTGTTGATGAAACACAGAAATTGCATCGGGATTGAATACAACAGTCACCATGCGCACTTTCCTCCTTGGGAGTAATGTCTCAAACAGTTTACGCTTTGATCGTTCCCTGGAAGACCAGTAGTAGTTTCCGATGCACGTCTGGGGGCATTCTGTAATGTTTGGACTATCAGAGTGTTGATGAAACACAGAAATTGCATCAGGATTGAATACAACAGTCACCATGTGCACTTTCCTCCATGCGAGTAATGTCTCAAACAGTCTACGCTTTGATCATTCCCTGGAAGACAAGTAGTAGTTTCGGACTCACACCTGGTGTCATTTTGTAATCTGTGGACTTTCAGAGTGTTGATGAAACACAGAAATTGCATCGGGATTGAATACAACAGTCACCATTCACACTTTCCTCCATGGGAGTAATGTTTCAAGCAGTCTACGCTTTGATCGTTCAACGCAAGGCCAGTAGTAGTTTCCGATGCACATCTGGAGGCATTCTGTAATCTGTTTACCTTCAAAGTGTTGATGAAACACAGAAATTGCCTCGGGATTGAATACAACAGTCATCATGCGCATCTTCCTCCATGGGAGTAATGTCTCAATCAGTCTACGCTTACATCGTTCCCTGGAAGACAAGTAGTAGTTTCCGATGCACATCAGGAGGCATTTTGTAATCTGTAAACTATCAGAGTATTGTTCAAACACAGAAATTGCATCGGGATTGATTACAACAGTCACCATGCGCACTTTCGTCCATGGGAGTAATGTCTCAAACAGTTTACGATTTGATCGTTCCCTGGAAGACCAGTTGTAGTTTCCGATGCACATCTGGAGGCATTGTGTAATCTGTGGACCTTTAAAGTGTTGATGAAACACAGATATGGCCACGGAAATGAATACAACAGTCACCATGCGCACTTTCCTCCATGGGAGTAATGTCTCAAACAGTCTACGCTTTCATCGTTTCCTGGAAGACCAGTAGTAGTTTCCGATGCACATGGAGGCATTCTGTAATCTGTGGACCTTCAAAGTGTTGATGGAACACAGAAATTGCATCGCTAGTGACTACAACAGTCACCATGTGCACTTTCCTCCTTGGGAGTAATGTCTTAAACAGACTACGCTTTGATCGTTCCCTTTAAGACCAGTAGTAGTTTCCGATGCACATCTGGAGGCATTCTGTGATCTATAAACTATCAGAGTGTTGTTCAAACACAGAAATTGCATCGGGATTGAATACAACAGTCTCCATGCGCACTTTCCTCCATGGGAGTAATGTCTCAAACAGTTTACGCTTTGATCGTTCCCTGGAGGACCAGTAGTTGTTTCCGATGAACATCTGGGGGCATTCTGTAATGTGTGGTCTATCAGAGTGTTGATGAAACACAGAAATAGCATCGGTATTGAATACAACAGTCACCATGAGCATTTTCCTCCATTTGAGTAATGTCTCATACAGTTTACGCTTTGATCGTTCCCTGGAAGACCAGTAGTAGTTTCCGATTCTCATCTGGGGGCATTCTGTAATGTTTGGACTATCAGAGTGATGATGAAACACAGAAATTGCATCATGATTGAATACAACAGTCACCATGTGCACTTTCCTCCATGCGAGTAATGTCTCAAACAGTCTACGCATTGATCGTTCCCTGGAAGACCAGTAGTAGTTTCCGAAGCACATCTGGGTGCATTCTGTATTGTGTGGACTATCAGAGTGTTGATGAAACACAGAAATTGCCTCGCGATTGAATACAACAGTCATCATGCACATTTTCCTCCATGGGAGTAATGTCTCAAACAGTCTACGCTTTGATCGTTCCCTTTAATACCAGTAGTAGTTTCCGATGCACATCTGGAGGCATTCTGGAATCTGTAAACTATCTGAGTGTTGTTCAAACACAGAAATTGCATCGGGATTGATTACAACAGTCACCATGCGCACTTTCCTCCATGGGAGTAATGTCCCAAACAGTTTACGCTTTTATCGTTCCTTGGAAGACCAGTATAGTTTCCGATGCACATCTGGGGGAATTCTGTAATCTGTGGACTATCAGAGTGTTGATGAAACACAGAAATTGCATCGGGATTGAATACAACAGTCACCATGCGCACTTTCCTCCTTGGGAGTAATGTCTCAAACAGTTTACGCTTTGATCGTTCCCTGGAAGACCAGTAGTAGTTTCCGATGCACGTCTGGGGGCATTCTGTAATGTTTGGACTATCAGAGTGTTGATGAAACACAGAAATTGCATCAGGATTGAATACAACAGTCACCATGTGCACTTTCCTCCATGCGAGTAATGTCTCAAACAGTCTACGCTTTGATCATTCCCTGGAAGACAAGTAGTAGTTTCGGACTCACACCTGGTGTCATTTTGTAATCTGTGGACTTTCAGAGTGTTGATGAAACACAGAAATTGCATCGGGATTGAATACAACAGTCACCATTCACACTTTCCTCCATGGGAGTAATGTTTCAAGCAGTCTACGCTTTGATCGTTCAACGCAAGGCCAGTAGTAGTTTCCGATGCACATCTGGAGGCATTCTGTAATCTGTTTACCTTCAAAGTGTTGATGAAACACAGAAATTGCCTCGGGATTGAATACAACAGTCATCATGCGCATCTTCCTCCATGGGAGTAATGTCTCAATCAGTCTACGCTTACATCGTTCCCTGGAAGACAAGTAGTAGTTTCCGATGCACATCAGGAGGCATTTTGTAATCTGTAAACTATCAGAGTATTGTTCAAACACAGAAATTGCATCGGGATTGATTACAACAGTCACCATGCGCACTTTCGTCCATGGGAGTAATGTCTCAAACAGTTTACGATTTGATCGTTCCCTGGAAGACCAGTTGTAGTTTCCGATGCACATCTGGAGGCATTGTGTAATCTGTGGACCTTTAAAGTGTTGATGAAACACAGATATGGCCACGGAAATGAATACAACAGTCACCATGCGCACTTTCCTCCATGGGAGTAATGTCTCAAACAGTCTACGCTTTCATCGTTTCCTGGAAGACCAGTAGTAGTTTCCGATGCACATGGAGGCATTCTGTAATCTGTGGACCTTCAAAGTGTTGATGGAACACAGAAATTGCATCGCTAGTGACTACAACAGTCACCATGTGCACTTTCCTCCTTGGGAGTAATGTCTTAAACAGACTACGCTTTGATCGTTCCCTTTAAGACCAGTAGTAGTTTCCGATGCACATCTGGAGGCATTCTGTGATCTATAAACTATCAGAGTGTTGTTCAAACACAGAAATTGCATCGGGATTGAATACAACAGTCTCCATGCGCACTTTCCTCCATGGGAGTAATGTCTCAAACAGTTTACGCTTTGATCGTTCCCTGGAGGACCAGTAGTTGTTTCCGATGAACATCTGGGGGCATTCTGTAATGTGTGGTCTATCAGAGTGTTGATGAAACACAGAAATAGCATCGGTATTGAATACAACAGTCACCATGAGCATTTTCCTCCATTTGAGTAATGTCTCATACAGTTTACGCTTTGATCGTTCCCTGGAAGACCAGTAGTAGTTTCCGATTCTCATCTGGGGGCATTCTGTAATGTTTGGACTATCAGAGTGTTGATGAAACACAGAAATTGCATCAGGATTGAATACAACAATCCCCTTGCGCACTTTCCTCCATGGGAGTAATGTCTCAAACAGTTTACGCTTTGATTGTTCCCTCGAAGTCCCGTATAGTTTCCGTGCACATATGGGGGCATTCTGTAATCTGTGGAATATCGGAGTGTTGATGAATCACAGAAAGTGCATTGGGATTGAATACAACAGTCACCATCCGCACTTTCCTCCTTGGGAGTAATGTCTCAAACAGTCTACGCGTTGATCGTTCCCTGCAAGACCAGTAGTAGTTTCCGATGCACATATAGAGGAGGCATTCTGTAATCTGTGGACCTTCAAAGTGTTGATGAAACACAGAAATTGCCTCGCTATTGAATGCAACAGACATCATGCGCATTTTCCTCCATGGGAGTAATGTCTCAAACAGTCTACGCTTTGATCATTCACTTTAAGACCAGTAGTAGTTTCCGATGCACATCTGGAGGCATTCTGTAATCTGTTTACCTTCAAAGTGTTGATGAAACACAGAAATTGCCTCGGGATTGAATACAACAGTCACCATGCGCACTTTCGTCCATGGGAGTAATGTCTCAAACAGTTTAAAATTTGATCGTTCCCCGGAAGACCAGTAGTAGTTTCCGATGCACATCTGGGGGCATTCTGTAATGTGTGGACTATCAGAGTGTTGATGAAACACAGAAATAGCATCGGGATTGAATACAACAGTCACCATGTGTACTTTCCTACATGGGAGTAATGTCTCAAACAGTTTACGCTTTGATCGTTCCCTGGAAGACCAGTAGTTGTTTCCGATGAACATCTGGGGGCATTCTGTAATGAGTGGTCTATCAGAGTGTTGATGAAACACAGAAAGTGCATCGGGATTGAATACAACATTCACCATGCGCACTTTCCTCCATGGGAGTAATGTCTCAAACAGTTTACGCTTTGATCGTTCCCTGGAAGACAAGTAGTAGTTTCGGACTCACACCTGGTGTCATTCTGTAATCTGTGGACTATCAGAGTGTTGATGAAACTCAGAAATTGCATCGGGATTGAATACAACAGTCACCATTCACACTTTCCTCCATAGGAGTAATGTCTCAAGCAATCTACGCTTTGATCGTTCAATGCAAGACCAGTAGTAGTTTCCGATGCACATCTGGAGGCATTCTGTAATCTGTTTACCTTCAAAGTGTTGATGAAACACAGAAATTGCCTCCGGATTGAATACAACAGTCACCATGCGCACTTTCGTCCATGGGAGTAATGTCTCAAACAGTTTATAATTTGATCGATCCCTGGAAGACCAGTAGTAGTTTCCGATGCACATCTGGGGGCATTCTGTAATGTGTGGACTATCAGAGTGTTGATGAAACATAGAAATTGCATCGGGATTGAATACAATAGACCCCATGCGCACTTTCCTCCATGGGAGGAATGTCTCAAACAGTCTACGCTTTGATCGTTCCCTGCAAGACCAGTAGTAGTTTCTGATGCACATCTGGAGGCATTCTGTAATCTGTGGACCTTTAAAGTGTTGATAAGACACAGAAATTGCATCGGGATTCAATACAACAGTCACCATGCGCACTTTCCTCCATGGGAGTAATGTCTCTAACAGTCTACGCTTGGATCGTTCCCTGCAAGACCACTAGTAGTGTCCGATGCACATCTGGAGGCATTCTGCAATCTGTGGACCTTCAAAGTGTTGATGAAACACAGAAATTGCCTCGTGATTGAATACAAACAGTCATCATGCGCATTTTCCTCCATGGGAGTAATGTCTCAAACAGTCCACGCTTTGATCGTTCCCTTTAAGACCAGTAGTAGTTTCCGATGCTCATCTGGAGGCATTCTGCAATCTGTAAACTATCTGAGTGTTGTTCAAACACAGAAATTGCATCGGGATTGATTACAACAGTCACCATGCGCACTTTCCTCCATGGGAGTAATGTCCCAAACAGTTTACGCTTTTATCGTTCCCTGGATGACCAGTATAATTTCCGATGCACATCTGGGGGCATCCTGTAATCTGTGGACTTTCAGAGTGTTGATGAAACACAGAAATTGCATCGGGATTGAATACAACAGTCACTATGCGCACTTTACTCCTTGGGAGTAATGTCTCAAACAGTCTAGCCTTTGATCGTTCCCTGCAAGAGCAGTAGTAGTCTCCGATGCACATCTGGACGCATTCTGTAATCTGTGGACCTTTCAAGTGTTGATGAAACTCAGAAATTGCCACGGGATTGAATACAAACAGTCACCATGCCCACTTTTCTCCATGGGAGTAATGTCTCAAACAGTCTACGCTTTGATCTTTTCCTGGAAGACCAGTAATAGTTTCTGATGCACATCTGTAAGCATTCTGTAATCTGTGGACCTTCAAAGTATTAATGAAACACGGAAATTGCATCGGGAGTGAATACAACAGTCACCATGCGCACTTTCCTCCATGGGAGTAATGTCCCAGGCAGTTTACGCTTTTATCGTTCCCTGGAAGACCAGTGTAGTTTCCGATGCACATCTGGGGACATTCTGTAATCTGTGGACTATCAGAGTGTTGATGAAACACAGAAATTGCATCGGGATTGAATACAACAGTCACCATGCGCACTTTCCTCCATGGGAGTAATGTCTCAAAGAGTCTACGCTTTGATCATTCCCTGGAAGACCAGTAGTAGTTTCCGATGCACATCTGGTGTCATTCTGTAATCTGTGGACTATCAGAGTGTTAATGAAACACAGAAATTGCATAGGGATTGAATACAACAGTCACAATGTGCACTTTCCTCCATGGGAGTAATGTCCCAAGCAGTTTACGCTTTTATCGTTCCCTGGAAGACCAGTGTAGTTTCCGATGAACATCTGGGGGCATTCTGTAATGTGTGGTCTATCAGAGTGTTGATGAAACACAGGAATTGCATCGGGATTGAATACAACTGTCACCATGCGCACTTTCCTCCATGGGAGTAATGTCTCAAACAGTTTGCGCTTTGATCGTTCCCTGGAGGACCAGTAGTTGTTTCCGATGAACATCTGGGGGCATTCTGTAATGTGTGGTCTATCAGAGTGTTGATGAAACACAGAAATAGCATCGGTATTGAATACAACAGTCACCATGAGCATTTTCCTCCATTTGAGTAATGTCTCATACAGTTTACGCTTTGATCGTTCCCTGGAAGACCAGTAGTAGTTTCCGATTCACATCTGGTGTCATTCTGTAATATGTGGAAAATCAGAGTGTTGATGAAACAAAGGAAGTGCATCGGGATTGAATACAACAGTTACCATGCGCACTTTCCTCCATGGGAGTACTGTCTCAAACAGTTTACGCTTTGATCGTTCCCTGGAAGACCAGTAGTAGTTTCCGATTCTTATCTGGGGGCATTCTGTAATGTTTGGACTATCAGAGTGTTGATGAAACACAGAAATTGCATCAGGATTGAATACAACAATCCCCTTGTGCACTTTTCTCCATGGGAGTAATGTCTCAAACAGTCTACGCTTTGATCGTTCCCTGGAAGACAAGTAGTAGTTTCGGACTCACACCTGGTGTCCTTCTGTAATCTGTGGACTATCAGAGTGTTGATGAAACACAGAAATTGCATCGGGATTGAATACAACAGTCACCATTCACACTTTCCTCCATGGGAGTAATGTCTCAAACAGTCTACGCTTTGATCGTTCAATGCAAGACCAGTAGTAGTTTCCGATTCACATCTGGAGGCATTCTGTAATCTGTTTACCTTCAAAGTGTTGATGAAACACAGAAATTGCCTCGGGATTGAATTTAACAGTCATCATGCGCATTTTCCTCCATGGGAGCAATGTCTCAATCAGTCTACGCGTTGATTGTTCCCTGGAAGACAAGTAGTAGTTTCCGATGCACATCTGGGGGCATTCTGTAATGTGTGGACTATCAGAGTGTTGATGAAACATAGAAATTGCATCGGGATTGAATACAACAGACCCCATGCGCACTTTCCTCCATTGGAGTAATGTCTCAAACACTCTACGCTTTGATCGTTCCCTGCAAGACAAGTAGAAGTTTCCGATGCACATTTGGAGGCATTCTGTAATCTGTGGACCTTCAAAGTGTTGATGAGACACAGAAATTGCATCGGGATTCAATACAACTGTCACCATGCGCACTTTCCTCCATGGGAGTAATGTCCTAAACAGTTTACTCTTTTATCGTTCCCTGGTAGACCAGTATAGTTTCCGATGCACATCTGGGGGCATTCTGCAATCTAAGGACTATCATAGTGTTGATGAAACACAGAAATTGCATCGCGATTGAATACAACAGTCACCATGTGCACTTTCCTCCATGGGAGTAATGTCTCAAACAGTTTACGCTTTTATCGTTCCCTGGAAGACCAGTAGTTGTTTCCGATGAACATCTGGGGGCGTTCTGTAATCTGTGGACTATCAGAGTGTTGATGAAACACAGAAATTGCATCGGGATTGAATAGAACAGTCACCATATGCACTTTCCTCCATGGGAGTAATGTCTCAAACAGTCTACGCTTTTATCGTTCCCTGGAAGACCAGTATAGTTTCCGATGCACATATGGGCATTCTGTAATCTGTGTACTATCAGAGTGTTGATGAAACACAGAAATTGCATCGGGATTGAATACAACATTCACCATGTGCTCTATCCTCCATGGGAGTAATGTCTCAAACAGTCTACGCTTTTTCGTTCCCTGGAAGACCAGTATAGTTTCCGATGCACATATGGGCATTCTGTAATCTGTGTACTATCAGAGTGTTGATGAAACACAGAAATTGCATCGGGATTGAATACAACAGTCACCATGCGCACTTTCCTCCTTGGGAGTAATGTCTCAAACAGTCTACGCTTTGATCGTTCCCTGCACGACCAGTAGTAGTTTCCGATGCACATCTGGAGGCATTCTGTAATCTGTGGACCTTTAAAGTGTTGATGAAACTCAGAAATTGCCTCGGGATTGAATATAAAAGTCACCATGCGCACTTTCCTCCATGGGAGTAATGTCTCAAACTGTATACGCTTTGATCGTTCCATGGCAGACCAGTAGTTGTTTCCGATGAACATCTGTGTTCATTCTGTAATCTGTGGACTATCAGAGTGTTGATGAAACACAGAAATAGCATCGGGATTGAATACAACAGTCACCATGTGTACTTTCCTCCATGGGAGTAATGTCTCAAACAGTTTACGCTTTGATCGTTCCCTGGAAGACCAGTAGTTGTTTCCGATGAACATCTGGGGGCGTTCTGTAATCTGTGGACTATCAGAGTGTTGATGAAACACAGAAATTGCTTCGGGATTGAATACAACAGTCACCATATGAACTTTCCTCCATGGGAGTAATGTCATGAACAGTTTACGCTTTCATCGTTAGCTGGAAGACCAGTAGTTGTTTCCTATGAACATCTGGGGGCATTCTGGAATGTGTGGTCTATCAGGCTGTTGATGAAACACAGTAATTGCACCGGGTTTGAATACAACAGTCACCATGCGCACTTTCCTCCATGGGAGTAATGTCTCATACAGTTTTCGCTTTGATCGTTCCCTGGAAGACCAGTAGTATTTTCCGATGCACATCTGGTGTCATTGTGTAATCTGTGGACCTTCAAAGTGTTGATAAGACACAGAAATTGCATCGGGATTCAATACAACAGTCACCATGCGCACTTTCCTCCATGGGAGTAATGTCTCTAACAGTCTACGCTTGGATCGTTCCCTGCAAGACCACTACTAGTGTCCGATGCACATCTGGAGGCATTCTGCAATCTGTGGACCTTCAAAGTGTTGATGAAACACAGAAATTGCCTCGGGATTGAATACAAACAGTCATCATGCGCATTTTCCTCCATGGGAGTAATGTCTCAAACAGTCTACGCTTTGATCGTTCCATTTAAGACCAGTAGTAGTTTCCGATGCACATCAGGAGGCATTCTGCAATCTGTAAATTATCTGAGTGTTGTTCAAACACAGAAATTGCATCGGGATTGATTACAACAGTCACCATGCGCACTTTCCTCCATGGGAGTGATGTCCCAAACAGTTTACGGTTTTATCGATCCCTGGATGACCAGTATAGTTTCCGATGCACATCTGTGGGCATCCTGTAATCTGTGGACTTTCAGAGTGATGATGAAACACAGAAATTGCATCGTGATTGAATACAACAGTCACCATGCGCACTTTCCTCCTTGGGAGTAATGTCTCAAACAGTCTAGGCTTTGATCGTTCCCTGCAAGAGCAGTAGTAGTCTCCGATGCACATCTGGAGGCATTCTGTAATCTGTGGACCTTTAAAGTGTTGATGAAACTCAGAAATTGCCTCGGGATTGAATATAAAAGTCACCATGCGCACTTTCCTCCATGGGAGTAATGTCTCAAACTGTATACGCTTTGATCGTTCCATGGAAGACCAGTAGTTGTTTCCGATGAACATCTGTGTTCATTCTGTAATCTGTGGACTATCAGAGTGTTGATGAAACACAGAAATAGCATCGGGATTGAATACTACAGTCACCATGTGTACTTTCCTCCATGGGAGTAATGTCTCAAACAGTTTACGCTTTGATCGTTCCCTGGAAGACCAGTAGTTGTTTCCGATGAACATCTGGGGGCGTTCTGTAATCTGTGGACTATCAGAGTGTTGATGAAACACAGAAATTGCTTCGGGATTGAATACAACAGTCACCATATGAACTTTCCTCCATGGGAGTAATGTCATGAACAGTTTACGCTTTCATCGTTAGCTGGAAGACCAGTAGTTGTTTCCCATGAACATCTGGGGGCATTCTGGAATGTGTGGTCTATCAGGCTGTTGATGAAACACAGTAATTGCACCGGGTTTGAATACAACAGTCACCATGCGCACTTTCCTCCATGGGAGTAATGTCTCATACAGTTTTCGCTTTGATCGTTCCCTGGAAGACCAGTAGTATTTTCCGATGCACATCTGGTGTCATTGTGTAATCTGTGGACCTTCAAAGTGTTGATAAGACACAGAAATTGCATCGGGATTCAATACAACAGTCACCATGCGCACTTTCCTCCATGGGAGTAATGTCTCTAACAGTCTACGCTTGGATCGTTCCCTGCAAGACCACTACTAGTGTCCGATGCACATCTGGAGGCATTCTGCAATCTGTGGACCTTCAAAGTGTTGATGAAACACAGAAATTGCCTCGGGATTGAATACAAACAGTCATCATGCGCATTTTCCTCCATGGGAGTAATGTCTCAAACAGTCTACGCTTTGATCGTTCCATTTAAGACCAGTAGTAGTTTCCGATGCACATCAGGAGGCATTCTGCAATCTGTAAATTATCTGAGTGTTGTTCAAACACAGAAATTGCATCGGGATTGATTACAACAGTCACCATGCGCACTTTCCTCCATGGGAGTGATGTCCCAAACAGTTTACGGTTTTATCGATCCCTGGATGACCAGTATAGTTTCCGATGCACATCTGTGGGCATCCTGTAATCTGTGGACTTTCAGAGTGATGATGAAACACAGAAATTGCATCGTGATTGAATACAACAGTCACCATGCGCACTTTCCTCCTTGGGAGTAATGTCTCAAACAGTCTAGGCTTTGATCGTTCCCTGCAAGAGCAGTAGTAGTCTCCGATGCACATCTGGAGGCATTCTGTAATCTGTGGACCTTTAAAGTGTTGATGAAACTCAGAAATTGCCACAGGATTGAATATAAAAGTCACCATGCCCACTTTCCTCCATGGGAGTAATGTCACAAACAGTCTACGCTTTGATCTTTTCCTGGAAGACCAGTAATAGTTTCTGATGCACATCTGTAGGCATTCTGTAATCTGTGGACCTTTAAAGTGTTCTTGAAACACGGAAATTGCATCGGGAGTGAATACAACAGTCACCATGCGCACTTTCCTCCATGGGAGTAATGTCCCAAGCAGTTTACGCTTTTATCGTTCCCTGGAAGACCAGTGTAGTTTCCGATGCACATCTGGGGACATTCTGTAATCTGTGGACTATCAGAGTGTTGATGAAACACAGAAATTGCATCGGGATTGAATACAACATTCACCATGCGCACTTTCCTCCATGGGAGTAATGTCTCAAAGAGTCTACGCTTTGATCAGTCCCTGGAAGACCAGTAGTAGTTTCCGATGCACATCTGGTGTCATTCTGTAATCTGTGGACTATCAGAGTGTTAATGAAACACAGAAATTGCATAGGGATTGAATACAACAGTCACAATGTGCACTTTCCTCCATGGGAGTAATGTCTCAAACAGTATACGCTTTGATCGTTCCCTGGAAGACCAGTAGTTGTTTCCGATGAACATCTGTGTTCATTCTGTAATCTGTGGACTATCAGAGTGTTGATGAAACACAGAAATAGCATCGGGATTGAATACAACAGTCACCATGTGTACTTTCCTACATGGGAGTAATGTCTCAAACAGTTTACGCTTTGATCGTTCCCTGGAAGACCAGTAGTTGTTTCCGATGAACATCTGGGGGCATTCTGTAATGTGTGGTCTATCAGAGTGTTGATGAAACACAGAAATTGCATCGGGATTGAATACAACTGTCACCATGCGCACTTTCCTCCATGGGAGTAATGTCTCAAACAGTTTGCGCTTTGATCGTTCCCTGGAGGACCAGTAGTTGTTTCCGATGAACATCTGGGTGCATTTTGTAATGTGTGGTCTATCAGAGTGTTGATGAAACACAGAAATAGCATCGGTATTGAATACAACATTCACCATGCGCACTTTCCTCCATGGGAGTAATGTCGCAAAGAGTCTACGCTTTGATCATTCCCTGGAAGACCAGTAGTAGTTTCCGATGCACATCTAGTGTCATTCTGTAATCTGTGGACTATCAGAGTGTTAATGAAACACAGAAATTGCATAGGGATTGAATACAACAGTCTCAATGTGCACTTTCCTCCATGGGAGTAATGTCTCAAACAGTTTACGCTTTGATCGTTCCCTGGAAGACCAGTAGTAGTTTCCGATGCTCATCTGGGGGCATTCTGTAATGTTTGGACTATCAGAGTGTTGATGAAACACAGAAATTGCATCAGGATTGAATACAACAATCCCCTTGTGCACTTTTCTCCATGGGAGTAATGTCTCAAACAGTCTACGCTTTGATCGTTCCCTGGAAGACAAGTAGTAGGTTCCGATGCACATCTGGGGGCATTCTGTAATTTGTGGACTATCAGAGTGTTGACGAAACACAGAAATTGCATCAGGATTGAATACAACAATCCCCTTGTGCACTTTTCTCCATGGGAGTAATGTCTCAAACACTCTACGCTTTGATCGTTCCCTGCAAGACAAGTAGAAGTTTCCGATGCACATCTGGAGGCATTCTCTAATCTGTGGACCTTCAAAGTGTTGATGAGACACAGAAATTGCATCGGGATTCAATACAACTGTCACCATGCGCACTTTCCTCCATGGGAGTAATGTCTCTAACAGTCTACGCTTGGATCTTTCCCTGCAAGACCACTAGTAGTGTCCGATGTACATCTGGAGGCATTCTGTAATCTGTGGACTTTCAAAGTGTTGATGAAACACAGAAATTGCCTCGGGATTGAATACAACAGTCATCATGCGCATTTTCCTCCATGGGAGTAATGTCTCAAACAGTCTACGCTTTGATCGTTCCCTTTAAGACCAGTAGTTGTTTCCGATGCACATCTGGAGGCATTCTGGAATCTGTAAACTGTCAGAGTGTTGTTCAAACACAGAAATTGCATCGGGATTGATTACAACAGTCACCATGCGCACTTTCCTCCATGGGAGTAATGTCCTAAACTGTTTACTCTTTTATCGTTCCCTGGTAGACCAGTATAGTTTCCGATGCACATCTGGGGGCATTCTGCAATCTGTGGACTATCAGAGTGTTGATGAAACACAGAAATTGCATCGCGATTGAATACAACAGTCACCATGTGCACTTTCCTCCATGGGAGTAATGTCTCAAACAGTTTACGCTTTGATCGTTCCCTGAAAGACCAGTAGTTGTTTCCGATGAACATCTGGGGGCGTTCTGTAATCTGTGGACTATCAGAGTGTTGATGAAACACAGAAATTGCATCGGGATTGAATACAACAGTCACCATATGCACTTTCCTCCATGGGAGTAATGTCATAAACAGTTTACGCTTTCATCGTTCCCTGGAAGACCAGTAGTTGTTTCCGATGAACATCTGTTGGCATTCTGCAATGTGTGGTCTATCAGGGTTTTAATGAAGCACAGTAATTGCACCGGGATTGAATACAACAGTCACCATGCGCACTTTCCTCCATGGGAGTAACGTCTCATACAGTTTTCGCTTTGATCGCTCCCTGGAAGACCAGTAGTAGTTTCCGATGCACATCTGGTGTCATTGTGTAATCTGTGGACTAGCAGAGTGTTGATTAAACACAGAAATTGCTTCGGGATTGAATACAACAGTCACCATATGAACTTTCCTCCATGGGAGTAATGTCATAAACAGTTTACGCTTTCATCGTTAGCTGGAAGACCAGTAGTTGTTTCCCATGAACATCTGGGGGCATTCTGGAATGTGTGGTCTATCAGGCTGTTGATGAAACACAGTAATTGCACCGGGTTTGAATACAACAGTCACCATGCGCACTTTCCTCCATGGGAGTAATGTCTCATACAGTTTTCGCTTTGATCGTTCCCTGGAAGACCAGTAGTATTTTCCGATGCACATCTGGTGTCATTGTGTAATCTGTGGACCTTCAAAGTGTTGATGAAACACAGAAATTGCCTCGGGATTGAATACAACAATCCCCTTGTGCCCTTTTCTCCATGAGAGTAATGTCTCAAACAGTCTACACTTTGATCGTTCCCTGGAAGACAAGTAGTAGTTTCGGACTCACACCTGGTGTCATTCTGTAATCTGTGGACAATCAGAGTGTTGATGAAACACAGAAATTGCATCGGGATTGAATACAACAGTCACCATTCACACTTTCCTCCATGGGAGTAATGTCTCAAACAGTCTACGCTTTGATCGTTCAATGAAAGACCAGTAGTAGTTTCCGATGCACATCTGGAGGCATTCTGTAATCTGTGGACTTTCAAAGTGTTGATGAAACACAGAAATTGCCTCGGGATTGAATACAACAGTCACCATGTGCACTTTCCTCCATGGGAGTAATGTCTCAAACAGTGTACGCTTTGATCGTTCCCTGCAAGACCAGTAGTAGTTTCCGATGCACATCTGGAGGCATTCTGGAATCTGTAAACTATCAGAGTGTTGATGAAACACAGATATTGCCTTGGTATTGAATACAACAGTCACCATGTGCACTTTCCTCCATGGGAGTAATGTCTCAAACAGTTTAGGCTTTGATCGTTCCCTGGAAGAACAGTAGTTGTTTCCGATGAACATCTGGGGGCATTCTGTAATGTGTGGTCTATCAGAGTGTTGATGAAACACAGAAATTGCATCGGGATTGAATACAACAGTCACCATGCGCACTTTCCTCCATTTGAGTAATGTCCCAAACTGTTTACGTTTTTATCGCTCCCTGGTAGACCAGTATAGTTTCCGAAGCACATCTGGGGGCATTCTGCAATCTGTGGACTATCAGAGTGTTGATCAAACATAGAAATTGCATCGGGATTGAATACAACAGTCACTATGTGCACTTTCCTACTTGGGAGTAATGTCTCAAACAGTGTACGCTTTGATCGTTCCCTGCAGGACCAGTAGTAGTTTCCGATGCACATCTGGAGGCATTCTGTAATCTGTGGACCTTTTAAGTGTTGATGAATCTCAGAAATTGAATCGGGATTGAATATCAAAGTCACCATGCGCACTTTCCTCCATGGGAGTAAAGTCCCAAACAGTTTACGCTTTTATCGTTCCCTGGAAGACCAGTATAGTTTTCGATGCACATCTGGGGGCATTCTGTAATCTGTGAACTATCAGAGTGTTGATGAAACACAGATATTGCCTTGGTATTGAATACAACAGTCACCATGTGCACTTTCCTCCATGGGAGTAATGTCTCAAACAGTTTAGGCTTTGATCGTTCCCTGGAAGAACAGTAGTTCTTTCCGATGAACATCTGGGGGCATTCTGTAATGTGTGGTCTATCAGAGTGTTGATGAAACACAGAAATAGCATCGGTATTGAATACAACATTCACCATGCGCACTTTCCTCCATGGGAGTAATGTCTCAAAGAGTCTACGATTTGATCATTCCCTGGAAGACCAGTAGTAGTTTCCGATGCACATCTAGTGTCATTCTGTAATCTGTGGACTATCAGAGTGTTAATGAAACACAGAAATTGCATAGGGATTGAATACAACAGTCACAATGTGCACTTTCCTCCATGGGAGTAATGTCTCAAACAGTTTACGCTTTGATCGTTCCCTGGAAGACCAGTAGTAGTTTCCGATGCTCATCTGGGGGCATTCTGTAATGTTTGGACTATCAGAGTGTTGATGAAACACAGAAATTGCATCAGGATTTAATACAACAATCCCCTTGTGCACTTTTCTCCATGGGAGTAATGTCTCAAACAGTCTACGCTTTGATCGTTCCCTGGAAGACAAGTAGTAGGTTCCGATGCACATCTGGGGGCATTCTGTAATTTGTGGACTATCAGAGTGTTGACGAAACACAGAAATTGCATCAGGATTGAATACAACAATCCCCTTGTGCACTTTTCTCCATGGGAGTAATATCTCAAACACTCTACGCTTTGATCGTTCCCTGCAAGACAAGTAGAAGTTTCCGATGCACATCTGGAGGCATTCTCTAATCTGTGGACCTTCAAAGTGTTGATGAGACACAGAAATTGCATCGGGATTCAATACAACTGTCACCATGCGCACTTTCCTCCATGGGAGTAATGTCTCTAACAGTCTACGCTTGGATCGTTCCCTGCAAGACCACTAGTAGTGTCCGATGTACATCTGGAGGTATTCTGTAATCTGTGGACTTTCAAAGTGTTGATGAAACACAGAAATTGCCTCGGGATTGAATACAACAGTCATCATGCGCATTTTCCTCCATGGGAGTAATGTCTCAAATAGTCCACGCTTTGATCGTTCCCTTTAAGACCAGTAGTTGTTTCCGATGCACATCTGGAGGCATTCTGGAATCTGTAAAATGTCAGAGTGTTGTTCAAACACAGAAATTGCATCGGGATTGATTACAACAGTCACCATGCGCACTTTCCTCCATGGGAGTAATGTCCTAAACTGTTTACTCTTTTATCGTTCCCTGGTAGACCAGTATAGTTTCCGATGCACATCTGGGGGCATTCTGCAATCTGTGGACTATCAGAGTGTTGATGAAACACAGAAATTGCATCGCGATTGAATACAACAGTCACCATGTGCACTTTCCTCCATGGGAGTAATGTCTCAAACAGTTTACGCTTTGATCGTTCCCTGGAAGACCAGTAGTTGTTTCCGATGAACATCTGGGGGTGTTCTGTAATCTGTGGACTATCAGAGTGTTGATGAAACACAGAAATTGCATCGGGATTGAATACAACAGTCACCATATGCACTTTCCTCCATGGGAGTAATGTCATAAACAGTTTACGCTTTCATCGTTCCCTGGAAGACCAGTAGTTGTTTCCGATGAACATCTGTTGGCATTCTGAAATGTGTGGTCTATCAGGGTTTTAATGAAACACAGTAATTGCACCGGGATTCAATACAACAGTCACCATACGCACTTTCCTCCATGGGAGTAATGTCTCATACAGTTTTCGCTTTGATCGTTCCCTGGAAGACCAGTAGTAGTTTCCGATGCACATCTGGTGTCATTGTGTAATCTGTGGACTAGCAGAGTGTTGTGAAACACAGAAATTGCATCGGGATTGAATACAACATTCACCATGTGCTCTATCCTCAATTTGAGTAATGTCTCAAACAGTCTACGCTTTTATCGTTCCCTGGAAGACCAGTATAGTTTCCGATGCACATATGGGCATTCTGTAATGTGTGTACTATCAGAGTGTTGATGAAACACAGAAATTGCATCGGGATTGAATACAACAGTCACCATGCGCACTTTTCTCCATAGGAGTAATGTCTCAAACAGTCTACGCTTTGATCGTTTCCTGCAAGACCAGTAGTAGTTACCGATGCACATCTGGAGCCATTCTGTAATCTGTGGACCTTTAATGTGATGATGAAACACAGAAATTGCCTCGGGATTGAATACAACAATCCCCTTGTGCACTTTTCTCCATGAGAGTAATGTCTCAAACAGTCTACGCTTTGATCGTTTCCTGGAAGACAAGTAGTAGTTTCGGACTCACACCTGGTGTCATTCTGTAATCTGTGGACAATCAGAGTGTTGATGAAACACAGGTATTGCCTTGGTTTATGAATACAACAGTCACCATCTGCACTTTCCTCCATGGGAGTAATGTCTCAAACAGTTTAGGCTTTGATCGTTCCCTGGAAGAACAGTAGTTGTTTCCGATGAACATCTGGGGGCATTCTGTAATCTGTGGACTATCAGTGCGTTGATGAAACACAGAAATTGCATCGGGATTGAATACAACAGTCACTATGTGCACTTTCCTCCATGGGAGTAATGTCTCATACAGTTTTCGCTTTGATCGTTCCCTGGTAGACCAGTAGTAGTTTCCGATGCACATCTGGTGTCATTCTGTAATCTGTGGACTAGCAGAGTGTTGATGAAACACAGAAATTGCATCGGGATTGAATACAACATTCACCATGTGCTCTATCCTCCATGAGAGTAATGTCTCAAACAGTCTACGCTTTTATCGTTCCCTGGAAGACCAGTATGGTTTCCGATGCACATATGGGCATTCTGTAATCTGTATACTAACAGAGTGTTGATGAAACACAGAAATTGCATCGGGATTGAATACAACAGTCACCATGCGCACTTTCCTCCATAGGAGTAATATCTCAAACAGTCTACGCTTTGATCGTTCCCTGCAAACCAGTAGTAGTTACTAATGCACATCTGGAGCCATTCTGTAATCTGTGGACCTTTAATTTGTTGATGAAACACAGAAATTGCCTCGGGATTGAATACAACAGTCACCATGCGCACTTTCCTCCATGGGAGTAATGTTTCAAACAGTTTACGCTTTTATCGTTCCCTGGAAGACCAGTATAGTTTTCGATGCACATCTGGGGGCATTCTGTAATCTGTGGACTATCAGAGTGTTGATGAAACACAGAAATTGCATCGGGATTGAATACAACAGTCACCATGCGCACTTTCCTCTTTGGGAGTAATGTCTCAAACAGTCTACGCTTTGATCGTTCCCTGCAAGACCAGTAGTAGTTTCCGACGCACATCTGTAGGCATTCTGTAATCTGTGGACCTTTGAAGTGTTGATGAAACTCAGAAATTGCCTCGGGATTGAATATAAAAGTCACCATGCGCACTTTCCTCCATGGGAGTAATGTCTCAAACAGTCTACGCTTTGATCGTTTCCTGGGAGACCAGTAGTAGTTTCTGATGCACATCTGGAGGCATTCTGTAATCTGTGGACCTTCAAAGTGTTGATGAAACACGGAAATTGCATCGGGAATGAATACAACAGTCACCATGCGCACTTTCCTCCATGGGAGTAATGTCTCAAACAGTTTACGCTTTTATCGTTCCCAGGAAGACCAGTGTAGTTTCCGATGCACATCTGGGGACATTCTGTAATCTGTGGACTATCAGAGTGTTGATGAAAAACAGAAATTGCATCGGGATAGAATACAACAGTCACCATGCGCACTTTCCTACATGGGAGTAATGTCTCAAAGAGTCTACGATTTGATCGTTCCCTGGAAGACCAGTAGTTGTTTCTGATGAACATCTGGGTGCATTCTGTAATGTGTGGTCTATCAGAGTGTTGACGAAACACAAAAAATTGCATCGGGATTGAATACAACAGTCACCATGCGCACTTTCCTCCATGGGAGTAATGTCTCAATCAGTTTACGCTTTGATAGTTCCCAGGAAGACCAGTAGTAGTTTCCGATGCACATCTAGTGTCATTCTGTAAACTGTGGACTATCAGAGTGTTGATGGAACACAGAAATTACATCGGGATTGAATACAACAGTCACCATGTGCACTTTCCTCCATGGGAGTAGTGTCTCAAACAGTCTACGCTTTAATCGTTTCCTGCAAGACCAGTAGTAGTTTCCGATGCACATCTGGAGGCATTCTGGAATCTGTAAACTATCAGAGTGTTGATAAAACACAGAAATTGCATCGTGATTGAATACAACAGTCACCATGCGTACTTTCCTCCATGGGAGTGATGTCTCAAACAGTTTACGCTTTGATCGTTCGCTGCAAGACCAGTAGTAGTTTCCGATGCACATCTGGGGACACTCTGTAATCTGTGGACTATCAGAGTGTTGATGAAACACAGAAATTGCATCGGGATTGAATACAACAGTCACCATGCGCACTTTCCTCCATGGGAGTAATGTCTCAAACAGTCTACGCTTTGATCGTTCCCAGCAAGACCAGTAGTAGTTTCTGATGCACATCCTGAGGCATTCTGTAATCTGTGGACCTTCAAAGTGTTGATGAAACACAGACATAGCATCGGGAGTGAATACAACAGTCACCATGCGCACTCTCCTACATGGGAGTAATGTCTCAAACAGTTTTCGCTTTTATCGTTCCCTGGAAGACCAGTGTAGTTTCCGATGCACATCTGGGGACATTCTGTAATCTGTGGACTATCCGAGTGTTGATGAAACTCAGAAATTGCATCGGGATTGAATACAACAGTCACCATGCGCACTTTCCTCCATGGGAGTAATGTCTCAAACAGTCTACGCTTTGATCCTTCCCTGCAAGACCAGTAGTAGTTTCCGATGCACATCTGGAGGCATTCTGTAATCTGTGGACCTTTAAAGTGTTGATGAAACACAGAAATTGCATCGGGATTGAATACAACAGTCACCATGTGCACTTTCCTCCATGGGAGTAATGTCTCAAACAGTCTACGCTTTGATCGTTTCCTGGAAGACCAGTAGTAGTTTCCGATGCACATCTGGAGGCATTCTGTAATCTGTGGACCTTCAAAGTGTTGATGAAACACAGAAATTGCATCGGGAGTGAATACAACAGTCACAATGCGCACTTTCATACATGGGATTAATGTCTCAAACAGTCTACGCTTTGACCGCTCCCTTTAAGGCCAGTAGTAGTTTCCGATGCACATCTATAGGCATTCTGGAATCTGTAAACTATCAGAGTGTTGATCAAACACAGAAATTGCATCGGGATTGAATACAACAGTCACCATGCGCACTTTCCTCCATGGGAGTGATGTCTCAAACAGTTTACGCTTTGATCGTTCGCTGCAAGACCAGTAGTAGTTACCAATGCCCATCTGGAAGCATTCTGTAATCTGCGGACCTTCAAAGTGTTGATGAAACACAGGAATTGCCGCGAAATTGAATACAACAGTCACCGTGCGCACTTTCCTCAATGGGAGTAATGTCTCAAACAGTTTACGCTTTTATCGTTCCCTGGAAGACCAGTATAGTTTACGATGCACATCTGTTGACGTTCTGTAATCTGTGGACTAACAGAGTGTTGATGAAACACAGAAATTGCATCAGGATTGAATACAACAATCCCCTTGTGCACTTTTCTCCATGAGAGTAATGTCTCAAACAGTCTACGCTTTGAACGTTCCCTGGAAGACAAGTAGTAGTTTCGGACTCACACCTGGTGTCATTCTGTAATCTGTGGACTATCAGAGTGTTGATGAAACACAGAAATTGCATCGCGATTGAATACAACAGTCACCATTCACACTTTCCTTCATGGGAGTAATGTCTCAAACAGTCTACGCTTTGATCGTTCAATGCAAGACCAGTATAGTGTCCGATGCACATCTGGGGGCATTCTGCAATCTGTGGACTATCAGAGTGTTGATCAAACACAGAAATTGCATCGGTATTGAATACAACAGTCACTATGCGCACTTTCCTCCTTGGGGGTAATGTCTCAAACAGTGTACGCTTTGATCGTTCCCTGCAAGACCAGTAGTAGTTTCCGATGCACATCTGGAGGCATTCTGTAATCTGTGGACCTTTTAAGTGTTGATGAAACTCAGAAATTGAATCGGGATTGAATATAAAAGTCACCATGCGCACTTCCCTCCATGGGAGTAATGTCTCAAACAGTTTACGCTTTTATCGTTCCCCGCAAGACCAGTAGTAGTTTCCGATGCACATCTGGAGGAATTCTGTAATCTGTGGACCTTCAAAGTGTTGATTAAACACAGGAAATGCCGCGGGATTGAATACAACAGTCACCATGCGCTCTTACCTCCATGGGAGAAATGTCTCAAACAGTCTACGCTTTGATCGTTTCCTGGAAGACCAGTATAGTTTCCGATGCACATCTGGGGGCATTCTGTAATCTGTAAACTATCAGAGTGTTGTTCAAACACAGAAATTGCATCGGGATTGAATACAACAGTCACCATGAGCACTTTACTCCATGGATTAATGTCTCAAACAGTTTACACTTTGATCGTTCCCTGGAAACACCAGTAGTAGATTCCGATGCACATCTGGGTGCATTCTGTAATGTGTGGACTATCAGAGTGTTGACGAAACACAGAAAGTGCATCGGGATTGAATACAACAGTCACCATGCGCACTTTCCTCCATGGGAGTAATGTCTCAAACAGTTTACGCTTTTATCGTTCCCTGGAAGACCAGTATAGTTTACGATGCACATCTGGTGTCATTCTGTAATCTGTGGACTATCAGAGTGTTGATGAAACACGGAAATTGCATCGGGATTGAATACAACAGTCACCATGCGCACTTTCTTCCTTGGGAGTAATGTCTCAAACAGTCTACGCTTTGATCGTTCCCTGCAAGTCCAGTAGTAGTTTCCGATGCACATCTGGAGGCATTCTGTAATCTGTGGACCTTTAAGGTGTTTATGAAACACAAAAATTGCCTCGTGATTGAATGCAACAGTCACCATGCTAACTTTCCTCCATGGGAGTAATGTCTCCATCAGTTTACGCTTTTATCGTTCCCTGGAAGGCCAGTATAGTTTCCGATGCACATATGGGTGCATTCTGTAATCTGTGTACTATCAGAGTGTTGATGAAACTCAGAAATTGCATCGGGATTGAATACAACAGTCACCATGCGCACTTTCCTCCATGGGAGTAATGTCTCAAACAGTCTACGCTTTGATCGTTCCCTGCAAGACCTGTAGTAGTTTCCGATGCACATCTGGAGGCATTCTGTAATCTGTGGACCTTTAAAGTGTTGATGAAACACAGAAATTGCATCGGGATTGAATACAACAGTCACCATGTGCACTTTCCTCCATGGGAGTAATGTCTCAAACAGTCTACGCTTTGATCGTTTCCTGGAAGACCAGTAGTAGTTTCCGATGCACATCTGGAGGCATTCTGTAATCTGTGGACCTTCAAAGTGTTGATGAAACACAGAAATTGCATCGGCAGTGAATACAACAGTCACAATGCGCACTTTCATACATGGGATTAATGTCTCAAACAGTCTACGCTTTGACCGCTCCCTTTAAGGCCAGTAGTAGTTTCCGATGCACATCTGGAGGCATTCTGGAATCTGTAAACTATCAGAGTGTTGATCAAACACAGAAATTGCATCGGGATTGAATACAACAGTCACCATGCGCACTTTCCTCCATGGGAGTGATGTTTCAAACAGTTTACGCTTTGATCGTTCGCTGCAAGACCAGTAGTAGTTTCCAATGCCCATCTGGAAGCATTCTGTAATCTGCGGACCTTCAAAGTGTTGATGAAACACAGGAATTGCCGCGGGATTGAATACAACAGTCACCGTGCGCACTTTCCTCCATGGGAGTAATGTCTCAAACAGTTTACGCTTTTATCGTTCCCTGGAAGACCAGTATAGTTTACGATGCACATCTGGTGTCATTCTGTAATCTGTGGACTATCAGAGTGTTGATGAAACACAGAAATTGCATCAGGATTGAATACAAAAATCCCCTTGTGCACTTTTCTCCATGAGAGTAATGTCTCAAACAGTCTACGCTTTGATCGTTCCCTGGAAGACAAGTAGTAGTTTCGGACTCACACCTGGTGTCATTCTGTAATCTGTGGACTATCAGAGTGTTGATGAAACACAGAAATTGCATCGCGATTGAATACAACAGTCACCATTCACACTTTCCTTCATGGGAGTAATGTCTCAAACAGTCTACGCTTTGATCGTTCAATGCAAGACCAGTATAGTGTCCGATGCACATCTGGGGGCATTCTGCAATCTGTGGACTATCAGAGTGTTGATCAAACACAGAAATTGCATCGGTATTGAATACAACAGTCACTATGCGCACTTTCCTCCTTGGGGGTAATGTCTCAAACAGTGTACGCGTTGATCGTTCCCTGCAAGACCAGTAGTAGTTTCCGATGCACATCTGGAGGCATTCTGTAATCTGTGGACCTTTTAAGTGTTGATGAAACTCAGAAATTGAATCGGGATTGAATATAAAAGTCACCATGCGCACTTTCCTCCATGGGAGTAATGTCCCAAACAGTTTACGCTTTTATCGTTCCCTGGAAGACCAGTATAGTTTTCGATGCTCATCTGGGGGCATTCTGTAATCTGTGTACTAACGGAGTGTTAATCAAACACAGAAATTGCATCGGGATTGAATACAACATTCACCATGCGCACTTTCCTCCATGGGAATAATGTCTCTAACAGTCTACGCTTTGATCGTTCCCCGCAAGACCAGTAGTAGTTTCCGATGCACATCTGGAGGAATTCTGTAATCTGTGGACCTTCAAAGTGTTAATTAAACACAGGAAATGCCGCGGGATTGAATACAACAGTCACCATGCGCTCTTACCTCCTTGGGAGAAATGTCTCAAACAGTCTACGCTTTGATCGTTTCCTGGAAGACCAGTATAGTTTCCGATGCACATCTGGGGGCATTCTGTAATCTGTAAACTATCAGAGTGTTGTTCAAACACAGAAATTGCATCGGGATTGAATACAACAGTCACCATGAGCACTTTACTCCATGGATTAATGTCTCAAACAGTTTACACTTTGATCGTTCCCTGGAAACACCAGTAGTAGATTCCGATGCACATCTGGGTGCATTCTGTAATGTGTGGACTATCAGAGTGTTGACGAAACACAGAAAGTGCATCGGGATTGAATACAACAGTCACCATGCGCACTTTCCTCCATGGGAGTAATGTCTCAAACAGTTTACGCTTTTATCGTTCCCTGGAAGACCAGTATAGTTTACGATGCACATCTGGTGTCATTCTGTAATCTGTGGACTATCAGAGTGTTGATGAAACACGGAAATTGCATCGGGATTGAATACAACAGTCACCATGCGCACTTTCTTCCTTGGCAGTAATGTCTCAAACAGTCTACGCTTTCATCGTTCCCTGCAAGTCCAGTAGTAGTTTCCGATGCACATCTGGAGGCATTCTGTAATCTGTGGACCTTTAAGGTGTTTATGAAACACAAAAATTGCCTCGTGATTGAATACAACAGTCACCATGCTAACTTTCCTCCATGGGAGTAATGTCTCCATCAGTTTACGCTTTTATCGTTCCCTGGAAGACCAGTATAGTTTCCGATGCACATATGGGTGCATTCTGTAATCTGTGTACTATCAGAGTGTTGATGAAACTCAGAAATTGCATCGGGATTGAATACAACAGTCACCATGCGCACTTTCCTCCATGGGAGTAATGTCTCAAACAGTTTACGCTTTGATCGTTCCCTGCAAGACCAGTAGTAGTTTCCGATGCACATCTGGAGGCATTCTGTAATCTGTGGACCTTTAAAGTGTTGATGAAACACAGAAATTGCATCGGGATTGAATACAACAGTCACCATGTGCACTTTCCTCCATGGGAGTAATGTCTCAAACAGTCTACGCTTTGATCGTTTCCTGGAAGACCAGTAGTAGATTCCGATGCACATCTGGGTGCATTCTGTAATGTGTGGACTATCAGAGTGTTGACGAAACACAGAAATTGCATCGGCAGTGAATACAACAGTCACAATGCGCACTTTCATACATGGGATTAATGTCTCAAACAGTCTACGCTTTGACCGCTCCCTTTAAGGCCAGTAGTAGTTTCCGATGCACATCTGGAGGCATTCTGGAATCTGTAAACTATCAGAGTGTTGATCAAACACAGAAATTGCATCGGGATTGAATACAACAGTCACCATGCGCACTTTCCTCCATGGGAGTGATGTTTCAAACAGTTTACGCTTTGATCGTTCGCTGCAAGACCAGTAGTAGTTTCCAATGCCCATCTGGAAGCATTCTGTAATCTGCGGACCTTCAAAGTGTTGATGAAACACAGGAATTACCGCGGGATTGAATACAACAGTCACCGTGCGCACTTTCCTCCATGGGAGTAATGTCTCAAACAGTTTACGCTTTTATCGTTCCCTGGAAGACCAGTATAGTTTACGATGCACATCTGGTGTCATTCTGTAATCTGTGGACTATCAGAGTGTTGATGAAACACAGAAATTGCATCAGGATTGAATACAAAAATCCCCTTGTGCACTTTTCTCCATGAGAGTAATGTCTCAAACAGTCTACGCTTTGATCGTTCCCTGGAAGACAAGTAGTAGTTTCGGACTCACACCTGGTGTCATTCTGTAATCTGTGGACTATCAGAGTGTTGATGAAACACAGAAATTGCATCGGGATTGAATACAACAGTCACCATTCACACTTTCCTTCATGGGAGTAATGTCTCAAACAGTCTACGCTTTGATCGTTCAATGCAAGACCATTATAGTTTCCGATGCACATCTGGGGGCATTCTGCAATCTGTGGACTATCAGAGTGTTGATCAAACACAGAAATTGCATCGGGATTGAATACAACAGTCACTATGCGCACTTTCCTCCTTGGGAGTAATGTCTCAAACAGTGTACGCTTTGATCGTTCCCTGCAAGACCAGTAGTAGTTTCCGATGCACATCTGGAGGCATTCTGTAATCTGTGGACCTTTTAAGTGTTGATGAAACTCAGAAATTGAATCGGGATTGAATATAAAGGTCACCATGCGCACTTTCCTCCATGGGAGTAATGTCCCAAACAGTTTACGCTTTTATCGTTCCCTGGAAATCCAGTATAGTTTTCGATGCTCATCTGGGGGCATTCTGTAATCTGTGTACTAACGGAGTGTTAATCAAACACAGAAATTGCATAGGGATTGAATACAACATTCCCCATGCGCACTTTCCTCCATGGAGTAACGTCTCAAACAGTTTACACTTTGATCGTTCCCTGGAAACACCAGTAGTAGATTCCGATGCACATCTGGGTGCATTCTGTAATGTGTGGACTATCAGAGTGTTGACGAAACACAGAAAGTGCATCGGGATTGAATACAACAGTCACCATGCGCACTTTCCTCCATGGGATTAATGTCTCAAACAGTTTACGCTTTTATCGTTCCCTGGAAGACCAGTATAGTTTACGATGCACATCTGGTGTCATTCTGTAATCTGTGGACTATCAGAGTGTTGATGAAACACAGAAATTGCATCGCGAGTGAATACAACAGTCACCATGCGCACTCTCCTACATGGGAGTAATGTCTCAAACAGTTTACGCTTTTATCGTTCCCTGGAAGACCAGTGTAGTTTCTGATGCACATCTGGGGACATTCTGTAATCTGTGGACTATCAGAGTGTTGATGAAACTCAGAAATTGCATCGGGATTGAATACAACAGTCACCATGCGCACTTTCCTCCATGGGAGTAATGTCTCAAACAGTCTACGCTTTGATCGTTCCCTGCAAGACCAGTAGTAGTTTCCGATGCACATCTGGAGGCATTCTGTAATCTGTGGACCTTCAAAGTGTTGATGAAACACAGAAATTGCATCGGCAGTGAATACAACAGTCACAATGCGCACTTTCATACATGGGATTAATGTCTCAAACAGTCTACGCTTTGACCGCTCCCTTTAAGGCCAGTAGTAGTTTCCGATGCACATCTGGAGGCATTCTGGAATCTGTAAACTATCAGAGTGTTGATCAAACACAGAAATTGCATCGGGATTGAATACAACAGTCACCATGCGCACTTTCCTCCATGGGAGTGATGTTTCAAACAGTTTACGCTTTGATCGTTCGCTGCAAGACCAGTAGTAGTTTCCAATGCCCATCTGGAAGCATTCTGTAATCTGCGGACCTTCAAAGTGTTGATGAAACACAGGAATTGCCGCGGGATTGAATACAACAGTCACCGTGCGCACTTTCCTCCATGGGAGTAATGTCTCAAACAGTTTACGCTTTTATCGTTCCCTCGAAGACCAGTATAGTTTACGATGCACATCTGGTGTCATTCTGTAATCTGTGGACTATCAGAGTGTTGATGAAACACAGAAATTGCATCGGGATTGAATACAACAGTCACCATGCGCACTTTCTTCCTTGGGAGTAATGTCTCAAACAGTCTACGCTTTGATCGTTCCCTGCAAGTCCAGTAGTAGTTTCCGATGCACATCTGGAGGCATTCTGTAATCTGTGGACCTTTAAGGTGTTTATGAAACACAAAAATTGCCTCGTGATTGAATACAACAGTCACCATGCTCACTTTCCTCCATGGGAGTAATGTCTCCATCAGTTTACGCTTTTATCGTTCCCTGGAAGACCAGTATAGTTTCCGATGCACATATGGGTGCATTCTGTAATCTGTGTACTATCAGAGTGTTGATGAAACTCAGAAATTGCATCGGGATTGAATACAACAGTCACCATGCGCACTTTCCTCCATGGAAGTAATGTCTCAAACAGTCTACGCTTTGATCGTTCCCTGCAAGACCAGTAGTAGTTTCCGATGCACATCTGGAGGCATTCTGTAATCTGTGGACCTTTAAAGTGTTGATGAAACAAAGAAATTGCATCGGGATTGAATACAACAGTCACCATGTGCACTTTCCTCCATGGGAGTAATGTCTCAAACAGTCTACGCTTTGATCGTTTCCTGGAAGACCAGTAGTAGTTTCCGATGCACATCTGGAGGCATTCTGTAATCTGTGGACCTTCAAAGTGTTGATGAAACACAGAAATTGCATCGGCAGTGAATACAACAGTCACAATGCGCACTTTCATACATGGGATTAATGTCTCAAACAGTCTACGCTTTGACCGCTCCCTTTAAGGCCAGTAGTAGTTTCCGATGCACATCTGGAGGCATTCTGGAATCTGTAAACTATCAGAGTGTTGATCAAACACAGAAATTGCATCGGGATTGAATACAACAGTCACCATGCGCACTTTCCTCCATGGGAGTGATGTTTCAAACAGTTTACGCTTTGATCGTTCGCTGCAAGACCAGTAGTAGTTTCCAATGCCCATCTGGAAGCATTCTGTAATCTGCGGACCTTCAAAGTGTTGATGAAACATAGGAATTGCCGCGGGATTGAATACAACAGTCACCGTGCGCACTTTCCTCCATGGGAGTAATGTCTCAAACAGTTTACGCTTTTATCGTTCCCTGGAAGACCAGTATAGTTTACGATGCACATCTGGTGTCATTCTGTAATCTGTGGACTATCAGAGTGTTGATGAAACACAGAAATTGCATCAGGATTGAATACAAAAATCCCCTTGTGCACTTTTCTCCATGAGAGTAATGTCTCAAACAGTCTACGCTTTGATCGTTCCCTGGAAGACAAGTAGTGGTTTCGGACTCACACCTGGTGTCATTCTGTAATCTGTGGACTATCAGAGTGTTGATGAAACACAGAAATTGCATCGGGAGTGAATACAACAGTCACCATGCGCACTCTCCTACATGGGAGTAATGTCTCAAACAGTTTACGCTTTTATCGTTCCCTGGAAGACAAGTGTAGTTTCCGATGCACATCTGGGGACATTCTGTAATCTGTGGACTATCAGAGTGATGATGAAACTCAGATATTGCATCTTGATTGAATCTAACAGTCACCATGCGCACTTTCCTCCATGGGAGTAATGTCTCAAACAGTCTACGCTTTGATCGTTCCCTGCAAGACCAGTAGTAGTTTCCGATGCACATCTGGAGGCATTCTGTAATCTGTGGACCTTTAAAGTGTTGATGAAACACAGAAATTGCATCGGGATTGAATACAACAGTCACCATGTGCACTTTCCTCCATGGGAGTAATGTCTCAAACAGTCTACGCTTTGATCGTTTCCTGGAAGACCAGTAGTAGTTTCCGATGCACATCTGGAGGCATTCTGTAATCTGTGGACCTTCAAAGTGTTGATGAAACACAGAAATTGCATCGGCAGTGAATACAACAGTCACAATGCGCACTTTCATACATGGGATTAATGTCTCAAACAGTCTACGCTTTGACCGCTCCCTTTAAGGCCAGTAGTAGTTTCCGATGCACATCTGGAGGCATTCTGGAATCTGTAAACTATCAGAGTGTTGATCAAACACAGAAATTGCATCGGGATTGAATACAACAGTCACCATGCGCACTTTCCTCCATGTGAGTGATGTCTCAAACAGTTTACGCTTTGATCGTTCGCTGCAAGACCAGTAGTAGTTACCAATGCCCAACTGGAAGCATTCTGTAATCTGCGGACCTTCAAAGTGTTGATGAAACACAGGAATTGCCGCGGGATTGAATACAACAGTCACCGTGCGCACTTTCCTCCATGGGAGTAATGTCTCAAACAGTTTACGCTTTTATCGTTCCCTGGAAGACCTGTATAGTTTACGATGCACATCTGGTGACATTCTGTAATCTGTGGACTAACAGAGTGTTGATGAAACACAGAAATTGCATCAGGATTGAATACAACAATCCCCTTGTTCACTTTTCTCCATGAGAGTAATGTCTCAAACAGACTACGCTTTGAACGTTCCCTGGAAGACAAGTAGTAGTTTCGGACTCACACCTGGTGTCATTCTATAATCTGTGGACTATCAGAGTGTTGATGAAACACAGAAATTGCATCGCGATTGAATACAACAGTCACCATTCACACTTTCCTTCATGGGAGTAATGTCTCAAACAGTCTACGCTTTGATCGTTCAATGCAAGACCAGTATAGTTTCCGATGCACATCTGGGGGCATTCTGCAATCTGTGGACTATCAGAGTGTTGATCAAACACAGAAATTGCATCGGGATTGAATACAACAGTCACTATGCGCACTTTCCTCCTTGGGGGTAATGTCTCAAACAGTGTACGCTTTGATCGTTCCCTGCAAGACCAGTAGTAGTTTCCGATGTACATCTGGAGACATTCTGTAATCTGTGGACCTTTTAAGTGTTGATGAAACTCAGAAATTGAATCGGGATTGAATATAAAAGTCACCATGCGCACTTTCCTCCATGGGAGTAATGTCCCAAACAGTTTACGCTTTTATCGTTCCCTGGAAGACCAGTATAGTTTTCGATGCTCATCTGGGGGCATTCTGTAATCTGTGTACTAACGGAGTGTTAATCAAACACAGACATTGCATCGGGATTGAATACAACATTCACCATGCGCACTTTCCTCCATGGGAATAATGTCTCTAACAGTCTACGCTTTGATCGTTCCCCGCAAGACCAGTAGTAGTTTCCGATGCACATCTGGAGGAATTCTGTAATCTGTGGACCTTCAAAGTGTTGATTAAACACAGGAAATGCCGCGGGATTGAATACAACAGTCACCATGCGCTCTTACCTCCATGGGAGAAATGTCTCAAACAGTCTACGCTTTGATCGTTTCCTGGAAGACCAGTATAGTTTCCGATGCACATCTGGGGGCATTCTGTAATCTGTAAACTATCAGAGTGTTGATCAAACACAGAAATTGCATCGGGATTGAATACAACAGTCACCATGAGCAACTTTCCTCCATGGAGTAATGTCTCAAACAGTTTACACTTTGATCGTTCCCTGGAAACACCAGTAGTAGATTCCGATGCACATCTGGGTGCATTCTGTAATGTGTGGACTATCAGAGTGTTGACGAAACACAGAAAGTGCATCGGGATTGAATACAACAGTCACCATGCGCACTTTCCTCCATGGGAGTAATGTCTCAAACAGTTTACGCTTTTATCGTTCCCTGGAAGACCAGTATAGTTTACGATGCACATCTGGTGTCATTCTGTAATCTGTGGACTATCAGAGTGTTGATGAAACACAGAAATTGCATCGGGATTGAATACAACAGTCACCATGCGCACTTTCTTCCTTGGGAGTAATGTCTCAAACAGTCTACGCTTTGATCGTTCCCTGCAAGACCAGTAGTAGTTTCCGATGCACATCTGGAGGCATTCTGTAATCTGTGGACCTTTAAGGTGTTTATGAAACACAAAAATTGCCTCGTGATTGAATACAACAGTCACCATGCTCACTTTCCTCCATGGGAGTAATGTCTCCATCAGTTTACGCTTTTATCGTTCCCTGGAAGACCAGTATAGTTTCCGATGCACAAATGGGTGCATTCTGTAATCTGTGTACTATCAGAGTGTTGATGAAACTCAGAAATTGCATCGGGATTGAATACAACAGTCACCATGCGCACTTTCCTCCATGGGAGTAATGTCTCAAACAGTCTACGCTTTGATCGTTCCCTGCAAGACCAGTAGTAGTTTCCGATGCACATCTGGAGGCATTCTGTAATCTGTGGACCTTTAAAGTGTTGATGAAACACAGAAATTGCATCGGGATTGAATACAACAGTCACCATGTGCACTTTCCTCCATGGGAGTAATGTCTCAAACAGTCTACGCTTTGATCGTTTCCTGGAAGACCAGTAGTAGTTTCCGATGCACATCTGGAGGCATTCTGTAATCTGTGGACCTTCAAAGTGATGATGAAACACAGAAATTGCATCGGCAGTGAATACAACAGTCACAATGCGCACTTTCATACATGGGATTAATGTCTCAAACAGTCTACGCTTTGACCGCTCCCTTTAAGGCCAGTAGTAGTTTCCGATGCACATCTGGAGGCATTCTGGATTCTGTAAACTATCAGAGTGTTGATCAAACACAGAAATTGCATCGGGATTGAATACAACAGTCACCATGCGCACTTTCCTCCATGGGAGTGATGTTTCAAACAGTTTACGCTTTGATCGTTCGCTGCAAGACCAGTAGTAGTTTCCAATGCCCATCTGGAAGCATTCTGTAATCTGCGGACCTTCAAAGTGTTGATGAAACACAGGAATTGCCGCAGGATTGAATACAACAGTCACCGTGCGCACTTTCCTCCATGGGAGTAATGTCTCAAACAGTTTACGCTTTTATCGTTCCCCGGAAGACCAGTATAGTTTACGATGCACATCTGGTGTCATTCTGTAATCTGTGGACTATCAGAGTGTTGATGAAACACAGAAATTGCATCAGGATTGAATACAAAAATCCCCTTGTGCACTTTTCTCCATGAGAGTAATGTCTCAAACAGTCTACGCTTTGATCGTTCCCTGGAAGACAAGTAGTAGTTTCGGACTCACACCTGGTGTCATTCTGTAATCTGTGGACTATCAGAGTGTTGATGAAACACAGAAATTGCATCGGAATTGAATACAACAGTCACCATTCACACTTTCCTTCATGGGAGTAATGTCTCAAACAGTCTACGCTTTGATCGTTCAATGCAAGACCAGTATAGTTTCCGATGCACATCTGGGGGCATTCTGCAATCTGTGGACTATCAGAGTGTTGATCAAACACAGAAATTGCATCGGGATTGAATACAACAGTCACTATGCGCACTTTCCTCCTTGGGAGTAATGTCTCAAACAGTGTACGCTTTGATCGTTCCCTGCAAGACCAGTAGTAGTTTCCGATGCACATTTGGTTGCATTCTGTAATCTGTGGACCTTTTAAGTGTTGATGAAACTCAGAAATTGAATCGGGATTGAATATAAAAGTCACCATGCGCACTTTCCTCCATGGGAGTAATGTCCCAAACAGTTTACGCTTTTATCGTTCCCTGGAAGACCAGTATAGTTTTCGATGCTCATCTGGGGGCATTCTGTAATCTGTGTACTAACGGAGTGTTAATCAAACACAGAAATTGCATAGTGATTGAATACAACATTCACCATGCGCACTTTCCTCCATGGAGTAATGTCTCAAACAGTTTACACTTTGATCGTTCCCTGGAAACACCAGTAGTAGATTCCGATGCACATCTGGGTGCATTCTGTAATGTGTGGACTATCAGAGTGTTGACGAAACACAGAAAGTGCATCGGGATTGAATACAACAGTCACCATGCGCACTTTCCTCCATGGGAGTAATGTCTCAAACAGTTTACGCTTTTATCGTTCCCTGGAAGACCAGTATAGTTTACGATGCACATCTGGTGTCATTCTGTAATCTGTGGACTATCAGAGTGTTGATGAAACACAGAAATTGCATCGGGAGTGAATACAACAGTCACCATGCGCACTCTCCTACATGGGAGTAATGTCTCAAACAGTTTACGCTTTTATCGTTCCCTGGAAGACCAGTGTAGTTTCCGATGCACATCTGGGGACATTCTGTAATCTGTGGACTATCAGAGTGTTGATGAAACTCAGATATTGCATCGGGATTGAATACAACAGTCACCATGCGCACTTTCTTCCATGGGAGTAATGTCTCAAACAGTCTACGCATTGATCGTTCCCTGCATGACCAGTAGTAGTTTCCGATGCACATCTGGAGGCATTCTGTAATCTGTGGACCTTTAAAGTGTTGATGAAACACAGAAATTGCATCGGGATTGAATACAACAGTCACCATGTGCACTTTCCTCCATGGGAGTAATGTCTCAAAGAGTCTACGCTTTGATCGTTTCCTGTAAGACCAGTAGTAGTTTCCGATGCACATCTGGAGGCATTCTGTAATCTGTGGACCTTCAAAGTGTTGATGAAACACAGAAATTGCATCGGGAGTGAATACAACAGTCACAATGCGCACTTTCATACATGGGATTAATGTTTCAAACAGTCTACGCTTTGACCGCTCCCTTTAAGGCCAGTAGTAGTTTCCGATGCACATCTGGAGGCATTCTGGAATCTGTAAACTATCAGAGTGTTGATCAAACACAGAAATTGCATCGGGATTGAATACAACAGTCACCATGCGCACTTTCCTCCATGGGAGTAATGTCTCAAACATTTTACGCTTTTATCGTTCCCTGGAAGACCAGTATAGTTTACGATGCACATCTGGTGTCATTCTGTAATCTGTGGACTATCAGAGTGTTGATGAAACACAGAAATTGCATCGGGATTGAATACAACAGTCACCATGCGCACTTTCTTCCTTGGGAGTAATGTCTCAAACAGTCTACGCTTTGATCGTTCCCTGCAAGACCAGTCGTAGTTTCCGATGCACATCTGGACGCATTCTGTATTCTGTGGACCTTTAAGGTGTTTATGAAACACAAAAATTGCCTCGTGATTGAAAACAACAGTCACCATGCTCACTTTCCTCCATGGGAGTATTGTCTCCATCAGTTTACGCTTTTATCGTTCCCTGGATGACCAGTATAGTTTCCGATGCACATATGGGTGCATTCTGTAATCTGTGTACTATCAGAGTGTTGATGAAACTCAGAAATTGCATCGGGATTGAATACAACAGTCACCATGCGCACTTTCCTCCATGGGAGTAATGTCTCAAACAGTCTACGCTTTGATCGTTCCCTGCAAGACCAGTAGTAGTTTCCGATGCACATCTGGAGGCATTCTGTAATCTGTGGACCTTTAAAGTGTTGATGAAACACAGAAATTGCATCGGGATTGAATACAACATTCACCATGTGCACTTTCCTACATGGGAGTAATGTCTCAAACAGTCTACGCTTTGATTGTTTCCTGGAAGACCAGTAGTAGTTTCCGATGCACATCTGGAGGCATTCTGTAATCTGTGGACCTTCAAAGTGTTGATGAAACACAGAAATTGCATCGGCAGTGAATACAACAGTCACAATGCGCGCTTTCATACATGGGATTAATGTCTCAAACAGTCTACGCTTTAAACGCTCCCTTTAAGGCCAGTAGTAGTTTCCGATGCACATCTGGAGGCATTCTGGAATCTGTAAACTATCAGAGTGTTGATCAAACACAGAAATTACATCGGGATTGAATACAACAGTCACCATGCGCACTTTCCTCCATGGGAGTGATGTCTCAAACAGTTTACGCTTTGATCGTTCGCTGCAAGACCAGTAGTAGTTTCCAATGCCCATCTGGAAGCATTCTGTAATCTGCGGACCTTCAAAGTGTTGATGAAACACAGGAATTGCCGCGGGATTGAATACAACAGTCACCGTGGGCACTTTCCTCCATGGGAGTAATGTCTCAAACAGTTTACGCTTTTATCGTTCCCTGGAAGACCAGTATAGTTTACGATGCACATCTGGTGTCATTCTGTAATCTGTGGACTATCAGAGTGTTGATGAAACACAGAAATTGCATCAGGATTGAATACAACAATCCCCTTGCGCACTTTTCTCCATGAGAGTAATGTCTCAAACAGTCTACGCTTTGATCGTTCCCTGGAAGACAAGTAGTAGTTTCGGACTCACACCTGGTGTCATTCTGTAATCTGTGGACTATCAGAGTGTTGATGAAACACAGAAATTGCATCGGGATTGAATACAACAGACACCATTCACACTTTCCTTCATGGGAGTAATGTCTCAAACAGTCTACGCTTTGATCGTTCAATGCAAGACCAGTATAGTTTCCGATGCACATCTGGGGGCATTCTGCAATCTGTGGACTATCAGAGTGTTGATCAAACACAGAAATTGCCGCGGGATTGAATACAACAGTCACTATGCGCACTTTCCTCCTTGGGAGTAATGTCTCAAACAGTGTACGCTTTGATCGTTCCCTGCAAGACCAGTAGTAGTTTCCGATGCACATCTGGAGGCATTCTGTAATCTGTGGACCTTTTAAGTGTTGATGAAACTCAGAAATTGAATCGGGATTGAATATAAAAGTCACCATGCGCACTTTCCTCCATGGGAGTAATGTCCCAAACAGTTTACGCTTTTATCGTTCCCTGGAAGACCAGTATAGTTTTCGATGCTCATCTGGGGGCATTCTGTAATCTGTGTACTAACGGAGTGTTAATCAAACACAGAAATTGCATCGGGATTGAATACAACATTCACCATGCGCACTTTCCTCCATGGGAATAATGTCTCTAACAGTCTACGCTTTGATCGTTCCCCGCAAGACCAGTAGTAGTTTCCGATGCACATCTGGAGGAATTCTGTAATCTGTGGACCTTCAAAGTGTTGATTAAACACAGGAAATGCCGCGGGATTGAATACAACAGTCACCATGCGCTCTTACCTCCATGTGAGAAATGTCTCAAACAGTCTACGCTTTGATCGTTTCCTGGAAGACCAGTATAGTTTCCGATGCACATCTGGGGGCATTCTGTAATCTGTAAACTATCAGAGTGTTGTTCAAACACAGAAATTGCATCGGGATTGAATACAACAGTCACCATGAGCACTTTCCTCCATGGAGTAATGTCTCAAACAGTTTACACTTTGATCGTTCCCTGGAAACACCCGTAGTAGATTCCGATGCACATCTGGGTGCATTCTGTAATGTGTGGACTATCAGAGTGTTGACGAAACACAGAAAGTGCATCGGGATTGAATACAACAGTCACCATGCGCACTTTCCTCCATGGGAGTAATGTCTCAAACAGTTTACGCTTTTATCGTTCCCTGGAAGACCAGTATAGTTTACGATGCACATCTGGTGTCATTCTGTAATCTGTGGACTATCAGAGTGTTGATGAAACACAGAAATTGCATCGGGATTGAATACAACAGTCACCATGCGCACTTTCTTCCTTGGGAGTAATTTCTCAAACAGTCTACGCTTTGATCGTTCCCTGCAAGACCAGTAGTAGTTTCCGATGCACATCTGGAGGCATTCTGTAATCTGTGGACCTTTAAGGTGTTTATGAAACACAAAAATTGCCTCGTGATTGAATACAACAGTCACCATGCTCACTTTCCTCCATGGGTGTAATGTCTCCATCAGTTTACGCTTTTATCGTTCCTTGGAAGACCAGTATAGTTTCCGATGCACATATGGGTGCATTCTGTAATCTGTGTACTATCAGAGTGTTCATGAAACTCAGAAATTGCATCGGGATTGAATACAACAGTCACCATGCGCACTTTCCTCCATGGGAGTAATGTCTCAAACAGTCTACGCTTTGATCGTTCCCTGCAAGACCAGTAGTAGTTTCCGATGCACATCTGGAGGCATTCTGTAATCTGTGGACCTTTAAAGTGTTGATGAAACACAGAAATTGCATCGGGATTGAATACAACAGTCACCATGCGCACTTTCCTCCATGGGAGTAATGTCTCAAACAGTTTACGCTTTTATCGTTCCCTGGAAGACCAGTATAGTTTACGATGCACATCTGGTGTCATTCTGTAATCTGTGGACTATCAGAGTGTTGATGAAACACAGAAATTGCATCGGGAGTGAATACAACAGTCACCATGCGCACTCTCCTACATGGGAGTAATGTCTCAAACAGTTTACGCTTTTATCGTTCCCTGGAAGACCAGTGTAGTTTCCGATGCACATCTGGGGACATTCTGTAATCTGTGGACTATCAGAGTGTTGATGAAACTCAGATATTGCATCGGGATTGAATACAACAGTCACCATGCGCACTTTCTTCCATGGGAGTAATGTCTCAAACAGTCTACGCATTGATCGTTCCCTGCATGACCAGTAGTAGTTTCCGATGCACATCTGGAGGCATTCTGTAATCTGTGGACCTTTAAAGTGTTGATGAAACACAGAAATTGCATCGGGATTGAATACAACAGTCACCATGTGCACTTTCCTCCATGGGAGTAATGTCTCAAAGAGTCTACGCTTTGATCGTTTCCTGTAAGACCAGTAGTAGTTTCCGATGCACATCTGGAGGCATTCTGTAATCTGTGGACCTTCAAAGTGTTGATGAAACACAGAAATTGCATCGGGAGTGAATACAACAGTCACAATGCGCACTTTCATACATGGGATTAATGTTTCAAACAGTCTACGCTTTGACCGCTCCCTTTAAGGCCAGTAGTAGTTTCCGATGCACATCTGGAGGCATTCTGGAATCTGTAAACTATCAGAGTGTTGATCAAACACAGAAATTGCATCGGGATTGAATACAACAGTCACCATGCGCACTTTCCTCCATGGGAGTAATGTCTCAAACATTTTACGCTTTTATCGTTCCCTGGAAGACCAGTATAGTTTACGATGCACATCTGGTGTCATTCTGTAATCTGTGGACTATCAGAGTGTTGATGAAACACAGAAATTGCATCGGGATTGAATACAACAGTCACCATGCGCACTTTCTTCCTTGGGAGTAATGTCTCAAACAGTCTACGCTTTGATCGTTCCCTGCAAGACCAGTCGTAGTTTCCGATGCACATCTGGACGCATTCTGTATTCTGTGGACCTTTAAGGTGTTTATGAAACACAAAAATTGCCTCGTGATTGAAAACAACAGTCACCATGCTCACTTTCCTCCATGGGAGTATTGTCTCCATCAGTTTACGCTTTTATCGTTCCCTGGATGACCAGTATAGTTTCCGATGCACATATGGGTGCATTCTGTAATCTGTGTACTATCAGAGTGTTGATGAAACTCAGAAATTGCATCGGGATTGAATACAACAGTCACCATGCGCACTTTCCTCCATGGGAGTAATGTCTCAAACAGTCTACGCTTTGATCGTTCCCTGCAAGACCAGTAGTAGTTTCCGATGCACATCTGGAGGCATTCTGTAATCTGTGGACCTTTAAAGTGTTGATGAAACACAGAAATTGCATCGGGATTGAATACAACATTCACCATGTGCACTTTCCTACATGGGAGTAATGTCTCAAACAGTCTACGCTTTGATTGTTTCCTGGAAGACCAGTAGTAGTTTCCGATGCACATCTGGAGGCATTCTGTAATCTGTGGACCTTCAAAGTGTTGATGAAACACAGAAATTGCATCGGCAGTGAATACAACAGTCACAATGCGCGCTTTCATACATGGGATTAATGTCTCAAACAGTCTACGCTTTAAACGCTCCCTTTAAGGCCAGTAGTAGTTTCCGATGCACATCTGGAGGCATTCTGGAATCTGTAAACTATCAGAGTGTTGATCAAACACAGAAATTACATCGGGATTGAATACAACAGTCACCATGCGCACTTTCCTCCATGGGAGTGATGTCTCAAACAGTTTACGCTTTGATCGTTCGCTGCAAGACCAGTAGTAGTTTCCAATGCCCATCTGGAAGCATTCTGTAATCTGCGGACCTTCAAAGTGTTGATGAAACACAGGAATTGCCGCGGGATTGAATACAACAGTCACCGTGGGCACTTTCCTCCATGGGAGTAATGTCTCAAACAGTTTACGCTTTTATCGTTCCCTGGAAGACCAGTATAGTTTACGATGCACATCTGGTGTCATTCTGTAATCTGTGGACTATCAGAGTGTTGATGAAACACAGAAATTGCATCAGGATTGAATACAACAATCCCCTTGCGCACTTTTCTCCATGAGAGTAATGTCTCAAACAGTCTACGCTTTGATCGTTCCCTGGAAGACAAGTAGTAGTTTCGGACTCACACCTGGTGTCATTCTGTAATCTGTGGACTATCAGAGTGTTGATGAAACACAGAAATTGCATCGGGATTGAATACAACAGACACCATTCACACTTTCCTTCATGGGAGTAATGTCTCAAACAGTCTACGCTTTGATCGTTCAATGCAAGACCAGTATAGTTTCCGATGCACATCTGGGGGCATTCTGCAATCTGTGGACTATCAGAGTGTTGATCAAACACAGAAATTGCCGCGGGATTGAATACAACAGTCACTATGCGCACTTTCCTCCTTGGGAGTAATGTCTCAAACAGTGTACGCTTTGATCGTTCCCTGCAAGACCAGTAGTAGTTTCCGATGCACATCTGGAGGCATTCTGTAATCTGTGGACCTTTTAAGTGTTGATGAAACTCAGAAATTGAATCGGGATTGAATATAAAAGTCACCATGCGCACTTTCCTCCATGGGAGTAATGTCCCAAACAGTTTACGCTTTTATCGTTCCCTGGAAGACCAGTATAGTTTTCGATGCTCATCTGGGGGCATTCTGTAATCTGTGTACTAACGGAGTGTTAATCAAACACAGAAATTGCATCGGGATTGAATACAACATTCACCATGCGCACTTTCCTCCATGGGAATAATGTCTCTAACAGTCTACGCTTTGATCGTTCCCCGCAAGACCAGTAGTAGTTTCCGATGCACATCTGGAGGAATTCTGTAATCTGTGGACCTTCAAAGTGTTGATTAAACACAGGAAATGCCGCGGGATTGAATACAACAGTCACCATGCGCTCTTACCTCCATGTGAGAAATGTCTCAAACAGTCTACGCTTTGATCGTTTCCTGGAAGACCAGTATAGTTTCCGATGCACATCTGGGGGCATTCTGTAATCTGTAAACTATCAGAGTGTTGTTCAAACACAGAAATTGCATCGGGATTGAATACAACAGTCACCATGAGCACTTTCCTCCATGGAGTAATGTCTCAAACAGTTTACACTTTGATCGTTCCCTGGAAACACCCGTAGTAGATTCCGATGCACATCTGGGTGCATTCTGTAATGTGTGGACTATCAGAGTGTTGACGAAACACAGAAAGTGCATCGGGATTGAATACAACAGTCACCATGCGCACTTTCCTCCATGGGAGTAATGTCTCAAACAGTTTACGCTTTTATCGTTCCCTGGAAGACCAGTATAGTTTACGATGCACATCTGGTGTCATTCTGTAATCTGTGGACTATCAGAGTGTTGATGAAACACAGAAATTGCATCGGGATTGAATACAACAGTCACCATGCGCACTTTCTTCCTTGGGAGTAATTTCTCAAACAGTCTACGCTTTGATCGTTCCCTGCAAGACCAGTAGTAGTTTCCGATGCACATCTGGAGGCATTCTGTAATCTGTGGACCTTTAAGGTGTTTATGAAACACAAAAATTGCCTCGTGATTGAATACAACAGTCACCATGCTCACTTTCCTCCATGGGTGTAATGTCTCCATCAGTTTACGCTTTTATCGTTCCTTGGAAGACCAGTATAGTTTCCGATGCACATATGGGTGCATTCTGTAATCTGTGTACTATCAGAGTGTTCATGAAACTCAGAAATTGCATCGGGATTGAATACAACAGTCACCATGCGCACTTTCCTCCATGGGAGTAATGTCTCAAACAGTCTACGCTTTGATCGTTCCCTGCAAGACCAGTAGTAGTTTCCGATGCACATCTGGAGGCATTCTGTAATCTGTGGACCTTTAAAGTGTTGATGAAACACAGAAATTGCATCGGGATTGAATACAACAGTCACCATGTGCACTTTCCTCCATGGGAGTAATGTCTCAAACAGTCTACGCTTTGATCGTTTCCTGGAAGACCAGTAGTAGTTTCCGATGCACATCTGGAGGCATTCTGTAATCTGTGGACCGTCAAAGTGTTGATGAAACACAGAAATTGCATCGGCAGTGAATACAACAGTCACAATGCGCACTTTCATACATGGGATTAATGTCTCAAACAGTCTACGCTTTGACCGCTCCCTTTAAGGCCAGTGGTAGTTTCCGATGCACATCTGGAGGCATTCTGGAATCTGTAAACTATCAGAGTGTTGATCAAACACAGAAATTGCATCGGGATTGAATACAACAGTCACCATGCGCACTTTCCTCCATGGGAGTGATGTCTCAAACAGTTTACGCTTTGATCGTTCGCTGCAAGACCAGTAGTAGTTTCCAATGCCCATCTGGAAGCATTCTGTAATCTGCGGACCTTCAAAGTGTTGATGAAACACAGGAATTGCCGCGGGATTGAATACAACAGTCACCGTGCGCACTTTCCTCCATGGGAGTAATGTCTCAAACAGTTTACGCTTTTATCGTTCCCTGGAAGACCAGTATAGTTTACGATGCACATCTGGTGTCATTCTGTAATCTGTGGACTATCAGAGTGTTGATGAAACACAGAAATTGCATCAGGATTGAATACAACAATCCCCTTGTGCACTTTTCTCCATGAGAGTAATGTCTCAAACAGTCTACGCTTTGATCGTTCCCTGGAAGACAAGTAGTAGTTTCAGACTCACACCTGGTGTCATTCTGTAATCTGTGGACTATCAGAGTGTTGATGAAACACAGAAATTGCATCGGGATTGAATACAACAGTCACCATTCACACTTTCCTTCATGGGAGTAATGTCTCAAACAGTCTACGCTTTGATCGTTTAATGCAAGACCAGTATAGTTTCCGATGCACATCTGGGGGCATTCTGCAATCTGTGGACTATCAGAGTGTTGATCAAACACAGAAATTGCATCGGGATTGAATACAACAGTCACTATGCGCACTTTCCTCCTTGGGAGTAATGTCTCAAACAGTGTACGCTTTGATCGTTCCCTGCAAGACCAGTAGTAGTTTCCGATGCACATCTGGAGGCATTCTGTAATCTGTGGACCTTTGAAGTGTTGATGAAACTCAGAAATTGCGTCGGGATTGAATATAAAAGTCACCATGCGCACTTTCCTCCATGGGAGTAATGTCTCAAACATTCTACGATTTGATCGTTTCCTGGAAGACCAGTAGTAGTTTCTGATGCACATCTGGAGGCATTCTGTAATCTGTGGACCCTCAAAGTGTTGATGAAACACGGAAATTGCATCGGGAGTGAATACAACAGTCACCATGCGCACTTTCCTCCACGGGAGTAATGTCTCAAACAGTTTACGCTTATATCGTTCCCTGGAAGACCAGTGTAGTTTCCGATGCACATCTGGGGACATTCTGTAATCTGTGGACTATCAGAGTGTTGATGAAAAACAGAAATTGCATCGGGATAGAATACAACAGTCACCATGCGCACTTTCCTACATGGGAGTAATGTCTCAAAGAGTCTACGCTTTGATCATTCTCTGGAAGACCAGTAGTAGTTTCCGATGCACATCTGGTGTCATTCTGTAATCTGTGGACTAGCACAGTGTTGATGAAACGCAGAAATTGCATCGGGATTGAATACAAAAGTCACCATGTGCACTTTCCTCCATGGGAGTAATGTCTCAAACAGTTTACGCTTTGATCGTCCCCTGGAAGACCAGTATTTGTTTCTGATGAACATCTGGGTGCATTCTGTAATGTGTGGTCTATCAGAGTGTTGACGAAACACAGAAATTGCATCGGGATTGAATACAGCAGTCACCATGCGCACTTTTCTCCATGGGAGTAATGTCTCAAACAGTTTACGCTTTGATAGTTCCATGGAAGACCAGTAGTAGTTTCCGATGCACATCTGGTGTCATTCTGTAAACTGTGGACTATTGGAGTGTTGATGAAACACAGAAATTGCATCGGGATTGAATACAACAGTCACCATGCGCACTTTCCTCCATGGGAGTAATGACTCAATCAGTCTACTTAAGACCACTAGTAGTTTCCGATGCACATCTGGAGGCATTCAGCAACCTGTGGACCTTCAAAGTGTTGATGAAACATAGAAAGTGCCTTTGGATTGAATACAACAGTCATCATGCGCATTTTCCTCCATGGGAGTAATGTCTCAAACAGTCTACGCTTTGTTCGTTCCCTTTAAAACCAGTAGTAGTTTCAGACGCACATCTGGAGGCATTCTGTAATCTGTAAACTATCAGAGTGTTGTTCAAACACAGAAATTGCATCGGGATTGAATACAACAGTCACCATGCGCACTTTCCTCCATGGGAGTAATGTCTCAAACAGTCTACGCTTTGATCGTTCCCTGCAAGACCAGTAGAAGTTTCTGATGCACATCCTGAGGCATTCTGTAATCTGTGGACCTTCAAAGTGTTGATGAAACACAGAAATAGCATCGGGAGTGAATACAACAGTCACCATGCGCACTTTCATACATGGGATTAATGTCTCAAACAGTCTACGCATTGACCGCTCCCTTTAAGGCCAGTAGTAGTTTCCGATGCACATCTGGAGGCATTCTGGAATTTGTAAACTATCAGAGTGTTGATCAAACACAGAAATTGCATCGTTATTGAATACAACAGTCACCATGCGCACTTTCCTCCATGGGAGTGAAGTCTCAAACAGTTTACGCTTTGATCGTTCGCTGCAAGACCACTAGTAGTTTCCAATGCCCATCTGGAAGCATTCTGTAATCTGCGGACCTTCAAAGTGTTGATGAAACACAGAAATTGCCTCGGGATTGAATTCAACAGTCACCATGCGCACTTTCCTCCATGGGAGTAATGTCTCAAACAGTCTACGGTTTGATCATTTCCTGGAAGACCAGTAGTAGTTTCCGATGCACATCTGGAGGCATTCTGTAATCTTAGGACCTTCGAAGTGTTGATGAAACACAGAAATTGCATCCGGATTGAATACAACAGCCACGATGCGCACTTTCCTCCATGGGAATAATGTCTCTAACAGTCTACGCTTTGATCGTTCCCAGCAAGACCAGTAGTAGTTTCCGATGCACAAATGGAGGAATTCTGTAATATGTGGACCTTCAAAGTGTTGATGAAACACAGGAATTGCCGCGGGATTGAATACAACAGTCACCGTGCGCCCTTTCCTCCATGGGAGTAATGTCTCAAACAGTCTTAGCTTTGATCGTTTCCTGGAAGACCAGTACAGTTTCCGATGCACATCTGGAGGCATTCTGTAATCTGTGGACCTTAAAAGTGTTGACGAAACATAGAAATTGCCTAGTGATTGAATACAACAGTCGTCATGCGCATTTTCCTACATTGGAGTAATGTCTCAAGCAGTCTACGGTTTGATCGTTTCCTAGAAGACCAGTAGTAGTTTCCGATGCACATCTGGAGGCATTCTGTAATCTTTGGACCTTCAAAGTGTTGATGAAACACAGAAATTGCATCGTGATTGAATACAACAGTCACCATGCGCACTTTCCTCCATGGGAATAATGTCTCTAACAGTCTACGCTTTGATCGTTCCCCGCAAGCCCAGTAGTAGTTTCCGATGCACATCTGGAGGAATTCTGTAATCTGTGGACCTTCAAAGCGTTGATTAAACACAGGAAATGCCGCGGGATTGAATACAACAGTCACCATGCGCTCTTACCTCCATGGGAGAAATGTCAAACAGTCTACGCTTTGATCGTTTCCTGGAAGACCAGTATAGTTTCCGATGCACATCTGGGGGCACACTGTAATCTGTGGACTAACAGAGTGTTGATGAAACACAGAAATTGCATCGCGATCGAATACAACAGTCACCATGCGCACTTTCCTCCATGGGAGTAATGTCTCAAACAGTCTACTTAAGACCACTAGTAGTTTCCGATGCACATCTGGAGGCATTCTGTAATCTGTAAACTATCAGAGTGTTGTTCAAACACAGAAATTGCATCGGGATTGAATACAACAGTCACCATGAGCACTTTCCTCCATGGGAGTAATGTCTAAAACAGTTTACACTTTGATCGTTCCCTGGACACACCAGTAGTAGATTCCGATGCACATCTGGGTGCATTCTGTAATGTGTGGACTATCAGAGTGTTGACGAAACACAGAAAGTGCATCGGGATTGAATACAACAGTCACCATGCGCACTTTCCTCCATGGGAGTAATGTCTCAAACAGTTTACGCTTTTATCGTTCCCTGGAAGACCAGTATAGTTTACGATGCACATCTGGTGTCATTCTGTAATCTGTGGACTATCAGAGTTTTGATGAAACACAGAAATTGCGTCGGGATTGAATACAACAGTCACCATGCGCACTTTCTTCCTTGGGAGTAATGTCTCAAACAGTCTACGCTTTGATCGTTCCCTGCAAGACCAGTAGTAGTTTCCGATGCACATCTGGAGGCATTCTGTAATCTGTGGACCTTTAAGGTGTTTATTAAACACAAAAATTGCCTCGTGATTGAATACAACAGTCACCATGCTCACTTTCCTCCATGGGAGTAATGTCTCCATCAGTTTACGCTTTTATCGTTCCCTGGAAGACCAGTATAGTTTCCGATGCACATATGGGTGCATTCTGTAATCTGTGGACTATCAGACTGTTGATGAAACTCAGAAATTGCATCGGGATTGAATACAACAGTCACCATGTGCACTTTCCTCCATGGGAGTAATGTCTCAAACAGTCTACGCTTTGATCGTTTCCTGGAAGACCAGTAGTAGTTTCCGATGCACATCTGGAGGCATTCTGTAATCTGTGGACCTTCAAAGTGTTGATGAAACACAGAAATTGCATCGGGAGTGAATACAACTGTCACATTGCGCACTTTCATACATGGGATTAATGTCTCAAACAGTCTACGCATTGACCGCTCCCTTTAAGGCCAGTAGTAGTTTCCGATGCACATCTGGAGGCATTCTGGAATTTGTAAACTATCAGAGTGTTGATCAAACACAGAAATTGCATCGTTATTGAATACAACAGTCACCATGCGCACTTTCCTCCATGGGAGTGAAGTCTCAAACAGTTTACGCTTTGATCGTTCGCTGCAAGACCACTAGTAGTTTCCAATGCCCATCTGGAAGCATTCTGTAATCTGCGGACCTTCAAAGTGTTGATGAAACACAGAAATTGCCTCGGGATTGAATTCAACAGTCACCATGCGCACTTTCCTCCATGGGAGTAATGTCTCAAACAGTCTACGGTTTGATCATTTCCTGGAAGACCAGTAGTAGTTTCCGATGCACATCTGGAGGCATTCTGTAATCTTAGGACCTTCGAACTGTTGATGAAACACAGAAATTGCATCCGGATTGAATACAACAGCCACGATGCGCACTTTCCTCCATGGGAATAATGTCTCTAACAGTCTACGCTTTGATCGTTCCCAGCAAGACCAGTAGTAGTTTCCGATGCACAAATGGAGGAATTCTGTAATCTGTGGACCTTCAAAGTGTTGATGAAACACAGGAATTGCCGCGGGATTGAATACAACAGTCACCGTGCGCCCTTTCCTCCATGGGAGTAATGTCTCAAACAGTCTTAGCTTTGATCGTTTCCTGGAAGACCAGTACAGTTTCCGATGCACATCTGGAGGCATTCTGTAATCTGTGGACCTTAAAAGTGTTGACGAAACATAGAAATTGCCTAGTGATTGAATACAACAGTCGTCATGCGCATTTTCCTACATTGGAGTAATGTCTCAAGCAGTCTACGGTTTGATCGTTTCCTAGAAGACCAGTAGTAGTTTCCGATGCACATCTGGAGGCATTCTGTAATCTTTGGACCTTCAAAGTGTTGATGAAACACAGAAATTGCATCGTGATTGAATACAACAGTCACCATGCGCACTTTCCTCCATGGGAATAATGTCTCTAACAGTCTACGCTTTGATCGTTCCCCGCAAGGCCAGTAGTAGTTTCCGATGCACATCTGGAGGAATTCTGTAATCTGTGGACCTTCAAAGTGTTGATTAAACACAGGAAATGCCGCGGGATTGAATACCACAGTCACCATGCGCTCTTACCTCCATGGGAGAAATGTCTCAAACAGTCTACACTTTGATCGTTTCCTGGAAGTCCAGTATAGTTTCCGATGCAAATCTGGGGGCACACTGTAATCTGATGACTAACAGAGTGTTGATGAAACACAGAAATTGCATCGCGATCGAATACAACAGTCACCATGCGCACTTTCCTCCATGGGAGTAATGAATCAAACAGTCTACTTAAGACCACTAGTAGTTTCCGATGCACATCTGGAGGCATTCTGTAATCTGTAAACTATCAGAGTGTTGTTCAAACACAGAAATTGCATCGGGATTGAATACAACAGTCACCATGAGCACTTTCCTCCATGGGAGTAATGTCTCAAACAGTTTACACTTGGATCGTTCCCTGGAAACACCAGTAGTAGATTCCGATGCACATCTGGGTGCATTCTGTAATGTGTGGACTATCAGAGTGTTGACGAAACACAGAAAGTGCATCGGGATTGAATACAACAGTCACCATGCGTCTTTCCTCCATGGGAGTAATGTCTCAAACAGTTTACGCTTTTATCGTTCCCTGGAAGACCAGTATAGTTTACGATGCACATCTGGTGTCATTCTGTAATCTGTGGACTATCAGAGTGTTGATGAAACACAGAAATTGCATCGGGATTGAATACAACAGTCACCATGCGCACTTTCTTCCTTGGGAGTAATGTCTCAAACAGTCTACGCTTTGATCGTTCCCTGCAAGACCAGTAGTAGTTTCCGATGCACATCTGGAGGCATTCTGTAATCTGTGGACCTTTAAGGTGTTTATGAAACACAAAAATTGCCTCGTGATTGAATACAACAGTCACCATGCTCACTTTCCTCCATGGGAGTAATGTCTCCATCAGTTTACGCTTTTATCGTTCCCTAAAAGACCAGTATAGTTTCCGATGCACATATGGGTGCATTCTGTAATCTGTGGACTATCAGAGTGTTGATGAAACTCAGACATTGCATCGGGATTGAATACAACAGTCACCATGCCCACTTTCCTCCATTTGAGTAATGTCTCAAACAGTCTACGCTTTGATCGTTTCCTGGAAGACCAGTAGTAGTATCCGATGCACATCTGGAGGCATTCTGTAATCTGTGGACCTTCAAAGTGTTGATGAAACACAGAAATTGCATCGGGAGTGAATACAACAGTCACATTGCGCACTTTCATACGTGGGATTAATGTCTCAAACAGTTTACGCTTTGATCGTTCGCTGCAAGACCAGTAGTAGTTTCCAATGCCCATCTGGAAGCATTCTGTAATCTGCGGACCTTCAAAGTGTTGATGAAACACAGAAATTGCCTCGGGATTGAATTCAACAGTCACCATGCGCACTTTCCTCCATGGGAGTAATGTTTCAAACAGTCTACGGTTTGATCATTTCCTGGAAGACCAGTAGTAGTTTCCGATGCACATCTGGAGGCATTCTGTAATCTTAGGACCTTCGAAGTGTTGATGAAACACAAAAATTGCATCCGGATTGAATACAAAAGTCACGATGCGCACTTTCCTCCATGGGAATAATGTCTCTAACAGTCTACGCTTTGATCGTTCCCAGCAAGACCAGTAGTAGTTTCCGATGCACAAATGGAGGAATTCTGTAATCTGTGGACCTTCAAAGTGTTGATGAAACACAGGAATTGCCGCGGGATTGAATACAACAGTCACCGTGTGCACTTTCCTCCATTTGAGTAATGTCTCAAACAGTCTTCGCTTTGATCGTTTCCTGGTAGACCAGTACAGTTTCCGATGCACATCTGGAGGCATTCTGTAATATGTGGACCTTCAAAGTGTTGACGAAACATAGAAATTGCCTCCCGCTTGAATACAACAGTCGTCATGCGCATTTTCCTACAAGGGAGTAATGTCTCAAGCAGTCTACAGTTTGATCGTTTCCTAGAAGACCAGTAGTAGTTTCCGATGCACATCTGGAGGCATTCTGTAATCTTTGGACTGTCAAAGTGTTGATGAAACACAGAAATTGCATCGGGATTGAATACAACAGTCACCATGCGCACTTTCCTCAATGGGAATAATGTCTCTAACAATCTACGCTGTGATCGTTCCCCGCAAGACCAGTAGTAGTTTCCGATGCACATCTGGAGGAATTCTGTAATCTGTGGACCTTCAAAGTGTTGATGGAACACAGGAATTGCCGCGGGATTGAATACAACAGTCACTATGCGCACTTTCATACATGGGATTAATGTCTCAAACAGTCTACGCTTTGACCGCTCCCTTTAAGGCCAGTAGTAGTTTCCGATGCACATCAGGAGGCATTCTGTAATCTGTTTACCTTCAAAGTGTTGATGAAACACAGAAATTGCCTCGGGATTGAATACAACAGTCAACATCCGCACTTTCCTCCATGGGAGTAATGTGTCAAACAGTTTACGCTTTGATCGTTCCCTGGAAGACCAGTAGTAGTTTCCGATGCACATCTGGGGGCATTCTGTAATGTGTGGACTATCAGAGTGTTGACGAAACACTGAAATTGCATCGGGATCGAATACAACAGACCCCATGCGCACTTTCCTCCATGGGAGTAACGTCTCAAACAGTCTACGCTTTGATCGTTCCCTGCAAGACCAGTAGTACTTTCCGATGCACATCTGGAGGGATTCTGTAATCTGTAGACCTTCAAAGTGTTGATGAAACACAGAAATTGCATCGGGATTGAATACAATAGTCATCATGCGCATTTTCATCCATGGAAGTAATGTCTCAAACAGTCTACGCTTTGATCGTTCCCTTTAAGACCAGTAGTAGGTTCCGATGCACACCTGGATGTATTCTGGAATCTGTAGACTATCAGAGTGTTCTTCAAAAACAGAAATTGCATCGGGATTGAATACAACAGTCACCATGCGCACTTTCCTCCATGAGAGTAATGTCTCAAACTGTTTACGCTTTGATCGTTCACTGGAAGACCAGTAGTAGTTTCCGATGCACATCTGGGTGCATTCTGTAATGTGTGGACTATCAGAGTATTGATGAAACACAGAAAGTGCATCGGGATTGAATACAACAGTCACCATGCGCACTTTCTTCCTTGGGAGTAATGTCTCAAACAGTCTACGCTTTGATCGTTCCCTGCAAGACCAGTAGTAGTTTCCGATGCACATCTGGAGGCATTCTGTAATCTGTGGACCTTTGAGGTGTTTATGAAACACAAAAATTGCCTCGTGATTGAATACAACAGTCACCATGCTCACTTTACTCCATGGGAGAAATGTCTCAAACAGTTTACGCTTTTAACGTTAGCTGGAAGACCAGTGTAGTTCCCGATGCACATATGGGTGCTTTCTGTAATCTGTGGACTATCAGAGTGTTGATGAAACTCAGAAATTGCATCGGGATTGAATACAACAGTCACCATGCGCACTTTCCTCCATGGGAGTAATGCCGCAAACAGTCTACGCTTTGATCGTTCCCTGCAACACCAGTAGTAGTTTCCGATGCACATCTGGAGGCATTCTGTAATCTGTGGACCATTAAAGTGTTGATGAAACACAGAAATTGCATCGGGATTGAATACAACAGTTACCATGCGCACTTTACTCCATGGGTTTAATGTCTCAAACAGTTTACGCTTTTATCGTTCCCTGGCAGACCAGTGTAGTTTCTGATGCACATCTGGGGACATTCTGTAATCTGTGGACTATCAGAATGTTGATGAACCATAGATATTGCATCGGGATTGATACAACAGTCACCATACGCACTTTCCTCCATGGGAGTAATGTATCATACAGTCTACGCTTTGACCGTTCAATGCAAGACCAATAGTAGTTTCCGATGCACATCTGGTAGGCATTCTGTAATTTGTTTACCTTCAAAGTGTTGATGAAACACAGAAATTGACTCGGGATTGAATACAACAGTCATCATGCGCATTTTCCTCCATGGGAGTAATGTCTCAATCAGTCTACGCTTTGATCGTGCCCTGGAAGACCAGTAGTAGTTTCCGATGCACATCTGGTGTCATTCTGTAATCTGTGGACTATCAGAGTGTTGATGAAACACAGAAATTGCATCGGGATTGAATACAACAGTCACCATGCGCACTTTATTCCATGGGAGTAATGTCTCAAACAGTCTACGCTTTGATCGTTCCCTGCAAGACCAGTAGTAGTTTCCGATGCACATCTGCAGGCATTCTGTAATGTGTGGACCTTTAAGGTGTTGATGAAACACAAAAATTGCCTCAAGATTGAATACAACAGTCACCATGCTCACTATCCTCCATGGGAGTAATGTATCAAACAGTTTACGCTTTTATCGTTCCCTGGAAGACCAGTATAGTTTCCGATGCACATATGGGTGCATTCTGTTATCTGTGGACTATCAGAGTGTTGATGACACTCAGAAATTGCATCGTGATTGAATACAACAGTCACCATGCGCACTTTCCTCCATGGGAGTAATGTCTCAAACAGTTTACGTTTTGATCGTTCCCTGGAAGACCAGTAGTAGTTTCCGATGCACATATGGGGGCATTCTGTAATGTGTAGACTATCAGAGTGTTGATGAAACACAGAAATTGCATCAGGATTGAATTCAACAGTCACCATGTGCACTTTCCTCCATGGGAGTAATGTCTCAAACAGTCTACGCTTTCATCGTTCCCTGCAAGACAAGTAGTAGTTTCCGACGCACATCTGGAGGCATTCTGTAATCTGTGGACCTTCAAGGTGTTGATGAAACACATAAATTGCCGCGGGATTGAATACAACAGTCACCATGCGCACTTTCCTCCATGGGAGTAATGTCTCAAACCGTCTACGTTTTGATCGTTCCCTGGAAGACATGTAGTAGTTTCCGATGCACATCCGGTGTCATTCTGTAATCTGTGGACCTTCAAAGTGTTGATGAAACACAGAAATTGACTCGGGATTGAATACAACAGTCATCATGCGCATTTTCCTCCATGGGAGTAATGTCTCAATCAGTCTACGCTTTGATCGTGCCCTGGAAGACCAGTAGTAGTTTCCGACGCACATCTGGAGGCATTCTGTAATCTGTAAACTATCAGAGTGTTGTTCAAACACAGAAATTCCATCGGGATTGAATACAACAGTCACCATGAGCACTTTCCTCCATGGGAGTAATGTCACAAACAGTTTACACTTTGATCGTTCCCTGGAAACACCAGTAGTAGATTCCGATGCACATCTGGGTGCATTCTGTAATGTGTGGACTATCAGAGTGTTGACGAAACACAGAAAGTGCATCGGGATTGAATACAACAGTCACCATGCGCACTTTCTTCCATGGGAGTAATGTCTCAAACAGTTTACGCTTTGATCGTTCCCAGCAAGACCAGTAGTAGTTTCCGATGCACAAATGGAGGAATTCTGTAATCTGTGGACCTTCAAAGTGTTGATGAAACACAGGAATTGCCGCGGGATTGAATACAACAGTCACCGTGCGCCCTTTCCTCCATGGGAGTAATGTCTCAAACAGTCTTAGCTTTGATCGTTTCCTGGAAGACCAGTACAGTTTCCGATGCAAATCTGGGGGCACACTGTAATCTGATGACTAACAGAGTGTTGATGAAACACAGAAATTGCATCGCGATCGAATACAACAGTCACCATGCGCACTTTCCTCCATGGGAGTAATGAATCAAACAGTCTACTTAAGACCACTAGTAGTTTCCGATGCACATCTGGAGGCATTCTGTAATCTGTAAACTATCAGAGTGTTGTTCAAACACAGAAATTGCATCGGGATTGAATACAACAGTCACCATGAGCACTTTCCTCCATGGGAGTAATGTCTCAAACAGTTTACACTTGGATCGTTCCCTGGAAACACCAGTAGTAGATTCCGATGCACATCTGGGTGCATTCTGTAATGTGTGGACTATCAGAGTGTTGACGAAACACAGAAAGTGCATCGGGATTGAATACAACAGTCACCATGCGTCTTTCCTCCATGGGAGTAATGTCTCAAACAGTTTACGCTTTTATCGTTCCCTGGAAGACCAGTATAGTTTACGATGCACATCTGGTGTCATTCTGTAATCTGTGGACTATCAGAGTGTTGATGAAACACAGAAATTGCATCGGGATTGAATACAACAGTCACCATGCGCACTTTCTTCCTTGGGAGTAATGTCTCAAACAGTCTACGCTTTGATCGTTCCCTGCAAGACCAGTAGTAGTTTCCGATGCACATCTGGAGGCATTCTGTAATCTGTGGACCTTTAAGGTGTTTATGAAACACAAAAATTGCCTCGTGATTGAATACAACAGTCACCATGCTCACTTTCCTCCATGGGAGTAATGTCTCCATCAGTTTACGCTTTTATCGTTCCCTAAAAGACCAGTATAGTTTCCGATGCACATATGGGTGCATTCTGTAATCTGTGGACTATCAGAGTGTTGATGAAACTCAGACATTGCATCGGGATTGAATACAACAGTCACCATGCCCACTTTCCTCCATTTGAGTAATGTCTCAAACAGTCTACGCTTTGATCGTTTACTGGAAGACCAGTAGTAGTATCCGATGCACATCTGGAGGCATTCTGTAATCTGTGGACCTTCAAAGTGTTGATGAAACACAGAAATTGCATCGGGAGTGAATACAACAGTCACATTGCGCACTTTCATACGTGGGATTAATGTCTCAAACAGTTTACGCTTTGATCGTTCGCTGCAAGACCAGTAGTAGTTTCCAATGCCCATCTGGAAGCATTCTGTAATCTGCGCACCTTCAAAGTGTTGATGAAACACAGAAATTGCCTCGGGATTGAATTCAACAGTCACCATGCGCACTTTCCTCCATGGGAGTAATGTTTCAAACAGTCTACGGTTTGATCATTTCCTGGAAGACCAGTAGTAGTTTCCGATGCACATCTGGAGGCATTCTGTAATCTTAGGACCTTCGAAGTGTTGATGAAACACAAAAATTGCATCCGGATTGAATACAAAAGTCACGATGCGCACTTTCCTCCATGGGAATAATGTCTCTAACAGTCTACGCTTTGATCGTTCCCAGCAAGACCAGTAGTAGTTTCCGATGCACAAATGGAGGAATTCTGTAATCTGTGGACCTTCAAAGTGTTGATGAAACACAGGAATTGCCGCGGGATTGAATACAACAGTCACCGTGTGCACTTTCCTCCATTTGAGTAATGTCTCAAACAGTCTTCGCTTTGATCGTTTCCTGGTAGACCAGTACAGTTTCCGATGCACATCTGGAGGCATTCTGTAATATGTGGACCTTCAAAGTGTTGACGAAACATAGAAATTGCCTCCCGCTTGAATACAACAGTCGTCATGCGCATTTTCCTACAAGGGAGTAATGTCTCAAGCAGTCTACAGTTTGATCGTTTCCTAGAAGACCAGTAGTAGTTTCCGATGCACATCTGGAGGCATTCTGTAATCTTTGGACTGTCAAAGTGTTGATGAAACACAGAAATTGCATCGGGATTGAATACAACAGTCACCATGCGCACTTTCCTCAATGGGAATAATGTCTCTAACAATCTACGCTGTGATCGTTCCCCGCAAGACCAGTAGTAGTTTCCGATGCACATCTGGAGGAATTCTGTAATCTGTGGACCTTCAAAGTGTTGATGGAACACAGGAATTGCCGCGGGATTGAATACAACAGTCACTATGCGCACTTTCATACATGGGATTAATGTCTCAAACAGTCTACGCTTTGACCGCTCCCTTTAAGGCCAGTAGTAGTTTCCGATGCACATCAGGAGGCATTCTGTAATCTGTTTACCTTCAAAGTGTTGATGAAACACAGAAATTGCCTCGGGATTGAATACAACAGTCAACATCCGCACTTTCCTCCATGGGAGTAATGTGTCAAACAGTTTACGCTTTGATCGTTCCCTGGAAGACCAGTAGTAGTTTCCGATGCACATCTGGGGGCATTCTGTAATGTGTGGACTATCAGAGTGTTGACGAAACACTGAAATTGCATCGGGATCGAATACAACAGACCCCATGCGCACTTTCCTCCATGGGAGTAACGTCTCAAACAGTCTACGCTTTGATCGTTCCCTGCAAGACCAGTAGTACTTTCCGATGCACATCTGGAGGGATTCTGTAATCTGTAGACCTTCAAAGTGTTGATGAAACACAGAAATTGCATCGGGATTGAATACAATAGTCATCATGCGCATTTTCATCCATGGAAGTAATGTCTCAAACAGTCTACGCTTTGATCGTTCCCTTTAAGACCAGTAGTAGGTTCCGATGCACACCTGGATGTATTCTGGAATCTGTAGACTATCAGAGTGTTCTTCAAAAACAGAAATTGCATCGGGATTGAATACAACAGTCACCATGCGCACTTTCCTCCATGAGAGTAATGTCTCAAACTGTTTACGCTTTGATCGTTCACTGGAAGACCAGTAGTAGTTTCCGATGCACATCTGGGTGCATTCTGTAATGTGTGGACTATCAGAGTATTGATGAAACACAGAAAGTGCATCGGGATTGAATACAACAGTCACCATGCGCACTTTCTTCCTTGGGAGTAATGTCTCAAACAGTCTACGCTTTGATCGTTCCCTGCAAGACCAGTAGTAGTTTCCGATGCACATCTGGAGGCATTCTGTAATCTGTGGACCTTTGAGGTGTTTATGAAACACAAAAATTGCCTCGTGATTGAATACAACAGTCACCATGCTCACTTTACTCCATGGGAGAAATGTCTCAAACAGTTTACGCTTTTATCGTTAGCTGGAAGACCAGTGTAGTTCCCGATGCACATATGGGTGCTTTCTGTAATCTGTGGACTATCAGAGTGTTGATGAAACTCAGAAATTGCATCGGGATTGAATACAACAGTCACCATGCGCACTTTCCTCCATGGGAGTAATGCCGCAAACAGTCTACGCTTTGATCGTTCCCTGCAACACCAGTAGTAGTTTCCGATGCACATCTGGAGGCATTCTGTAATCTGTGGACCATTAAAGTGTTGATGAAACACAGAAATTGCATCGGGATTGAATACAACAGTTACCATGCGCACTTTACTCCATGGGTTTAATGTCTCAAACAGTTTACGCTTTTATCGTTCCCTGGCAGACCAGTGTAGTTTCTGATGCACATCTGGGGACATTCTGTAATCTGTGGACTATCAGAATGTTGATGAACCATAGATATTGCATCGGGATTGATACAACAGTCACCATACGCACTTTCCTCCATGGGAGTAATGTATCATACAGTCTACGCTTTGACCGTTCAATGCAAGACCAATAGTAGTTTCCGATGCACATCTGGTAGGCATTCTGTAATTTGTTTACCTTCAAAGTGTTGATGAAACACAGAAATTGACTCGGGATTGAATACAACAGTCATCATGCGCATTTTCCTCCATGGGAGTAATGTCTCAATCAGTCTACGCTTTGATCGTGCCCTGGAAGACCAGTAGTAGTTTCCGATGCACATCTGGTGTCATTCTGTAATCTGTGGACTATCAGAGTGTTGATGAAACACAGAAATTGCATCGGGATTGAATACAACAGTCACCATGCGCACTTTATTCCATGGGAGTAATGTCTCAAACAGTCTACGCTTTGATCGTTCCCTGCAAGACCAGTAGTAGTTTCCGATGCACATCTGCAGGCATTCTGTAATGTGTGGACCTTTAAGGTGTTGATGAAACACAAAAATTGCCTCGGGATTGAATACAACAGTCACCATGCTCACTATCCTCCATGGGAGTAATGTATCAAACAGTTTACGCTTTTATCGTTCCCTGGAAGACCAGTATAGTTTCCGATGCACATATGGGTGCATTCTGTTATCTGTGGACTATCAGAGTGTTGATGACACTCAGAAATTGCATCGTGATTGAATACAACAGTCACCATGCGCACTTTCCTCCATGGGAGTAATGTCTCAAACAGTTTACGTTTTGATCGTTCCCTGGAAGACCAGTAGTAGTTTCCGATGCACATATGGGGGCATTCTGTAATGTGTAGACTATCAGAGTGTTGATGAAACACAGAAATTGCATCAGGATTGAATTCAACAGTCACCATGTGCACTTTCCTCCATGGGAGTAATGTCTCAAACAGTCTACGCTTTCATCGTTCCCTGCAAGACAAGTAGTAGTTTCCGACGCACATCTGGAGGCATTCTGTAATCTGTGGACCTTCAAGGTGTTGATGAAACACATAAATTGCCGCGGGATTGAATACAACAGTCACCATGCGCACTTTCCTCCATGGGAGTAATGTCTCAAACCGTCTACGTTTTGATCGTTCCCTGGAAGACATGTAGTAGTTTCCGATGCACATCCGGTGTCATTCTGTAATCTGTGGACCTTCAAAGTGTTGATGAAACACAGAAATTGACTCGGGATTGAATACAACAGTCATCATGCGCATTTTCCTCCATGGGAGTAATGTCTCAATCAGTCTACGCTTTGATCGTGCCCTGGAAGACCAGTAGTAGTTTCCGACGCACATCTGGAGGCATTCTGTAATCTGTAAACTATCAGAGTGTTGTTCAAACACAGAAATTCCATCGGGATTGAATACAACAGTCACCATGAGCACTTTCCTCCATGGGAGTAATGTCACAAACAGTTTACACTTTGATCGTTCCCTGGAAACACCAGTAGTAGATTCCGATGCACATCTGGGTGCATTCTGTAATGTGTGGACTATCAGAGTGTTGACGAAACACAGAAAGTGCATCGGGATTGAATACAACAGTCACCATGCGCACTTTCTTCCATGGGAGTAATGTCTCAAACAGTTTACGCTTTGATCGTACCCTGGAAGACCAGTAGTAGTTTCCGATGCACATCTGGAGGCATTCTGTAATCTGTAAACTATCAGAGTGTTGTTCAAACACAGAAATTGCATCGGGATGGAATACAACCGTCACCATGCGCACTTTCCTCCATGGGAGTAATGTCTCAAACAGTTTACACTTTGATCGTTCCCTGCAAGACCAGTAGTAGTTTCCAATGCACATCAGGAAGCATTCTGTAATCTGCTGACCTTCAAAGTGTTGATGAAACACAGATATTGCCTCGGGATTGAATACAACATTCACCATGCGCACTTTCCTCCATGGGAGTAATGTCTCAAACAGTCTACGGTTTGATCATTTCCTGGAAGACCAGTAGTAGTTGCCGATGCACATCTGGAGGCATTCTGTAATCTTTGGACCTTCGAAGTGTTGATGAAACACAGATATTGCATCCGGATTGAATACAACAGTCACGATGCGCACTTTCCTCCATGGGAATAATATCTCTAAGTGTCTACGCTTTGATCGTTCCCAGCAAGACCAGTAGTAGTTTCCGATGCACAAATGGAGGAATTCTGTAATCTGTGGACCTTCAAAGTGTTGATGAGACACAGGAATTGCCTCGGGATTGAATACAACAGTCACCATGCTCACTTTCCTCCTTGTGAGTAATGACTCAAACAGTTTACGCTTTTATCGTTCCCTGGAAGACCAGTATAGTTTCCGATGCACATATGGGAGCATTCTGTTATCTGTGGACTATCAGAGTGTTGATGAAACTCATAAATTGCATCGAGATTGAATACAACAGTCACCATGCGCACTTTCCTCCATGGGAGTAATGTCTCAAACAGTCTACGCTTTGATCGTTCCCTGCAAGACCAGTAGTAGTTTCCGATGCACATCTGGAGGCATTCTGTAATCTGTGGACCTTTAAAGTGTTGATGAAACACAGAAATTGCATCGGGATTGAATACAACAGTCACCATGCGCACTTTCCGCCATGGGAGTAATGTCTCAAACCGTTTACGTTTTGATCGTTCCCTGGAAGACATGTAGTAGTTTCCGATGCACATCTGGTGTCATTCTGTAATCTGTGGACCTTGAAAGTGTTGATGAAACACAGAAATTGAATCGGGATTGAATACAACAGTCACTATGCGCACTTTAATCCATGGGAGTAATGTCTCAAACAGTCTACGCTTTGATCGTTCCCTGGAAGACAAGTAGTAGTTCAGACTCACATCTGGTGTCATTCAGTAATCTGTGGACTATCAGAGTGTTGATGAAACACAGAAATTGCATCGGGATTGAATACAACAGTCACCATTCGCACTTTCCTCCATGGGAGTAATGTCTCAAACAGTCTACGATGTGATCTTTCAATCCAAGACCAGTAGTAGTTTCCGATGCACATCTGGAGGCATTCTGCAAACTGTTTACCTTCAAAGTGTTGATGAAACACAGAAATTGCCTCGGGATTGAATACAACAGTTACCATGCGCACTTTCCTCCATGGGAGTAATGTCTTAAACAGTTTACACTGTGATCGTTCCCTGGAAAACCAGTTATAGTTTCCGATGCACATCTGGGGGCATTCTGTAATGTGTGGACTATCAGAGTGTTGACGAAACACAGAAATTGCATTGGGATAGAATACAACAGACCCCATGCGCACTTTCCTCCATGGGACTAACGTCTCAAACAGTCTACGCTTTGATCGTTCGCTGCAAGACCAGTAGTAGTTTCCGATGCACATCTGGATGCATTCTGTAATCTGTAGACCTTCAAAGTGTTGATGAAACACAGAGATTGCATCGGGATTGAATACAACAGTCATCATGCGCATTTTCATCCATGGGAGTAATGTCTCAAACAGTCTACGCTTTGATCGTTCCCTTTAAGACCAGTGGTAGTTTCCGATGCACATCTGGGTGCATTCTGTAATGTGTGGACTATCAGAGTGTTGATAAAAAAAAAAGTGCATCGGGATTGAATACAACAGTCACCATGCGCACTTTCCTCCATGGGAGTAATGTCTCAAACAGTTTACGCTTTGATCGTACCCTGGAAGACCAGTATAGTTTCCGATGCACATATGGGGGCTTTCTGTAATCTGGGGACTATCAGAGTGTTGATGAAACACAGAAATTGCATCGGGATTGAATACAACAGTCACCATGTTCACTTTCCTCCATGGGAGTAATGTCTCAAACAGTCTACGCTTTGATCGTTCCCTGCAAGACCAGTTGTAGTTTCCGATGCACATCTGGAGGCATTCTGTAATCTGTGGACCATTAAAGTGTTGAAGAAACACATAAATTGTCTCGGGATTGAATACAACAGTCACCATGCGCACTTTCCTCCAAGGGAGTAATGTCTCAAACCGTCTACGATTTGATCGTTTCCTGGAAGACCAGTGGTAGTTTCCGATGCACATCTGGAGGCATTCTGTAATCTGTGGTCCTTCAAAGTGTTGATGAAACACAGAAATTGCATCGGGAGTGAATACAACAGTCACCATGCGCACTTTACTCCATATGATTAATGTCTCAAACAGTTTACGCTTTTTTCGTTCCCTGGAAGACCAGTGTAGTTTCCGATGCACATCTGGGGGCATTCTGTAATCTGTGGACTATCAGAATGTTGATGAAACATAGATATTGCAACGGGATTGAATACAACAGTCACCATGCGCACTTTCCTCAATGGGAGTAATGTCTCATACAGTATACGCTTTGACAGTTCAATGCAAGACCAATAGTAGTTCCCGATGCACATCTGGAGGCATTCTGTAATCTGTTTACCTTCAAAGTGTTGATGAAACACAGAAATTGCCTCGGGATTGAATACAACAGTCATCATGCGCATTTTCCTCCATATGAGTAATGTCTCAATCAGTCTACGCTTTGGTCGTGCCCTGGAAGACCAGTAGTCGTTTCCGATGCACATCTGGAGACATTCTGTAATCTGTAAACTATCAGAGTGTCGTTCAAACACAGAAATTGCATCGGGATTGAATACAACAGTCACCATGCGCACTTTCCTCCATGGGAGTAATGTCTCAAACAGTCTACGATTTGATCGTTCCCTGGAAGACCAGTAGTAGTTTCTGATGCACATCTGGAGGCATTCTGTAATCTGTGGACCTTCAAAGTGTTGATGAAACACGGAAAATGCATCGGGAGTGAATACAACAGTCACCATGCGCACTTTCCTCCATGGGAGTAATGTCTCAAACAGTCTACGCTTTTATCGTTCCCTGGAAGACCAGTGTATTTTCCGATGCACATCTGGGGACATTCTGTAATCTGTGGACTATCAGAGTGTTGATGAAACACAGAAATTGCATTGGGATTGAAATCAACAGTCACCATGCGCACTTTCCTCCATGGGAGTAATGTCTGAAAGAGTCTACGCTTTGGTCGTTCCCTGGAAGACCAGTAGTAGTTTCTGATGCACATCTGGTATCATTCTGTAATCTGTGGACTATCAGAGTGTTGATGAAACACAGAAATTGCATCGGGATTGAATACAACAGTCTCCAAGTGCACTTTCCTCCATGGGAGTAATGTTCCAAACAGTTTACGCTTCGATCGTTCCCCGGAAGACCAATTGTTGTTTCCGATGAACATCTGGGGGCATTCAGTAATCTGTGGACTATCAGAGTGTTGATAAAACACAGAAATTGCATTGAGGTTGAAATCAACAGTTACCATGCGCACTTTCCTTCATGGGAATAATGTCTCAAAGAGTCTACGCTTTGACATTCTCTTTAAGACCAGTAGTAGTTTCTGATGCACATCAGGAGGCATTCTGATATCTGTAAACTATTAGAGTGTTGTTCAAACACAGAAATTGCATCGGGATTGAATACAACAGTCACCATGTGCACTTTCCTCCATGGGAGTAATGCCTCAAACAGTTTACGCTTTGATTGTTCCCTGGAGAAAAAGTAGTAGTTTCCGATGCACATCTGGGTGCATTCTGTAATGTGTGGACTATCAGAGTGTTGGTGAAACACAGAAAGTGCATCGGGAATGAATACAACAGTCACCATGCGCACTTTCCTCCATGGGAGTAATGTCTCAAACAGTTTACATTTTTATCGTTCCCTGGAGGACCAGTATAGTTTCCGATGCACATATGGGGGCATTCTGTAATCTGTGGACTATCAGAGTGTTGATGAATCACAGAAATAGCATCGGGATTGAATACAACAGTCCCCATGCCCAGTTTCCTCAATGGGAGTAAGGTCTCAAACAGTCTACGATTTGATCGTTCCCTGCAAGACCAGTAGTAGTTTCCGATGCACATCTGGAGTCATTCTGGAAACTTTAAACTGTCAGAGTGTTGTTCAAACACAGAAATTGCCTCGGCATTAAATACAATAGTCACCATGCGCACTTTCCTCCATGGGAGTAATGTCTCTAACAGTCTACGCTTTGATCGTTCCCTGCAAGACCAGTAGTAGTTTCCGATGCACATCTGGAGGCATTCTGTAATCTGTGGATTTTTAAAGTGTTGATGAACACAGAAATTGCCTCGGGATTGAATACAACATTCACCAACCGCACCTCCTCCATGGGAGAAATGTCCCAAACAGTTTACGCTTTTATCGTTCCCTGGAAGACCAGTAGTAGTTTCCGATGCACATCTGGTGTCATTCAGTAATCTGTGGACTATCAGAGTGTTGATCAAATACAGAAATTGCATCAGTATTGAATACAACGGTCACCATGCGCACTTCCCTCCATGGGAGTAATGTCTCATACAGTCTACGCTTTGATCGTTCCCTGCAAGACCAGTAGTAGTTTCCGATGCACATCTGGAGGCATTCTGGAATCTGTAAACTATCAGAGTGTTATTCAAACACAGAAATTGCCTCGGGATTGAATACAACATTCACCATACGCACTTTCCTCCATGGGAGTAATGTCTCATACAGTCTACGCTTTGATCGTTCCCTGGAAGACCAGTGAATTTTCCGATGCACATCTGGGGACATTCTGTAATCTGTGGACTATCAGAGTGTTGATGAAACACAGAAATTGAATTGGGATTGAAATCAACAGTCACCATGCGCACTTTCCTCCATGGGAGTAATGTCTGAAAGAGTCTACGCTTTGATCGTTCCCTGGAAGACCAGTGTATTTTCCGATGGACATCTGGGGACATTCTGTAATCTGTGGACTATCAGAGTGTTGATGAAACACAGAAATTGAATTGGGATTGTAATCAACAGTCACCATGCGCAATTTACTCCATGGGATTAATGTCTCAAACAGTTTACGCTTTTTTCGTTCCCTGGAAGACCAGTGTAGTTTCCGATGCAAATCTGGGGGCATTCTGTAATCTGTGGACTATCAGAATGTTGATGAAACATAGATATTGCATCGGGATTGAATACAACAGTCACCTTGCGCACTTTCCTCCATGGGAGTAATGTCTCATACAGTCTACGCTTTGACAGTTCAATGCAAGACCAGTAGTAGTTCCCGATGCACATCTGGAGGCATTCTGTAATCTGTTTACCTTCAAAGTGTTGATGAAACACAGAAATTGCCTCGGGATTGTATACAACAGTCATCATGCGCATTTTCCTCCATACGAGTAATGTCTCAATCAGTCTACGCTTTGATCGTGCCCTGGAAGACCAGTAGTCGTTTCCGATGCACATCTGGAGGCATTCGGTAATCTGTAAACTATCAGAGTGTCTTTCAAACACAGAAATTGCATCGGGATTGAATACAACAGTCACCATGCGCACTTTCCTCCATGGGAGTAATGTCTCAAACAGTCTACGATTTGATCGTTCCCTGGAAGACCAGTATTAGTTTCTGATGCACATCTGGAGGCATTCTGTAATCTGTGGACCTTCAAAGTGTTGATGAAACACGGAAATTGCATCGGGAGTGAATACAACAGTCATCATGCGCACTTTCCTCAATGGGAGTAATGTCTCAAACAGTTTACGCTTTTATTGTTCCCTGGAAGACCAGTGTATTTTCCGATGCACATCTATGGACATTCTGTAATCTGTGGACTATCAGAGTGTTGATGAAACACAGATATTGCATTGGGATTGAAATCAACAGTCACCATGCGCACTTTCCTCCATGGGAGTAATGTCTGAAAGAGTCTACGCTTTAATCGTTCCCTGGAAGACCAGTAGTAGTTTCTGATGCACATCTGGTGTCATTCTGTAATCTGTGGACTATCAGAGTGTTGATGAAACACAGAAATTGCATCGGGATTGAATACAACAGTCTCCAAGTGCACTTTCCTCCATGGGAGTAATGTCCCAAACAGTTTACGCTTCGATCGTTCCCTGGAAGACCAGTAGTTGTTTCCGATGAACATCTGGGGGCATTCAGTAATCTGTCGACTATCAGAGTGTTGATAAAACACAGAAATTGCATTGAGATAGAAATCAACAGTCACCATGCGCACTTTCCTTCATGGGAGTAATGTCTCAATCAGTCTACGTTTTGACATTCTCTTTAAGACCAGTAGTAGTTTCCGATGCACATCTGGAGGCATTCTGATATCTGTAAACTTTAGAGTGTTGTTCAAACACAGAAATTGCATCGGTATTGAATGCAACAGTCACCATGCGCACTTTCCTCCCTGGGAGTAATGCCTCAAACAGTTTACGCTTTGATTGTTCCCTGGAGGAAAAGTAGTAGTCTCCGATGCACATCTGGGTGCATTCTGTAATGTGTGGACTACCAGAGTGTTGATGGAACACAGAAATTGCATCGGGATTGAATACAACAGTCTCCAAGTGCACTTTCCTCCATGGGAGTAATGTCCCAAACAGTTTACGCTTCGATCGTTCCCTGGAAGACCAGTAGATGTTTCCGATGAACATCTGGGGGCATTCAGTAATCTGTGGACTATCAGAGTGTTGATAAAACACAGAAATTGCATTGAGATAGAAATCAACAGTCACCATGCGCACTTTCCTTCTTGGGAGTAATGTCTCAAAGAGTCTACGCTTTGACATTCTCTTTAAGACCAGTAGTCGTTTCCGATGCACATCTGGAGGCATTCTGTAATCTGTAAACTATCAGAGTGTCTTTCAAACACAGAAATTGCATCGGGATTGAATACAACAGTCACCATGCGCACTTTCCTCCATGGGAGTAATGTCTCTAACAGTCTACGCTTTGATCGTTGCCTGCAAGACCAGTAGTAGTTTCCGATGCACATCTGGAGGCATTCTGTAATCTGTGGACCTTTAAAGTGTTGATGAACACAGAAATTGCCTCGGGATTGAATACAACAGTCACCATGCGCACATCCTCCATGGGAGTAATGTCTCATACAGTCTACGCTTTGACAGTTCAATGCAAGACCAATAGTAGTTCCCGATGCACATCTGGAGGCATTCTGTAATCTGTTTACCTTCAAAGTGTTGATGAAACACAGAAATTGCCTCGGGATTGAATACAACAGTCATCATGCGCATTTTCCTCCATACGAGTAATGTCTCAATCAGTCTACGCTTTGATCGTGCCCTGGAAGACCAGTAGTCGTTTCCGATGCACATCTGGAGGCATTCTGTAATCTGTAAACTATCAGAGTGTCTTTAAAACACAGAAATTGCATCGGGATTGAATACAACAGTCACCATGCGCACTTTCCTCCATGGGAGTAATGTCTCAAACAGTCTACGATTTGATCGTTCCCTGGAAGACCAGTGTATTTTCCGATGCACATCTATGGACATTCTGTAATCTGTGGACTATCAGAGTGTTGATGAAACACAGAAATTGCATTGGGATTGAAATCAACAGTCACCATGCGCACTTTCCTATATGGGAGTAATGTCTGAAAGAGTCTACGCTTTGATCGTTCCCTGGAAGACCAGTAGTAGTTTCTGATGCACATCTGGTGTCATTCTGTAATCTGTGGACTATCAGAGTGTTGATGAAACACAGAAATTGCATCGGGATTGAATACAACAGTCTCCAAGTGCACTTTCCTCCATGGGAGTAATGTCCCAAACAGTTTACGCTTCGATCGTTCCCTGGAAGACCAGTAGTTGTTTCCGATGAACATCTGGGGGCATTCAGTAATCTGTGGACTATCAGAGTGTTGATAAAACACAGAAATTGCATTGAGATTGAAATCAACAGTCACCATGCGCACTTTCCTTCATGGGAGTAATGTCTCAAAGAGTCTACGTTTTGACATTCTCTTTAAGACCAGTAGTAGTTTCCGATGCACATCTGGAGGTATTCTGATATCTGTAAACTATTAGAGTGTTGTTCAAACACAGAAATTGCATCGGGATTGAATACAACAGTCACCATGCGCACTTTCCTCCATGGGAGTAATGCCTCAAACCGTTTACGCTTTGATTGTTCCCTGGGGGAAAAGTAGTAGTCTCCGATGCACATCTGGGTGCATTCTGTAATGTGTGGACTATCAGAGTGTTGATGAAACACAGAAATTGCATCGGGATTGAATACAACAGTCTCCAAGTGCACTTTCCTCCATGGGAGTAATGTCCCAAACAGTTTACGCTTCGATCGTTCCCTGGAAGACCAGTAATAGTTTCCGATGCACATCTGGTGTCATTCAGTAATCTGTGGACTATCAGAGTGTTGATCAAATACAGAAATTGCATCAGGATTGAATACAACGGTCACCATGCGCACTTTCCTCCATGGGAGTAATGTCTCATACAGTCTACGCTTTGATCGTTCCCTGCAAGACCAGTAGTAGTTTCCGATGCACATCTGAAGGCATTCTGGAATCTGTAAACTATCAGAGTGTTATTCAAACACAGAAATTGCCTCGGGATTGAATACAACATTCACCATGCGCACTTTCCTCCATGGGAGTAATGTCTCATACAGTCTACGCTTTGATCGTTCCCTGGAAGACCAGTGTATATTCCGATGCACATCTGGGGACATTATGTAATCTGTGGACTATCAGAGTGTCGATGAAACACAGAAATTGAATTGGGATTGAAATCAACAGTCACCATGGGCACTTTCCTCCATGGGAGTAATGTCTGAAAGAGTCTACGCTTTGATCGTTCCCTGGAAGACCAGTAGTAGTTTCCGATGCACATCTGGTGTCATTCTGTAATCTGTGGACTATCAGAGTGTTGATGAAACACAGAAATTGCATCGGGATTGAATACAACAGTCACCAAGTGCACTTTCCTCCATGGGAGTAATGTCCCAAACAGTTTACACTTCGATCAATCCCTGGAAGACCAGTAGTTGTTTCCGATGAACATCTGGGGCATTCAGTAATCTGTGGACTATCAGAGTGTTGATGAAACACAGAAATTGCATTCAGATTGAAATCAACAGTCACCATGCGCACTTTCCTCCATGGGAGTAATGTCTCAAAGAGTCTACGCTTTGACGTTCTCTTTAAGACCAGTAGTAGTTGCCGATGCACATCTGGAGGCATTCTGATATCTGTAAACTATTAGAGTGTTGTTCAAACACAGATATTGCATCGGGATTGAATACAACAGTCACCATGAACACTTTCCTCCATGGGAGTAATGCCTCAAACAGTTTACGCTTTGATTGTTTCCTGGAGGAAAAGTAGTAGTTTCCGATGCACATCTGGGTGCATTCTGTAATGTGTGGACTATCAGAGTGTTGATGAAACACAGAAAGTGCATTGGGAATGAATACAACAGTCACCATGCGCACTTTCCTCCATGGGAGTAATGTCTCAAACAGTTTACATTTTTATCGTTCCCTGGAGGACCAGTATAGTTTCCGATGCACATATGGGGGCATTCTGTAATCTGTGGACTATCAGAGTGTTGATGAAACACAGAAATAGCATCCGGATTGAATACAACAGTCATCATGCGCACTTTCCTCCATGGGAGTAATGTCTTAAACAGTCTACGCTTTGATCGTTCCCTTCAAGACCAGTAGTAGTTTCCGATGCACATCTGGAGGCATTCTGGAAACTGTAAACTACCAGAGTGTTGTTCAAACACAGAAATTGCCTAGGGATAAAATACAATAGTCACCATGCGCACTTTCCTCCATGGGAGTAATGTCTCTAACAGTCTACGATTTGATCGTTCCCTGCAAGACCAGAATAGTTTCCGATACACATCTGGAGGCATTCTGTAATCTGTGGACCTTTAAAGTGTTGATGAAACACAGAAATTGCATCGGGATTGAATACAACAGTCACCATGCGCACTTTCCTCCATGGGAGTAATGTCTCAAACAGTTTACGCTTTAATCGTTCCCTGGAAGACCAGTATAGTTTCCGATGCACATATGGGTGCATTCTGTTATCTGTGGACTATCAGAGTGTTGATGAAACTCAGAAATTGCATCGGGATTGAATACAACAGTCACCATGCGCACTTTCCTCCATGGGAGTAATGTCACAAACAGTGTAGGCTTTGATCGTTCCCTGCAAGACCAGTAGTAGTTTCCGATGCACATCTGGAGTCATTCTGTAATCTGTGGACCTTTAAAGTGTTGATGAAACACAGAAATTGCAACGGGATTGAATACAACAGTCACCATGTGCACTTTCATCCATGGGAGTAATGTCTCAATCAGTCTACGTTTTGACATTCTCTTTAAGACCAGTAGTAGTTTCCGATGCACATCTGGAGGCATTCTGTAATCTGTGGACCTTTAAAGTGTTGATGAACACAGAAATTGCCTCGGGATTGAATACAACAGTCACCATGCGCACATCCTCCATGGGAGTAATGTCTCATACAGTCTACGCTTTGACAGTTCAATGCAAGACCAATAGTAGTTCCCGATGCACATCTGGAGGCATTCTGTAATCTGTTTACCTTCAAAGTGTTGATGAAACACAGAAATTGCCTCGGGATTGAATACAACAGTCATCATGCGCATTTTCCTCCATTCGAGTAATGTTTCAATCAGTGTACGCTTTGATCGTGCCCTGGAAGACCAGTAGTCGTTTCCGATGCACATCTGGAGGCATTCTGTAATCTGTAAACTATCAGAGTGTCTTTCAAACACAGAAATTGCATCGGGATTGAATACAACAGTCACCATGCGCACTTTCCTCCATGGGAGTAATGTCTCAAACAGTCTACGATTTGATCGTTCCCTGGAAGACCAGTGTATTTTCCGATGCACATCTATGGACATTCTGTAATCTGTGGACTATCAGAGTGTTGATGAAACACAGAAATTGCATTGGGATTGAAATCAACAGTCACCATGCGCACTTTCCTCCATGGGAGTAATGTCTGAAAGAGTCTACGCTTTGATCGTTCCCTGGAAGACCAGTAGTAGTTTCTGATGCACATCTGGTGTCATTCTGTAATCTGTGGACTATCAGAGTGTTGATGAAACACAGAAATTGCATAGGGATTGAATACAACAGTCTCCAAGTGCACTTTCCTCCATGGGAGTAATGTCCCAAACAGTTTACGCTTCGATCGTTCCCTGGAAGACCAGTAGTTGTTTCCGATGAACATCTGGGGGCAATCAGTAATCTGTGGACTATCAGAGTGTTGATAAAACACAGAAATTGCATTGAGATTGAAATCAACAGTCACCATGCGCACTTTCCTTCATGGGAGTAATGTCTCAAAGAGTCTACGTTTTGACATTCTCTTTAAGACCAGTAGTAGTTTCCGATGCACATCTGGAGGCATTCTGATATCTGTAAACTATTAGAGTGTTGTTCAAACACAGAAATTGCATCGGGATTGAATACAACAGTCACCATGCGCACTTTCCTCCATTGGTGTAATGCCTCAAACCGTTTACGCTGATTGTTCCCTGGAGGAAAAGTAGTAGTCTCCGATGCACATCTGGGTGCATTCTGTAATGTGTGGACTATCAGAGTGTTGATGAAACACAGAAATTGCATCGGGATTGAATACAACAGTCTCCAAGTGCACTTTCCTCCATGGGAGTAATGTCCCAAATTGTTTACGCTTCGATCGTTCCCTGGAAGACCAGTAGTAGTTTCCGATGCACATCTGGTGTCATTCAGTAATCTGTGGACTATCAGAGTGTTGATCAAATACAGAAATTGCATCAGGATTGAATACAACGGTCACCATGCGCACTTTCCTCCATGGGAGTAATGTCTCATACAGTCTACGCTTTGATCGTTCCCTGCAAGACCAGTAGTAGTTTCCGATGCACATCTGAAGGCATTCTGGAATCTGTAACCTATCAGAGTGTTATTCAAACACAGAAATTGCCTCGGGATTGAATACAACATTCACCATGCGCACTTTCCTCCATGGGAGTAATGTCTCATACAGTCTACGCTTTGATCGTTCCCTGGAAGACCAGTTTATTTTCCGATGCACATCTGGGGACATTATGTAATCTGTGGACTATCAGAGTGTCGATGAAACACAGAAATTGTGTTGGGATTGAAATCAACAGTCACCAAGCGCACTTTCCTCCATGGGAGTAATGTCTGAAAGAGTCTACGCTTTGATCGTTCCCTGGAAGACCAGTAGTAGTTTCTGATGCACATCTGGAGGCATTCTGTAATCTGTGGACCTTCAAAGTGTTGATGAAACACGGAAATTGCATCGGGAGTGAATACAACAGTCATCATGCGCACTTTCCTCAATGGGAGTAATGTCTCAAACAGTTTACGCTTTTATCGTTCCCTGGAAGACCAGTGTATTTTCCGATGCACATCTATGGACATTCTGTAATCTGTGGACTATCAGAGTGTTGATGAAACACAGAAATTGCATTGGGATTGAAATCAACAGTCTCCAAGTGCACTTTCCTCCATGGGAGTAATGTCCCAAACAGTGTACGCTTCGATCGTTCCCTGGAAGACCAGTAGTTGTTTCCGATGAACATCTGGGGGCATTCAGTAATCTGTGGACTGTCAGAGTGTTGATGAAACACAGAAATTGCATCGGGATTGAATACAACAGTCTCCAAGTGCACTTTCCTCCATGGGAGTAATGTCCCAAACAGTGTACGCTTCGATCGTTCCCTGGAAGACCAGTAGTTGTTTCCGATGAACATCTGGGGGCATTCAGTAATCTGTGGACTATCAGAGTGTTGATAAAGCACAGAAATTGCATTGTGATTGAAATCAACAGTCACCATGCACAACTTTCCTTCATGGGAGTAATGTCTCAAAGAGTCTACGTTTTCACATTCTCTTTAAGACCAGTAGTAGTTTCCGATGCACATCTGGAGGCATTCTGATATCTGTAAACTATTAGAGTGTTGTTCAAACACAGAAATTGCATCGGGATTGAATACAACAGTCACCATGCGCACTTTCCTCAATGGGAGTAATGCCTCAAACAGTTTACGCTTTGATTGTTCCCTGGAGGAAAAGTAGTAGTCTCCGATGCACATCTGGGTGCATTCTGTAATGTGTGGACTATCAGAGTGTTGATGAAACACAGAAATTGCATCGGGATTGAATACAACAGTCTCCAAGTGCACTTTCCTCCATGGGAGTAATGTCCCAAACAGTTTACGCTTCGATCGTTCCCTGGAAGACCAGTAGTAGTTTCCGATGCACATCTGGTGTCATTCAGTAATCTGTGGACTATCAGAGTGTTGATCAAATACAGAAATTGCATCAGGATTAAATACAACGGTCACCATGCGCACTTTCCTCCATGGGAGTAATGTCTCATACAGTATACGCTTTGATCGTTCCCTGCAAGACCAGTAGTAGTTTCCGATGCACATCTGAAGGCATTCTGGAATCTGTAAACTATCAGAGTGTTATTCAAACACAGAAATTGTCTCGGGATTGAATACAACATTCACCATGCGCACTTTCCTCCATGGGAGTAATGTCTCAAACAGTCTACGCTTTGATCGTTCCCTGGAAGACCAGTGTATTTTCCGATGCACATCTGGGGACATTATGTAATCTGTGGACTATCAGAGTGTCGATGAAACACAGAAATTGAATTGGGATTGAAATCAACAGTCACCATGCGCACTTTCCTCCATGGGAGTAATGTCTGAAAGAGTCTACGCTTTGATCGTTCCCTGGAAGACCAGTAGTAGTTTCCGATGCACATCTGATGTCATTCTGTAATCTGTGGACTATCAGAGTGTTGATGAAACACAGAAATTGCATCGGGATTGAATACAACAGTCACCAAGTGCACTTTCCTCCATGGGAGTAATGTCCCAAACAGTTTACACTTCGATCAATCCCTGGAAGACCAGTAGTTGTTTCCGATGAACATCTGGGGCATTCAGTAATCTGTGGACTATCAGAGTGTTGATGAAACACAGAAATTGCATTGAGATTGAAATCAACAGTCACCATGCGCACTTTCCTCCATGGGAGTAATGTCTCAAAGAGTCTACGCTTTGACGATCTCTTTAAGACCAGTAGTAGTTGCCGATGCACATCTGGAGGCATTCTGATATCTGTAAACTATTAGAGTGTTGTTCAAACACAGAAATTGCATCGGGATTGAATACAACAGTCACCATGAACACTTTCCTCCATGGGAGTAATGCCTCAAACAGTTTACGCTTTGATTGTTCCCTGGAGGAAAAGTAGTAGTTTCCGATGCACATCTGGGTGCATTCTGTAATGTGTGGACTATCAGAGTGTTGATGAAACACAGAAAGTGCATTGGGAATGAATACAACAGTCACCATGCGCACTTTCCTCCATGGGAGTAATGTCTCAAACAGTTTACATTTTTATCGTTCCCTGGAGGACCAGTATAGTTTCCGATGCACATATGGGGGCATTCTGTAATCTGTGGACTATCAGAGTGTTGATGAAACACAGAAATAGCATCCGGATTGAATACAACAGTCATCATGCGCACTTTCCTCCATGGGAGTAATGTCTTAAACAGTCTACGCTTTGATCGTTCCCTTCAAGACCAGTAGTAGTTTCCGATGCACATCTGGAGGCATTCTGGAAACTGTAAACTATCAGAGTGTTGTTCAAACACAGAAATTGCCTCGGGATAAAATACAATAGTCACCATGCGCACTTTCCTCCATGGGAGTAATGTCTCTAACAGTCTACGATTTGATCGTTCCCTGCAAGACTAGTAGTAGTTTCCGAGGCACATCTGGAGGCATTCTGTAATCTGTGGACCTTTAAAGTGTTGATGAACACAGAAATTGCCTCGGGATTGAATACAACAGTCACCATGCGCACATCCTCCATGGGAGTAATGTCCCAAACAGTTTACGCTTTTATCGTTCCCTGGAAGACCAGTAGTAGTTTCCGATGCACATCTGGTGTCATTCAGTAATCTGTGGACTATCAGAGTGTTGATCAAATACAGAAATTGCATCAGGATTGAATACAACGGTCACCATGCGCACTCTCCTCCATGGGAGTAATGTCTCATACAGTCTACGCTTTGATCGTTCCCTGCAAGACCAGTAGTAGTTTCCGATGCACATCTGGAGGCATTCTGGAATCTGTAGACTATCAGAGTGTTATTCAAACACAGAAATTGCCTCGGGATTGAATACAACATTCACCATGCGCACTTTCCTCCATGGGAGTAATGTCTCATACAGTCTACGCTTCGATCGTTCCCTGGAAAACCAGTGTATTTTCCGATGCACATCTGGGGACATTCTGTAATCTGTGGACTATCAGAGTGTTGATGAAAAATAGAAATTGAATTGGGATTGAAATCAACAGTCACCATGCGCACTTTCCTCCATGGGAGTAATGTCTGAAAGAGTCTACGCTTTGATCGCTCCCTGGAAGGCCAGTAGTAGTTTCCGATGCACATCTGGTGTCATTCTGTAATCTGTGGACTATCAGAGTGTTGATGAAACACAGAAATTGCATCGGGATTGAATACAACACACCCCGTGCGCACTTTCCTCCATGGGAGTAATGTCTCAAACAGTCTACGCTTTGATCGTTCCCTGCAATACCAGTAGTAGTTTCCGATGCACATCTGGAGGCATTCTGTAATCTGTGGACCTTCAAACTGTTGATGAAACACACAATTGGCATCGGGATTCAATACAACAGTCACCATGCGCACTTTCCTCCATTGGAGTAATGTCCCAAACAGTTTACGCTTTTATCGTTCCCTGGAAGACCAGTAGTAGTTTCCGATGCACATCTGGTGTCATTCTGTAATCTGTGGACTATCAGAGTGTTGATCAAATACAGAAATTGCATCAGGATTGAATACAACGGTCACCATGCGCACTTTCCTCCATGGGAGTAATGTCTCATACAGTCTACGCTTTGATCGTTCCCTGCAAGACCAGTAGTAGTTTCCGATGCACATCTGAAGGCATTCTGGAATCTGTAAACTATCAGAGTGTTATTCAAACACAGAAATTGCCTCGGGATTGAATACAACATTCACCATGCGCACTTTCCTCCATGGGAGTAATGTCTCATACAGTCTACGCTTTGATCGTTCCCTGGAAGACCAGTTTATTTTCCGATGCACATCTGGGGACATTATGTAATCTGTGGACTATCAGAGTGTCGATGAAACACAGAAATTGTGTTGGGATTGAAATCAACAGTCACCAAGCGCACTTTCCTCCATGGGAGTAATGTCTGAAAGAGTCTACGCTTTGATCGTTCCCTGGAAGACCAGTAGTAGTTTCTGATGCACATCTGGAGGCATTCTGTAATATGTGGACCTTCAAAGTGTTGATGAAACACGGAAATTGCATCGGGAGTGAATACAACAGTCATCATGCGCACTTTCCTCAATGGGAGTAATGTCACAAACAGTTTACGCTTTTATCGTTCCCTGGAAGACCAGTGTATTTTCCGATGCACATCTATGGACATTCTGTAATCTGTGGACTATCAGAGTGTTGATGAAACACAGAAATTGCATTGGGATTGAAATCAACAGTCACCATGCGCACTTTCCTCCATGGGAGTAATGTCTGAAAGAGTCTACGCTTTGATCGTTCCCTGGAAGACCAGTAGTAGTTTCTGATGCACATCTGGTGTCATTCTGTAATCTGTGGACTGTCAGAGTGTTGATGAAACACAGAAATTGCATCGGGATTGAATACAACAGTCTCCAAGTGCACTTTCCTCCATGGGAGTAATGTCCCAAACAGTGTACGCTTCGATCGTTCCCTGGAAGACCAGTAGTTGTTTCCGATGAACATCTGGGGGCATTCAGTAATCTGTGGACTATCAGAGTGTTGATAAAGCACAGAAATTGCATTGTGATTGAAATCAACAGTCACCATGCACAACTTTCCTTCATGGGAGTAATGTCTCAAAGAGTCTACGTTTTCACATTCTCTTTAAGACCAGTAGTAGTTTCCGATGCACATCTGGAGGCATTCTGATATCTGTAAACTATTAGAGTGTTGTTCAAACACAGAAATTGCATCGGGATTGAATACAACAGTCACCATGCGCACTTTCCTCAATGGGAGTAATGCCTCAAACAGTTTACGCTTTGATTGTTCCCTGGAGGAAAAGTAGTAGTCTCCGATGCACATCTGGGTGCATTCTGTAATGTGTGGACTATCAGAGTGTTGATGAAACACAGAAATTGCATCGGGATTGAATACAACAGTCTCCAAGTGCACTTTCCTCCATGGGAGTAATGTCCCAAACAGTTTACGCTTCGATCGTTCCCTGGAAGACCAGTAGTAGTTTCCGATGCACATCTGGTGTCATTCAGTAATCTGTGGACTATCAGAGTGTTGATCAAATACAGAAATTGCATCAGGATTAAATACAACGGTCACCATGCGCACTTTCCTCCATGGGAGTAATGTCACATACAGTATACGCTTTGATCGTTCCCTGCAAGACCAGTAGTAGTTTCCGATGCACATCTGAAGGCATTCTGGAATCTGTAAACTATCAGAGTGTTATTCAAACACAGAAATTGTCTCGGGATTGAATACAACATTCACCATGCGCACTTTCCTCCATGGGAGTAATGTCTCATACAGTCTACGCTTTGATCGTTCCCTGGAAGACCAGTGTATTTTCCGATGCACATCTGGGGACATTATGTAATCTGTGGACTATCAGAGTGTCGATGAAACACAGAAATTGAATTGGGATTGAAATCAACAGTCACCATGCGCACTTTCCTCCATGGGAGTAATGTCTGAAAGAGTCTACGCTTTGATCGTTCCCTGGAAGACCAGTAGTAGTTTCCGATGCACATCTGATGTCATTCTGTAATCTGTGGACTATCAGAGTGTTGATGAAACACAGAAATTGCATCGGGATTGAATACAACAGTCACCAAGTGCACTTTCCTCCATGGGAGTAATGTCCCAAACAGTTTACACTTCGATCAATCCCTGGAAGACCAGTTGTTGTTTCCGATGAACATCTGGGGCATTCAGTAATCTGTGGACTATCAGAGTGTTGATGAAACACAGAAATTGCATTGAGATTGAAATCAACAGTCACCATGCGCACTTTCCTCCATGGGAGTAATGTCTCAAAGACTCTACGCTTTGACGATCTCTTTAAGACCAGTAGTAGTTGCCGATGCACATCTGGAGGCATTCTGATATCTGTAAACTATTAGAGTGTTGTTCAAACACAGAAATTGCATCGGGATTGAATACAACAGTCACCATGAACACTTTCCTCCATGGGAGTAATGCCTCAAACAGTTTACGCTTTGATTGTTCCCTGGAGGAAAAGTAGTAGTTTCCGATGCACATCTGGGTGCACTCTGTAATGTGTGGACTATCAGAGTGTTGATGAAACACAGAAAGTGCATTGGGAATGAATACAACAGTCACCATGCGCACTTTCCTCCATGGGAGTAATGTCTCAAACAGTTTACATTTTTATCGTTCCCTGGAGGACCAGTATAGTTTCCGATGCACATATGGGGGCATTCTGTAATGTGTGGACTATCAGAGTGTTGATGAAACACAGAAATAGCATCCGGATTGAATACAACAGTCATCATGCGCACTTTCCTCCATGGGAGTAATGTCTTAAACAGTCTACGCTTTGATCGTTCCCTTCAAGACCAGTAGTAGTTTCCGATGCACATCTGGAGGCATTCTGGAAACTGTAAACTATCAGAGTGTTGTTCAAACACAGAAATTGCCTCGGGATAAAATACAATAGTCACCATGCGCACTTTCCTCCATGGGAGTAATGTCTCTAACAGTCTACGATTTGATCGTTCCCTGCAAGACCAGTAGTAGTTTCCGAGGCACATCTGGAGGCATTCTGTAATCTGTGGACCTTTAAAGTGTTGATGAACACAGAAATTGCCTCGGGATTGAATACAACAGTCACCATGCGCACATCCTCCATGGGAGTAATGTCCCAAACAGTTTACGCTTTTATCGTTCCCTGGAAGACCAGTAGTAGTTTCCGATGCACATCTGGTGTCATTCAGTAATCTGTGGACTATCAGAGTGTTGATCAAATACAGAAATTGCATCAGGATTGAATACAACGGTCACCATGCGCACTCTCCTCCATGGGAGTAATGTCTCATACAGTCTACGCTTTGATCGTTCCCTGCAAGACCAGTAGTAGTTTCCGATGCACATCTGGAGGCATTCTGGAATCTGTAGACTATCAGAGTGTTATTCAAACACAGAAATTGCCTCGGGATTGAATACAACATTCACCATGCGCACTTTCCTCCATGGGAGTAATGTCTCATACAGTCTACGCTTCGATCGTTCCCTGGAAAACCAGTGTATTTTCCGATGCACATCTGGGGACATTCTGTAATCTGTGGACTATCAGAGTGTTGATGAAAAATAGAAATTGAATTGGGATTGAAATCAACAGTCACCATGCGCACTTTCCTCCATGGGAGTAATGTCTGAAAGAGTCTACGCTTTGATCGCTCCCTGGAAGGCCAGTAGTAGTTTCCGATGCACATCTGGTGTCATTCTGTAATCTGTGGACTATCAGAGTGTTGATGAAACACAGAAATTGCATCGGGATTGAATACAACACACCCCGTGCGCACTTTCCTCCATGGGAGTAATGTCTCAAACAGCCTACGCTTTGATCGTTCAATGCAAGACCAGTAGTAGTTTCCGATGCACATCTGGAGGCATTCTGTAATCTGTAGACCTTCAAGGTCTTGACGAAACACAGATATTGCATCGGGATTGAATACAACAGTCACCATGTGCACTTTCCTCCATGGGAGTAATGTCTCAAACAGTCTACGCTTTGATCGTATCCTGGAAGACCAGTAGGAGTTTCCGATGCACATCTGAAGGCATTATGTAATCTGTGGACCTTCAAAGTTTTGATTAAACACAGAAATTGCATCGGGAGTGAATACAACAGTCACTATGCGCACTTTCATACATGGGATTAATGTCTCAAACAGTCTACGCTTTGATCGCTCCCTTTAAGACCAGTAGTAGTTTCCGATGCACATCTGGAGGCATTCTGTAATCTGTAAAGTATCAGAGTGTTGTTAAATCACAGAAATTGCTTCGGGATTGAATTCAACAGTCACCATGTGCACTTTCCTCCATGGGAGTAATGTCTCAAACGGTCTACGCTTTCATCGTTCCCTGCAAAACAAGTAGTAGTTTCCGATGCACATCTGGAGGCATTCTGTAATCTGTGGACCTTCAAAGTGTTGATGAAACACAGAAATTGCCGTGGGATTGAATACAACAATCACCTTGCGCACTTTCCTCCATGGGAGTAATGTCTCAAACAGTCTACGTTTTGATCGTTCCCTGGAAGACATGTAGTAGTTTCCGATGCACATCTGGTGTCATTCTGTAATCTGTGGACCTTCAAAGTGTAGATGAAACACAGAAATTGAATCGGGATTAATTACAACAATCACCATGCGCACTTTCCTCCATGGGAGTAATGTCTCAAACAGTCTACGTTTTGATCGTTCCCTGGAAGACATGTAGTAGTTTCCGATGCACATCTGGTGTCATTCTGTAATCTGTGGACCTTCAAAGTGTTGATGAAACACAGAAATTGAATCATGATTAATTACAACAATCACCATGCGCACTTTCCTCCATGGGAGTAATGTCTCAAACAGTCTACGTTTTGATCGTTCCCTGGAAGACATGTAGTAGTTTCCGATGCACATCTGGTGTCATTCTGTAATCTGTGGACCTTCAAAGTGTTGATGAAACACAGAAATAGAATCATGATTAATTACAACAATCACCATGCGCACTTTCCTCCATGGGAGTAATGTCTCAAACAGTCTACGCTTTGATCGTTCCCTGGAAGACAAGTAGTAGTTTCCGACTCACATCTGGTGTCATTCTGTAATCTGTGGACTATCAGAGTGTTGATGAAACACAGAAATTGCATCGGGATTGAATACAACAGTCACCATTCGCACTTTCCTCCATGGGAGTAATGTCTCAAACGGTCTACGCTTTCATCGTTCCCTGCAAAACAAGTAGTAGTTTCCGATGCACATCTGGGGTCATTCTGTAATGTGTGGACTATCAGAGTGTTGACGAAACACAGAAATTGCATCGGGATTGAATACAACAGACCCCATGCGCACTTTCCTCCATGGGAGTAACGTCTCAAACAATCTACGCTTTGATCGCTCCCTGCAAGACCAGTAGTAGTTTCCGATGCACATCTGGAGGCATTCTGTAATCTGTAGACCTTCAAAGTGTTGATGAAACACAGAAATTGCATCGGGATTGAATACAACAGTCATCATGAGCATTTTCATCCATGGGAGTAATGTCTCAAATAGTCTACGCTTTGATCGTGCCCTGGAAGACCAGTAGTCGTTTCCGATGCACATCTGGAGGCATTCTGTAATCTGTAAACTATCAGAGTGTTGTTCAAACACAGAAATTGTATCGGGATTGAACACAACAGTCACCATGCGCACTTTCCTCCATGGGAGTAATGTCTCAAACAGTCTACGCTTTGATCGTTTCCTGGAAGACCAGTAGTAGCTTCTGATGCACATCTGGAGGCATTCTGTAATCTGTGGACCTTCAAAGTGTTGATGAAAAACGGAAGTTGCATCGGGAGTGAATACAAATGTCACCATGCGCACTTTCCTCAATGGGAGTAATGTCTCAAACAGTTTACGCTTTTTTCGTTCCCTGGAAGACTAGTGTATTTTCCGATGCACATCTGGGGACATTCTGTAGTCTGTGGACTATCAGAGTGTTGATGAAACACAGAAATTGCATTGGGATTGAAATCAACAGTCACCATGCGCACTTTCCTCCATGGGAGTAATGTCTGAAAGAGTCTACGCTTTGATCGTTCTCTGGAAGACCAGTAGTAGTTTCCGATGCACATCTGGTGTCATTCTGTAATCTGTGGTCTATCAGAGTGTTGATGAAACACAGAAATTGCATCGGGATTGAATACAACAGTCACCAAGTGCACTTTCCTCCATGGGAGTAAAGTCCCAAACAGTTTACGCTTCGATCGTTCCCTGGAAGACCAGTAGTTGTTTCCGATGAACATCTGGGGGCATTCAGTAATCTGTGGACTATCAGAGTGTTGATGAAACACAGAAATTGCATTGAGATTGAAATCAACAGTCGCCACGCGCACTTTCCTCCATGGGAGTAATGTCTCAAACAGTCTACGCTTTGATCGTTTCCTGGAATACCAGTAGTAGTTTCCGATGCACATCTGGAGGAATTCTGTAATCTGTGGACCTTCAAAGTGTTGATGAAACACAGGAATTGCCGCGGGATTGAATGCAACTGTCACCATGCTCACTTTCCTCCATGGGAGTAATGTCTCAATCAGTCTACGCTTTGATCGTTTCCTGGAAGACCAGTATAGTTTCCGATACACATCTGGAGGCATTCTGTTTGTGTGGACTATCAGAGTGTTGATGAAACACAGAAATTGCATCGGGATTGAATACAACAGACCCCATGCGCACTTTCCTCCATGGGAGTAATGTCTCACACAGTTTACGATTTGATTGTTCCCTGGAAGACCAGTAGTATTTTCGATGCACATCTGGGGGCATTCTGTTTGTGTGGACTATCAGAGTGTTGATGAAACACAGAAATTGCATCGGGATTGAATACAACAGACCCCATGCGCACTTTCCTCCATGGGAGTAATGTCTCAAACAGTCTACGCTTTGATAGATCCCTGCAATACCAGTAGTAGTGTCCGATGCTCATCTGGAGGCATTCTGTAATCTGTAGACCTTCCAAGTGTTGATGAAACACAGAAATTGCATCGGGATTCAATACAACAGTCACCATGCGCACTTTCCTCCATGCGAGTAATGTCTCTAACAGTCTACGCTTGGATCGTTCCCTGGAAGACCACTAGTAGTTTCCGATGCACATCTGGAGCCATTCAGTAATCTGTAAACTATCAGAGTGTTGTTCAAACGCAGAAATTGCATCGGGACTGAATACAACAGTCACCATGCGCACTTTCCTCCATGGGAGTAATGCCTCAAACAGTTTACGCTTTGATTGTTCCCTGGAGGAAAAGTAGTAGTTTCCGATGCAGATCTGGGTGCATTCTGTAATGTGTGGACTATCAGAGTGTTGATGAAACACAGATATTGCATCGGGATTGAATACAACAGTCACCATGTTCACTTTCCTCCATGGGAGTAATGTCTCAAACAGTCTACGCTTTGATCGTTCCCTGCAAGACCAGTAGTAGTTTCCGATGCACATCTGGAGGCATTCTGTAATCTGTGGACCTTCAAAGTGTTGATGAAACACAGAAATTGCATCGGGAGTGAATACAACAGTCACCATGCGCACTTTACTCCATGGGATTAATGTCTCAAACAGTTTACGCCTTTTTCGTTCCCTGGAAGGCCAGTGTAGTTTCCGATGGCCATCTGGGGGCATTCTGTAATCTGTGGACTATCAGAATGTTGATGAAACATAGATATTGCATCGGGATTGAATACAACAGTCACCATGCGCACTTTCCTCAATGGGAGTAATGTCTCATACAGTCTACGCTTTGACAGTTCAATGAAAGACCAATAGTAGTTTCCGATGCACATTTGGAGGCATTCTGTAATCTGTTTACCTTCAAAGTGTTTAAGAAACACAGAAATTGACTCGGGATTGAATACAACAGTCATCACGCGCAATTTCCTCCATGGGAGCAATGTCTCAATCAGTCTACGCTTTGATCGTGCCCTGCAAGACCAGTAGTCGTTTCCGATGCACATCTGGAGGCATTCTGTAATCTGTGGACCTTCAAAGTGTTGATGAAAAACGGAAGTTGCATCGGGAGTGAATACAAATGTCACCATGCGCACTTTCCTCAATGGGAGTAATGTCTCTAACAGTTTACGCTTTTATCGTTCCCTGGAAGACCAGTGTATTTTCCGATGCACATCTGGGGACATTCTGTAATCTGTGGACTATCAGAGTGTTGATGAAACACAGAAATTGCATTGGGATTGAAATCAACAGTCACCATGCGCACTTTCCTCCATGGGAGTAATGTCTAAAAGAGTCTACGCTTTGATCGTTCCCTGGAAGACCAGTAGTAGTTTCCGATGCACATCTGGTGTCATTCTGTAATCTGTGGTCTATCAGAGTGTTGATGAAACACAGAAATTGCATCGGGATTGAATACAACAGTCACCAAGTGCACTTTCCTCCATGGGAGTAATGTCCCAAACAGTTTACGCTTCGATCGTTCCCTGGAAGACAGGAGTTGTTTCCGATGAACATCTGGGGGCATTCAGTAATCTGTGGACTATCAGAGTGTTGATGAAACACAGAAATTGCATTGAGATTGAAATCAACAGTCACCATGCGCACTTTCCTCCATAGGAGTAATGTCTCAAACAGTCTACGCTTTGATCGTTTCCTGGAAGACCAGTAGTAGTTTCTGATGCACATCTGGAGGCATTCTGTATTCTGTGGACCTTCAAAGTGTTGATGAAAAACGGAAGTTGCATCGGGAGAGAATACAACAGTCTCCATGCGCACTTTCCTCAATGGGAGTAATGTCTCAAACAGTCTACGCTTTGATCGTTCCCTGCAAGACCAGTAGTAGTTTCCGATGCACATATGGAGGAATTCTGTAATCTGTGGACCTTCAAAGTGTTGATGAAAAACGGAAGTTGCATCGGGATTGAATACAACAGTCACCATGCGCACTTTCCTCCATGGGAGTAATGTCTCAAACAGTTTACGATTTGATTGTTCCCTGGAAGACCAGTAGTATTTTTCGATTCACATCTGGGGGCATTCTGTAATGTGTGGACTATCAGAGTGTTGATGAAACACAGAAATTGCATCGGGATTGAATACAACAGACCCCATGCGCACTCTCCTCCATGGGAGTAATGTCTCAAACAGTCTACGCTTTGATCGTTCCCGGCAATACCAGTAGTAGTGTCCGATGCTCATCTGGAGGCATTCTGTAATCTGTGGACCTTCAAAGTGTGGATGAAACACAGAAATTGCATCGGGATTCAATACAACAGTCACCATGCACACTTTCCTCCATGCGAGTAATGTCTCTAACAGTCTACCATTTGATCGTTCCCTGGAAGACCACTAATAGTTTCCGATGCACATCTGGAGCCATTCTGTAATCTGTAAACTATCAGAGTGTTGTTCAAACACAGAAATTGCATCGGGATTGAATACAACAGTCACCATGCGCACTTTCCTCCATGGGAGTAATGCCTCAAACTGTTATGCTTTGATTGTTCCCTGGAGGAAAAGTAGTAGTTTCCGATGCACATCTGGGTGCATTCTGTAATGTGTGGACTATCAGAGTGTTGATGAAACACAGAAAGTGCATCGGGAATGAATACAACAGTCACCATGCGCACTTTCCTCCGTGGGAGTAATGTCTCAAACAGTTTACATTTTTATCGTTCCCTGGATGACCAGTATAGTTTCCGATGCACATAAGGGGGCATTGTGTAATCTGTGCACTATCAGAGTGTTGATGTAACACAGAAATAGCATCGGGATTGAATACAACAGTCACCATGCGCACATTCCTCAATGGGAGTAATGTCTCAATCAGTCTACGCTTTGATCGTTCCCTGCAAGACCAGTAGTAGTTTCCGATGCACATCTGGAGGCATTCTGGAATCTGTAAACTATCAGAGTGTTGTTCAAACACAGTAATTGCTTCGGGATTGAATACAATAGTCACCATGCGCACTTTCCTCCATGTGAGTAATGTCTCAAACAGTCTACGTCTTTATCGTCCCCTGGAAGACCAGTAGGATTTTTCGATGCACATCTGGGGGCATTCTGTATTGTGTGGACTATCAGAGTGTTGATGAAACACAGAAATTGCATCGGGATTGAATACAACAGATCCCACGCGCACTTTCCTCCATGGGAGTAATGTCTCAAACAGTCTACGCTTTGATCTTTCCCTGCAATACCAGTAGTAGTTTCCGATGCACATCTGGAGGCATTCTGTAATCTGTGGACCTTCAAACTGTTCATGAAACACAGAAATGGCATCGGGATTCAATACAACAGTCACCATGCGCACTTTCATCCATGGGAGTAATGTCTCTAACAGTCTACGTTTGATCGTTCCCTGCAAGACCAGTAGTAGTTTCCGATGCACATCTGGAGGCATTCTGTAATCTGTGGACCTTTAAAGTGTCATGAAACACAGAAATTGCCTCGGGATTGAATACAAAAGTCACCATGCGCACATCCTCCATGGGAGTAATGTCCCAAACAGTTTACGCTTTTATCGTTCCCTAGAAGACCAGTAGTAGTTTCCGATGCACATCTGGTGTCATTCTGTAATCTGTGGACTATCAGAGTGTTGATCAAATACAGAAATTGCATCAGGATTGAATACAACGGTCACCATGCGCACTTTCCTCCATGCGTGTAATGTCTCTAACAGTCTACGCTTGGATCGTTCCCTGGAAGACCACTAGTAGTTTCCGATGCACATCTGGAGCCATTCTGTAATCTCTGGACCTTCAAAGTGTTGATGAAACACAGAAATTGCCTCGGGATGTAAGACAACATTCATCATGCGCATTTTCCTCCATGGGAGTAATGTCGCAAACAGTTTACGCTTTTATCGTTCCCTGAAAGACCAGTATAGTTTCCGATGCACATCTGGGGGTATTCTGTAATCTGTGGACTATCAGAGTGTTGATGAAACACAGAAATTGCATCAGGATTGAATACAACAGTCACCATGCGCACTTTCCTCCTTGGGAGTAATGTCTGAGACAGTCTACGCTTTCATCGTTCCCTGCAAGACCATTAGTAGATTCCGATGCACATCTGGTGGCATTCTGTAATCTGTGGACCTTTAAAGTGCTGATGAAACACAGAAATTGCCTCGGGATTGAATATAAAAGTCACCATGCGCGCTTTCCTCCATGGGAGTAATGTCTCAAACAGTCTACGCTTTGATCGTCTCCTGGAAGACCAGTACTAGTTTCTGATGCACATCTGGAGGCATTGTGTAATCTGTGGACCTTCAAAGTGTTGATGAAACACGGAAATTGCATCGGGAGTGAATACAAAAGTCACCATGCGCACTTTCCTCAATGGGAGTAATGTCTCAAACAGTTTACGCTTTTATCGTTCCCTGGAAGACCAGTAGATGTTTCCGATGAACATCTGGGGGCATTCAGTAATCTGTGGACTATCAGAGTGTTGATGAAACACAGAAATTGCATCGGGATTGAATACAACAGTCACCATGTGCACTTTCCTCCATGGGAAAATGCCTCAAACAGTTTACGCTTTGATCGTTCCCTGGAAGACCAGTAGTTGTTTCCGATGAATATCTGGGGGCATTCTGTAACGTGTGGTCTATCAGAGTGTTGATGAAACACAGAAATTGCATCGGAATTGAATACAACAGTCACCATGTGCACTTTCCTCCATGGGAGTAATGTCTCAAACAGTCTGCGCTTTGACGTTCCCTTTAAGACCAGTAGTAGTTTCCGATGCACATCTGGAGGCATTCTGGAATCTGTAAACTATCAGAGTGTTGTTCAAACACAGAAATTGCCTCGGGATTGAATACAACAGTCACCATGCGCACTTTCCTCCATGGGAGTAATGTCTCTATCAGTCTACGCTTTGATCGTTTCCTGGAAGACCAGTAGTAGTTTCTGATGCATCTGGAGGCATTCTGTAATCTGTGGACCTTCAAAGTGTTGATGAAACACAGGAAATGCCACGGGATTGAATACAACAGTCACAATGCGCACTTTCCTCCATGGGAGTAATGTCTCAAACAGTTTACGCTTTTATCGTTCCCTGGAAGACCAGTGTAGTTTCCGATGCACATCTGGGTACATTCTGTAATCTGTGACAATCAGAGTGTTGATGAAACATAGAAATTGCATCGGGATTGAATACAACACTCACGATGCTCACTTTCCTCCATGGGAGTAATGTCTCAAAGAGTGTACGCTTTGATCGTTCCCTGGAAGACCAGTAGTAGTTTCCGATGCACATCTGGTGTTATTCTGTAATCTGTGGACTATCAGAGTGTTGATGACACACAGAAATTGCATTAGGTTTGAATACAACAGTCACCATGTACACTTTCCTCCTTGGGAGTAATGTCTCAAACAGTTTACGCATTGATCGTTCCCTGGAAGACCAGTAGTTGTTTCCCCATGAACATCTGGGAGCATTCTGTAATGTGTGGTCTAGCGGAGTGTTGATGAAACACAGATATAGCATCGGGATTGAATGCAACAGTCACCATGCGCACTTTCCTCCATGGGAGTAATGTCTCAAACAGTTTACGCTTTGATCGTTCCCAGGAAGACCAGTAGTACTTTCCGATGCACATCTGGTGTCATTCTATAATCTGTGGACTATCAGAGTGTTGATGAAACACAGAAATTGCCTCGGGATTGAATACAACATTCATCATGCGCATTTTCCTCCATGGGAGTAATGTCCCAATCAGTTTACGCTTTTATCGTTCGCTGGAAGACCAGTGTATTTTCCGATGCACATCTGGGGACATTCTGCAATCTGTGGACTATCGGAGTGTTGATGAATCACAGAAATTGCATTGGGATTGAAATCAACAGTCACCATGCGCACTTTCCTCCATGGGAGTAATGTCTCTAAGAGTCTACGCTTTGATCGTTCCCTGGAAGACCAGTAGTAGTTTCCGATGCACATCTGGTGTCATTCTGTAATCTGTGGACTTTCAAAGTGTTGATGAAAAACGGAAATTGCATCGTGATTGAATACAACAGTCACCAAGTGCACTTTCCTCCATAAGAGTAATGTCTCAAACAGTTTACGCTTTGATCGTTCCCTGGAAGACCAGTAGATGTTTCCGATGAACATCTGGGGGCATTCAGTAATCTGTGGACTATCAGAGTGTTGATGAAACACAGAAATTGCATCGGGATTGAATACAACAGTCACCATGTGCACTTTCCTCCATGGGAGCAATGCCTCAAACAGTTTACGTTTTGATCGTTCCCTGGAAGACCAGTAGTAGTTTCCGATGCACATCTGGAGGCATTCTGTAATATGTGGAGTATCTGAGTGTTGATGAAACACAGAAATTGCATCGGGATTGAATACAACAGTCACCATGCGCACTTTCCTCCACGAGAGTAATGTCTCAAACAGTCTACGCTTTGATCGTTCCCTGGAAGAGCAGTAGTAGTTTCCGATGCACATGTGGAGGCATTCTGTAATCTGTGGACTATCAGAGTGTTGATGAAACACAGAAATTGCATCGGGATTGAATACAACAGTCACCATGCGCACTTTCCTCCATGGGAGTAATTCTCAAACAGTCTACGTTTGGTCGTTCCCTGGAAGACCAGTAGTAGCTTCCGATGCACATGTGGTGGTATTCTGTAGTCTGTGGACTATCAGAGTGTTGATGAAACACAGAAATTGCATCCTGATTGAATACAAAAGTCACCATGCGCACTTTCTTAAACGGGAGTATGTCTCAAACAGTCTACGCTTTGATCGTCCCCTGGAAGACCGCTAGTAGTTTCCGATGGACATCTGGTGGCATTCTGTAATCTGTGGACTATCAGAGTGTTGACGAAACACAGAAATTGCATCGGGATTGAATACAACAGTCACCATGCGCACTTTCCTCCATGGGAGTAATGTCTCAAACAGTCTACGCTTTGATCGTTCCCTGGAAGACCAGTAGTAGTTTCCGATTAACATCTGGAGGCATTCTGTAATCTGTGGACTATCAGAGTGTTGATGAAACACAGAAATTGCATCGGGATTGAATACAAGAGTCACCATGCGCATTTTCCTCCATGGGAGTAATGTCCCAAACAGTCTACGCTTTGATCGTTCCCTGGAAGGCCAGTAGTAGTTTCCGATCAACATCTGGAGGCTTTCTGTAATCTGTGGACAATGAGAATGTTGATGAAACATAGAAATTGCATCGGGATTGAATTCAACAGTCACATTGCGCACTTTCCTCCATGGGAGTAATGTCTCAAAGGGTTTACGCTTTGATCGTTCCCTGGAAGACCAGTGGTAGTTTCCGATGAACATCTGGAGGCATTTTGTAATCTGTGGACTATCAGAGAGTTGATTGTGCTGATGAAACACAGAATTTGCATCGAGATTGAATACAACAGTGACCATGCCCACATTCCTCCATAAAAGTAATGTCTCAAACAGTCTACGCTTTGATCGTTCCCTGGAAGACCAGTAGTAGTTTCCGACGCACATCTGGAGGCATACTGTAATCTGTGGAGTATCAGAGTGTTGATGAAACACAGAAATTGCATCGGGATTGAATACAACAGTCACCATGCGCACTTTCCTCCATTGGAGTAATGTCTCAAACAGTCTACGCTTTGATCGTTTCCTGGATGACCAGTAGTAGTTTCCGATGCACATCTGGTGGCATTCTGTAATCAGTAGACTATCAGAGTGTTGATGAAATACAGAAATTGCATCGGGATTGAATACAAGAGTTACCATGCCACTTTCCTCCATGGGAGTAATGTCTCTAACAGTCTACGCTTTGATCGCTCCCTGGAAGACAATAGTAGTTTCCGATGCACATCTGGAGGCATTCTGTAATCTGTGGAATATCAGAGTGTTGATGAAACACAGAAATTGCATCGGGATTGAATACAACAGTCACCATGCGCACATTCCTCTATAAAAGTAATGTCTCGAACAGTCTACGCTTTGATCGTTCCCTGGAAGACTAGTAAGAGTTTCCGATGCACATCTGGAGGCATTCTGTAATCTGTGGACTATCAGAGTGTTGATGAAACACAGAAATTGCATCGGGATTGAATGCAACAGTCACCATGCGCACATTCCTCCATAAAAGTAACGTCTCAAAGAGGCTACGCTTTGATCGTTCACTGGAAGAACTGTAGTAGTTTCCGATGAACATCTGGAGGCATTCTGTAATCTGTGGACTATCAGAGTGTTGATAAAACACAGATATTGCGTCGCGATTGAATACAACAGTCACCATGAGCACTTTCCTCCATGGGAGTAATGTCTCAAACAGTCTACGCTTCGATCGTTCCCTGGAAGACCAGTAGTAGTTTCCGAAGCACATCTGGAGGCATTCTTTAATCTGTGGACTATCAGAGTGTTGATGAAACATAGAAATTGCATCGCGATGAACACAACAGTCACCATGAGCACTTTCCTAAATGGGAGTAATGTCTCAAACAGTCTACGCTTTGATCGTTCTCTGGAAGACCAGTAGTAGTTTCCGATTAACATCTGGAGGCATTCTGTAATCTGTGGACTATCAGAGTGTTGATGAAACACAGAAATTGCATCGGGATTGAATACAACAGTCACCATGCACGCTTTCCTCCATGGGAGTAATGTCTCAAACAGTCTACGCTTTTTGATCGTTCCCTGCAATTCCAGTAGTAGTTTCCGATGCACATCTGGAGGCATTCTGTAATCTGTAAACCTTCAAAGTGTTGATGAAACACAGAAATTGCATCGGGATTCAATACAACAGTCACCATGCGCACTTTCCTCCATGCGAGTAATGTCTCTAACAGTCTACGCTTGGATCGTTCCCTGGAAGACCATTAGTAGTTTCCGATGCACATCTGGAGCCATTCTGTAATCTGTGGACCTTCAAAGTGTTGATGAAACACAGAAATTGCCTCGGGATTGAATACAACATTCATCATGCGCATTTTCCTCCATGGGAGTAATGTCCCAAACAGTTTACGCTTTTATCGTTCCCTGAATGACCAGTATAGTTTCCGTTGCACATCTGGGGGTATTCTGTAATCTGTGGACTATCAGAGTGTTGATGAAACACAGAAATTGCATCAGGATTGAATACAACAGTCACCATGCGCACTTTCCTCCTTGGGAGCATTGTCTGAAACAGTCTACGCTTAAATCGTTCCCTGCAAGACCAGTAGTAGATTCCGATGCACATCTGGTGGCATTCTGTAATCTGTGGACCTTTAAAGTGTTGATGAAACACAGAAATTGCCTCGGGATTGAATATAAAAGTCACCATGCGCACTTTCCTCCATGGGAGTAATGTCTCAAACAGTCTACGCTTTGATCGTTTCCTGGAAGACCAGTAGTAGTATCTGATGCATATCTGGAGGCATTCTGTAGTCTGTGGACCTTCAAAGTGTTGATGAAACACGGAAATTGCATCGGGAGTGAATACAACAGTCACCATGCGCACTTTCCTCAATGGGAGAAATGTCTCAAACAGTTTACGCTTTTATCGTTCCCTGGAAGACCAGTGTATTTTCCGATGCACATCTGGGGACATTCTGTAATCTGTGGACTATCAGAGTGTTGATGAAACACAGAAATTGCATTGGGATTGAATACAACAGTCACCATGCGCACATTCCTCTATAAAAGTAATGTCTCGAACAGTCTACGCTTTGATCGTTCCCTGGAAGACTAGTAAGAGTTTCCGATGCACATCTGGAGGCATTCTGTAATCTGTGGACTATCAGAGTGTTGATGAAACACAGAAATTGCATCGGGATTGAATGCAACAGTCACCATGCGCACATTCCTCCATAAAAGTAACGTCTCAAAGAGGCTACGCTTTGATCGTTCACTGGAAGAACTGTAGTAGTTTCCGATGAACATCTGGAGGCATTCTGTAATCTGTGGACTATCAGAGTGTTGATAAAACACAGATATTGCGTCGCGATTGAATACAACAGTCACCATGAGCACTTTCCTCCATGGGAGTAATGTCTCAAACAGTCTACGCTTCGATCGTTCCCTGGAAGACCAGTAGTAGTTTCCGAAGCACATCTGGAGGCATTCTTTAATCTGTGGACTATCAGAGTGTTGATGAAACACAGAAATTGCATCGCGATGAACACAACAGTCACCAAGAGCACTTTCCTAAATGGGAGTAATGTCTCAAACAGTCTACGCTTTGATCGTTCTCTGGAAGACCAGTAGTAGTGTCCGATTAACATCTGGACGCATTCTGTAATCTGTGGACTATCAGAGTGTTGATGAAACACAGAAATTGCATCGGGATTGAATACAACAGTCACCATGCGCACTTTCCTCCATGGGAGTAATTCTCAAACAGTCTACGTTTGGTCGTTCCCTGGAAGACCAGTAGTAGCTTCCGATGCACATGTGGTGGTATTCTGTAGTCTGTGGACTATCAGAGTGTTGATGAAACACAGAAATTGCATCCTGATTGAATACAACAGGCACCATGCGCACTTTCTTAAACGGGAGTATGTCTCAAACAGTCTACGCTTTGATCGTCCCCTGGAAGACCACTAGTAGTTTCCGATGGACATCTGGTGGCATTCTGTAATCTGTGGACTATCAGAGTGTTGACGAAACACAGAAATTGCATCGGGATTGAATACAACAGTCACCATGCGCACTTTCCTCCATGGGAGTAATGTCTCAAACAGTCTACGCTTTGATCGTTCCCTGGAAGACCAGTAGTAGTTTCCGATTAACAACTGGAGGCATTCTGTAATCTGTGGACTATCAGAGTGTTGATGAAACACAGAAATTGCATCGGGATTGAATACAAGAGTCACCATGCGCATTTTCCTCCATGGGAGTAATGTCCCAAACAGTCTACGCTTTGATCGTTCCCTGGAAGGCCAGTAGTAGTTTCCGATCAACATCTGGAGGCTTTCTGTAATCTGTGGACAATGAGAATGTTGATGAAACACAGAAATTGCATCGGGATTGAATACAACAGTCACATTGCGCACTTTCCTCCATGGGAATAATGTCTCAAAGGGTTTACGCTTTGATCGTTCCCTGGAAGACCAGTGGTAGTTTCCGATGAACAGCTGGAGGCATTCTGTAATCTGTGGACTATCAGAGAGTTGATTGTGCTGATGAAACACAGAATTTGCATCGAGATTGAATACAACAGTGACCATGCCCACATTCCTCCATAAAAGCAATGTCTCAAACAGTCTACGCTTTGATCGTTCCCTGGAAGACCAGTAGTAGTTTCCGACGCACATCTGGAGGCATACTGTAATCTGTGGAGTATCAGAGTGTTGATGAAACACAGAAATTGCATCGGGATTGAATACAAGAGTTACCATGCCACTTTCCTCCATGGGAGTAATGTCTCTAACAGTCTACGCTTTGATCGTTCACTGGAAGACAATAGTAGTTTCCGATGCACATCTGGAGGCATTCTGTAATCTGTGGAATATCAGAGTGTTGATGAAACACAGAAATTGCATCGGGATTGAATACAACAGTCACCATGCGCACATTCCTCTATAAAAGTAATGTCTCGAACAGTCTACGCTTTGATCGTTCCCTCTAAGACTAGTAAGAGTTTCCGATGCACATCTGGAGGCATTCTGTAATCTGTGGACTATCAGAGTGTTGATGAAACACAGAAATTGCATCGGGATTGAATGCAACAGTCACCATGCGCACATTCCTCCATAAAAGTAACGTCTCAAAGAGGCTACGCTTTGATCGTTCACTGGAAGAACTGTAGTAGTTTCCGATGAACATCTGGAGGCATTCTGTAATCTGTGGACTATCAGAGTGTTTATAAAACACAGATATTGCGTCGCGATTGAATACAACAGTCACCATGAGCACTTTCCTCCATGGGAGTAATGTCTCAAACAGTCTACGCTTCGATCGTTCCCTGGAAGACCAGTAGTAGTTTCCGAAGCACGTCTGGAGGCATTCTTTAATCTGTGGACTTTCAGAGTGTTGATGAAACACAGAAATTGCATCGCGATGAACACAACAGTCACCATGAGCACTTTCCTAAATGGGAGTAATGTCTCAAACAGTCTACGCTTTGATCGTTCTCTGGAAGACCAGCAGTAGTATCCGATTAACATCTGGAGGCATTCTGTAATCTGTGGACTATCAGAGTGTTGATGAAACACAGAAATTGCATCGGGATTGAATACAACAGTCACCATGCACGCTTTCCTCCATGGGAGTAATGTCTCAAACAGTCTACGCTTTTTGATCGTTCCCTGCAATACCAGTAGTAGTTTCCGATGCACATCTGGAGGCATTCTGTAATCTGTAGACCTTCAAAGTGTTGATGAAACACAGAAATTGCATCGGGATTCAATACAACAGTCACCATGCGCACTTTCCTCCATGCGAGTAATGTCTCTAACAGTCTACGCTTGGATCGTTCCCTGGAAGACCATTAGTAGTTTCCGATGCACATCTGGAGCCATTCTGTAATCTGTGGACCTTCAAAGTGTTGATGAAACACAGAAATTGCCTCGGGATTGAATACAACATTCATCATGCGCATTTTCCTCCATGGGGGTAATGTCCCAAACAGTTTACGCTTTTATCGTTCCCTGAATGACCAGTATAGTTTCCGTTGCACATCTGGGGGTATTCTGTAATCTGTGGACTATCAGTGTGTTGATGAAACACAGAAATTGCATCAGGATTGAATACAACAGTCACCATGCGCACTTTCCTCCTTGGGAGCAATGTCTGAAACAGTCTACGCTTAAATCGTTCCCTGCAAGACAAGTAGTAGATTCCGATACACATCTGGTGGCATTCTGTAATCTGTGGACCTTTAAAGTGTTGATGAAACACAGAAATTGCATCGGGATTGAATATAAAAGTCACCATTCGCACTTTCCTCCATGGGAGTAATGTCTCAAACAGTCTACGCTTTGATCGTTTCCTGGAAGACCAGTAGTAGTTTCTGATGCACATCTGGAGGCATTCTGTAATCTGAGGACCTTCAAAGTGTTGATTAAACACGGAAATTGCATCGGGAGTGAATAGAACAGTCACCGTGCGCACTTTCCTCAATGGGAGTAATGTCTCAAACAGTTTACGCTTTTATCGTTCCCTGGAAGACCAGTGTATTTTCCGATGCACATCTGGGGACATTCTGTAATCTGTGGACTATCAGAGTGTTGATGAAACACAGAAATTGCATTGGGATTGAAATCAACAGTAACCATGCGCACTTTCCTCCATGGGAGTAATGTCCCAAAGAGTCTACGCTTTGATCGTTCCCTGGAAGACCAGTAGTAGTTTCCGATGCACATCTGGTGTCATTCTGTAATCTGTGGACTATCAGAGTGTTAATGAAACACAGAAATTGCATCGTGATTGAATACAACAGTCACCAAGTGCACTTTCCTCCATAAGAGTAATGTCTTAAACAGTTTACGCTTTGATCGATCCCTGGAAGACCAGTAGATGTTTCCGATGTACATCTGGGGGCATTCAGTAATCTGTGGACTATCAGAGTGTTGATGAAACACAGAAATTGCATCGGGATTGAATACAACAGTCACCATGTGCATCTTCCTCCATGGGCGTAATGCCTCAAACAGTTTACGCTTAGATCGTTCCCTGGAAGACCAGTAGTAGTTTCCGATGCACATCTGGAGGCATTCTGTAATATGTGGAGTATCAGAGTGTTGATGAAACACAGAAATTGCATCGGAATTGAATACAACGGTCACCACGCTCACTTTCCTCCATGGGAGTAATGTCCCAAACAGTCTACGCTTTGATCGTTCCCTGGAAGACCAGTAGTAGTTTCCGATGCACATCTGGAGGCATTCTATAATCTGTGGACTATGAGAGTGTTGATGAAACACAGAAATTGCATCGGGATTGAATACAACAGTCACCATGCGCACTTTCCTCCATGGGAGTAATTCTCAAACAGTCTACGCTTTGATCGTTCCCTGGAAGACCAGTAGTTGTTTCCGATGCACATGTGGTGGCATACTGTAGTCTGAGGACTATCAGAGTGTTGATGAAACACAGAAAATGCATCGGGATTGAATACAACAGGCACCATGCGCACTTTCTTAAACGGGAGTATGTCTCAAACAGTCTACGCTTTGTTTGTTCCTTGGAAGACCACTAGTAGTTTCCGATGCACATCTGGTGGCATTCTGTAATCTGTGGACTATTAGAGTGTTGATGAAACACAGAAATTGCATCGGGATTGAATACAAGTCACCATGCGCACTTTCCTCCATGGGAGTAATGTCTCAAAGAGTCTACGCTTTGATCGTTACCTGGAAGACCTGTAGTAGTTTCCGATGCACATCTGGAAGCATTCTGTAATCTGTGGAGTATCAGAGTGTTAATGAAACACAGAAATTGCATCGGGATTGAATACAACAGTTACCATGCCACTTTCCTCCATGGGAGTAATGTCTCTAACAGTCGACGCTTTGATCGTTCCCTGGAAGACAATAGTAGTTTCCGATGCACATCTGGAGGCATTCTGTAATCTGTGGAATATCAGAGTGTTGATGAAACACGGAAATTGCATCGGGATTGAATACAACAGTCACCATGCGCACATTCCTCTATAAAAGTAATGTCTCAAACAGTCTACGCTTTGATCGTTCCCTGGAAGACTAGTAAGAGTTTCCGATGCACATCTGGAGGCATTCTGTAATCTGTGGACTATCAGAGTGTTGATGAAACACAGAAATTGCATCGGGATTGAATGCAACAGTCACCATGCGCACATTCCTCCATAAAAGTAATGTCTCAAAGAGTCTACGCTTTGATCGTTCCCTGGAAGACCAGTAGTAGTTTCCGATGAACATCTGGAGGCATTCTGTAATCTGTGGACTATCAGAGTGTTGATGAAACACAGATATTGCGTCGCGATTGAATACAACAGTCACCATGAGCACTTTCCTCCATGGGAGTAATGTCTCAAACAGTCTACGCTTTGATCGTTCCCTGGAAGACCAGTAGTAGTTTCCAAAGCACATCTGGAGGCATTCTTTAATCTGTGGACTATCAGAGTGTTGATGAAACACAGAAATTGCATCGCGATGAACACAACAGTCACCATGAGCACTTTCCTAAATGGGAGTAATGTCTCAAACAGTCTACGCTTTAATCGTTCTCTGGAAGACCAGTAGTAGTTTCCGATTAACATCTGGAGGCATTGTGTAATCTGTGGAGTATCTGAGTGTTGATGAAAGACAGAAATTGCATCGGGATTGAATACAACAGTCACCATGCGCACTTTCCTCTATGGGAGTAATGTCTCAAACAGTCTAATCTTTGATCGTTCCCTGGAAGACAAGTAGTATATTCCGATGCACGTCTGGTGCCATACTGTAATCTGTGGACTATCAGAGTGTTGATGAAACACAGAAATTGCATCGGGATTGAATACAGCAGTCGCCATGCGCACTTTCCTCCGTGGGAATAATATCTCAAACAGTCTACCCTTTGATCGTTCCCAGGAAGACCAGTAGTAGTTTCCGATTAACATCTGGAGGCATTCTGTAATCTGTGGACTATCAGAGTGTTGATAAAACACAGAAATTGCATCAGGATTGAATACAACAGTCACCATGCGCACTTTCCTCCATGGGAGTAATGTCTCAAACAGTCTAATCTTTGAACGTTCCCTGGGAGACCAGTAGTAGTTCCCGATTCACGTCTATTGGCATTCTGTAATCTGTGGACTATCAGAATGTTGATGAAACACAGAATTTGCATCGAGATTGAATACAACAGTGACCATGCCCACATTCCTCCATAAAAGTAATGTCTCAAACAGTCTACGCTTTGATCGTTCCCTGGAAGACCAGTAGTAGTTTCCGAAGCACATCTGGAGGCATACTGTAATCTGTGGAGTATCAGAGTGTTGATGAAACACAGAAATTGCATCGGGATTGAATACAACAGTCACCATGCGCACTTTCCTCCATTGGAGTAATGTCTCAAACAGTCTACGCTTTGATCGTTCCCTGGAAGACCAGTAGTAGTTTCCGATGCACATCTGGTGGCATTCTGTAATCTGTAGACTATCAGAGTGTTGATGAAACACAGAAATTGCATCGGGATTGAATACAAGAGTTACCATGCCACTTTCCTCCATGGGAGTAATGTCTCTAACAGTCTACGCTTTGATCGTTCCCTGGAAGACAATAGTAGTTTCCGATGCATATCTGGAGGCATTCTGTAATCTGTGGAATATCAGAGTGTTGATGAAACACAGAAATTGCATCGGGATTGAATACAACAGTCACCATGCGCACATTCCTCTATAAAAGTAATGTCTCAAACAGTCTACGCTTTGATCGTTCCCTGGAAGACCAGTAGTAGTTTCCGAAGCACATCTGGAGGCATTCTTTAATCTGTGGACTATCAGAGTGTTGATGAAACACAGAAATTGCATCGCGATGAACACAACAGTCACCATGAGCACTTTCCTAAATGGGAGTTATGTCTCAAACAGTCTACGCTTTGATCGTTCTCTGGAAGACCAGTAGTAGTTTCCGATTAACATCTGGAGGCATTCTGTAATCTGTGGACTATCAGAGTGTTGATGAAACTCAGAAATTGCATCGGGATTGAATACAACAGTCACCATGCACGCTTTCCTCCATGGGAGCAATGTCTCAAACAGTCTACGCTTTTTGATCGTTCCCTGCAATACCAGTATTGGTTTCCGATGCACATCTGGGGGCATTCTGTAATCTGTGGACCTTCAAAGTGTTGATGAAACACAGAAATTGCATCGGGATTCAATACAACAGTCAATATGCGCACTTTCCTCCATGCGAGTAATATCTCTAACAGTCTACGCTTGGATCGTTCCCTGGAAGACCATTAGTAGTTTCCGATGCACATCTGGAGCCATTCTGTAATCTGTGGATCTTCAAAGTGTTGATTAAACACAGAAATTGCCTCGGGATTGAATGCAACATTCATCATGCGCATTTTCCTCCATGGGAGTAATGTCCCAAACAGATTACGCTTTTATCGTTCCCTGAATGACCAGTATAGTTTCCGTTGCACATCTGGGGGTATTCTGTAATCTGTGGACTATCAGAGTGTTGATGAAACACAGAAATTGCATCAGGATTGAATACAACAGTCACCATGCGCACTTTCCTTCTTTGTTAGCAATGTCTGAAACAGTCTACGCTTAAATCGTTCCCTGCAAGACCAGTAGTAGATTCCGATGCACATCTGGTGGCATTCTGTAATCTGTGGACTCTTAAAGTGTTGATGAAACACAGAAATTGCCTCGGGATTGAATATAAAAGTCACCATGCGAACTTTCCTCAATGGGAGTAATGTCTCAAACAGTTTACGCTTTTATCGTTCCCTGGAAGACCACTGTATTTTCCGATGCACATCTGGGGACATTCTGTAATCTGTGGACTATCAGAGTGTTGATGAAACACAGAAATTGCATTGGGATTGAAATCAACAGTCACCATGCGCACTTTCCTCCATGGGAGTAATGTCCCAAAGAGTCTACGCTTTGATCGCTCCCTGGATGATCAGTAGTAGTTTCCGATGCACATCTGGTGTCATTCTGTAATCTGTGGACTATCAGAGTGTTGATGAAACACAGAAATTGCATCGGGATTGAATACAACAGTCACCATGTGCACTTTCGTCCATGGGAGTAATGCCTCAAACAGTTTACGCTTTGATCGTTCCCTGGAAGACCAGTAGTAGTTTCCGATGCACATCTGGAAGCATTCTGTAATATGTGGAGTATCAGAGTGTTGATGAAACACAGAAATTGCATCGGGATTGAATACAACGGTCACCACGCGCACTTTCCTCCATGGGAGTAATGTCCCAAACAGTCTACGCTTTGATCGTTCCCTGGAAGACCAGTAGTTGTTTCCGATGCACATGTGGTGGCATTCAATAATCTGTGGACTATGAGAGTGTTGATGAAACACAGAAAATGCATCGGGATTGAATACAACAGGCACCATGCGCACTTTCTTTAACGGGAGTATGTCTCAAACAGTCTACGCTTTGTTTGTTCCTTGGAAGACCTATAGTAGTTTCCGATGCACATCTGTAGGCATTCTGTAATCTGTGGAGTATCAGAGTGTTGATGAAACACAGAAATTGCATCGGGATTGAATACAACAGTCACCATGCGCACTTTCCTACATGGGATTAATGTCTCAAAGAGTCTACGCACTGATCGTTCCCTGGAAGACCTGTAGTAGTTTCCGATGCACATCTGGAGGCATTCTGTAATCTGTGGACTATCAGAGTGTTGATGAAACACAGAAATAGCATCGGGATTGAATACAACAGTCACCATGAGCCCTTTCCTCCATGGGAGTAATGTCTCAAACCGTCTACGCTTTGATCGTTTCCTGGAAGAACAGTAGTAGTTTCCGATGCACATCTGGAGGCATTGTGTAATCTGTGGAGTATCAGACTGTTGATGAAAGACAGAAATTGCATCGGGATTGAATACAACAGTCACCATGCGCACATTCCTCCATGGGAGTAATGTCTCAAACAGTCTAATCTTCGATCGTTCCCTGGAAGACAAGTAGTAGATTCCGATGCACGTCTGGTGGCATACTGTAATCTGTGGACTATCAGAGTGTTGATGAAACACAGAAATTGCATCGGGATTGAATACAGCAGTCACCATGCGCCCTTTCCTCCGTGGGAATAATGTCTCAAACAGTCTACCCTTCGATCGTTCCCAGGAAGACCAGTAGTAGTTTCCGATTAACATCTGGAGGCATTCTGTAATCTGTGGACTATCAGAGTGTTGATGAAACACAGAAATTGCATCGGGATTCAATACAACAGTCAATATGCGCACTTTCCTCCATGCGAGTAATGTCTCTAACAGTCTACGCTTGGATCGTTCCCTGGAAGACCATTAGTAGTTTCCGATGCACATCTGGAGCCATTCTGTAATCTGTGGACCTTCAAAGTGTTAATGAAACACAGAAATTGCCTCGGGATTGAATACAACATTCATCATGCGCATTTTCCTCCATGGGAGTAATGTCCCAAACAGTTTACGCTTTTATCGTTACCTGAATGACCAGTATAGTTTCCGTTGCACATCTGGGGGTATTCTGTAATCTGTGGACTATCAGAGTGTTGATGAAACACAGAAATTGCATCACGATTGAACACAACAGTCACCATGCGCACTTTCCTCCATGGGAGTAATGTCCCAAAGAGTCTACGCTTTGATCGTTCCCTGGAAGACCAGTAGTAGTTTCCGATGCACATCTGGTGTCATTCTGTAATCTGTGGACTATCAGAGTGTTGATGAAACACAGAAATTGCATCGGGATTGAATACAACAGTCACCATGTGCACTTTCGTCCATGGGAGTAATGCCTCAAACAGTTTACGCTTTGATCGTTCCCTGGAAGACCAGTAGTAGTTTCCGATGCACATCTGGAGGCATTCTGTAATATGTGGAGTATCAGAGTGTTGATGAAACACAGAAATTGCATCGGGATTGAATACAACGGTCACCACGCGCACTTTCCTCCATGGGAGTAATGTCCCAAACAGTCTACGCTTTGATCGTTCCCTGGAAGACCAGTAGTAGTTTCCGATGCACATCTAGAGGCATTCTATAATCTGTGGACTATGAGAGTGTTGATGAAACACAGAAATTGCATCGGGATTGAATACAACAGTCACCATGCGCACTTTCCTCCATGGGAGTAATTCTCAAACAGTCTACGCTTTGATCGTTCCCTGGAAGACCGGTAGTTGTTTCCGATGCACATGTGGTGGCATTCTGTAGTCTGAGGACTATCAGAGTGTTGATGAAACACAGAAAATGCATCGGGATTGAATACAACAGGCACCATGCGCACTTTCTTAAACAGGAGTATGTCTCAAACAGTCTACGCTTTGTTTGTTCCTTGGAAGACCTGTAGTAGTTTCCGATGCACATCTGGAGGCATTCTGTAATCTGTGGAGTATCAGAGTGTTGATGAAACACAGAAATTGCATCGGGATTGAATACAACAGTCACCATGCGCACTTACCTCCGTGGGAGTAATGTCTCAAACAGTCTACGGTTTGATCGTTCCCTGGAAGTCCAGTAGTAGTTTCCGATGCACATCTGGAGGCATTCTGCAAACTGTGGACTCTCAGAGTGTTGATGAAACACAGAAATTGCATCGGGATTGAATACAACAGTCACCATGCGCACTTTCCTCCATGGGAGTAATGTCTCGAAGAGTCTACGCATTGATCGTTCCCTGGAAGACCTGTAGTAGTTTCCGATGCACATCTGGAGGCATTCTGTAATCTGTGGACTATCAGAGTGTTGATGAAACACAGAAATAGCATCGGGATTGAATACAACAGTCACCATGAGCCCTTTCCTCCATGGGAGTAATGTCTCAAACCGTCTACGCTTTGATCGTTTCCTGGAAGAACAGTAGTAGTTTCCGATGCACATCTGGAGGCATTCTGTAATCTGTGGACTATCAGAGTGTTGATAAAACACAGAAATTGCGTCAGGATTGAATACAACAGTCACCATGCGCACTTTCCTCCATGGGAGTAATGTCTCAAACAGTCTAATCTTTGAACGTTCCCTGGAAGATCAGTAGTAGTTCCCGATTCACGTCTATTGGCATTCTGTAATCGTGGACTATCAGAATGTTAATGAAACACAGAAATTGCATCGGGATAGAATACAACAGTCAAAATGCGCACTTTCCTCCATGGGAGTAATGTCTCAAAGAGTTTACGTTTTGATCATTCCTTGGAATACCAGTAGTAGTTTCCGATGAACATCAGGAGGCATTCTGTAATCTGTGGACTATCAAAGTGTTGATGAAACACAGAAATTGCATCGGGATTGAATACAACAGTCACCATGCGCACATTCCTCCATAAAAGTAATGTCTAAACAGTCTACGCTTTGATCGTTCCCTGGAAGACCAGTAGTAGTTTCCGAAGCACATCTGGAGGCATTCTGTAATCTGTGGACTATCAGAGTTTTGGTGAAACACAGAAATTGCATCGGGATTCAATACAACAGTCACCATGCGCACTTTCCTCCATGGGAGTAATATCCCAAAAAGTGTACGCTTTGATCGTTCCCTGGATGACCAGTAGTAGTTTCCGATGCACATGTGGTGTCATTCTGTAATCTGTGGACTATCAGAGTGTTGATAGTGTTGATGAAACACAGAATTTGCATCGGGATTGAATACAACTGTCACCATGCGCACTTTCCTCCATGGGAGTAATGCTCAAACAGTCTACGCTTTGATCGTTCCCTGGAAGACAAGTAGTAGTTTCCGATTAACATCTGGAGGCATTCTGTAATCTGTGGACTATCAGAGTGTTGATGAAACACAGAAATTGCATCGGGATTGAATACAAGAGTCACCATGCGCATTTTCCTCCATGGGAGTAATGTCCCAAACAGTCTACGATTTGATCGTTCCCTGGAAGGCCAGTAGTAGTTTCCGATGAACATCTGGAGGGTTTTCGGTAATCTGTGGACTATCAGAATGTTGATGAAACACAGAAATTGCATCGGGATTGAATACAACAGTCACCATGCGCACTTTCCTTCGTGGGAGTAATGTCTCAATGGGTTTACGCTTTGATCGTTCCCTGGAAGACCAGTGGTAGTTTCCGATGAACATCTGGAGGCATTCTGTAATCTGTGGACTATCAGAGAGTTGATAGTGTTGATGAAACACTGAATTTGCATCGAGATTGAATACAACAGTCACCATGCCCACATTCTTCCATAAAAGTAATGTCTCAAACAGTCTACGCATTGATCGTTCCCTGGAAGACCAGTAGTAGTTTCCGACGCACATCTGGAGGCATACTGTAATCTATGGAGTATCAGAGTGTTGATGAAACACAGAAATTGCATCGGGATTGAATACAACAGTCACCATGCGCACTTTCCTCCATTGTAGTAATGTCTCAAACAGTCTACGCTTTGATCGTTCCCTGGAAGACCAGTAGTAGTTTCCGATGCACATCTGGTGGCATTCTGTAATCTGTAAACTATCAGAGTGTTGATGAAACACAGAAGTTGCATCGGGTTTGAATACAAGAGTTACCATGCCACTTTCCTCCATGGGAGTAATGTGTCTAACAGTCTACGCTTTGATCGTTCCAAGGAAGACAATAGTAGTTTCCGATGCACATCTGGAGGCATTCTGTAATCTGTTGAATATCAGAGTGTTGATGAAACACAGAAATTACTTGGGGGTTGAATACAACAGTCACCATGCGCACATTCCTCTATAAAAGTAATGTCTCAAACAGTCTACGCATTGATCGTTCCCTGGAAGACTAGTAAGAGTTTCCGATGCACATCTGGAGGCATTCTGGAATCTGTGGACAATCAGAGTGTTGATGAAACACAGAAATTGCATCGGGATTGAATGCAACAGTCACCATGCGCACATTTCTCCATAAAAGTAATGTCTCAAAGAGTCTACGCTTTGATCGTTCCCTGGAAGACCAGTAGTAGTTTCCGATGAACATTTGGAGGCATTCTGTAATCTGTGGACTATCAGAGTGTTGATGAAACACAGATATTGCGTCGCGATTGAATACAACAGTCACCATAAGCACTTTCCTCCATGGGAGTAATGTCTCAAACAGCCTACGCTTTGATCGTTCCCTGGAAGACCAGTAGTAGTTTGCGAAGCACATCTGGAGGCATTCTTTAATCTGTGGACTATCAGAGTGTTGATGAAACACAGAAATTGCATCGCGATTAACACAACAGTCACCATGAGCACTTTCCTAAATGGGAGTAATGTCTAAAACAGTCTACGCTTTGATCGTTCTCTGGAAGACCAGTAGTAGTTTCCGATTAACATCTCTAGGCATTCTGTAATCTGTGCACAATCAGAGTGTTGATGAAACACAGAAATTGCATCGGGATTGAATACAACAGTCACCATGCACGCTTTCCTCCATGGGAGTAATGTCTCAAACAATCTACGCTTTTCGATCGTTCCCTGCAATACCAGTAGTTGTTTCCGATGCACATCTGGTGGCATTCTGTAATCTGTGGACCTTCAAAGTGTTGATGAAACACAGAAATTGCCTCGGGATTGAATACAACATTCATCATGCGCATTTTCCTCCATGGGAGTAATGTCCCAAACAGTTTACGCTTTAATCGCTCCCTGAAAGACCAGTATAGTTTCCGTTGCACATCTGGGGGTATTCTGTAATCTGTGGACTATCAGAGTGTTGATGAAACACAGAAATTGCATCAGGATTGAATACAACAGTCACCATGCGCACTTTCCTCCTTGGGAGCAATGTCTGAAACAGTCTACGCTTTCATCGTTCCCTGCAAGACCAGTAGTAGATTCCGATGCACATCTGGTGGCATTCTGTAATCTGTGGACCTTTAAAGTGTTGATGAAACACAGAATTTGCCTCGGGATTGAATATAAAAGTCACCATGCGCACTTTCCTCCATGGTAGTAATGTCTCAAACAGTCTACGCTTTGATCGTTTCCTGGAAGACCAGTAGTAGTTTCTGATGCACATCTGGAGGCATTGTGTAATCTGTGGACCTTCAAAGTGTTGATGAAACACGGAAATTGCATCGGGAGTGAATACAACAGTCACTATGCGCACTTTCCTCAATGGGAGTAATGTCTCAAAGAGTCTACGCTTTGATCGTTCCCTGGAAGACCAGTAGTAGTTTCCGATGCACATCTGGTGTCATTCTGTAATCTGTGGACTATCAGAGTGTTGATGAAACACAGAAATTGCATCGTGATTGAATACAACAGTCACCAAGTGCACTTTCCTCCATAAGAGTAATGTCTTAAACAGTTTACGCTTTGATCGTTCCCTGGAAGACCAGTAGATGTTTCCGATGAACATCTGGGGGCATTCAGTAATCTGTGGACTACCAGAGTGTTGATGAAACACAGAAATTGCATCGGGATTGAATACAACAGTCACCATGTGCACTTTCCTCCATCGGAATAATGCCTCAAACAGTTGACGCTTTGATCGTTCCCTGGAAGACCAGTAGTTGTTTCCGATGAACATCTGGGGGCATTCAGTAATCTGTGGACTACCAGAGTGTTGATGAAACACAGAAATTGCATCGGGATTGAATACAACAGTCACCATGTGCACTTTCCTCCATCGGAGTAATGCCTCAAACAGTTGACGCTTTGATCGTTCTCTGGAAGACCAGTAGTAGTTTCCGATGCACATCTGGAGGCATTCTGTAATATGTGGAGTATCAGAGTGTTGATGAAACACAGAAATTGCATCGGGATTGAATACAACGGTCACCACGCGCACTTTCCTCCATGGGAGTAATGTCCCAAACAGTCTACGCTTTGATCGTTCCCTGGAAGACCAGTAGTAGTTTCCGATGCACATCTGGAGGCATTCTATAATCTGTGGACTATCAGAGTGTTGATGAAACACAGAAATTGCATCGGGATTGAATACAACAGTCACCATGCGCACTTTCCTCCATGGGAGTAATGTCTCAAAGAGTCTACGCATTGATCGTTCCCTGGAAGACCTGTAGTAGTTTCCGATGCACATCTGGAGGCATTCTGTAATCTGTGGACTATCAGAGTGTTGATGAAACACAGAAATAGCATCGGGATTGAATACAACAGTCACCATGAGCACATTCCTCAATAAAAGTAATGTCTAAACAGTCTACGCTTTGATCGTTCCCTGGAAGACCAGTAGTAGTTTCCGAAGCACATCTGGAGGCATTCTGTAATCTGTGGACTATCAGAGTGTTGATGAAACACAGAAATTGCAACGGGATTGAATACAACAGTCACCATGCGCACTTTCCTCCACGGGAGTAATGTCTCAAACAGTCTAATCTTTCATCGTTCACTGGAAGACCAATAGTAGTTTCCGATGAACGTCTAGTGGCATTCTGTAATTTGTGGACTATCAGAGTGTTGATGAAACACAGAAATTGCCTCCGGTTTGAATACAGCAGTCACCGTGAGCACTTTCCTCCATGGCAATAAAGTCTCAAACAGTCTACGAAACGACCGTTCCCAGGAAGACCAGTAGTAGGTTCCGATGCACATCTGGTGGCATTCTGTAATCTGTGGACTATCAGAGTGTTGATGAGAGACAGAAAATGCATCAGGATTGAATACAACAGTCACGATGCGCACTTTCCTCCATGGGAGTAATGTCTCAAAGAGTTTATGTTTTAATCGTTCCCTGGAAGACCAGTAGTAGTTTCCGATTAACATCTGTAGGCATTCTGTAATCTGTGGACTATCAGAGTGTTGATGAAACACAGAAATTGCATCGGGATTGAATACAACAGTCACCATGCGCACTTTCCTCCATGGGAGTAATGTCTCAAAGAGTCTACGCTTTGATCGTTCCCTGGAAGACCAGTAGTAGTTTCCGATGCACATCTGGAGGCATTCTGTAATCTGTGGAGTATCAGAGTGCTGATCAAACACAGAAATTGCATCGGAATTGAATACAGCAGTCACCATGTGCACTTTCCTCCATAGGAGTAATTCTCAAAGAGTCTACGATTTGATCGTTCCCTTTAAGACCAGTAGTAGTTTCCGATACACATGTGGTGGCATTCTGTAATCTGTGGACTATCAGAGTGTTGATGAAACAGAAATTGCATCGGGATTGAATACAACAGTCACATTCGCGCACTTTCTTAAACTGGAGTATGTCTCAAACAGTATACGCTTTGATCGTTCCCTGGAAGACCACTACTAGTTTCCGATGCACATCTGGTGGCATTCTGTAATCTGTGGACTATCAGAGTGTTGATGAAACACAGAAATTGCATCGGGATTGAATACAACAGTCACCATGCGCACTTTCCTCCACGGGAGTAATGTCTCAAACAGTCTACGCTTTGATCGTTCCCTGGAAGACCAGTAGTAGTTTCCGATGCACATCTGGTGGCATTCTGTAATCTGTAGACTATCAGAGTGTTGATGAAACACAGAAAGTGCATCGGGATTGAATACAACAGTTAGCATGCGCACTTTCCTCCATGGGAGTAACGTCTCTAACAGTCTACGCTTTTATCGTTCCCTAGAAGACCAGTAGTAGTTTCCGATGCACATCTGGAGGCTTTCTGTAATCTGTGGACTATCAGAATGTTGATGAAACACAGAAATTGCATCGGGACTGAATACAACAGTTACCATGCACACTTTCCTCCATGGGAGTAATGTCTCAAAGAGTTTACGATTTGATCATTCCCAGGAAGACCAGTAGTAGTTTTCGATGCACATCTGGATGCATTCTGTAATCTGTGGACTATCAGAGTGTTGATGAAACACAGAAATTGCATCGGGATTGAATACAACAGTCACCATGCGCACTTTCCTCCATGGGAGTAGTGTCTCAAACAGTCTAATCTTTGATCGTTCCCTGGAAGACCAGTAGTAGTTTCCGATGCACGTCTGGTGGCATTCTGTAATCTGTGGACTAATAGAATGTTGATGAAACACAGAAATTGCCTCGGGATTGAATACAGCAGTCACCATGCGCCCTTTCCTCCATGGCAATAATATCTCAAACAGTCTACGATTCGATCGTTCCCAGGAAGACCAGTAGTAGGTTCCGATGCACATCTGTAGGCATTCTGTAATCTGTGGACTATCAGAGTGTTGATGAAACACAGAAATTGCATCGGGATTAAATACAACAGGCACCATGCGCACTTTCCTCGATGGGAGTAATTCTCAAACAGTCTACGCTTTGATCGTTCCCTGGAAGACCAGTAGTAGTTTCCGATGCACATCTGGTGGAAGTTGTAATCTGTGGACTATCAGAGTGTTGATGAACCGATTGCGCTTGCCAGGACTCCGTAAAGATTTTGCAAATATGCTTAGCCTGACATTTGAAAGGGAAGGTGTTGGCTAAGGTCGCCTGTGTGAGCCGATTTCTTTTATACTGTAGCTGGTTTTGCTGCCTTTATGTAAAATTATTCTCTACACCTGGACTGAAGTTTACGTGGACCTTTAGAGCGAACAAGAAAAACAAAAGACCAAGAACCGAGACAAAACAAAAGTTGGGATAGAAAAAGAAAAGAGTCGGTAGAGTATGAGACTCTTAGTCTCAGGGTCGTGGGTTCGAGCACCACGCTGGGCGGAACGGAATTTTGTTCCGCTGCAGATGTAAATTACCGTTTTTCTGATTAACGTGATGTAATGGAAATAGCATCTTTAAACTTTGGCTACGTCTCTGTCAGTCGCAAGGAAACTTTATTTGAAGGTGAAGGTGATTTTGTAGACATGTGTGGAAGACATGTTCGGAAATGCAAGTGTTGTTGTTTGGAGAGCACATCGGTTACGTGTCAGATGTGTAGCCAAGCAGTAATGGGTCGCCATAGCTGCAAATATTAGTCGGTAATATGAAGTGTTGTCAGCTGAAGTCTGATGATCCAGACGACTGTGAGGACGAAGTACGCAAAAGTACCGCTAGGCCGCGCCTCTTTAGCTCAGTGGTAGAGCACTGGTCTACTAAACCAAGGGTCGTGAGTTTCATCCTCAAAGAAGGAAGTCGAATTTTGGAAATCAGTTGCGCGTCGTGGCCGTATAGCAATTATTAAGAATTACTCTCAGATGTGATTAAGGTGAATGGTGCAGATAAAGCCTTTGCCAAAGCAGTGCAGCATAAAGTGGGACGAGGCAGTCTGAATTATATTTTATACACTCCTGGAAATTGAAATAAGAACACCGTGATTTCATTGTCCCAGGAAGGGGAAACTTTATTGACACATTCCTGGGGTCAGATACATCACATGATCACACTGACAGAACAACAGGCACATAGACACAGGCAACTGAGTATGCACATTGTCGGCACTAGTACAGTGTATATCCACCTTTCGCAGCAATGCAGGCTGCTATTCTCCCATGGAGACGATCGTAGAGATGCTGGATGTAGTCCTGTGGAACGGCTTTCCGTGCCATTTCCACCTGGCGCCTCAGTTGGACCAGCGTTCGTGCTGGACGTGCAGACCGCGTGAGACAACGCCACATCCAGTCCCAAACATGCTCAATGGGGGACAGATCCGGAGATTTTGCTGGCCAGGGTAGTTGACTTACACCTTCTAGAGCACGTTGGGTGGCACGGGATACATGCGGACGTGCATTGTCCTGTTGGAACATCAAGTTCCCTTGCCGGTCTAGGAATGGTTGAACGATGGGTTCGATGAAGGTTTGGATGTACCGTGCACTGTTCAGTGTCCCCTCGACGATCACCAGAGGTGTACGGCCAGTGTCGGAGATCGCTCCCCACACCATGATGCCGGGTGTTGGCCCTGTGTGCCTCGGTCGTATGCAGTCCTGAATGTGGCGCTCACCTGCACGGCGCCAAACACGCATTCGACCATCATTGGCACCGAGGCAGAAACGACTCTCATCGCTGAAGACGACACGTCTCTATTCGTCCCTCCATTCACGCCTGACGCGACTCCACTGTCGGCGGTTTGCATGATTTTGGGGCGTGAGTGGAAGACGGCCTAACGGTGTGCGGGACCGTAGCCCAGCTTCATGGAGACGGTTGCGAATGGTCCTCGCCGATACCCCAGGAGCAACAGTGTCCCTAATTTGCTGGGAAGTGGCGGTGCGGTCCCCTACGGCCCTGCATAGGATCCTAAGGTCTTGGCGTGCATCCGTAGGTCGCTGCGGTCCGGTCACAGGTCGACGGGCACGTGCACCTTCCGCCGACCACTGGCGACAACATCGATGTACTGTGAAGACCTCACGCCCCACGTGTTGAGCAATTCGGCGGGACGTCCACCCGCCCTCCCGCATGCCCACTATACGCCCTCGCTCAAAGTCCGTCAACTGCACATACGGTTCACGTCCACGCTGTCGCGGCATGCTACCAGTGTTAAAGAGTCCGATGGAGCTCCGTATGCCACGGCAAACTGGCTGACACTGACGGCGGCGGTGCACAAATGCTGCGCAGCTAGCGCCATTCGACGGCCAACACCGCGGTTACTGGTGTGTCCGCTGTGCCATGCGTGTGATCATTGCTTGTACAGCCCTCTCGCAGTGTCCGGAGCAAGTATGGTGGGTCTGACACACCGGTGTCAATATGTTCTTTTTTCCATTTCCAAGACTGTAGATGTATTTCTCACATATGTCAGAGCCTCTCGTCGTCGTCGTCGTCGCCGCTTCTGCAGAAGTAGGATATGGCCATCGTAGCAAATGCGGCGAGGGCCGCCCTGCCTTCGATTCCGTATGCACAAAGTGTGTGGTCTTGTTTCCCATTCTATATTTGGTCGGTCACGTACGAGGTTGAATGTAACGAATGGGTGGGAAAGAGCAAGGGGCAGCGGCTGTGTAGAACGAAAACACAAATTATCAGGGGTGTGAGCGTTTCGAGATGAGTCATATACAAGTTGCACTTGGTCGTCAGTAACCGTGTGGCCTAATGGATAAGGCGTCGGACTTCGGATCTGATCATTACAGGTTCGAATGTTGTCACGCTCGTGTTTTATCAGTTCTGAAAAAGAAACATACCGTTTTAATGTAGCAATTGAGCAGTACGAAACGGTCTGAATGTTGCTGTTGACCATTTTCTGCTTGGAGATGCTCTCGAGCTTGAAACACACACAACAAGACCGGAGTTAACTAGCGAAATGGTCGGCAGAGTGTTGTCACCGCGAGTTTTCACTGGCACTTGCACATCTAAAACAACGTCGGAAAGTAACTCGTTAGCCTTTTGAGTCACTAGCTCTGCAGGTTGTCATGCAATTCCTTTACCTCTCAGAAATGATTATGAAATAAAAGTGAAGTACGTGACGAGTTTGGCGTTAGGAAAACATTAGCCAGCATGGAGAGGTTCTGTATGGGACCACCCAACCCAAACGAGTACTGTGTGACGTGCTACCCAGCAAGTATTCACCGAAGCAGACTGGCTAGCTCAGTCGGTCGAGCATGAGACTCTTAATCTCAGGGTCGTGGGTTCGAGTCCCACGCTGGCCGGAACTGAATTTTGTTCCGCTGCAGATGTAAATTACCGTTTTTCTGATTAACGTGATGTAATGGAAATAGCAACTTTAAACTTTGCCTACGTCTCTATCAGTCGCAAGGAAACTGTATTTGAAAGTGAAGGTGATTTTGTAGACATGTGTGAAAGACATGTTCTGAAATGCAAGTGTTGTTGTTTGGAGAGCACATCGGTTACGTGTCAGATGTGTAGCCAAGCAGTAGTGCGTCGCCATAGCTGCAAATATTAGTCGGTAATATTAAGTGTTGTCAGCTGAAGTCTGATGTTCCAGACGACCGTAAGGACGAAGTACGCAAAAGTACCGGTAGGCCGCGCCTCTTTACCTCAGTGGTAGAGCACTGGTATAGTTAACCAAGGGTCGTGAGTTCCATCCTCAAAGGAGGAAGTCGAATTTTGGAAATCAGTTGCGCGTCGTGGCCGTATAGCAAACAGTATCTGTGATGACGAACAATTAGCGACATGCCTTTTATTAAGAATTACTCTCAGATGTGATTAAGGCGAATGGCGCAGATAAAGCCTTTGCCAAAGCGGTACAGCATAAGGTGGGACGAGGCAGTCTGAATTACGTTTTATAGATGTGTTTCTCACATATGTCAGAGCCTCTCGTCGTCGTCGTCGTCGCCGCTTCTGCAGAAGTAGGATATGGCCATCGTAACAAATGCGGCGAGGGACGCCCTGCCTTCGATTCCGAATGCACAAAGTGTGTGGTCTTGTTTCCCAGTCTATACTTGGTCGTCACGTAAGAGGTTGAATGTAACGAATGGGTGGGAAAGAGCAAGGGGCAGCGGCTGTGTAGAACGAAAACACAAATCATCAGGGGTGTGAGCGTTTCGAGATGAGTCATATACAAGTTGCACTTGGTCGTCAGTGACCGTGTGGCCTAATGGATCCGGGAGTCGGCCTTTGGCTGTGGAGCGGTGCTGTACGTCCCGGCCGCTCCATGTCGCGTTTCCGGATGTGTTGTTGTTTACCTCGCCGGCGCGCTAGTGTTTCGTATTGCCGTCACGTTCCTGACACACGATGGCTCTTTCGTATCGGTAAGCCACGATCAAGCTGCAGTTCGACACTACGTACTCTAGACCCAAGGCCCACGAAGTAGAGCGTTTTTTACGCGATGTGGTACATGTTGATCCTAACGAGCTGATCGGTATCCACTTATCTATTGTCTCCAGCGTCGTATATCTTAAGTTCACTGACGACGAAGCATGTGACAAACTTCTCAGACGCTGGACGGCAGATTATCGGTTCTGCCACTCAGACGGGAACGTGGGTGTGGTGACGCTTGAACGTGCTGGATTGGGAATCCAAAATGTGCGCGTGTTTGAGCTCCCTTTTGAAGTTCCAGCGGATTTGGTCACCCTTGCTCTTCGACCCTATGGAACAGTTCTCGGCCACACGGCCGAAAAATGGAAGACCTTCGACACCTACCCTGTCCTTAACGGGGTGCGACAAGTCCGTATTGACCTGCATCGCCATATTCCTTCGTATCTCACGATCGCTGGTTGCAGGGCAATAATTATTTACGACGGTCAGCCGAGAACCTGCTCCGGTTGTGGCCAGACGGGACACATGTGTACCGAATGCCTGCAACGCCGTCTCGTGCAGACACCCTCGACCGACCAGATTCGTCCGTCGACACCGACCTCTCTGCCGATTACGTATGTTGCGGCGGCGAGACGGGAGACGCCAGCTGTATATGACGACCCCACTGTATTGGTGCGAGCTTTGGAGGACCCTGCAGTAGCTTCCACGGAGCCCCAAGCGTCTTTCAGTGCTGATGCTACTGATGTCCTTTCGTCGGACCCCGGCGCACCGTCACAACGGCTCGCCGACGGTGAGATGGAAGTTGAAGCACAGGATGCAGCGTCCTCCCCTTGCCCTACGTCGGAAACAGAGGCGCGGCAGCGTAAGCAGAAATCACCCAAGCGTCATAAGAAGCGGCGCAAGACAACCGACGACGTAGAACACCCCGAGGCGACACCGCTGGATGACGAGGTGCCGCAACCGCTCCACCGCGCCAACACAGGCGACCCTACCGTCTCACACGGTTCGACGTCTTCTCCCACTACCGCTGGGTCTGGACCACATCGGGATACGGGAGATCACCGCAGCTCCGACACCGGGGATGCACCCTTGCCTCCGTCTGCCTCTCGAGATCCAGTGGTGTCAACGTCCCTGGGCGACTGGGCGCAGGAGATGGAGTTTCAGGATGCGTTTCAGGACCAAGACGATGCACCGATGCCGATGGCAGCGTCTACGCGGCCGGCGACAGACGCCTAGGGCGGCATGAGCACCTCTCGTCGCTGCCTAGCACTTCGCAAGACCGGCGCTCCACGTCACGACTACTGCCCTCCTGTCATACCATGGTCACCTCCCGAGACTTGATGGACCAGGCATACCGCCTCGCCACGATCCACGTCAATGGCATTACATCTGATGTCAAGACCCGTATGCTGAAGGATACGTTAATCGCTGCGGATCTGGACGTTGTTTTCCTTCAAGAAGTCCGATCAGGACTCTGTCTCGATGCCTACGGTTATGACGCCTACACTATGCCTGCAGATGTGGGCGGCGGAGGTACGGCGATTCTACTGCGGGAACGGATAATGGCCACTGATGTCTCCTATTTACCGTCGGCCCGGGGGGTCGCACTCACGATTGGTACAGTACGTCTGGTGAACTTATATGCTCCTTCAGGCACCGGCAAAAGGAGATAACGGCGCACCTTTTTCGCCGAAGATATAGTCCAGCTCTTCCAGGGCAATACCGACCACTTGGTAGTAGGCGGCGATTTTAATTGTGTGCTCCGCCCATCCGACCAGGAGCCACACTATACCACCTGCCCGGCACTCCAGGCACTTGTACAGGACTTGGCCTTGTTGGACACCTGGATCATCAAACACGGCGACCGTCGAGCACACACCTACTTTACTAGTCACTCCGCGAGCCGTTTGGATCGAGTCTACGTCACCCGCGGCCTACGATCGGTCGTTGTCGACGCTGAGATGTGGTCGGCAGCGTTCACGGATCACCTCGCATATGTGTGTACTCTCACCCTTCCCCGCCAGCGCGTCCGCCGAAGTAGGGGTCCGTGGCGCCTCAATGTGGCCCTTCTTGATGAGATAAATTGCAGACGCGCAGTCGAGTCCACATGGAGCAATTGCCACCGGCATTTACCCGCCTACCGTTCTGTACTTCAATGGTGGTTACGGTGTGCAAAACCCGCACTGTGCCGAACATTAGTCAGCTATGGACGCGACCGAGCGCGCTGGTATACTGCGACTACTGATTTTTACTATACTGTGCCCCGCGAACCGGCTGTACAACCGCCGTCGCCAGAGCGACAATCAGCAGTACAACGCGTCAAGGCACAATTGCTTCGTATCAATGCCGTACGTCTTGCGGGTGTGCGGGTGCGAGCGAGGACGACTGATGATGTTCGTGGTGAACGACCTTCCCTCCACCATATCATTCAAGAACGCCGAAGACGCAAGAGGCAGCTCATTACCGAGGTTGAGACGGAGGATGGGCGACGCGTTGACGCACAAATGGATATCGTCCGAGCGTTCACACAGTCATATAAACTTCTTTACGAGAGGGAGTCCCACATGAATGTAGGGGTCAGGGAAGTCCTATCTGACCTACCAGTCTCTCGGAACCTACAAGATGATGCTACGCTCTTGTCGGCGGTGACTTTGGAAGAACTGCGAGAGGCTCTGTTGCGTGGCTCTCCCAACAAAACGCCTGGCCCTCACGGCCTCCCTCTTGAATTTTACAAGCGGTTCTTTGATCTCATGGGCCCAATGTGGGTCAGGATATACAGTGAACTCCTGGACGCCGATTTTCAGGTACCATCTGACTTTACTGAGGGTCTCTTGATCCCTGTGCCCAAACCCGGCGGAGGCCGTCGCCCTCTTGATTTCCGCCCGTTGACAATGCTAAACACTGACTATAAGCTGTTGACACGCATGCTCCGTGAGAGGCTCAAACCTACGGTAATGGCGGCCATTCACACTGATCAAACCTGCCTCAGGGGCGACACTAATGTGTTTACGACTTTAAGCACCTATAGAGACGTGGTGGCGCTCATGCAAACTTGCCGCCTCCAAGGCGCTCTTGTTGCACTGGACTTCGACCATGCTTTCAACCGCGTTAACCATGGTTTCCTGCGTGCTGTTATGGAACACATCGGTGTCCCGCGTCTGACGACGTCTGTTGTGCTTCGATTGATCCATGGGGCTGTCACGAGGATTATGATCAACGGCTGTCGGTCCGCCCCCGTCCGTGTCAACAGGTCCGTCCGGCAGGGTTGTCCTGTTTCTGCCATGCTCTTCGCCGTTTCCCTCGAACCAGCTCTTCACGGACTACGGCGACGCTTAGAAGGACTTACCCTCCGTTCCGTAACCTTTCGATGTGGTGCATACGCCGACGATGTGATGTTCTTAGCACGGTCTGGTGACGAAATACACACGGCGTTTTCCTGGCTCCACCAGTATGGGGCGGTGGCAGGCAGTGTGCTCAACCTTCGGAAATCACGCTACATGGAGGTAGGACGAGGAATGCCTGCAGGTCTGGCCGTACCTCTGACAAAGGTCCCGATGCTCAAGTGTTTAGGGATATCACTCCATCGACAAATACAACGCACGGCGGCCTTTACGTATCGTATGGTCTTACGGCGACTCCGTTTAGAGGCTCGTCTCAATAAATTCAGATCATTGAACATTTTGCAACGCGCCCAATACGTCAATGTGTACATGGCTTCTCACCTTAACCATTACGCCCATGTACTGCCGATAACGGACACGATGGCTTCCAGGATACAGGCAGTGTTTGGACACGTGGTGAACGATGGTGCTATTTTCAAGATCCGTTTTGTTATGCTTACTTTACCCTTCGACAAAGGCGGTGTTGGACTCACTCACGTCAAGCACAGAGCGCTGGCACTGTATCTCTGTTCCATGAGGCGACTCTGCCTTTCACCAACAGCCAGTCTCCCTGGCCTACTGATTGAAGAAGTGGCCCCACGTACGCTGTACCCACCGGTACCTGTTGGACATTTATCGCCCTCGCTGTCTCATATTAGAACGTTTTTCGTAGAGCATAGCTATGTGTTGCGGGTTATATCGGAGACACGGAATCCGACAGCGAAGACTTATTATAGTGCTCTCCAACACTGGACTCCGGATAACGACATTGTACGGCGCCACCCTACGGTCAACTGGCCACGGGTATGGCGAGCCATCCACGCGCCGTTCCTGTCTACTTTCGTGCGGTCGACGTGGTATGTGGTCGTTAACGAGATACTTCCAACCAGACAACGGCTGCATGCCATTCACCTAATTGACGACCCTGTGTGCCCCCGTTGCACGACGTTAGACACGGACGAACATAGACTGAAATGTGGCCCCGCGCGTGAGTGCTGGAAACTGATCCGCCAGATCCTGGCTTTCCTGCTCCGCCGCCCCTACGTTTCGATTTTACCCCAAGAACTCTTTCATCCCGACGCTGTCTATTTCCCTATGACCCGGATGAATGCGGTTAATTGGGTATGAGGAATGGCGATACACTACATATACCGAGATGGAGACAAAGACGTCCTCGATTTATGGTACTATATGATCGACGAGTTTCTGGTCTTAACGAACAGACAGGATTACCGGAACCTTTTTGGGAACTATTTGGGTTCGTCATTCATGGACCCACCACCCAGCTGGGGTGTGCCGGGTGTGAGAAGACATTAACTTGTAGATGTGATCTTTCCACGATTCCCCTATGGTAACAGAAACAGTCTCTGACTGTGTGCAGCGGCCCCGGGCGCTCCAACGATTGGTGGCTGGTGATGTCCAATGTAATGACGACCACCCGTTCCTGGCCGCCCGCCTAGCAATGTGACCGCGGCGAGCAAGATGGCCCTTTTTAGTTCACTTTATTGGCAACTTTTTGCGCAAGGCTGCCTTGCTTTTTTTATGCATTCTCAAAAAAAAAAGGCGCGCAGTCCGGAGCCGTGCGACTGTAGAAAAAAAAAAGTAGCTGAGTGGTCAGAGTGACGAATTGCCCTCCTACGGACCCGGGTTCGATTCGCGGCTAGGTCTGAGATTTTCTACAAAAAAAAAAAAAAAATAAAAAAAATGGATAAGGCGTCGGACTTAGGATCTGAAGATTACAGGTTCGAATGTTGTCACGCTCATGTTTTATCAGTTCTGAAAAAGAAACATAGCGTTTTAATGTAGCAATTGAGCAGTACGAAACCGTCTGAATGTTGCTGTTGACCATTTTCTGCTTGGAGATGTTCTTGAGCTTGAAACACACACAACAAGACCGGTGTTAACTAACGAAATGGTCGGCAGAGTGCCGTCACCGCGAGTTTTCACTGGCACTTGCACATCTAAAACAACGTCGGAAAGTAACTCGTTCGCCTTTTGAGTCACATCAAGTACGAGTGTTAATTTTGACGCCACTAGCTCTGCAGGTTGTCATGCAGTTCCTTTACCTCTCAGAAATGATTATGAAATAAAAGTGAAGTACGTGACGTGTGTGACGTTAGGAAAACATTAGGCAGCATGGAGAGATTCTGTATGGGACCACCCAACCCAAACGAGTACTGTGTGACGTGCTACCCGGCAGGTATTCACCGAAGCAGCCTTGCTAGCTCAGTCGGTAGAGCGTGAGACTCTTAATCTCAGGGTCGTGTGTTCGAGCCCCACGCTGGGCGGAACGGAATTTTGTTCCACTGCAGATGTAAATTACCGTTTTTATGATTAACGTGATGTAATGGAAATAGCAACTTTAAACTTTGCCTACGTCTCTGTCAGGCGCAAGGAATCTGTATTTGAAGGTGAAGGTGATTTTGTAGACATGTGTGAAAGACATGTTCTGAAATGGAAGTGTTGTTGTTTGGAGAGCACATTGGTTACGTGTCAGATGTGTAGCCAAGCAGTAATGGGTCGCCATAGCTGCAAATATTAGTTGGTAATATGAAGTGTTGTCAGCTGAATTCTGATGATCCAGACGACCGTAAGGACGAAGTACGAAAAGTACCGCTAGGCCTCGCCTCTTTAGCTCAGTGGTAGAGCACTGGTCTAGTAAACTAAGGGTCGGGAGTTCCATCCTCAAAGGAGGAAGTCGAATTTTGAAAATCAGTTGCGCGTCGTGGCCGTATAGCAAACAGTATCTGTGACGACGAACAATTAGCGACATGCCTTTCATTAAGAAGAGGTTGAATGTAACGAATGGGTGGGAAAGAGCAAGGGGCAGCGGCTGTGTAGAACGAAAACACAAATCATGAGGGTGTGAGCGTTTCGAGATGAGTCATATACAAGTTGCACTTGGTCGTCAGTGACCGAGTGGCCTCACGGATCAGTTCCGCTTGAGACGCGACAGCGTTCGGACGTGCCTTCACTTCCGTGCCGTCGTAGCGCCGCAAGCCGTGTTTACATCGTTTCTTGTGACTGTGATTGTGTTTTTTTCTCGTGTTATTTTCCGTTTTTGTGTACTCTTATTCTTTTTTTTCTCTTACTAGCGGTTTCGGCCGCTTATCGTTACAGTTATGGCTAAATCGGTTCCCCGTAAGAATACATTATGTTTTGAGTTTGACAAGGCATCGCGTCGTGTGCAACCATGCTCTCTGGAAATTCATTATTGGATTTTCGATGTAATTGGGATAAGTTCTGACCAGGTTCACACAGCGTACTATGATATGGCGGATTACTGTTTCTTTGTCAAGTTTCTCACTCCGTTACAACTGGAGAAGATATTGCAGAAAACTGGAGGAAAGGCGGAATTCCATCATCGCGACCAATCGGTGAGTACCGTGTTAATCACCAATGCCGATGTAGAATATAAACAGGTTCGAGTATTCAATTTGCCACCAGAAGTTGAGCATTACCTATTGAAAGATGTTCTTGCTAAATACGGTGATATTCGGCAAATCAGAATGGAAAAATGGTATAGCCAACACAAATTGCAATGCTACAGTAGGGTTCGTTCTGTTGATATGAGCATTAAAGTTAATATTCCTTCGAATATCGTGGTCTGTGGCTATAAAGCACATGTCGTTTATAGTGGGCAAGTAGAAACTTGTTATATTTGTAACGAGAGCGGGCATCTACGCAGTGATTGTCCTCGGCGTATTTTCGTCCTTAAAAACACCTTACAAAAACGCCAGAGGTTGACACTAGCTGATATTATGACCCAACGTCAGAATTTGGAGGAGACACCTTTGCCACCCGGTACATCAGAGGCCGTTGAACCTGATCTTAGCAACGAGTCCTTCCCGCTATTAGCGCAGAAGAGCGAGAAGCTTCCACATGCTGTCAGCACAACGTTATCAGTCGGTAACAAACGACGCCGTACCTGTGACGATAGTGGAACTGATGAAGAGTTGTCGGTCAACGACCCGATCTCGGTCACGGACGCAAACACTCCCTCCCAGGAAAACGTTGCCGTGGACTGCATAGATGAGGGCTCCGACGCCGCTGCTTCCACTGCGGCGTCGGTAAACAACAGTGCCGGCCAGTGTTTACAGCTGACTGTTGTGACGCCGCCGGCCGGCCCGCCACAACACGACTTGGACGCACAACAAGAGGACGACCGTCCGATGTCGGCTCTACAGACACACGACGAAGCAGTTGGTCTGGAGCCCGTTGTCAACACCAACCTGCCCCTTCATGAACTCAACCAACCTGGGACGCCGGACGGCTGTTTACCAACAGACAGTGTGGATACAAACAAACACACATTGCCTTCCGCCGCCGCGTCTTCGCACGAGTTAGCTCCAGTGGAGGAAGCCGGCACTCCGGCTACCGATTTCAGTCATGATCCGCCCACCCCGCCTTCTGCCATGGAACTCCCGGCTAGTGGACGACGGAAAACTAAACCCAAACCAAATGTCTCCGCGGCCCGAAGGAAGACTCCGATTAGAGGTGCCGCGGAATCAGGACGCGAACCTGGCACTGTCACTTCGCAGTCTGACAGTGCGATGGACTGGGCCGCTAATGCAATGCAGCTTTCTCCCTCCTCCGATGGGCACGACCCAGGCATATAAATTTCTTTCTCTTAATATTAACAAGTTCACGACAGCTTTGAAGACAGGGTGGTAGCGACAGTTTATCAACGGGTCTGCAGCCGATGTTGTACTTCAACAGGAAGTGTCTATATTAAGTCTCACCGTTCCTGCTTTTCATGAGATAGCAAATGTAACGAAAGACACGGGCACAGGTGCAGCCATTTAGTGAAAAAGCGGCGGACTTCAGGCTGACTTTTCTTCCCCTCAAATACATTGTGCACATTGGGCGAAGTGTACATCTCGAATTTTGTGTACCCCCTCCACTTTGCCATCCCTACATGACAATTAACCTTCTCAGATGATTCAAGCTTATAAAATATTAACTATTAACGTTAACAGGATAACGTCAGATTTGAAAAAAGTAGTGTTAAAACAATTTATCTATGAATCAGAGGCCGATGTTGTGTTGTTGCAAGAAGTGTTATTCACTGATTCCACCGTACCCGGTTTTCAAATATTTTATAATGTCCTACCGGACGCAAACACAGGAACCGCAATTTTAACTCGTGAAGGTTTACCGGTGATGTTGTTGGACAAACTGGTTACAGGAAGAGGCCTTAGTTGTAAAATATTTGATGTCACCGTTGTCAATGTTTATGCACCGTCCGGTAACACCAACAAAGCGGCGAGAGCTAATTTTTTCAAGGATGACTTTACTTGCTGAGGAAAAATCCTGCGTCTGTAATAATTGGTGGTGACTTCAATTGTGTAGTTAACAGGAAAGATCAGGTGCCGCACTTTAATTACAGCAAGGAGCTGCATGACTTAATTAGAAACATGAAGTACAAAGATGCATGGGAAATCAAATTCCCTACGCTAGTCAAGTTCACGCATTTCACTTCGACATCATGCAGTCGGATCGATAGGCAGTATGTGTCGGAGAATCTAATTCATAACGTGTTGCATGTGGAAGTAATCCCGACATACTGCTCGGATCACTGTGGGTTTTCTATGACTATCAATTTAGCAAGACAACCTACTAAATTTTACCGCAGTCAGTGGATGCTCAACATTGCCCATCTCAAAGATGACGAACTGGAAGACCGGATCAAAGCCACATGGACGGCATGTTTGAAATCAGTGCATAAATACGGATCTAAAATCGAATGGTGGGTCAAGTTTGCCAAACCTAAACTTCGGCAATCCTTAAAATTATACAGTTTTCAAAAAAACTAGAGATACCAAAAAGACAATCGAATTTTATTATACGGTATTGCGAGAACTACATGACAAACATAATGTAGCTGCTACTCACCTAGAGCAAATTCGAAAAATAAAAGCGAAGCTTCTAAGCATCACACGCCGGCAGTTGGAGGGATTAAAACTTAAATCAAAGGCGAAGTCTCTACTACAATAAGAAACTACTTCAATGTTTCACCTGATCAAACACCAACTTCATAGGCGACGCAGTTTTATTGAACACCTCAAACTCGAAGACGGGACTGTAATTACCGACCAACATGACATGGTGCGCGCCATACATCAGCATTTCTCTCACCTCTACTCTAAAGACCAGACTGCCGAGACTGCAACGTCCTGAAACTTTACACTTATTAACGGAACGGATCACTACTGATGAAAATAACTGTCTGCTTGCTGCCTTTGCAGAGGACGAAATATTACATCTCGTAAAGACGTCACCTTCCAACAAATCGGCGGGTCCAGATGGATTACCAAAAGAATTTTATTACAAGTTTTGGCATATTATTGGGTCAACATTCACGGATATAATAAACGAAACCATACAAGGAGGAGAATTACCAACTGAACTTAAGGAAGGAAAACTAGTCTTGATTCCGAAAAGTAAAGGACAAAAGAACATTGATCAGTTTCGCCCCTTAATGTTGATGAACTATGATTACAAGACCATTGCACGAGCACTTAAGGAGAGACTCACACCACTTCTCAGAACAGTAATAAAAGGCCATCAAGCCTGCTTCCCGGGCCGGACGATCATGTCGGTCATCTCCGAATACAGAGACCTCATTCCTATCGTGGCAGTCACTGACATCAGGTGTGCAATATACTTCGTCGATTTCTGCAAGGCATTTGACCATGTCAGCCACCGATACGTGGACCTCATATTTAAACATCTGGCTTTTGACGATCGAGCAGTTAGAGTAATCCATCAGATGATGACCGGAATAACTGCCAAGGCTTACGTCAACGGACAGCCGACGAAAACTATTTATATAGAGAGGGGAGTTCCACAAGGGAGCCCGTTATCAGTGCTTTTGTATGTTCTTGTACTTGAACCTTTGCTACGGCAACTCAGCGACAAATTAAGTGGTGTCACAATCTCCGGAGTCACGTTTACAGCAAAAGCATATGCCGATGACGTGGGCGTCGTCCTTCGAAACGGAGGAGAAATTACAATTCTGGAAGAGACGATACGTCAATATAGTCGCGCCTCTGGTGCAAAAGTGAACACCCATAAGAGTAAAATCTTAAACCTAAGAGGGTTTGACAGGGTACGCAGCCAATGGGCGTCACTAGTTGATTCCCACAAAACACTAGGCATTACTATGAACAATTGTCCAATGAAGATGGCTGCAGTAAATTGGCGGGACACGGCGAACAAAATACAGGGTGCGTTAAGGGAACTTCGTTGGCGATCCGCGAATTTATTGCAAAATGTTCAATTAATTAACCCCTACGTGTTTTCTAAAGCCTGTTTTGTAGCACAAATATTCCCAGCACCGACGTTACAGGTGAAAAAGGTAATGCGTCTTGCAAATAGCTACCTGTGGAAAGGCAACATATTTACAGTTAGACTGGACAGTGTGACCAAAGCAAGACTGATGGGCGGGTTAGGGCTAACTAATTTGGTTACAAAGGCAACTGCACTTTACATCAAAAGAACCCTGTTTATGATTAATAAGGACAGAAATAACATCACCTCCCGACTATTCACAATTGTCCAGCCAGGTTCCCTGCAACCCCCGGTGAATGTGGGCAAACTAAACAACACACTAACTCATCTCAAGAAATTTTATATTGAGGTCGGCTACTTAAAGCCACGTATTATGTACAAGTCAAGTATAACTACAAAGGAGATTCTAAATACATCGCACCAATGGGATACACAAAATGCCATAGAAATCAAATATCCGAACGTCATATGGCGTACTGTATGGAAAAACCTTAGTCTCAAAATCCATTCAACAAACGTGGCTTCCACTTGGTACAAGGTAGTCAGCGACACTGTACCAACCAATGCAAAACTTTATCAGATAGGACTGTGTGCTACAAATCACTGCACTAAGTGTGGATTCGTGGACACACTTCACCACAGATTCACGTGCAGAGGACAATTTCACAATTGGACATGGATAAGACAGAAGATTGCACTCCTCACCAGAAGTGATGGCCGCCATTATACACCACAAATGCTATTACAGCCTGAAGTGACATTTTTTACAGAAAGCAAAAATAACGCTGTCATGTGGCTCATGGGTCACTACACACATTACGTAATAAGAAGGAATGGATCAGACAATTCACTTGATTTCATCGTCTATATGGAATCCGCTTATTGGGAATCAAAAAAATACAGTGACCATAAAAAACACTACGGCAACATGTTGAATATAGTCTTCGAGAGGACAGGAATAGGATAAAAACGAACAACACGATAGAAACTATAAGGAAGTAACAAGCAAACAGTGGACTGAGTGAACTATTTTATTAATCTCTGAGAAGTGACTACAGCTTCTACACGGTATTATGTACGAAAAAAAAAAAACACAACAGAAAAAGGTACAAACAAATTACAACATTCAAGAACCAAAAAGAGCAAATAATAAAAAAAGACAAAAAACTAAAAAAACATAAAATAAAATAAGGGAAAAACCACAACGTTCTAAGTAAAAACTTTGTTCCATGATATAAATAAACTCAGAGGAGACAGACAAAAAGTATGTGTCCTCCCATGTCATGATAGGGAAGGGGTTCTGTGTCGTGACGCACTTGCAGTGCCCCGAAGAGGCCATACTGCTGTTGCTGCGCGTCCGGGATTCTGCCTTCATTGCAATCTACTTATTGAAAAGAGAAGTAAAAAAAAGGGGTTAAGGAAAAAAAGTGGTTGAAGACAAAAAAAAAGTTTGGATGAGCGTTAAACAAAAATAAAAAAAAAGTGGTTAAAAAAATGGATAAGGCGTCGGTATTCGGATCTGAAGATTACAGGTTCGAATGCTGTCACGCTCGTGTTTTATCAGTTCTGAAAAAGAAACATACCCTTTTAATGTAGCAATTGAGCAGTACGAAACCGTCTGAATGTTGCTGTTGACCATTTTCTGCTTGGAGATGCTCTTGAGCTTGAAACACACACAACAAGACCGGTGTTAACTAGCGAAATGGTCGGCAGAGTGCCGTCAACCCGAGTTTCCACTGGCACTTGCACATCTAAAACAACGTCGGAAAGTAACTCGTTCGCCTTTTGAGTCACATCAAGTATGAGTGTCTAATTTTGATGACACTAGCTCTGCATGTTGTCATGCAATTCCTTTACCTCTCAGAAATGATTATGCAATAAAAGGGAAGTACGTGCCAAGTGTGACGTTAGGAAAACATTAGGCAGCATGGAGAGATTATGTATGGGACCACCCAACCCAAACGAGTACTGTGTGACGTGCTACACGGCAAGTATTCTCCGAAGCAGCCTGGCTAGCTCAGTCGGTAGAGCTTGAGACTCTTAATTTCAGAGTCGTGGGTTTAAGCCCCACGCTGGGCGGAACGGAATTTTGTTCCGCTGCAGATGTAAATTACCGTTTTTCTGATTAACGTGATGTAATGGAAATAGCAACTTTAAACTTTGCCCACGTCTCTGTCAGTCGCAAAGAAACTGTATTTGAAGGTGAAGGTGGTTTTGTAGACATGTGTGAAAGACATGTTCTGAAATGCAAGTGTCGTTGTTTGCAGAGCACATCGGTTACATGTCAGATGTGTAGCCAAGCAGTAATGGGTCGCCATAGCTGCAAATATTAGTCGGTAATATGAAGTGTTGTCAGATGAAGTCTGATGATCCAGACGACCGTAAGGACAAAGTACGCAAAAGTACCGCTAGGCCGCGCCTCTTTAGCTCAGTGGTAGAGCACTGGTCTTGTAAACCAAGGGTCGTGAGTTCCATCCTCAAAGGAGGAAGTCCAAATTTGGAAATCAGTTGCGCGTCGTGGCCGTATAGCAAACAGTATCTGTGATGACGAACAATTAGCGACATGCCTTTTAATAAGAATTACTCTCAGATTTGATTAAGGCGAATGGCGCAGATAAAGCCTTTGCCAAAGCAGTACAGCATAAGTTGGGACAAAGTACGCAAAAGTACCGCTAAGCCGCACCTCTTTGGCTCAGTGTTAGAGCACTGGTCTTGTAAACCAAGGGTCGTGAGTTCCATTCTCAAAGGAGGAAGACGAATTTTGGAAATCAGTTGCGCGTCGTGGCCATATAGCAAACAGTATCTGTGATGACGAACAATTAGCGACATGCGTTTTATTAAGAATTACTCTCAGATTTGATTAAGGCGAATGGCGCAGATAAAGCAGTACGGCATAAGGTGGGACGAGGCAGTCTGATTTACATTTTATAGATGTATTTCTCACGTATGTCAGAGCCTCTCGCCGCCGTCGTCGTCGTCGTCGTCGCGGCTTCTGCAGAAGTAGCAAATGGCCATCGTAGCAACTGCGGCGAGGGCCGCCCTGCCTTCGATTCCGTATGCACAAAGTGTGTGGTCTTGTTTCCCAGTCTATATTTGGTCGGTCACGTAAGAGGTTGAATGTAACGAATGGGTGGGAAATAGCAAGGGGCAGCGGCTGTGTAGAACGAAAACACAATTCATCAGGGGTGTGAGCGTTTCCAGATGAGTCATATACAAGTTGCACTTGGTCGTCAGTGACCGTGTGCCTAATGCATAAAAAAAAAAAAAAAATTATAAGGCATCAGACTTCGGATATGAAGATTACAGGTTCGAACGCTGTCACGCTCGTCTTTTATCAGTTCTGAAAAAGAAACATTCCGTTTTAATGTAGCAATTGAGTAGTACGAAACCGTCTGAATGTTGCTGTTGACCATTTTCTGCTTGGAGATGCTCTTGAGCTTGAAACACACACAACAAGTCCGGTGTTAACTAGCGAAATAGTCGCAGAGTGCCGTCACCGCGAGTTTTCACTGGCACTTGCACATCTAAAACAACGTCGGAAAGTAACTCGTTCGCCTTTTGAGTCACATCAAGTATGAGTGATAATTTTGATGCCATTAGCTCCGCAGGTTGTCATGCAATTCCTTTACCTCTCAGAAATGATTATGCAATTAAAGTGAAGTACGTGACAAGTGTGACGTTAGGAAAACATTAGGCAGCATGGAGAGATTCTGTATGGGTCACCCAACCCAAACGATTACTGTGTGACGTGCTACCCGGCAGGTATTCACCGAAGCAGCCTGGCCAGCTCAGTCGGTAGAGCATTAGACTCATAATCTCAGGGTCGTGGGTTCGAGCCCCACGCTGGGCGGAAACGGAATTTTGTTTCGCTGCAGATATAAATTACCGTTTTTCTCATTAACGTGATGTAATGTAAATAGCAACTTTAAACTTTGCCTACGTCTCTGTCAGTCGCAAGGAAACTGTACTTGAAGGTGAAGGTGATTTTGTAGACATGTGTGAAAGACATGTTCTGAAATGCAAGTGTTGTTGTTTGCAGAGCACATCGGATACATGTCAGATGTGTAGCCAAGCAGTAATGGGTCGCCATAGCTGCAAATATTAGTCGGTAATATGAAGTGTTGTCAGATGAAGTCTGATGATCCAGTCTGCCGTAAGGACAAAGTTGGCAAAAGTACCGCTAAGCCGCGCCTCTTTACCTCAGTGGTAGAGCACTGGTCTTGTAAACCGAGGGTCGTGAGTTCCAACCTCAAAGAAGGAAGTCCCATTTTGGAAATCAGTTGCGCGTCGTGGCCGTATAGCAAACAGTATCTGTGATGACGAACAATGAGCGACATGCCTGTTATTAAGAATTACTCTCAGATTTGATTAAGGCGAATGGCGCAGATAAACCCTGTCCAAAGCAGTACAGCATAAGGTGGGACGAGGCAGTCTGAATTACATTTTATAGATGTATTTCTCACATATGTCAGAGCCTCTCGTCGTCGTCGTCGTCGTCGTCGTCGTCGCGCTGCTTCTGCAGAAGTAGCATATGGCCACCGAAGCAAATGCGGCGAGGGACGCCCTGCCCTCGATTCCCTATACACAAAGTGTGTGGTCTTGTTTCCCAGTCTATATTTGGTCGGTCACGTAAGAGGTTGAATGTAACGAATGGGTGGGAAAGAGCAAGGGGCAGCGGCTGTGAAGACGAAAACACAAATCATCAGGGGCGTGAGTGTTTCGAGATGAGTCATATACAAGTTGCACTTGGTCGTCAGTGAACCTGTGGCTTAATGGATAAAGCGTCGGACTTAGGACCTGAAGATTACAGGTTCGAATGTTGTCACGCTCGTGTTTTATCAGTTCTGAAAAAGAAACATACCCTTTTAATGTAGCAATTGAGCAGTACGAAACCGTCTGAATGTTGCTGTTGACCATTTTCTCCTTGGAGATGCTCTTGAGCTTGAAACACACACAACAAGACAGGTGTTAACTAGCGAAATGGTCGGCAGAGTGCCGTCAACCCGAGTTTCCACTGGCACTTGCACATCTAAAACAACGTCGGAAAGTAACTCGTTCGCCTTTTGAGTCACATCAAGTATGAGTGTTAATTTTGACGCCATTACCTCTGCAGGTTGTCATGCAATTCCTTTACCTCTCAGAAATGATTATGAAATAAAAGTGAAGTATGTGACGAGTGTGACGTTAGGAAAACATTAGGCAGCATGGAGAGATTCTGTATGGGACCACCCAACCCAAACGAGTACTGTGTGACGTGCTACCCGGCTGGTATTTATCGAAAAAGCCTGGCTAGCTCTGTCGGTGGAGCATGAGACCCTTAATCTCAGGGTCGTGGGTTCGAACCCGACGCTGGGCGGAACGGAATTTTGTTCCGCTGCAGATATAAACTACCGTTTTCCTGATTAAAGTGATGTAATGGAAATAGCAACTTTAAACTTTGCCTACGTCTCTATCAGTCGCAAGGAAACTGTATTTGAAGGTTAACGTGATTTTGTAGACATGTGTGAAAGACATGTTCTGAAATGCAAGTGTTGTTGTTTGGAGAGCACATCGGTTACGTGTCAGATGTGTAGCCAAGCAGTAATGGGTCGCCATAGCTGCAAATATTAGTCGGTAATATGAAGTGTTGTCAGCTGAAGTCCGATGATCCAGACGACCGTAAGGACGAAGATCGCAAAAGTACCGCTAGGCCGCGCCTCTTTAGCTCAGTGGTAGAGCACTGGTCTAGTAAACCAAGGGTCGTGAGTTCCATCCTCAAAGGAGGAAGTCGAGTTTTGGAAATCAGTTGTGCGTCGTGGCCGTATAGCAAACAGTATCTGTGATGACGAACAATTAGCGACGTGCCATTTATTAGGAATTACTCTCAGATGTTCTTAAGGCGAATGGCGCAGATAAAGCCTTTGCCAAAGCGGTACAGCATAAAGTGGGACGAGGCAGTCAGAATTACATTTTATAGATGTATTTCTCACATTTGTCGGAGCCTCTCGTCGTCGACGTCGTCGCCGTCGCTTCTGCAGAAGTAGCAATTGGCCATCGTAGCAAATGCGGCGAGGGACGCCCTGCCTTCGATTCCGTATGCACAAAGTGTGTGGTCTTGTTTCCCAGTCTATATTTGGTCGGTCACGTAAGAGGTTGAATGTAACGAATGGGTGGAAAGAGCAAGGGGCAGCGGCTGTGTAGAACGAAAACACAAATCATCAGGGGTGTGAGCGTTTCGAGATGAGTCTTATACAAGTTGCACTTGGTCGTCAGTGACCGTGTGGCCTAATGGATAAGGCGTCGGACTTCGGATCTGAATATTACAGGTTCGAATGCTGTCACGCTCGTGTTTTATCATTTCTGAAAAAGAAACACACCGTTTTAATGTAGCAATTGAGCAGTAGGAAACCGTCTGAATGTTGGTGTTGACTATTTTCTGCATGGAGACGCTCTTGAGCTTGAAACACACACAACAAGACCGGTGTTAACTAGCGAAATGGTCGCAGATTGCCGTCACCGCGAGTTTTCACTGGCACACGCACATCTAAAACAACGTCGGAAAGTAACTCGTTCGCCTTTTGAGTCACATCAAGTATGAGTGTCTAATTTTGATGACACTAGCTCTGCATGTTGTCATGCAATTCCTTTACCTCTCAGAAATGATTATGCAATAAAAGGGAAGTACGTGCCAAGTGTGACGTTAGGAAAACATTAGGCAGCATGGAGAGATTATGTATGGGACCACCCAACCCAAACGAGTACTCTGTGACGTACTACCCGGCAAGTATTCACCGAAGCAGTCCGGCTAGCTCAGTCGATAGAGCATGAGACTCTTAATCTCAGGGTGGTGTTTTCGAGCCCCATGCTGGGCGGAACGGAATTTAGTTCCGCTGCAGATGTAAATTACCGTTTTTCTGATTAACGTGATGTAATGGAAATAGCAACTTTAAACTTTGCCTACGTCTCTGTCAGTCGCAAGGAAACTGTATTTGAAGGTGAAGGTGATTTTGTAGACATGTGTGAAAGACATGTTCTGAAATGCAAGTGTTGTTGTTTGGAGAGGACATCGGTTACGTGTCAGATGTGTAGCCAAGCAGTAATGGGTCGCCATAGCTGCAAATATTAGTCGGTAATATGAAGTGTTGTCAGGTGAAGTCTGATGATCCAGACGACCGTAAGGACGAAGTACGCAAAAGTACCGCTAGGCCGCGCCTCTTTAGCTCAGTCACATTCAGCCAGCGGCTGCTCTGGAGGTCGGATGTGCCGTGCTGTGTGCTGTGCTGCGTTAGCTCCGCGTGGTAAGTCTCTGCTCTTGCTGCAATGCGTCGCTGTCTATAGTATTTTTGTAGACATGAAGAAGAATTAAGATATGTCGCAACCGCAACGAAAAGATACTTTGAAATTCACGTTTGATCGCAACTCTGTCCGACCGAGGTCATTTGATGTTGAACAGTGGTTAGAGGATGATGTTAAAATAGGACTTGATGATATTATCCTCATACATTTCTCGATTATGAACAGTGTGGTTTTCGTGAAACTTGCCAGTCCAGAATTGTGTGAAAGGATAGTTCGATCTTGTGGTGGCATTCTGAAATTTAAACATGCTGACGGAAATTTTGGGGAGGTTACCGTTGCCCATGCTGGTCTAGGTATTCGGACCGTGCGAGTCTTTGAACTTCCCTTTGAAATTACAAGTGACCAGATAAATGCAGTTATTGCTCCATACGGGAAAGTTTTGAGTAATATTGCCGAACGGTGGTCTGCTGCACACAAATTCCCTGTTTTGAATGGTGTGCGCCAATTAAAAGTTGAATTGCAGAAGCACATTCCGTCGTTTATAAACGTCTGCGGATATAGAGCGGTTGTGATGTATGATGAGCAACCGAAAACGTGTGCTGTCTGCAATTTACCAGGCCACGTTCGTGCAGAATGTGTTCAAAGGCGAGTGGCGCAACTGCCTGCCGGCGATGCCGTCAGGCCCCTGCTATGTCAACGCTGCCCGTGACATATGTCGCCGTAGCGCGCGGTTTTGCAAGTGCCACTGCGCCCCCGGAAGTTACTACGAATACCGACCCACAAGCGACCGACCAACCGACCGACTCAGGTGTAGCATCTGTAGACACTCAACCCTCCTGCGAAGACTTATCTGCTCCTGCCCTTGTCGCCGTGGAATCGCCCAATGAGGCAATGGATACGGACGCGACCTCAGTCGCTTCGGGTAGTGCTTCTCTGCATCCTGGAGCTTCTTTAGGAGGTATCAAAAGCGTATCAGGTGCACAGAAAACGGACTCGCAACCAGCCGTTTCTAGTGGTGCTCTTCCGAATCCTGCAGCTGCCTTAGGCACTGACCACAGCCCGTCAAGTGCAATGAAATCAGACCTAGCGTCAGTCACTTCGAGTAGTGCTACTTTGCAACCTGAGGCTTCTTCAGGTACCGTCCAAAGTCCACCACGAGACGTATCTCCCAAGAAATCTAAAAAACGGAGGATCGCGCGTCAAGGTGCAGAGCAGACTGCACCACAACTGCGTGAACAGGCGAAGCAAATAGGGGGCAAAATACGTCAATCTGTATCTGAGAACTTGCAGTGCAATCAGCAGTCATCTAACGAAGACCCTGTGTCCTTGGATGGTACCTTAGGTTCTGCCAGTTTGCCCTCCGCTGACGTAGCAATTACCCGAACCGAAGATAAAAATCACCAGCAAACACCTGAATATAGTGCACCACTTAATGACGAACCGATGACAGGGCTGTCGAATCCGTGGGCAGACGATGTCGACGACACTACAAAGGAGGACGCAATTATGGACACCACAGGAACCGTTACAGTCACCACGATGGCCACACCACGAGATGACGTCGTCTTGAATGTCATCGCCGCGACGGATACTGTCCCAGACACCGAGAAGCCGACTGATCCCTTCCCAAGTCATGAATATTTCTAGTCTGAACGGTTTTACTGACTTGTGTCCACATGTCTCTTGGGTCAGATTTCTTAATGTTTTTTCGAAATGATATGTTGCCAGAGTTTTTCCTAATTACACTCCCGTCTTGGCTAACGTAGTTCCGTTGCAGGCCTATAAGATCGCTACGCTGAACATCAATAAAATTTGTAGCACATTTAATTTACAAAATTTAAAAGATTTCCTGTATGCAGCTGATGTGGACATTTTGTTTTTACAAGAAGTAACAAACATCAAACTTGACTTCATACAGGGGTATAATGCTATAGTCAATCCTGGAATTGGATGTGATTTGGGTACCGCATTTCTTTTCAAAGAGGGCGTCGTCATTACAGACGTAACAAAACTGCCTAACGGCAGAGGCATTGCCGGCACGCTTTATAACACCAGGATTATTAATGTCTATGCCCCATCTGGTTCTACCAATCGGTGCCAACGAGCACAGTTTTTTAAGGAGGGAATTGTTCCTTTGTTTGGTGTACACTGCACCCATACCATCCTTGGAGGCGACTTTAACAGTGTCATACATGCCAAAGACCAAACTCCGAACTACAACAAATCTCCGGACCTGGAACGTATCGTCACCGACCTCCGTTTAACTGATTCGTGGGAGCAAAAGAACGGCGCGGCACCCGGCTTCACCCATCTCACTAATCATTCAGCGAGCCGGTTGGATCGAATATATGTCTCGCCCAATCTGAAACACTGCATCCTGCAGTCTGAAGTTTGGCCAACCGTTTTTTCGGACCACGCTGCATATATATGCTCATTAAATTTGGAACGACAAGGAACCTGTCGATATAAAGGGCCATGGAAACTTAATGTTTCACACTTAAAAGATCCTGCCTGTCGAGAAGCCTTTCTCACCACTTGGAGAGCCTGCGAGACCAAACTCATCTCTTACCACTCGACTTTGGATTGGTGGCTCAAATGCGCCAAACCTCAGATCCGGAGATGTTTCATCAACTACTCCCGGGAGAAGAGATTTTGGCGGAAAAGAAGGATAGAATTTTACTTTCATTGTCTCCGAGAACTCTACCTGCAAGGTGCTACAGCTATTGGGAACCATGGGAGAATTAAAAAAATCCAGGCAAAAATACTGTCATTAAGGCGACAACAGCTTGAAGGCTACCAAATAAGGTCAAGAGCAGAGACTGTGGCGCAAAAAGAAGCCACTTCGGTATATCATGTGATTCGTGAAACTAAACGAGGATTCCGCAAAATACTGACGGAGCTTAAAACTGATAATGGAACCACCTTGACAATGCACAACGACATAAAAGCAGAAATACTAACCCATTTCGACAACTTGTTTTCACACAAAGAGGTAGACGAAAAAGCACAGGACGATTTACTGACCCACCTGCAGGGATGCGTTGGTAACGCGTACGCGGAAGCTCTAATAGCGGAGGCGACCGAAGACGATGTACACTATGCTGTCTATCAAAGTGTAAACAGTAAATCCCCTGGAGCTGACGGCATACCAGCAGAATTTTATCAAGTCTTCTGGGAACATATAAAACATAGAATTACATGCATCTGTAATGAACTTCTGAACCTCAATAAGGAGATACCGAAAGATTTTCGCGAAGGTATGATAGTGTTAATCGCAAAAAAATCGGCTGGCAAGAAAATTGGAAATTTGAGACCAATCACTCTGCTGAACAGTGACTATAAAATTTTTTCGCGGCTCTTAGCCCACAGACTTAAAAATGTAATGGCCAGCGTCACCGGCCCATATCAGTCTAGCGTGGGCAAGGGTAGGAAAATTCAGCATACGCTGTCCGACTACCGCGACATAATTTCAATAGCAGAAGTATGTCGACTAAAATGTGCCATCGTGTCGTTAGATTTCGATAAAGCCTTCGACAGGATCAGCCACTCCTACCTCCTGAAAACGATAGGCGTAATGGGTTTTCCGCCGAGATTCGTTGACCTCATACGACGTTTGGTAACGAATAACTCCTCCAGAATCATCATAAATGGACAGCCTAGCCGGCCAGTCGAGATCGCATGTTCCGTCAGGCAAGGTTGTCCGTTGTCCATGGCACTTTTTGCCATGGCCATCGAACCTTTGCTCGCTACCTTGACTCAGCGGTTACAAGGATTGCAAATACGAGGAAACAAAATAATATGTAAAGCTTATGCGGACGATGTTGGGTTTCTCGTTATGAATGTAGCGGAAGTCGAGACGGCAATGCACATAATAGAAAAATACGAACGAGCGTCAGCCGCGAGGTTAAACAAAACCAAGTCCGGCATATTCAATATCGGACGTGGCATTGGCATGCGCACACACGGTCAGTTACGTGAGCTAACAGCCTTGAAGTGTCTCGGCATTGATTTCCGAAAAAATATACGTCAAACTATTGCGGCCAACTATAGACAAGTACTAACTACCATACGAGCTAGTGTACGGACACATAGTATTCGACAATTAAATGAAATTCAGAGAGTGTCTTTAGCGAACGTCTCTATTACTTCCAAAGTCAATTATGTCGCCCAGATACTGCCAATACCCGCCGGCATCGCCAAACAAATTATGTCAGCAATAGGCTATTTTGTGAGCTGTGGCCACATATTTAAAATCCAGTATGACACTCTGACGCTCGCCACTAATAATGGCGGCTTAAACTTAACGAATGTTACTAAAAAGTCGCAGGCTCTGTACATCTCCAATACGTTTCAACAATGGAGACAATCCGTCAGCTGTATCGCCGCGCACTTGCTATCTGAAATAGCTCCAGATGACCTCTCTCCACCCATTAATGTGCAGCACATACCGAGCGGACTTTACCATTTACGATGGTTTTTAATAGAATATAGCTACCTACATTCAAGAATTCCGGAAAAAGACATGACAAACGTAAAAGAAATATATGGCAAATTGATGGGAGAAAAGAAGAACAACAAAATAGAACAAAACTATCCATGTTCTAACTGGAAAGTGATATGGGCAAATATTCATAACCGTAACTTAGCTACTCATCTGAAAGCAACATGGTACTTTGTTGTAAATAGGAAAGTTGCAACAAACTCGAAACTTCATACGATCCACTTAGCGGATTCGCCTTTGTGTGCAACGTGTAGTTTAACTGATAACGAAGAATCGTTTCGTGTGTGACAAGGTTAAAGATATCTGGCTGAATGTCCGACGAAAGCTGGCACTCATCCTTCGAACGTCACCTAACGCTATAACGCCTGCGGACTTTTTGACACCGGATGATGTACCCTTTCCTAACACGAAACGCAACGCAGTCAATTGGCTGAAAGCGGCAACGGTCCATTACCTCTTCACGAAGGAAGAGAAAAGCCAAGAGGATTTTTGGATCTATCTGCTAACTGAACATCACATGTTACTGAAGACTAGTAAATATAAAGAAACATACGCAAATTTTTTAATCAAGACCTTGATGTAAAAGAATTAACAAGAAATATCTGCGGACACAGAAGACAAACGTAAGAGAGTGTTCACCACTACTAACTTACTTTACAATCGTGGAAAAAAATAAAATAAAATAAAATAAAATAAATTATTTTAGTTTTTACCGGAATTGCCGTTCTTTGAGTTCAACGTTTATTAATTTATTTTTCAAGAAGCCATTATAAATAGTTGGTTTGTTTTTTAAGCATTTTCAGAGAGAAGAGGCAGTTTCAGAATGCCCTCTGACGTTTCTTTGTCAAGGAAGCCTATTTGCTTTAAGTGTGACAACAAAAAACAGCGATGAAGAAGGAAACAAACTGAACATAACTTCCGTTTCTACCTACTGAAGACTTCATTCTTTTTTCACATTATCAATAAGCCCAAAGAAGGGGTACATTAGTTTCTCCACGATAAAGGGATTAACTTTGTCTCATCAGTTTATGGTTATGTACATGGCGTGAGAAGCCGGCGCCGATGAAGGCGAATTATGGAGAGCGCAAGGATAGGCTAAAAGGGGTGATGGGAGGCCCAAAAAAAAAAAAAAAAAGTCGGTAGAGCATGAGACTCTTAATCTCAGGCTTGTGGGTTCGAGCCCCACGCTGGGCGGAACGGAATTTTGTTCCGCTGCAGATGTAAATTACAGTTTTTCTGATTAACGTGATGTAATGGAAATAGCAACTTTAAACTTTGCCTACGTCTCTATCAGTCGCAAGGAAACTGTATTTGAAGGTGAAGGTGAATTTGTAGACATGTGTGAAATACATGTTCTGAAATGCAAGTGTTGTTGTTTGGAGAGGACATCGGTTACGTGTCAGATGTGTAGCCAAGCAGTAATGGGTCGCCATAGCTGCAAATATTAGTCGGTAATATGAAGTGTTGTCAGCTGAAGTCTGATGATCCAGACGACCGTAAGGACGAAGTACGCAAAAGTACCGCTAGGCCGCGCGTCCTTAGCTCAGTGGTAGAGCACTGATCTAGTAAACCAAGAGTCGTGAGTTCCATTCTCAAAGGAGGAAGTCGAATTTTGTAAATCAGTTGCGCGTCGTGGCCGTATAGCAAACAGTATCTGTGATGAGGAACAATTAGCGACATGCCTTTTATTAAGAATTACTCTCAGATGTGATTAAGGCGTATGGCGCAGCTAAAGCCTTTGCCAAAGCGGTACAGCATACATCTTCGGCGTAACTCGAGAGGGTTGCGCCCTTCGATATTATTGTCGTTAATATCGAAGTGCTAGGAGTTTCAGTGATCGCTGCAGCTGCCGTTGTCCCGAGCCTTGCCGCCGTTGGTCCCAGCCGCCGCTGCCGCCACCGCCGGTTCCCACCGCCGCCGCCGCCGCCGGTCTCCCGCCGACGCCGGTTGCCGCCATCGTATCCGGTTCCTACCGCTGCTGCTGTTGCCGACCGCCGCCGACGCCGCCGCCGCCGCCGCCGCCGCCGCCGCCGCCGCTCCCTGCCCGTCTTTCGTTCTGTCGTCTCTGCTTACGTCTTACCCTTCCTCTTCGTCAGTCTCTTGTCCTTGTCCTTTGACTGTCCCCTGTTATTTTTCCTCTTTTCCCCTCTCCCATTTATCCTCTCACCATGACAACCCCCACAACTACCGCCACTACCACTGCAATCGTGTACACGTCCCCCTCACTTGCTGCCACCACCATCACGTGGTGTGCTCAATCACCACCTCCCCATATATTCCCCCCTCCTCACTCTTCCCACCCCCGCTCCTTTTGTTGCTCCCTCCCCTGTTCCTACCCCCCATGCCTCACGTGACCCATTCCCTCCCCTCCCACATGTAACTCATGCCACCCCCGCCAGGGTTGTTGTCCGTCGGGCCACCACCCACGCCACACCATCATCATCGTCATCACCATCACCATCACCATCGCCCTCGCCATCGCCAGTGCCAACCACTGCCACTGCATCTTCTGTGGCGCCAGCTCCAGCTCCAGCGCCAGCACCAGCACCACCACCAGTGCCTGCACCGCCGGTGGGACCTGCCATCTCCCGCCATCTCCCGGTCGTCCCCATCCCCCACACCTCTTCCCATCCCTCTCCCGCTGTGAAACGTCCCAGCGGCACCCCAGCCTCTTCTGCTCCCAAGAAGTCGCAGACTCTCCCCCCTCCAACCTCCCAGGATGCCATGGATACCATCCCACCTGCCCTATCTACTCCCTCCTCTACCTCCCCCTCCTACAGGTACCTCCTTTCTCACCCTGATCCCTCTCTCCTGGAGGCCCGCAATCTTACCCTTCTCCTCCGCCAGCACTTCCCCGGAGCCCCGATCTCCCTTCTCACCCCCCGTCGGGACTCCGTCCTGATCACATCCCCCAGCCCCACCCTCCACTCCGACATCCTCTCCCGCATTCCCCTCACCCGGTTTGGTCCCCATGCCTCCCTTGCCCCTGCTCCCTCCCCCTCCTCATCCCGACAACCCCAGCCGCCCCGTCGCCCACCGACCCTCACTGCTGTGATCACTCGGCTTAGCCTGATGATCACGGTGGAGGATGTGTTGGCGGAGCTGAAGGCCCCCGTCTGCCCGCACTGCAAAGAAGCACACTTCCTCCGGCAGTGCCCCAACCTTCAGTCCCCCCCCCCCTCCTGTAACACCTGTAACCTCCAACACCCAACCTACTCCCAAAAGTGCAAGGCCCGACCCCCTCCCTCCGCTCCTGAACTCACTGTCCCTGTCCGCCCCTTGGATGCCCCCACCCCTCCCGGCAATTCCCTCCGTCCCCCCCCCACAGCTGAGGACATCATCCGCTTTGTAACCGTTGTCCTTCAGAACATCCACCCCTTTCAGCGCCCCCACACCCTCCAGCAGATATCCCTTGCCACCCGTTCCGTCTTCCAGCTCAACACTTACGCCACCTACTCCCATAACCAGGCCCATTTTACCTTCTCCCGTCTCAACACCCTCGTCTAAATTCCCACTATGGCGCGACAGCAACGTATACTGTTTAACAACATCCGTTCCCTTCCTGTCAACAAGAATCTCCTTATGCATACCCTCACCACCCACCGCGTGGATGCCTTCCTCCTAAACGAAACATTTCTCCAGCCCCACCATACTGTCCATACCTCGCCCTACCTCCTTTACCGCTCTGACAACCCCCTCTCGATAGCGCGTGGCGGAGTTGCCATTGGCCACCATCGCCAGATCCCTGTTCGGCTCCAACCCCTCCTTCCCAACCCCACGGAACACCTGATCCTTAGTCTATTCTTCCCCGGCCTCACCGTTACCTGCGCCACCATCTATGTCCGCCCCTCTGCCTCTATTCCTTTTGACTTCCTTTCCCACATCGACCGTACCTTCTCCTCCTACGTGATTGCTGCAGATCTCAATATCCACCCAGTTACGGCGGTGGCATCGGTTCCTCGCCACCATCCAAGGAGATGTCCTTCCTCTTCCCCAACACACCCGCCCTGAATCCAATACCACACCCGATGTCGTCCTAGCCTCCCCCAACCTCCTTGGCCGCATAGCGGTGGACGTCCTCGACCCTATTGGCAGTGACCATCTCCCTGTCCTTCTTACCGTATCAGAAGGTCGTCGCCCCCGTCCCGATCCTCGCCTTGACCCTCCCCCCAAGTATGTCCGTGATTACTCCCGCGCCGACTGGATTGCATACCGGGATACCCTTACTACCCGAGTCGATAGCCACCCCCTCACCTACCACCGCCCACATGACATAACCCATGCCACATCCTTTCTCCAGCAGACCTTGTCTGAGGCTGTGGAGGCCCACATCCCTACCGTCGCCATCCACCCGCACCGTCCCACTTTACCCCCACAGGCCGTCCTCCTCCTTCGAGAATCCCGTCGTCTCTACCGTGCCTTCCTCCACACGCGTGACTGGGACACACTACAACGCCACCGGCAACTCCAGAGACACATCCGGAACTTGCTCGCGGCTAAGAAACGCCGGGACTGGCGACAGACATGCACCCGTCTTAATGCTACCCTACCTATTAACTCGTCCAAATACTGGTCAGCCTTCCGCCGCCTTACTGGATCAAAACCCCCCCCTTACTATCCTCTCCTTCATAATGACAATCCCTTTCCTGACAACCTTAGTAAGGCCAACCATTTTGCCTCCTACCTCACCGATGTCTTTACCGTCCCTGACGATCCCCAGTTCGATTATTCCCTCTTCCCCGATGTCCGCGATCGAACTGACACCTCTATCCCTCCACTAGCTCCTGGCTTCCAGTACTTGGACAACATTACACACACTGAACTCAATAACCCTATAACTACTCAAGACATCATCGATATACTCCGCACCAAACGCAACACTGCTCCTGGTCGCGACCGTGTTACTTGCCGTCACCTCCGTGAAGCTCCCGCCCCCTTCCTCTCCACCCTGGCCAGGCTGTACAATGTGGTCTTGTCCACCGGCTTCTACCCCGACCTGTGGAAAACCTCCCGGATCCTGATGTTCCTCAAACCCGATAAACCACCTTCCGCTGTCTCCTCCTACCGTCCTATAAGCCTTACCTCGGTCTTCAGCAAGGTCCTGGAATCCATTCTAACCCGCCGCATCCACCAGCATCTCCACCGGCACCGCTTCCTTCCCTCCACCCAATGTGGCTTTCGACCATCCTTCTCTGCCGATGACCTTCTCCTTCACCTCACTCACCTCCTCTCCGAACAACTCAACTCCCGTCGCTCTGCCATATTCCTCTCCCTTGACCTTGAACGCGCCTATGACCGTGTGTGGCATTCTGGTCTCCTCTTCAAGCTCCAAACCTTTGCTCTTCCTATTAACTACGTCCGTCTGATCGCCTCCTTCATTTCCCACCGCCCTTCCTATGTCACTATCCACAACACTGATTCCTACACCTTCTACCCCTCTGCCGGTGTGCCCCAAGGTTCCGTCCTTTCCCCTCTTCTTTACCTTCTTTATACGGCGGACATGCCTCCACCTGCACCCCCCCTTCACCTTCTCCAGTACGCCGATGACACCGCCTTCCTTGCCCTTGCCCCCACCCTGCTACGCTCCCAACACCTTCTCCAATCCCATCTTGACCGGTTCACCTCTTGGTGTAACCAGTGGTTGCTCAAGGTCAATCCTTCCAAGACCCAGGCAATCATCGTAGGCAAAACCACCCCTTCCTTCCGTCTCCTTGATTTCTATCTTACCATTTATGGCCGTCCTATTAACCTCACACCCACCCTCAAGTACCTTGGCGTCACCCTTGACCGTCGCCTCTCCTGGACCCCTCATCTCCGGACAATCCAAGCCAAGGCACGCTCCCGACTCCACCTCCTGAAGCTCCTTTCTGGCCGCACATGGGGTCTGGACCCCTCCACCGTCTTCCATACCTATAAATCTCTCATCCGCCCTATCCTCTGTTATGCCCACCCCGCCTGGATCTCTGCCCCGCCTACCTTTTACAAATCCCTTCAAATCCTTGAACGGCATGCACTCCGCCTCGCCTATCGCATCCGCCTCCCTTCCCCCACGCGGCTCCTCTATGACCTCATCCCCTTCCCACACCTCCTCCTCATCCTCCAACGGATACGGATCCTCTACACCTCCCGCAAGCTTGATCCTCCCCACCCGCTTGTCTCTTCCATCCTCTCCCACCCCAACCCACTGCCGCGCCTGTACTCATGTATCCCACCTGCTCTCCATCTTCTCACTCTCCACACCCTCTCCCAAGGTGGCTTCCGCCGACTCCCCCTCCCGGATGATGCCCTCCTCCCCTCCATCTACCCCTCCTACCAACTTTGAGCCTTGCCTTCCCCTCTCCTCTCATTTTCCTGTGGGCACCCTCTCTCCCTTCTCTCCCTCCCTCTCTCCCTCCTTCCATCCTTACCTCCCCTCCCCCTCTCCCTGGGCTTCCACCCCCCTCTTTTCGTTTTCTCCCCTCCTCCTCCCTGGCATCCTATCTCCCCCTCCCTCCTTCCCTCACCCTGTTTTTTCCCTTGGCAGGCCCCCAGCTTTTCAGTGTGGACAGTGCCCCTGCAAGCGCAGAAGCCCATCTCCGCAGTGTCCGTGTCTTTCGTCCCGTCTGTGCCTCGAGTGTTTCTTCGTTTTCTGCTCCACCGTTCACCTGTGCTAGTGTTCTCTGTTCCGTGCTGTGCTGCCCGTTTTTTTAAAACTGAAACAGTGCTGCGTTGGTGAACGACTTCAATTCTTTTTATTCTCTGTTGTCCTCCATGTCTGTGTTTTGAGATTATGTCTTCCTGTTTTTATCTCTTGTATGTTTCTTGTGGCCGAAGAGCGGCATATTAGGCCGCTGCCGGCCTACCTTTGTAGGTATAAAATGACAATAAAGGAAAAAAAAAAAAAGGTACAGCATAAGGTGGGACGAGGCAGTCTGAATTACATTTTATAGATGTATTTTTCACATATGTCAGAGCCTGTCGTCGTCGTCGTCGTCGTCGTCGCCGCTTCTGCTGAGTAGGATATGGCCATCGTTGAAATGCGGCGAGGGACGCCCTGCCTTCGATTCCGAATGCACAAAGTGTGTGGTCTGGTTTTCCAGTCTATATTTGGTCGGTCCCGTAAGAGGTTGAATGTAACGAACGGGTGGGAAAGAGCAAGGTGCAGCGGCTGTGTAGAACGGAAACACGAATCATCAGGGGTGTGAGCGTTTCGAGATGAGTCATATACAAGTTGCACTTGGCAGTCAGTGACCGTGTGGCCTAATGGTCAGTTCCGCTTCAGACGCCGTGCAGTGTGGACATTCCTACTCTTCCGCTCCGCCGTAGCGTTACGTATAGTGGGATATCGTTTGTTTACGTGTAGAGTTGTACCTTCTGTAAGTTTTTCTCCGTCGTTGTTTCGTTCCTTGTGTTACTTTCTGTGTGTATTTCAGTGTTTTTTGTGTAGCGGTTTAGACCGCGTAGTTTTTGAAAACTTCGTCTCAGGTTATTCCTCGTCAGGCTACAGTTAGTTTTGCTTTCGACAAGTCCACCCGCCATGTGCAACCTAGTTCCCTTGAGATTCATGATTGGTTAGTAGATACCTTTGGCATTAATTCGGATCAGGTGCACACTGCATATTTTGATATACAACTCTATGTTTTCTTTTTTAAATTTATTAACCCCCTTCAGGTTGATAAAATTATTTCCAAATTTGGTCATCAGGTTCTCTTTCGGCATCGGGATGATTCTGTCAGTACCGTACTGCTTTCAAATGCTTCCATTACGTACACCAGTGTTCGTGTTTACAACCTTCCGCCGGAGGTGGATAATGTGTATCTTAAAGAGGGTTTACTCAAGTATGGTGATGTTAAGAGTATTCGCCTTGAACGCTGGTCCAGCCAACATTGCCTGCAGTGTTACAGTGGCATTCGTTCTGTCGAAATGCACGTGAAGCAGAATATTCCCTCGCACCTGCAGATCGGTGGATATCGTGTCCATGTAACATATAGTGGTCAGGTTGGCACCTGTTTTTTGTGTAATGAGAGTGGCCACGTGCGTACCAACTGTCCGCGGGGAGTTTTTGTGTTAAAAAATTCTCTCCAACAGCGTCGCAAGTTAACGGTCGCTGACCTCGTTGCAGGTGGTTCTGCTCTTGGTGTCGAACAGTCCAGTGGTAGTAGCGCCCAGCCGCAGGTTGTGCACGCCCCTGACACAGAATTTCCTCTTTTACGTGCCAAATCTGATGTTGTTCCGTCGGTTCCTCAGGTGGGTGTGCCGCTTTTGAATAATAAACGGCGTCGCGCACAAGATGGAAATAGTACGGATGAGGATCTCCCCGAGATGCCCCAATCCGAGGGACCGACATCCTCCGAGCCACAGAGTAGTGTAGATGCTCCCTGTTCCCCAGAAGTAGCTGTAACGGTAGCGGCTGCTGACGCCCCTCCGGCTTCCGACACGGCTTCTCTCGAGTCGGCTCGTCGGTCGGGCCTATTGGCGCCGCCTTCCGAACCGACTTCGTTGTCACAACAATTTGAGTCGCAACAACTTCCTGCTTCGCTGCCCCACACCTCTGCCAGCGGAGCTGCTCCGCTTCCTTCCAAATTAGCAGTTTCTGAGCTTCCTCCTCACTTTTCGCCTCCGTGTAGTCCATGTTTGCCGGAAGCTAATACTGGTGTAGACCAGTCCGTTTCGTCGGATGTTTCCCCCGCGACCCCGGACCCTGACTGTGGACCGGCGCGGGTGTTGTCAGATACAGAACTTGACCCTCCTACGTCATCGGCGGCTGCCGCTTCCTTGCCCGTCAGCCGACGCAAGTTGCGCGTTCAGCCGAACGTCAATGCTGTTCGTAAAAAACCGAAACGTAAGGGATCCGCGGAAGGGGGTAGCAGTCCCCCTCCCTCGGATGCCTCCGTCTCCCCTGCTATGGACTGTGATGTTGGTGCGTCGGTGTAGGTGATTTCTTCCCACGCTTTTCTCTCCATGGTTCAAACATACACCTTTCTTACCTTAAATGTTAACCGTATTGAGTCCGATGTTCGCATTGCCTCTTTGCGGCAGTTTCTTTACGACTCCTGTGCGGACGTAGTATTTTTGCAGGAAGTATTGTTTTCTGATCTCTCTCTACCTGGATTTCAAACTGTTTTTAATGTCGCACCGGAGAATTGAACAGGAACTGCCCTTTTCTTTCGAGAAGGTATTCCTATTACTGACATTGAATTCCTTGACTCTGGCCGTGGGATTGATTGTCGTCTTTTTGATCTCTGCCTAGTTGTTTTGTATGCCCCCTCTGGTTCGGTTCGCACTGTGGCTCGATCGCGCTTTTATAAGGAAGAGCTTATTTATCTTTTGCGCAAGAGTCCTCGGAGTCTCCTGCTCGGAGGCGATTTTAATTGTGTTTTACGCCCTGAAGACCAGTCCCCCAATTTTAATTATTGCCGAGATTTACATGACTTGGTTCGTACGATGCACCTGCTTGATGTTTGGGAACACAAATATCCAACCCTGGTGAAATTTACGTATTTTACCGCGTCCTCATGCAGTAGACTCGACAGATTCTACTTCTCTGATTTTTTATGTGATAACATTCTTTCTGTCGATGTTATTCCTACTAGTTTTTCTGACCATTGTGCTTTTACTGCAACTGTAAATCTTAGTCACCAACCAGCAAAACTTTATCGTTCCCAGTGGATGTTAAATGTTTCCCACCTTGCCGACAGTGCCATTGATCAAGTTGCAAGTGCCGTGTGGGAGCGATGTCTTCGCTCTGTCCCGCGTTACCACTCCTTGATCGTTTGGTGGACTGCGTTTGCCAAGCCCAAGATTCGTCAGACTTTGATTTTTTACTGTGCCGCAAGGGCGCGTGATTTTAAGTACACGTATGAATTTTACTACTCTGTCCTGCGTGAACTGTATGACGCGGCGGGTCCTTCTCCTCTGCGGATCCATGATGGTCGTCGTATTAAAGCCAAGCTCTTGACCCTCAAACGACGACAGTTGGATGGTCTGCGAGTAAAGTCGAAACCTCACTCTCTTGTTGAAGGTGAACTGACTTCTTTGTACCACCTGCTGCGGCATCAGACTCGACGTCGTCGCTCCTTCATCTCTTCTCTTATGGTGGATGATGGACGACAGCTTATTGCACAGGAGGAAATGACTCGTGCTCTTCATCAGTATTACGCTAGTCTCTATTCTGCCGATGATTCTGGTGCGTCACTTTCTGATGATGTCCTTGAGGATCTTCCTGCGACGATCACGCCTGACGCGAACGGCGACTTTCTCCGGGAGTTGCAGGTAGATGATGTTTTTGACTTTATTGCTCACTCTCCGTCCGGTAAATCGCTGGGTCCAGACGGCCTGCCTAAAGAATTTTATCTCCGTTTTTGGCCCCTTTTGGGTGGCATTTTTACGCAGATTTTAAATGAGATTGTCTGGGGGATGGATGTGCCTGCCGATTTTAAAGTAGGGAAAATTGTTTTAATTCCGAAGTCCACTGGTCGTTTATCTACTGCCAATCTTCGTCCGCTCACATTGCTGAACTATGATTACAAGACAGCTGCTAGAGCACTCAATAGTCGATTGTCTTCACTGCTTCGGGGTGTGATTGATGCACATCAATGTTGTTTTCCTGGTAGATCTATTCTGACCCCAGTAGCCGAATATCGGGATGTTGTCTCGGTTGCGGCGGTTACAAACGTTCATTGTGCCTTTGCTTTCCTCGATTTTTTAAGGCTTTTAATCACGTCAGTCATGTGTTTTTAGATCATGTTTTAGATACAATAGGTTTTAACGCTTCATCACGTGGTGTTCTTGGTAATTTGTATAGGGGAATAACTGCTCGGGTGTCAGTCAATGGGCAGCTGACGCCGCCCTTTGCTATCCGCCGAGGGGTACCTCAGGGTAGTCCGCTCTCTATGTCGCTATTCATATTGTCCCTGGAACCGCTGCTTCGGACTCTTGCTTTCAAGCTTCAGGGTATGACCCTCTCTGGTGGGAAGCTCACTGTTAAGGCGTACGCGGACGATGTCGTTGTTCTCCTCTGTCAACGTGATGATAGCACATTGTTGAAAGGGGCAGTCGATGCATACTGTTGTGTCTCAGGAGCGCGTCTTAATCAGGGTAAGTGTAAGTTCCTTGATATTCGAGGGTTTCGCCATGCTGATGTTCCTTGGGCCACTTTTGTCCATCGCCATACGTCATTGGGGATTACCATTGATCGGTGTCCTATCAAAATGGCAGCTCTTAATTGGAAATCTGTCACCGAGAAGATACAGGGGGCTCTGATGGTCCATGAGCAGCGCTCTGCTACCATTTTGCAAAAAATCAAAATTTTAGTCACATACATGTTATGTAAAGCCTATTATGTTGCTAAGCTGTTCCCCCTTCCCATTATGGTGGCGAAACGGTTGCGCCAATTGTCTAGCAGATTTATGTGGAAGGGTCATCTATTCAAGTTGCGTTACGAGGTTATGACGAAACCGCGTATCTCCGGAGGCTTGGGCCTCACTGACACTACTCGCAAGGCATCTGCCTTGTACGTTCGCCGTACGACTCTAATTGTTACGCAAGAAGTGACTTCAATTACATCCAGACTTTTTACTGTTATGCGTCCGAAGAGCCTTGCTCCACCTGTCGACGTCGGTCGCCTCAATTTTAAGTTGAAACACGTTCGGGAATTTTATATTGCGGTTAGTTACCTCGGTGACGTCTTCTTGCGACGACCGGTGCCAACGACCAAGAGCTGGATTGCCCGTTGGGAGGGGCTGGCCGGTCCCAATCCAATCGAACTGGCGTCTCCATCAGTGTCATGGAAGAACGTCTGGAAGAAAGTCTGCCGATCCACACCATGGCTGTGGCGTCCACGTGGTGTAGGGTAGTTAATGGTTTGGTCCCCACCAACGTACGACTGCACCGTATTGGTCTTTCTGACACGGACAACTGCACTCGGTGTGGTCTCCTGGACACACTTGAGCATCGATTCACCTGCAGTGGGCACCTTGCTAATTGGATTTGGCTCAGGAAACAACTGGCTTTTGTCACTAGGACTGCCGAAACCGCTTATACCATTGACATCATCGTACGGCCCGATTCTTCCTTTTATCCGCGAACGAAGCTCAATACCGTTATGTGGTTGATCGGACACTTCGTACATTTTGTTATTAGTTGTCATGAAGAGGATGAACACCTAACGTTTCGACAGTACATTCTTACTGCTTACTGGAACCGATTGCGCATGCCAGGACTCCGTGAAGATTTTGTAAATATGCTTAGCCTGACATTTGAAAGGGAGGTTGTTGGCTAAGGTCGCCTTCGTTAGCCGATTTCCTATATACTGTTTCTGGATTTGCCACCTTTCTGTAAACTACTTTTCTAAACCTGGACTGAAGTTTTCGTGGATATTTAGGACGAACAAGAAAAACAAACGTGAGACCAAGAACCGAGACAGTAGGGGAAAGTACGACGCCGTAGTACAGGTGCCATTCGGAAACAGGACGGTGGAGTCATCGTGGCCAGGCCTCGGGTTTCGACCCCTGCCCGCTTTCTTTCCGCAGGCCTGAATCTGAGTGTCACCCCTAAATTTTAAACTATGGCATATCAAGTAATACAAAAAAAAAGAAAGGAAAAATAAAATGAAACAACATGCAAAACATGGAAGACAAAAAAAAATGGAAAAGGCGTCGGACTTCGGATCTGAAGATTACAGGTTCGAATGATGTCACGCTCGTGTTTTATCAGTTCTGAAAAAGAAACATACCGTTTTAATGTAGCAATTGAGCAGTACGAAACCGTCTGAATGTTGCTGTTGACCATTTTCTGCTTGGAGATGCTCTTGAGCTTGAAACACACACAACAAGACCGGTGTTAACCTGCGAAATGGTCGGCAGAGTGCCGTCACCGCGAGTTTTCACTGGCACTTGCACATCTAAAACAACGTCGGAAAGTAACTCATTCACCTTTTGAGTCACATCAAGTATGAGTGTTAATTTTGACGCCACTAGCTCTGCAAGTTGTCATGCAATTCCTTTACCTCTCAGAAATGATTATGAAATAAAAGTGAAGTACGTGACGTGTGTGACGTTAGGAAAACATTAGGCAGCATGGAGAGATTCTGTATGGGACCACCCAACCCAAACTAGTACTGTGTGACGTGCTACCCGGGAAGTATTTACCGAAGCAGCCTGCCTAGCTCAGTCGGTAGAGCATGAAACTCTTAATCTCAGAGTCGTGGGTTCGAGCCCCACGCTGGGCGGAACGGAATTTTGTTCCGCTGCAGATGTAAATTACCGTTTCTCTGATTAACGTGATGTAATGGAAATAGCAACTTTAAACTTTGCCTATGTCTCTGTCAGTCGCAAGGAAACTGTATTTGAAGGTTAAGGTGATTTTGTAGACATGTGTGGAAGACATGTTCTGAAATGCAAGTGTTGTTGTTTGGAGAGCACATTGGTTACGTGTCAGATGTGTAGCCAAGCAGTAATGGGTCGCCATAGCTGCAAATATTAGTCGGTAATATGAAGTGTTGTCAGCTGAATTCTGATGATCCAGACGACCGTTAGGACGAAGTACGCAAAAGTACCGCTAGGCCGCGCCTCTTTAGCTCAGTCTCATTCTGGCTCTAGCTGCCGACGCGAACGGAAGTGTCACCGTTGCTGCGTGTAGTCAGTGTTTTGCCAGTGTTTACCATTGCGTTTCGGTGTTTTTGAGTTTTGTGATTTTCTTCGTGTGTAACTCGTGTTTTTTCTGCCTCCTTTGTTCTGTTTTAGTGTTTTTCTACCGACGATTATTTGTCGTTTGTGGAGTTTTAGGTAATTACCGGAATCTCCCCTTGATTACTTCATACCATGGCTACAACTGTGAGGAAGAATACGCTGGTTTTTGCCTTCGCTAAGGAAACACGACGTGTTCAGCCGACTCCTCTGGAAATTCATGATTGGCTTGATCAGGTACTTGGCATAAATTCTGATATGGTTCATACCACTCAGCTAGATACTGACAACGACTGTGTTTTCATAAAGTTTTTATATCCCGTTTCGGTCGATAAAATTATTGGAAAATTCGGGTATCATGTCGAATTTTTTCATAGAGACGGCACTACAAGTAAAGTGGCTATCAGGAGAGCTGATGCTCTTTATAGATCTGTGCGGGTGTTAAATTTACCTATCGAGATAGATAATGAGAAAATCAAGGTTGCCCTGTCTCAATATGGTGAGGTAAAGGATATAGTTAACGAACGTTGGTCGAAGCAATTTAAAATTCAGAGCTTCAATGGTATTCGTTCGGTAGAGATGGAAGTAAAGACGAATATCCCATCTCATATAACTGCTGACGGGCATAAAGCACACGTGATTTATAGTGGTCAAACCCCTACGTGCCATATATGCAATGAATCGGGTCATTTAAGGCAGGACTGTCCCCGTCGTGTCTTTGTACTAAAAACAAATTTAGTCCAACGCCGCAAGATGACCTTGAGCGAAGTTTTGGCAACCGATAACACGGCCAAACAGGGTGAGGGTTCGGATCCTGTACCTAGTATTGGAACTATTGCTGTTGATGGCAATGATTTTCCACCCCTGGTAACACGCTTCAATTGTAATTTCTCTGCCCGTGAGTTAGACGTACTAACCAAGAATCGACCACTTGAACATACAGATGATCATTCTGATGATGACACCTCCCGACAATCTCCTGCTGTACGTAAACAGAAAGCTGGCGATGAAAATCTGCATGTGCCCCAAGACGGAATGCAAGTAGATTTAATTGCAGTTTCTGATACATCTCGCTCACTGCCAGAAAATGCAACGGCAGCTGCCGACAGCGAGAAAGTAGAAGTCCCCCAAGCAGTGACAACTTGCCCAGCTGTAAACAGCGATAATCAGCTGTTTACCGACGGGAAGTTCGCGGAAGCGGTAGAACAACAACACCGCGACACCGCAACAGCACAGCAACCGGCACCAGAGTGTAAACAAGTGAAAGTGTTTACTCCTGAACCGGAAAATAAGCAAACACCGTCGCAAGCGTCACAACAACCGAAGGTAGCATGTAAACAGCAGGCAGTGTTTACAAACCAGGTCTCTCTAGACACTGCTGCTGAAGCGGCCGCGTCGAGTGTTGCCACAACAAAATCAGGTCAGGGTTTTCAGGGCGTCCACCGCCGTACGCTAAAACCACAACCGAATCTTACTGTTTCTCGCACCCAAGCCAAACAAAAAGCGGACAAGTCGGACGTAAAATCACAGAAAAATATACGATATGAAATTGTCAGAGAAGGTGCTCCAGATGAGCCTCCTGACACACTCAATGTCGAACAGCCCCTCAGTACTAAGGTGCTTGATGACAATGGCAGACACACTAACGTTTAGCGACCGTGTTACTAGGACTGCTACCAAGATCTGAATGACTGTAGTTCTAAACCGGATTTCAGCATACCAAAAGTACAACAGTTTTTTTTTTTTTTGACCAACTTTGTCCGTGGCCAATAGCAAGTTAGGGATGCAAGCATACTCTATCACAACGATCAATATAAATAAAATTCGAACCTCATTAAAGCTAGCTGCTCTCAAGGAATTTTTGTATGACTCTGGAACCGATATCGCTTTGCTACAGGAGGTTGTAACGACGGAATTTGTAATACCAGGATACACCGCAATTGTTAACGTATCTTGTGACACACATACAGGAACAGCGGTTCTGCTCAGGGAAGGGATTCCCGTATCTCAAGTGGAGCGGTTGGAATCTGGAAGGGCAATTAGTATTAACGTTTTAGGTACCACATTGATTAACTTATACGCGCCCTCAGGAAATAGTAATAGACAGGACAGGGCAGCATTTTATAAAGAGGAACTTATATATTTATTACGTCGAAACCCAAACAGTTTTATAATGGGCGGTGATTTTAACTGTGTGTTAAATCGTAAAGATCAACAACCACATTTTAACGGTTCTTTAGAACTTAAACGCCTAGTAACCGACCTAAAACTTAATGACGCATGGGAACTAAAATATCCAACGAAGGTTGAATATTCGTATATAACACAGACTTCGCGTAGTAGAATAGACAGAATCTATGTTTCCCAAAACTTGGAAAGATGTCTACTAAATTCAGAAATTGTACCTGTATATTTTAGTGACCACTGCAGTATGAAGGCGTGCATTAATTTAGCTCCACAGCCGATTCAGATTTTTAGGAACCAGTGGCATCTAAATGTCTCTCTCTTAAAAGAGCAAGATTTGGCAGACGCGGTATCGGATGCGTTGACCTTATGTCTGCGATCGATCGAGAGGCACCCCACAGTATTAGACTGGTGGATTAAGGTTGCAAAGCCGAGACTGAGAAAAGTGTATATCAGATACAGCAGAGAAACAGCGTGGGAGTTAAAAAACAGTATGGAATTTTATTACAGTTTGTTGCGAGACCTCTATGAACAGGCAATCGTGTCAACCATTAGATTACAAGACATCAGACACTCCAAAGCGAAATTACTCGCCATTAAAAGACAACAGATGGAAGGTTTAAAACTGAAGTCAAAGGCGAAGTCGGTGGTAGATGATGAAACAACATCCTTATATAATCTGCTTCGGCATGCAAAGAATAGGCGACGCAATGTTATTAGTGAACTTAAAACCCCCAATGGGACAACACTGACGTCTCAGAAGGAGATTCTAAATGCAGTATACCAGTACTACTATGCATTATATTCCTCCAGCCCACCTCACGAGGGGTCTCTGCAAGAGTTTTTCAGTGTTTTATCCCCACAATTGACAAGTTCTGAAAACGACGAAATCCTTTCTGAAGTCAGTAACGAAGAGGTTCGTGAGACAATAACCAAGTCCCCGGTGAATAAATGTGCTGGACCCGACGGACTCCCTGTAGAATTTTACAGAAAGTTCTGGTTTTTAATTGGTGACACGTTTACATGCATTGCAATGAGATTTTTAACGAGCAGACGATACCTGCAGATTTTAAAGACAGCAAAATTGTACTTCTACCGAAAAACAAAGGGACAAAAAGTTTAAACAATTACCGCCCTATTTCACTTTTAAACTCTGACTACAAAATACACTCCTGGAAATGGAAAAAAGAACACATTGATACCGGTGTGTCAGACCCACCATACTTGCTCCGGACACTGCGAGAGGGCTGTACAAGCAATGATCACACGCACGGCACAGCGGACACACCAGGAACCGCTGTGTTGGCCGTCGAATGGCGTTGGCTGCGCAGCATTTGTGCACCGCCGCCGTCAGTGTCAGCCAGTTTGCCGTGGCATACGGAGCTCCATCGCAGTCTTTAACACTGGTAGCATGCCGCGACAGCGTGGACGTGAACCGTATGTGCAGTTGACGGACTTTGAGCGAGGGCGTATAGTGGGCATGCGGGAGGCCGGGTGGACGTACCGCCGAATTGCTCAACACGTGGGGCGTGAGGTCTCCACAGTACATCGATGTTGTCGCCAGTGGTCGGCGGAAGGTGCACGTGCCCGTCGACCTGGGACCGGACCGCAGCGACGCACGGATGCACGCCAAGACCGTAGGATCCTACGCAGTGCCGTAGGGGACCGCACCGCCACTTCCCAGCAAATTAGGGACACTGTTGCTCCTGGGGTATCGGCGAGGACCATTCGCAACCGTCTCCATGAAGCTGGGCTACGGTCCCGCACATCGTTAGGCCGTCTTCCACTCACGCCCCAACATCGTGCAGCCCGCCTCCAGTGGTGTCGCGACAGGCGTGAATGGAGGGACGAATGGAGACGTGACGTCTTCAGCGATGAGAGTCGCTTCTGCCTTGGTGCCAATGATGGTCGTATGCGTGTTTGGCGCCATGCAGGTGAGCGCCACAATCAGGACTGCATACGACCGAGGCACACAGGGCCAACACCCGGCATCATGGTGTGGGGAGCGATCTCCGACACTGGCCGTACACCTCTGGTGATCGTCGAGGGGACACTGAATAGTGCACGGTACATCCAAACCGTCATCGAACCCATCGTTCTACAATTCCTAGACCGGCAAGGGAACTTGCTGTTCCAACAGGACAATGCACGTCCGCATGTATCCCGTGCCACCCAACGTGCTCTAGAAGGTGTAAGTCAACTACCCTGGCCAGCAAGATCTCCGGATCGGTCCCCCATTGAGCATGTTTGGGACTGGATGAAGCGTCGTCTCACGCGGTCTGCACGTCCAGCACGAACGCTGGTCCAACTGAGGCGCCCGGTGGAAATGGCATGGCAAGCAGTTCCACAGGACTACATCCAGCATCTCTACGATCGTCTCCATGGGAGAATAGCAGCCTGCATTGCTGCGAAAGGTGGATATACACTGTACTAGTGCCGACATTGTGTATGCTCTGTTGCCTGTGTCTATGTGCCTGTGGTTCTTTCAGTGTGATCATGTGATGTATCTGACCCCAGGAATGCGTCAATAAAGTTTCCCCTTCCTGGGACAATGAATTCACGGTGTTCTTATTTCAATTTCCAGGAGTGTAGTATGCAGGATTTTAAAAAAGAGACTTTCCCCTCTGACCGACAAATTAATTAGTCAACATCAGTCATGTGCAGCAAATAGAAGTATTTTTAATACGATTTCTGAATATAGAGACATCATCGCCTTAGCATCGGTTTCCAATATCAAACGTGCTTTACTTTTTATAGATTTTACTAAGGCTTTCGACTCGGTGAATCACCGCTTCCTATTTGAGGTACTGACAAAAATGGGACTCGTCCACAAAACAGTTAATGTTATAAAAAACGTTGCTACTGGTCTGAACGCTAAATTAGCTGTCAACTGTCAGCTGACGCGGCAAATTCAAATAAACCGCGGCATCCCACAGGGAAGTCCATTATCTATGTTTTTGTTTGTTGTGTCGTTAGAGCCCTTTTTAAGAAGTGCTCATGAAAGTTTAAAGGGCATAACTATAACTGGCAGGAAAACTGTAGTTAGAGCCTATGCTGACGATGTTGGTGTCGTCATAAGAGGGCAAGATGATGTAATTCCACTAGGGGCCATTCTTCAAAACTACTGCCACGCATCGGGTGCGACAACAAACGAAAATAAAAGTACAATCCTGCGAATGCGGGGTCTTGAACGGATACAAATCGATTGGGCGAAGTCAGTTACCACACATAAAACCCTGGGGACAATCCTGACGGCATGTCCAATGAGGATGACAGCCCTCAATTGGAAAGAGGTTTTAACAAAGATTCAAGGGGGACTTATTGAGAACTCACAACGACTTATGAACCAGGTTCAGAGGGTCAGGTTCATTAACTTATGCATTCTCTCAAAGGCATTCTATATGGCACAAGTTTTTCCCTTGCCGAAGTTGATAGCTCAGAAAATAATGTCGAGGGTTGCAAATTTCTTATGGAAGGGGGAAATCTTCAGGGTTAACCTAAGAACTGCGACTTTACATCCTAGAAATGAAGGCCTCGGACTGGTAGACATACGCAATAAAGCTTCTGCGCTTTTCATAAAAAGGTCTTTAAACATATTTCACGCCAACCCCGGCAGTATTACTACACAATTGTTTAAATGTGTCCAACCAGAAAGCCTTCAACCACCGGCAGACGTACAAAAAATTAACCCCCGACTGCGATACGTTAGGATCTTGTACACAGAATTGAGCTATGTTAACGAGAAACTCAGAACTTCACTGCACATTACAGCCAGAGATATCATGAGACAAAGACAACAATATGAAGGACAAAATAAAATTGCCACGAAATATATGAGTCATAACTGGGATGCAATTTGGGAGAATATTAGTTTTAACGGGCTCAATTCAGATGTGGTAACGGCATGGTACAAAGCCGTCAATAATATTGTCAGCACCAATGAGCGGCTTTATAAAATTGGGAAAGCTGAAACCCCCTTATGTCAGAAATGTAAACTAGTTGACACTGTGATTCATAGATTTACGTGTGCTGGAAATCTCAACAATTGGCATTGGCTCAGGAAAAGTCTTGCACTACTGCAACGAACGTCACCCAATTCCATTACTCCTATGGTGCTTTTCGGACCTGAAACTAAATATTACCCGAAAACCAAAAATAATGCAATACACTGGTTAATGGGACAGTTTGTCCATTACATTATCAATAAAATAGGTGGTGACGACGAAACGGAATTCAAGCTTTTTATGCAAATGGAGTACAGCAACATTCAGCAATATGCAGACCACAGGAAAATGTATGGAAACATGTTGATCATTTTTTTCGAACGAATAGGTGTTGGTTAAAGCGCACAGTCTAACACTAAATGTACTATTTAGGGGTAATGAAGAAGTGAAGTATGAATCTACGTTCAAGATGAAGGAAATGCCTCTTCTTTTATCCATTCATGTTACGTCTGCCCCCCAATAAGTGTCTCATAAATGCTCGCTGTATATGGCAGTATAATCACATGTTTCTTACTCGAATGTCTGTTGACTGAAAACTCGAATGACGGCTTTGCAGTGGGATCTCACCCCCAGATGTCGTACAACCAGTGCTCCTTACCACAATAAAGAGAGCAGGCGAAAAATATACACGACTATACCCGCTTTTCTATAACAATTAAAATGCACTGAAGGAGCCATTTGGTGGGAGTGATGTTGGGGGCATCGTGGCCAGGCCTCGAGTTCTTTGACCCCTGCCCTCGTTGTCCCCGTCATGCGCCTACTGATATGCATCCTTATAAAAAACAATAAAAAGCGGTCCAAGGCGCCAAACTAAAGGAAAAGGGGCTAGGATACCTGGCTTTAAAAAAATGAGAAACAAAATTGGTTAAAAAAAAGTGGTAGGGGAAAAAAAACAGTGATTAAGGCGTCTGACTCGACATCAGATTCCCTCTGGGAGCGTAGGTTCGTATCCTACCGGCTTCGTGCGATTTTGCGTACAAACGAGCAGAAAGTTTCGCGCACATGTGACATGCATGGATGAATAAAATTAAAAATAAAAATAAAAAATAAGTCGGTAGAGCGTGAGACTCTTAATCCCAGGATTGTGGGTTCGAACCACACGCTGGGCGGAACGGAATTTTTCTTCCGCTGCAGATGTAAATTACAGTTTTTCTGATTAACATGATGTAATGTAAATAGCAACTTTAAACTTTGCCTACGTCTCTGTCAGTCGCAAGGAAACTGTAAAAAAAAAAAAAATGGATAAGGCATCGGTCTCCTAAACCGGGGATTGTCGGTTAGAGAAAAAAAAAAGTGGTAGAGCGCTAGTCTAGTAAACCAAAGGTCGTGAGTTCCATCCTCAAAGGAGGAAATCGAATTTTGGAAATCAGTTGCGCGTCGTGGCCGTATAGCAAACAGTATCTGTGATGACGAACAATTATCGACATGCCTTTTATTAAGAATTACTCTCAGATGTGATTAAGAAACATACTGTTTTAATGTAGCATTTGAGCAGTACGAAACCGTCTGAATGTTGCTGTTGACCATTTTCTGCTTGGAGATGCTCTTGAGCTTGAAACACACACTACAAGACCGGTGTTAACTAGCGAAATGGTCGGCAGAGTGCCGTCACCCCGAGTTTCCACTGGCACTTGCACATCTAAAACAACGTCGGAAAGTAACTCGTTCGCCTTTTGAGTCACATCAAGTATGAGTGTTAATTTTGACGCCACTAGCTCTGCAGGTTGTCATGCAATTCCTTTACCTCTCAGAAATGATTATGAAATAAAAGTGAAGTACGTGACGAGTGCGACGTTAGGAACACATTAGGCACCATGGAGAGATTCTGTATGGGACCACCCAACCCAAACGAGTACTGTGTGACGTGCTGCCCGGCAAATATTCACCGAAGCAGCCCGGCTAGCTCAGTCGGTGGAGTATGAGACTCTTAATCTCTGGGTCGTGGGTTCGAGCCCCACGCAGGGCACAACCGAATTTTGTTCCGCTGCAGATGTAAATTACCGTTTTTCTGATTAACGTGATGTAATGGAAATAGCAACTTTAAACTTTGAATACGTCTCTGTCAGTCGCAAGAAAACTGTATTTGAAGGTGAAGGTGATTTTGTAGACATGTGTGAAAGACATGTTCTGAAATGCAAGTGTTGTTGTTTGGAGATCACATCGGTTACGTGTCAGATGTGTAGCCAAGCAGTAATGGGTCGCCATAGCTTTAAATATTAGTCGCTAATATGAAGTGTTGTCATCTGAAGTCTGATGATCCAGACGACCGTAACGACGAAGTACTCAAAAGTACCGCTAGGCCGCGCCTCTTTAGCTCAGTGATAGACCACTGGACTAGTAAACCAAGGGTCGTGAGTCCCATCCTCAAAGGAGAAAGTCGAATTTTGGAGATCAGTTGCGCGTCGTGGCCGTATAGCAAACAGTATCTGTGATGACGAACAATTAGCGACATGCCTTTTATTAAGAATTACTCTCAGATGTGATTAAGGCGAATGGAACAGATAAAGCCTTTGCCAAAGCGGTACAGCATAAGGTGGGACGAGGCAGTCTGAATTACATTTTATAGATGTATTTCTCACATATGTAAGAGCCTCTCGCGGACGTCGTCGCCGCCGCCGCCGCCGCCGCCGCCGCCGCCGCCGCCGCTTCTGCAGAAGTAGCAAATGGCCATCGTGGCAAATGCGGCGAGGCACGCCCTTGCCTTCGATTCCGTATGCACAAAGTGTGTGGTCTTGTTTCCCAGTCTATCTTCGGTCGGTCACGTAAGAGGTTGAATGTAAAGAATGGGTGGGAAAGAGCAAGGGCAGCGGCTGTGTAGAACGAAAACACAAATTATCAGGGGTGTCAGCGTTTCGAGATGTGTCATATACAAGTTGCACTTGGTCGTCAGTTACTGTGTGGCCTGATGGATAGGGCGTCGGACTTCGGATCTGAAGATTACAGGTTCGAATGCTGTCACGGTCGTGTTTTATCAGTTCTGAAAAAGAGACATACCGTTTTAATGTAGCATTTGAGCAGTACGAAACCGTCTGAATGTTGCTGTTGACCATTTTCTGCTTGGAGATGCTCTTGAGCTTGAAACACACACTACAATACCGGTGTTAACTAGCGAAATGGTCGGCAGATTGCCGTCACCGCGAGTTTCCACTGGCACTTGCACATCTAAAACAACGTCGGAAAGTAACTCGTTCGCCTTTTGAGTCACATCATTTATGAGTGTTAATTTTTACGCCACTAGCTCTGCAGGTTGTCATGCAATTCCTTTACCTCTCAGAAATGATTATGAAATAAAAGTGAAGTACGTGACGAGTGTGACGTTAGGAAAACATTAGGCAGCATGGAGAGATTCTGTATGGGACCACCCAACCCAAACGAGTACTGTGTGAAAAGCTACCTGGCAAGTATTCACCGAAGCAGCCGGGCTAGCTCAGTCGGTAGAGCATGAGACTCTTAATTTCAGAGGTGTGGGTTCGAGCCCCACGCATGGCACAACCGAATTTTGTTCCGCTGCAGATGTAAATTACCGTTTTCCTGATTAACGTGATGTAATGGAAATAGCAACTTTAAACTTTGCCCACGTCTCTGTCTGTCGCAAGGAACCTGTATTTGAAGGTGAAGGTGACTTTGTAGACATGTGTGAAAGACATGTTCTGAAATGCAAGTGTTGTTGTTCGGAGAGCACATCGGTTATGTGTCAGATGTGTAGCCAAGCATTAACGGGTCGCCATAGCTGCAAATATTAGTCGGTAATATGAAGTGTTGTCAGCTGAAGTCTGATGATCCAGACGACCGTGAGGACGAAGTACTCAAAAGTACCGCTAGGTAGCGCCTCTTTAGCTCAGTGGTAGAGCACTGGACTAGTAAACCAATGGTCGTGAATTCCATCCTCAAAGGACGAAGTCGAATTTTGGAAATCAGTTGCGCGTCGTGGCCGTATAGCAAACAGTATCTGTGATGACGAACAATTAGCGACATGACTTTTATTAAGAATTACTCTCAGATGTGATTAAGGCGAATGGCGCAGATAAAGCCTTTGCCAAAGCGGTACAGCATAAGGTTGGAAGAGGCAGTCTGAATTACATTTTATAGATGAATTTCTCACATATGTCAGAGCCTCTCACGGTCGTCGTCGTCGTCGTCGTCGTCGTCGTCGTCGTCGCCGCCGCCGCTTCTGCAGAAGTAGCAAATGGCCATCGTGGCAAATGCGGCGAGGCACGCCCTGCCTTCGATTCCGTTTGCACAAAGTGTGTGGTCTTGTTTCCCAGTCTATATTTGGTCGGTCACGTAAGAGGTTGAATGTAACGAATGGGTGGGAAAGAGCAAGGGCAGCGGCTGTGTAGAACGAAAACACAAATCATCAGGAGGTGTGAGCGTTTCGAGATGAGTCATATACAAGTTGCACTTGGTCGTCAGTGACTGTGTGGCCTAATGGATAAGGCGTCGGACTTCGGATCTAAAGATTACAGGTTCGAGTGCTGTCACGCTGGTGTTTTATCAGTTCTGAAAAAGAAACATACCGTTTTAATGTAGCATTTGAGCAGTACGAAACCGTCTGAATGTTGCTGTTGACCATTTTCTGCTTGGAGATGCTCTTGAGCTTGAAACACACACTACAAGACCGGTGTTAACTAGCGAAATGGTCGGCAGAGTGCCGTCACCGCGAGTTTCCACTGGCACTTGCTCATCTAAAACAACGTCGGAAAGTAACTCGTTCGCCTTTTGAGTCACATCAAGTATGAGTGTTAATTTTGACGCCACTAGCTCTGCAGGTTGTCATGCAATTCCTTTACCTGTCAGAAATGATTAAGAAATAAATTTGAAGTACGTGACGAGTGTGACGTTAGGAAAACATTAGGCAGCATGGAGAGATTCTGTATGGGACCAACCAACCCAAACGAGTACTGTGTGACAAGCTACCTGGCAAATATTCACCGAAGCAGATGGGCTAGCTCAGTCTGTAGAGCATGAGACTCTTAATCTCAGGGTCATGGGTTCGAGCCCCACGGTGGGCGTAACGGAATTTTGTTCCGCTGCAGATGTAAATTACCGTTTTTCTGATTAACGTGATGTAATGGAAATAGCAACTTTAAACTTTGCCCACGTCTCTGTCAGTCTCAAGGAAACTGTATTTGAAGGTGAAGGTGATTTTGTAAACATGTGTGAAAGACATGTTCTGAAATGCAAGTGTTGTTGTTTGGAGAGCACATCGGTTATGTGTCAGATGTGTAGCCAAGCAGTAATGGGTCGCCATAGCTGCAAAAATTAGTCGGTAATATGAAGTGTTGTCAGCTGAAGTCTGATGATCCAGACGACCGTAAGGACAAAGTACACAAAAGTACCGCTAGGCCGCGCCTCTTTAGCTCAGTGGTAGAGCACTGGACTAGTAAACCAAAGGTCGTGACTTCCATCCTCAAAGGAGGAAGTCGAATTTTGGAAATCAGTTGCGCGTCGTGGCCGTATAGCAAACAGTATCTGTGATGACGAACAATTAGCGACATGCCTTTTATTAAGAATTACTCTCAGATGTGATTAAGGCGAATGGAGCAGATAAAGCCTTTGCCAAAGCGGTACAGCATAAGGTGGGACGAGGCAGTCTGAATTACATTTTATAGATGTATTTCTCACATATGTAAGAGCCTCTCGCGGTCGTCGTCGTCGTCGTCGTCGTCGTCGTCGTCGTCGTCGTCGTCGTCGCCGCCGCCGCTTCTGCAGAAGTAGCAAATGGCCATCGTGGCAAATGCGGCGAGGCACGCCCTTGCCTTCGATTCCGTATGCACTAAGTGTGTGGTCTTGTTTCCCAGTCTATCTTCGGTCGGTCACGTAAGAGGTTGAATGTAAAGAATGGGTGGGAAAGAGCAAGGGCAGCGGCTGTGTAGAACGAAAACACAAATTATCAGGGGTGTCAGCGTTTCGAGATGTGTCATATACCAGTTGCACTTGGTCGTCAGTTACTGTGTGGCCTGATGGATAGGGCGTCGGACTTCGGATCTGAAGAGTACAGGTTCGAATGCTGTCACGGTCGTGTTTTATCAGTTCTGAAAAAGAGACATACCGTTTTAATGTAGCATTTGAGCAGTACGAAACCGTCTGAATGTTGCTGTTGACCATTTTCTGCTTGGAGATGCTCTTGAGCTTGAAACACACACTACAATACCGGTGTTAACTACCGAAATGGTCGGCAGATTGCCGTCACCGCGAGTTTCCACTGGCACTTGCACATCTAAAACAACGTCGGAAAGTAACTCGTTCGCCTTTTGAGTCACATCATGTATGAGTGTTAATTTTGACGCCACTAGCTCTGCAGGTTGTCATGCAATTCCTTTACCTCTCAGAAATGATTATGAAATGAAAGTGAAGTACGTGACGAGTGTGACGTTAGGAAAACATTAGGCAGCATGGAGAGATTCTGTATGGGACCACCCAACCCAAACGAGTACTGTGTGACAAGCTACCTGGCAAGTATTCACCGAAGCAGCCGGGTTAGCTCAGTCGGTAGAGCATGTGACTCTTAATTTCAGAGTCGTGGGTTCGAGCCCCACGCAGGGCAGAACCGAATTTTTTTTCCGCTGCAGATGTAAATTACCGTTTTCCTGATTAACGTGATGTAATGGAAACAGCAACTTTAAACTTTGCCCACGTCTCTGTCTGTCGCAAGGAACCTGTATTTGAAGGTGAAGGTGACTTTGTAGACATGTGTGAAAGACATGTTCTGAAATGCAAGTGTTGTTGTTCGGAGAGCACATCGGTTATGTGTCAGATGTGTAGCCAAGCAATAACGGGTCGCCATAGCTGCAAATATTAGTCGGTAATATGAAGTGTTGTCAGCTGAAGTCTGATGATCCAGACGACCGTAAGGACGAAGTACTCAAAAGTACCGCTAGGAAGCGCCTCTTTAGCTCAGTGGTAGAGCACTGGACTAGTAAACCAATAGTCGTGAATTCCATCCTCAAAGGACGAAGTCGAATTTTGGAAATCAGTTGCGCGTCGTGGCCGTATAGCAAACAGTATCTGTGATGACGAACAATTAGCGACATGCCTTTTATTAAGAATTACTCTCAGATGTGATTAAGGCGAATGGCGCAGATAAAGCCTTTGCCAAAGTGGTACAGCATAAGGTTGGACGAGGCAGTCTGAATTACATTTTATAGATGTATTTCTCACATATGTCAGAGCCTCTCGCGGTCGTCGTCGTCGTCGTCGTCGTCGTCGTCGTCGTCGTCGTCGTCGTCGTCGCCGCCGCCGCCGCCGCTTCTGCAGAAATAGCAAATGGCCATCGTGGCAAATGCGGCGAGGGACGCCCTGCCTTCGATTCCGAATGCACAAAGTGTGTGGTCTTGTTTCCCAGTCTATATTTGGTCGGTCACGTAAGAGGTTGAATGTAACGAATGGGTGGGAAAGAGCAAGGGCAGCGGCTGTGTAGAACGAAAACACAAATTATCAGGAGGTGTGAGCGTTTCGAGATGAGTCATATACAAGTTGCACTTGGTCGTCAGTGACTGTGTGGCCTAATGGATAAGGCGTCGGACTTCGGATCTAAAGATTACAGGTTCGAATGCTGTCACGCTGGTGTTTTATCAGTTCTGAAAAAGAAACATACCGTTTTAATGTAGCATTTGAGCAGTACGAAACCGTATGAATGTTGCTGTTGACCATTTTCTGCTTGGAGATGCTCTTGAGCTTGAAACACACACTACAAGACCGGTGTAAACTAGCGAAATGGTCGGCAGAGTGCCGTCACCGCGAGTTTCCACTGGCACTTGCTCATCTATAACAACGTCGGAAAGTAACTCGTTCGCCTTTTGAGTCACATCAAGTATGAGTGTTAATTTTGACGCCACTAGCTCTGCAGGTTGTCATGCAATTCCTTTACCTCTCAGAAATGATTAAGAAATAAATGTGAAGTACGTGACGAGTGTGACGTTAGGAAAACATTAGGCAGCATGGAGAGATTCTTTATGGGACCACCCAACCCAAACGAGTACTGTGTGACAAGCTACCTGGCAAGTATTCACCGAAGCAGCTGGGCTAGTTCAGTCTGTAGAGCATGAGAATCTTAATCTCAGGGTCGTGGGTTCGAGCCCCACGGTGGGCGTAACGGAATTTTGTTCCGCTGCAGATGTAAATTACCGTTTTTCTGATTAACGTGATGTAATGGAAATAGCAACTTTAAACTTTGCCCACGTCTCTGTCAGTCGCAAGGAAACTGTATTTTTGAGGGTGAAGGTGATTTTGTAAACATGTGTGAAAGACATGTTCTGAAATGCAAGTGTTGTTGTTTGGAGAGCACATCGGTTATGTGTCAGATGTGTAGCCAAGCAGTAATGGGTCGCCATAGCTGCAAATATTAGTCGGTAATATGAAGTGTTGTCAGCTGAAGTCTGATGATCCAAACGACCGTAAGGACGAAGTACACAAAAGTACCGCTAGGCCGCGCCTCTTTAGCTCAGTGGTAGAGCACTGGACTAGTAAACCAAAGGTCGTGACTTCCATCCTCAAAGGAGGAAGTCGAATTTTGGAAATCAGTTGCGCGTCGTGGCCGTATAGCAAACAGTATCTGTGATGACGAACAATTAGCGACATGCCTTTTATTAAGAATTACTCTCAGATGTGATTAAGGCGAATGGAGCAGATAAAGCCTTTGCCAAAGCGGTACAGCATAAGGTGGGACGAGGCAGTCTGAATTACATTTTATAGATGTATTTCTCACATATGTAAGAGCCTCTAGCGGTCGTCGTCGTCGTCGTCGTCGTCGTCGTCGTCGTCGTCGTCGTCGTCGTCGTCGTCGTCGTCGCCGCCGCCGCCGCTTCTGCAGAAGTAGCAAATGGCCATCGTGGCAAATGCGGCGAGGCACGCCCTTGCCTTCGATTCCGTATGCACTAAGTGTGTGGTCTTGTTTCCCAGTCTATCTTCGGTCGGTCACGTAAGAGGTTGAATGTAAAGAATGGGTGGGAAAGAGCAAGGGCAGCGGCTGTGTAGAACGAAAACACAAATTATCAGGGGTGTCAGCGTTTCGAGATGTGTCATATACAAGTTGCACTTGGTCGTCAGTTACTGTGTGGCCTGATGGATAGGGCGTCGGACTTCGGATCTGAAGATTACAGGTTCGAATGCTGTCACGGTCGTGTTTTATCAGTTCTGAAAAAGAGACATACCGTTTTAATGTAGCATTTGAGCAGTACGAAACCGTCTGAATGTTGCTGTTGACCATTTTCTGCTTGGAGATGCTCTTGAGCTTGAAACACACACTACAATACCGGTGTTAACTACCGAAATGGTCGGCAGATTGCCGTCACCGCGAGTTTCCACTGGCACTTGCACATCTAAAACAACGTCGGAAAGTAACTCGTTCGCCTTTTGAGTCACATCATGTATGAGTGTTAATTTTGACGCCACTAGCTCTGCAGGTTGTCATGCAATTCCTTTACCTCTCAGAAATGATTATGAAATAAAAGTGAAGTACGTGACGAGTGTGACGTTAGGAAAACATTAGGCAGCATGGAGAGATTCTGTATGGGACCACCCAACCCAAACGAGTACTGTGTGACAAGCTACCTGGCAAGTATTCACCGAAGCAGCCGGGTTAGCTCAGTCGGTAGAGCATGTGACTCTTAATTTCAGAGTCGTGGGTTCGAGCCCCACGCAGGGCAGAACCGAATTTTTTTTCCGCTGCAGATGTAAATTACCGTTTTCCTGATTAACGTGATGTAATGGAAACAGCAACTTTAAACTTTGCCCACGTCTCTGTCTGTCGCAAGGAACCTGTATTTGAAGGTGAAGGTGACTTTGTAGACATGTGTGAAAGACATGTTCTGAAATGCAAGTGTTGTTGTTCGGAGAGCACATCGGTTATGTGTCAGATGTGTAGCCAAGCAATAACGGGTCGCCATAGCTGCAAATATTAGTCGGTAATATGAAGTGTTGTCAGCTGAAGTCTGATGATCCAGACGACCGTAAGGACGAAGTACTCAAAAGTACCGCTAGGAAGCGCCTCTTTAGCTCAGTGGTAGAGCACTGGACTAGTAAACCAATAGTCGTGAATTCCATCCTCAAAGGACGAAGTCGAATTTTGGAAATCAGTTGCGCGTCGTGGCCGTATAGCAAACAGTATCTGTGATGACGAACAATTAGCGACATGCCTTTTATTAAGAATTACTCTCAGATGTGATTAAGGCGAATGGCGCAGATAAAGCCTTTGCCAAAGCGGTACAGCATAAGGTTGGACGAGGCAGTCTGAATTACATTTTATAGATGTATTTCTCACATATGTCAGAGCCTGTCGTCGTCGTCGTCGTCGTCGTCGTCGTCGTCGTCGTCGTCGTCGTCGTCGTCGTCGTCGTCGCCGCCGCCGCCGCTTCTGCAGAAATAGCAAATGGCCATCGTGGCAAATGCGGCGAGGGACGCCCTGCCTTCGATTCCGAATGCACAAAGTGTGTGGTCTTGTTTCCCAGTCTATATTTGGTCGGTCACGTAAGAGGTTGAATGTAACGAATGGGTGGGAAAGAGCAAGGGCAGCGGCTGTGTAGAACGAAAACACAAATTATCAGGAGGTGTGAGCGTTTCGAGATGAGTCATATACAAGTTGCACTTGGTCGTCAGTGACTGTGTGGCCTAATGGATAAGGCGTCGGACTTCGGATCTAAAGATTACAGGTTCGAATGCTGTCACGCTGGTGTTTTATCAGTTCTGAAAAAGAAACATACCGTTTTAATGTAGCATTTGAGCAGTACGAAACCGTATGAATGTTGCTGTTGACCATTTTCTGCTTGGAGATGCTCTTGAGCTTGAAACACACACTACAAGACCGGTGTAAACTAGCGAAATGGTCGGCAGAGTGCCGTCACCGCGAGTTTCCACTGGCACTTGCTCATCTATAACAACGTCGGAAAGTAACTCGTTCGCCTTTTGAGTCACATCAAGTATGAGTGTTAATTTTGACGCCACTAGCTCTGCAGGTTGTCATGCAATTCCTTTACCTCTCAGAAATGATTAAGAAATAAATGTGAAGTACGTGACGAGTGTGACGTTAGGAAAACATTAGGCAGCATGGAGAGATTCTTTATGGGACCACCCAACCCAAACGAGTACTGTGTGACAAGCTACCTGGCAAGTATTCACCGAAGCAGCTGGGCTAGTTCAGTCTGTAGAGCATGAGAATCTTAATCTCAGGGTCGTGGGTTCGAGCCCCACGGTGGGCGTAACGGAATTTTGTTCCGCTGCAGATGTAAATTACCGTTTTTCTGATTAACGTGATGTAATGGAAATAGCAACTTTAAACTTTGCCCACGTCTCTGTCAGTCGCAAGGAAACTGTATTTTTGAGGGTGAAGGTGATTTTGTAAACATGTGTGAAAGACATGTTCTGAAATGCATGTGTTGTTGTTTGGAGAGCACATCGGTTATGTGTCAGATGTGTAGCCAAGCAGTAATGGGTCACCATAGCTGCAAATATTAGTCGGTAATATGAAGTGTTGTCAGCTGAAGTCTGATGATCCAAACGACCGTAAGGACGAAGTACACAAAAGTACCGCTAGGCCGCGCCTCTTTAGCTCAGTGGTAGAGCACTGGACTAGTAAACCAAAGGTCGTGACTTCCATCCTCAAAGGAGGAAGTCGAATTTTGGAAATCAGTTGCGCGTCGTGGCCGTATAGCAAACAGTATCTGTGATGACGAACAATTAGCGACATGCCTTTTATTAAGAATTACTCTCAGATGTGATTAAGGCGAATGGAGCAGATAAAGCCTTTGCCAAAGCGGTACAGCATAAGGTGGGACGAGGCAGTCTGAATTACATTTTATAGATGTATTTCTCACATATGTAAGAGCCTCTAGCGGTCGTCGTCGTCGTCGTCGTCGTCGTCGTCGTCGTCGCCGCCGCCGCTTCTGCAGAAGTAGCAAATGGCCATCGTGGCAAATGCGGCGAGGCACGCCCTTGCCTTCGATTCCGTATGCACTAAGTGTGTGGTCTTGTTTCCCAGTCTATCTTCGGTCGGTCACGTAAGAGGTTGAATGTAAAGAATGGGTGGGAAAGAGCAAGGGCAGCGGCTGTGTAGAACGAAAACACAAATTATCAGGGGTGTCAGCGTTTCGAGATGTGTCATATACAAGTTGCACTTGGTCGTCAGTTACTGTGTGGCCTGATGGATAGGGCGTCGGACTTCGGATCTGAAGATTACAGGTTCGAATGCTGTCACGGTCGTGTTTTATCAGTTCTGAAAAAGAGACATACCGTTTTAATGTAGCATTTGAGCAGTACGAAACCGTCTGAATGTTGCTGTTGACCATTTTCTGCTTGGAGATGCTCTTGAGCTTGAAACACACACTACAATACCGGTGTTAACTACCGAAATGGTCGGCAGATTGCCGTCACCGCGAGTTTCCACTGGCACTTGCACATCTAAAACAACGTCGGAAAGTAACTCGTTCGCCTTTTGAGTCACATCATGTATGAGTGTTAATTTTGACGCCACTAGCTCTGCAGGTTGTCATGCAATTCCTTTACCTCTCAGAAATGATTATGAAATAAAAGTGAAGTACGTGACGAGTGTGACGTTAGGAAAACATTAGGCAGCATGGAGAGATTCTGTATGGGACCACCCAACCCAAACGAGTACTGTGTGACAAGCTACCTGGCAAGTATTCACCGAAGCAGCCGGGTTAGCTCAGTCGGTAGAGCATGTGACTCTTAATTTCAGAGTCGTGGGTTCGAGCCCCACGCTGGGCAGAACCGAATTTTTTTTCCGCTGCAGATGTAAATTACCGTTTTCCTGATTAACGTGATGTAATGGAAATAGCAACTTTAAACTTTGCCCACGTCTCTGTCTGTCGCAAGGAACCTGTATTTGAAGGTGAAGGTGACTTTGTAGACATGTGTGAAAGACATGTTCTGAAATGCAAGTGTTGTTGTTCGGAGAGCACATCGCTTATGTGTCAGATGTGTAGCCAAGCAATAACGGGTCGCCATAGCTGCAAATATTAGTCGGTAATATGAAGTGTTGTCAGCTGAAGTCTGATGATCCAGACGACCGTAAGGACGAAGTACTCAAAAGTACCGCTAGGAAGCGCCTCTTTAGTTCAGTGGTAGAGCACTGGACTAGTAAACCAATGGTCGTGAATTCCATCCTCAAAGGACGAAGTCGAATATTGGAAATCAGTTGCGCGTCGTGGCCGTATAGCAAACAGTATCTGTGATGACGAACAATTAGCGACATGCCTTTTATTAAGAATTACTCTCAGATGTGATTAAGGCGAATGGCGCAGATAAAGCCTTTGCCAAAGCGGTACAGCATAAGGTTGGACGAGGCAGTCTGAATTACATTTTATAGATGTATTTCTCACATATGTCAGAGCCTCTCGCGGTCGTCGTCGTCGTCGTCGTCGTCGTCGTCGTCGCCGCCGCCGCCGCTTCTGCAGAAGTAGCAAATGGCCATCGTGGCAAATGCGGCGAGGCACGCCCTGCCTTCGATTCCGTTTGCACAAAGTGTATGGTCTTGTTTCCCAGTCTATATTTGGTCGGTCACGTAAGAGGTTGAATGTAACGAATGGGTGGGAAAGAGCAAGGGCAGCGGCTGTGTAGAACGAAAACACAAATTATCAGGAGGTGTGAGCGTTTCGAGATGAGTCATATACAAGTTGCACTTGGTCGTCAGTGACTGTGCGGCCTAATGGATAAGGCGTCGGACTTCGGATCTAAAGATTACAGGTTCGAATGCTGTCACGCTGGTGTTTTATCAGTTCTGAAAAAGAAACATACCGTTTTAATGTAGCATTTGAGCAGTACGAAACCGTCTGAATGTTGCTGTTGACCATATTCTGCTTGGAGATGCTCTTGAGCTTGAAACACACACTACAAGACCGGTGTAAACTAGCGAAATGGTCGGCAGAGTGCCGTCACCGCGAGTTTCCACTGGCACTTGCTCATCTAAAACAACGTCGGAAAGTAACTCGTTCGCCTTTTGAGTCACATCAAGTATGAGTGTTAATTTTGACGCCACTAGCTCTGCAGGTTGTCATGCAATTCCTTTACCTCTCAGAAATGATTAAGAAATAAATGTGAAGTACGTGACGAGTGTGACGTTAGGAAAACATTAGGCAGCATGGAGAGATTCTTTATGGGACCACCCAACCCAAACGAGTACTGTGTGACAAGCTACCTGGCAAGTATTCACCGAAGCAGCTGGGCTAGCTCAGTCGGTAGAGCATGAGACTTTTAATCCCAGGGTCGTGGGTTCGAGCCCCACGGTGGGCGGAATGGAATTTTGTTCCGCTGCAGATGTAAATTACCGTTTTTCTGATTAACGTGATGTAATGGAAATAGCAACTTTAAACTTTGCCCACGTCTCTGTCAGTCGCAAGGAAACTGTATTTGAAGGTGAAGGTGATTTTGTAGACATGTGTGAAAGGCATGTTCTGAAATACAAGTGTTGTTGTTTGGAGAGCACATCGGTTATGTGTCAGATGTGTAGCCAAGCAGTAATGGGTCGCCATAGCTGCAAATATTAGTCGGTAATATGAAGTGTAGTCAGCTGTAGTCTGATGATCCAGACGACCGTAAGGACGAAGTACACAAAAGTACCGCTAGGCCGCGCCTCTTTAGCTCAGTGGTAGAGCACTGGACTAGTAAACCAAAGCTCGTGACTTCCATCCTCAAAGGAGGAAGTCGAATTTTGGAAATCAGTTGCGCGTCGTTGCCGTATAGCAAACAGTATCTGTGATGACGAACAATTAGCGACATGCCTTTTATTAAGAATTACTCTCAGATGTGATTAAGGGGAATGGCGCAGATAAAGCCTTTGCCAAAGCGGTACAGCATAAGGTGGGACGAGGCAGTCTGAATTAGATTCTATATATGTATTTCTCACATATGTCAGAGCCCCTCCCGGTCGTCGTCGTCGTCGTCGTCTTCGCCGCCACCGCTTCTGCAGAAGTAGCAAATGGCCATCGTGGCAAATGCGGCGAGGCACGCCCTTGCCTTCGATTCCGTATGCACAAAGTGTGTGGTCTTGTTTCCCAGTCTATCTTTGGTCGGTCACGTAAGACGTTGAATGTAACGAATGGGTGGGAAAGAGCAAGGGCAGCGGCTGTGTAGAACGAAAACACAAATTATCAGGGGTGTGAGCGTTTCGAGATGAGTCATATACTAGTTGCACTTGGTCGTCAGTGACTGTGTGGCCTAATGGATAAAGCGTCGGACCTCGGATCTGAAGATTACAGGTTCGAATGCTGTCACGCTCGTGTTTTATCAGTTCTGAAAAAGAAACATACCGTTTTAATGTAGCATTTGAGCAGTACGAAACCGTCTGAATGTTGCTGTTGACCATTTTCTGCTTGGAGATGCTCTTGAGCTTGTAACACACACTACAAGACCGGTGTTAACTAGCGAAATGGTCGGCAGAGTGCCGTCACCGCGAGTTTCCACTGGCACTTGCTCATCTATAACAACGTCGGAAAGTAACTCGTTCGCCTTTTGAGTCACATCAAGTATGAGTGTTAATTTTGACGCCACTAGCTCTGCAGGTTGTCATGCAATTCCTTTACCTCTCAGAAATGATTAAGAAATAAATGTGAAGTACGTGACGAGTGTGACATTAGGAAAACATTAGGCAGCATGGAGAGACTCTTTATGGGACCACCCAACCCAAACGAGTACTGTGTGACAAGCTACCTGGCAAGTATTCACCGAAGCAGCTGGGCTAGTTCAGTCTGTAGAGCATGAGAATCTTAATCTCAGGGTCGTGGGTTCGAGCCCCTCGGTGGGCGTAACGGAATTTTGTTCCGCTGCAGATGTAAATTACCGTTTTTCTGATTAACGTGATGTAATGGAAATAGCAACTTTAAACTTTGCCCACGTCTCTGTCAGTCGCAAGGAAACTGTATTTGAGGGTGAAGGTGATTTTGTAAACATGTGTGAAAGACATGTTCTGAAATGCAAGTGTTGTTGTTTGGAGAGCACATCGGTTATGTGTCAGATGTGTAGCCAAGCAGTAATGGGTCGCCATAGCTGCAAATATTAGTCGGTAATATGAAGTGTAGTCAGCTGAAGTCTGATGATCCAGACGACCGTAAGGACGAAGTACACAAAAGTACCGCTAGGCCGCGCCTCTTTAGCTCAGTGGTAGAGCACTGGACTAGTAAACCAAAGCTCGTGACTTCCATCCTCAAAGGAGGAAGTCGAATTTTGGAAATCAGTTGCGCGTCGTGGCCGTATAGCAAACAGTATCTGTGATGACGAACAATTAGCGACATGCCTTTTATTAAGAATTACTCTCAGATGTGATTAAGGCGAATGGAGCAGATAAAGCCTTTGCCAAAGCGGTACAGCATAAGGTGGGACGAGGCAGTCTGAATTACATTTTATAGATGTATTTCTCACATATGTAAGAGCCTCTCGCGGTCGTCGTCGTCGTCGTCGTCGCCGTCGTCGTCGTCGTCGTCGTCGTCGTCGTCGCCGCCGCCGCCGCTTCTGCAGAAGTAGCAAATGGCCATCGTGGCAAATGCGGCGAGGCACGCCCTTGCCTTCGATTCCGTATGCACAAAGTGTGTGGTCTTGTTTCCCAGTCTATCTTCGGTCGGTCACGTAAGAGGTTGAATGTAAAGAATGGGTGGGAAAGAGCAAGGGCAGCGGCTGTGTAGAACGAAAACACTAATTATCAGGGGTGTCAGCGTTTCGAGATGTGTCATATACAAGTTGCACTTGGTCGTCAGTTACTGTGTGGCCTGATGGATAGGGCGTCGGACTTCGGATATGAAGATTACAGGTTCGAATGCTGTCACGGTCGTGTTTTATCAGTTCTGAAAAAGAGACATACCGTTTTAATGTAGCATTTGAGCAGTACGAAACCGTCTGAATGTTGCTGTTGACCATTTTCTGCTTGGAGATGCTCTTGAGCTTGAAACACACACTACAATACCGGTGTTAACTACCGAAATGGTCGGCAGATTGCCGTCACCGCGAGTTTCCACTGGCACTTGCACATCTAAAACAACGTCGGAAAGTAACTCGTTCGCCTTTTGAGTCACATCATGTATGAGTGTTAATTTTGACGCCACTAGCTCTGCAGGTTGTCATGCAATTCCTTTACCTCTCGGAAATGATTATGAAATAAAAGTGAAGTACGTGACGAGTGTGACGTTAGGAAAACATTAGGCAGCATGGAGAGATTCTGTATGGGACCACCCAACCCAAACGAGTACTGTGTGACAAGCTACCTGGCAAGTATTCACCGAAGCAGCCGGGTTAGCTCAGTCGGTAGAGCATGTGACTCTTAATTTCAGAGTCGTGGGTTCGAGCCCCACGCAGGGCAGAACCGAATTTTTTTTCCGCTGCAGATGTAAATTACCGTTTTCCTGATTAACGTGATGTAATGGAAATAGCAACTTTAAACTTTGCCCACGTCTCTGTCTGTCGCAAGGAACCTGTATTTGAAGGTGAAGGTGACTTTGTAGACATGTGTGAAAGACATGTTCTGAAATGCAAGTGTTGTTGTTCGGAGAGCACATCGCTTATGTGTCAGATGTGTAGCCAAGCAATAACGGGTCGCCATAGCTGCAAATATTAGTCGGTAATATGAAGTGTTGTCAGCTGAAGTCTTATGATCCAGACGACCGTAAGGACGAAGTACTCAAAAGTACCGCTAGGAAGCGCCTCTTTAGCTCAGTAGTAGAGCACTGGACTAGTAAACCAATGGTCGTGAATTCCATCCTCAAAGGACGAAGTCGAATATTGGAAATCAGTTGCGCGTCGTGGCCGTATAGCAAACAGTATCTGTGATGACGAACAATTAGCGACATGCCTTTTATTAAGAATTACTCTCAGATGTGATTAAGGCGAATGGCGCAGATAAAGCCTTTGCCAAAGGGGTACAGCATAAGGTTGGACGAGGCAGTCTGAATTACATTTTATAGATGTATATCTCACATATGTCAGAGCCTCTCGCGGTCGTCATCGTCGTCGTCGTCGTCGCCGCCGCCGCTTCTGCAGAAGTAGCAAATGGCCATCGTGGCAAATGCGGCGAGGCACGCCCTGCCTTCGATTCCGTTTGCACAAAGTGTGTGGTCTTGTTTCCCAGTCTATATTTGGTCGGTCACGTAAGAGGTTGAATGTAACGAATGGGTGGGAAAGAGCAAGGGCAGCGGCTGTGTAGAACGAAAACACAAATTATCAGGAGGTGTGAGCGTTTCGAGATGAGTCATATACAAGTTGCACTTGGTCGTCAGTGACTGTGTGGCCTAATGGATAAGGCGTCGGACTTCGGATCTAAAGATTACAGGTTCGAATGCTGTCACGCTGGTGTTTTATCAGTTCTGAAAAAGAAACATACCGTTTTAATGTAGCATTTGAGCAGTACGAAACCGTCTGAATGTTGCTGTTGACCATATTCTGCTTGGAGATGCTCTTGAGCTTGAAACACACACTACAAGACCGGTGTAAACTAGCGAAATGGTCGGCAGAGTGCCGTCACCGCGAGTTTCCACTGGCACTTGCTCATCTAAAACAACGTCGGAAAGTAACTCGTTCGCCTTTTGAGTCACATCAAGTATGAGTGTTAATTTTGACGCCACTAGCTCTGCAGGTTGTCATGCAATTCCTTTACCTCTCAGAAATGATTAAGAAATAAATGTGAAGTACGTGACGAGTGTGACGTTAGGAAAACATTAGGCAGCATGGAGAGATTCTTTATGGGACCACCCAACCCAAACGAGTACTGTGTGACAAGCTACCTGGCAAGTATTCACCGAAGCAGCTGGGCTAGCTCAGTCGGTAGAGCATGAGACTCTTAATCCCAGGGTCGTGGGTTCGAGCCCCACGCTGGGCGGAATGGAATTTTGTTCCGCTGCAGATGTAAATTACCGTTTTTCTGATTAACGTGATGTAATGGAAATAGCAACTTTAAACTTTGCCCACGTCTCTGTCAGTCGCAAGGAAACTGTATTTGAAGGTGAAGGTGATTTTGTAGACATGTGTGAAAGGCATCTTCTGAAATACAAGTGTTGTTGTTTGGAGAGCACATCGGTTATGTGTCAGATGTGTAGCCAAGCAGTAATGGGTCGCCATAGCTGCAAATATTAGTCGGTAATATGAAGTGTAGTCAGCTGAAGTCTGATGATCCAGACGACCGTAAGGACGAAGTACACAAAAGTACCGCTAGGCCGCGCCTCTTTAGCTCAGTGGTAGAGCACTGGACTAGTAAACCAAAGCTCGTGACTTCCATCCTCAAAGGAGGAAGTCGAATTTTGGAAATCAGTTGCGCGTCGAGGCCGTATAGCAAACAGTATCTGTGATGACGAACAATTAGCGACATGCCTTTTATTAAGAATTACTCTCAGATGTGATTAAGGGGAATGGCGCAGATAAAGCCGTTGCCAAAGCGGTACAGCATAAGGTGGGACGAGGCAGTCTGAATTAGATTCTATATATGTATTTCTCACATATGTCAGAGCCCCTCGCGGTCGTCGTCGTCGTCGTCTTCGCCGCCGCCGCTTCTGCAGAAGTAGCAAATGGCCATCGTGGCAAATGCGGCGAGGCACGCCCTTGCCTTCGATTCCGTATGCACAAAGTGTGTGGTCTTGTTTCCCAGTCTATCTTTGGTCGGTCACGTAAGACGTTGAATGTAACGAATGGGTGGGAAAGAGCAAGGGCAGCGGCTGTGTAGAACGAAAACACAAATTATCAGGGGTGTGAGCGTTTCGAGATGAGTCATATACTAGTTGCACTTGGTCGTCAGTGACTGTGTGGCCTAATGGATAAAGCGTCGGACCTCGGATCTGAAGATTACAGGTTCGAATGCTGTCACGCTCGTGTTTTATCAGTTCTGAAAAAGAAACATACCGTTTTAATGTAGCATTTGAGCAGTACGAAACCGTCTGAATGTTGCTGTTGACCATTTTCTGCTTGGAGATGCTCTTGAGCTTGTAACACACACTACAAGACCGGTGTTAACTTGCGAAATGGTCGGCAGATTGCCGTCACCGCGAGTTTCCACTGGCACTTGCACATCTAAAACAACGTCGGAAAGTAACTCGTTCGCCTTTTGAGTCACATCAAGTATGAGTGTTAATTTTGACGCCACTAGCTCTGCAGGTTGTCATGCAATTAGTTTACCTCTTAGAAATGATAATGAAATAATAGTGAAGTACTTGACGAGTGTGACGTTAGGAAAACATTAGGCAGCATGGAGAGATTCTGTATGGGACCACCCAACCCAAACGAGTACTGTGTGACGTGCTACCCGGCAAGTATTCACCGAAGCAGCAGGGCTTGCTCAGTCGGTAGAGCATGAGACTCTTAATCTCAGGGTTGTGGGTTCGAGCCCCACGCTGGGCGGAACGGAATTTTGTTCCGCTGCAGATGTAAATTACCGTTTTTCTGATTAACGTGATGTAATGGAAATAGCAACTGTAACTTTGCCTACGTCTCTGTCAGTCGCAAAGAAACTGTATTTGAAGGTGAACGTGATTTTGTAGACATGTGTGAAAGACATGTTCTGAAATGCAAGTGTTGTTGTTTGGAGAGCACATCGGTTATGTGTCAGATGTGTAGCCAAGCAGTAATGGGTCGCCATAGCTGCAAATATTAGTCGGTAATATGAAGTGTTGTCAGCTGAAGTCTGATGATCCAGACGACCGTAAGGACGAAGTACTCAAAAGTACCGCTAGGCCGCGCCTCTTTAGCTCAGTGGTAGAGCACTGGACTAGTAAGCCAAGGGTCGTGAATTCCATCCTCAAAGGAGGAAGTCGAATTTTGGAAATCAGTTGCGCGTCGTGGCCGTATAGCAAACAGTATCTGAGATGACGAACAATTAGCGACATGCCTTTTATTAAGAATTACTCTCAGATGTGATTAAGGCGAATGGCGCAGATAAAGCCTTTGCCAAAGCGGTTCAGCATAAGGTTGGACGAGGCAGTCTGAATTACATTTTATAGATGTATTTCTCACATATGTCAGAGCCTCTCCCGGTCGTCGTCGTCGTCGTCGTCGTCGTCGTCGTCGCTTCTGCAGAAGTAGCAAATGGCCATCGTGGCAAATGCGGCGAGGCACGCCCTGCCTTCGATTCCGTATGCACAAAGTGTGTGGTCTTGTTTCCCAGTCTATATTTGGTCGGTCACGTAAGAGGTTGAATGTAACGAATGGGTGGGAAAGAGCAAGGGGCAGCGGCTGTGTAGAACGAAAACACAAATTATCAGGGGTGTGAGCGTTTCGAGATGAGTCATACACAAGTTGCACTTGGTCGTCAGTGACTGTGTTGCCTAATGGATAAAGCGTCGGACTTCGGATCTGAAGATTACAGGTTCGAATGCTGTCACGCTCGTGTTTTATCAATTCTGAAAAAGAAACATACCGTTTTAATGTAGCATTTGAGCAGTACGAAACCGTCTGAATGTAGCTGTTGACCATTTTCTGCTTGGAGATGCTCTTGAGCTTGAAACACACAATACAAGACCGGTGCTAACTAGCGAAATATTCGGCAGAGTGCCGTCACCGCGAGTTTCTACTGGCACCTGCACATCTAAAACAACGTCGGAAAGTAACTCGTTCGCCTTTTAGGTCACATCACGTATGAGTGTTAATTTTGACGCCACTAGCTCTGCAAGTTGTCATGCAATTCCTTTACCTCTCAGAAATGATTATGAAATAAAAGTGAAGTACGTGACGAGTGTGACGTTAGGAAAACATTAGGTAGCATGGAGAGATTCTGTATGGGACCACCCAACCCAAACGAGTACTGTGTGACGTGCTACACGGCAAGTATTCTCCGAAGCAGCCTGGCTAGCTCAGTCGGTAGAGCTTGAGACTCTTAATTTCAGAGTCGTGGGTTTAAGCCCCACGCTGGGCGGAACGGAATTTTGTTCCGCTGCAGATGTAAATTACCGTTTTTCTGATTAACGTGATGTAATGGAAATAGCAACTTTAAACTTTGCCCACGTCTCTGTCAGTCGCAAGGAAACTGTATTTGAAGGTGAAGGTGATTTTGTAGACATGTGTGAAAGACATGTTCTGAAATGCAAGTGTTGTTGTTCGGAGAGCACATCGGTTATGTGTCAGATGTGTAGCCGAGCAGTAATGGGTAGCCATAGATGCAAATATTAGTCGGTAATATGAAGTGTTGTCAGCTGAAGTCTGATGATCCAGACGACCGTAAGGACAAAGTACGCAAAAGTACCTCTAGGCCGCCCCTCTTTAGCTCGGGAATAGAGCAGTGGACTAGTAAAACAAGGGTCGTGAGTTCCATCCTCAAAGGAGGAAGTAGAATTTTGGATATCAGTTGCACGTCGTGGCCGTATAGCAAACAGTATCTGTGATGACGAACAATTAGCGACATGCCTTTTATTAAGAATTACTCTCAGATGTGATTAAGGCGAATGGCGCAGATAAAGCCTTTGCCAAAGCGGTACAGCATAAGGTGGGACGAGGCAGTCTCAATTACATTTTATAGATTTATTTCTCACATATGTCAGAGCCTCTCGCGGTCGTCATCGTCGTCGTCATCGTCGTCGCCGCCGCCGCTTCTGCAGAAGTAGCAAATGGCCATCGTGGCAAATGCGGCGAGGCACGCCCTGCCTTCGATTCCGTATGCACAAAGTGTGTGGTCTTGTTTCCCAGTCTATCTTTGGTCAGTCACGTAAGAGGTTGAATGTAACGAATGGGTGGGAAAGAGCAAGGGCAGCGGATGTGTAGAACGAAAACACAAATAATCAAGGGTGTGAGCGTTTCGAGATGAGTCATATACAAGATGCACTTGGCGTCAGTGACTGTGTGGCCTAATGGATAAGGCGTCGGGCTTCGGATCTGAAGATTACAGGTTCGAATGCTGTCACGCTCGTGTTTTATCAGTTCTGAAAAAGAAACATACCGTTTTAATGTAGCATTTGAGCAGTACGAACCCGTCTGAATGTTGCTGTTGACCATTTTCTGCTTGGAGATGCTCTTGAGCTTTAAACACACACTACAAGACCGGTGTTAACTAGCGAAATGGTCGGCAGAGTGCCGTCACCCCGAGTTTCCACTGGCACTTGCACATCTAAAACAACGTCGGAAAGTAACTCGTTCGCCTTTTGAGTCACATCAAGTATGAGTGTTAATTTTGACGCCACTAGCTCTGCAGGTTGTCATGCAATTCCTTTACCTCTCAGAAATGATTATGAAATAAAAGTGAAGTATGTGACGAGTGTGACGTTAGGAAAACATTAGGCAGCATGGAGAGATTCTGTATGGGACCACCCAACCCAAACGAGTACTGTGTGACGTGCTACCCGGCAAGCATTCACTGAAGCAGCCGGGCTAGCTCAGTCGTTAGAGCATGAGACTCTTAATCTCAGGGTCGTGGGTTCGAGCCTCACGCTGGGCGGAACGGAATTTTGTTCCGCTGCAGATGTAAATTACCGTTTTTCTGATTAACGTGATGTAATGGAAATAGCAACTTTAAACTTTGCCTACTTCTCTGTCAGTCGCAAAGAAACAGTATTTGAAGGTGAAGGTGATTTTGTAGACATGTGTGAAAGACATGTTCTGAAATGCAAGTGTTGTTGTTTGGAGAGCACATCGGTTATGTGTCAGATGTGTGGCCAAGCAGTAATGGGTCGCCATAGCTGCAAATATTAGTTGGTAATATGGAGTGTTGTCAGCTGAAGTCTGATGATCCAGACCACCGTAAGGACGAAGTACGCAAAAGTACCGCTAGGCCACGCCTGTTTAGCTCAGTGGTAGAGCACTGGACTAGTAAACCAAGGGTCGTGAGTTCCATCCTCAAAGGAGGAAGTCGTATTTTGGAAATCAGTTGCGCGTCGTGGCCGTATAGCAAACAGTATCTGTGATGACGAACAATTAGCGACATGCCTTTTATTAAGAATTACTCTCAGATGTGATTAAGGCGAATGGCGCAGATAAAGCCTTTGCCAAAGCGGTACAGCATAAGGTGGGACGAGGCAGTCTGAATTACATTTTATAGATGTATTTCTCACATATGTCAGAGCCTCTCGCGGTCGTCGTCGTCGTCGTCGTCGTCGTCGTCGCCGCCACCGCTTCTGCAGAAGTAGCAAATGGCCATCGTGGCAAATGCGGCGAGGCACGCCCTGCCTTCGATTCCGTATGCACAAAGTGTGTGGTCTTGTTTCCCAGTCTATCTTTGGTCGGTCACGTAAGAGGTTGAATGTAACGAATGGGTGGGAAAGAGCAAGGGCAGCGGCTATGTAGAACGATAACACAAATTATCAAGGGTGTGAGCGTTTCGAGATGAGTCATATACAAGTTGCACTTGGTGGTCAGTGACTGTGTGGCCTAATGGATGAGGCGTCGGACTTCGGATCTGAAGATTACAGGTTCGAATGCTGTCACGCTCGTGTTTTATCAGTTCTGAAAATGAAACGTATCGTTTTAATGTAGCATTTGAGCAGTACGAAACCGTCTGAATGTTGCTGTTGACCATTTTCTGCTTGGAGATGCTCTTGAGCTTGAAACACACACTACAAGACCGGTGTAAACTAGCGAAATGGTCGGCAGAGTGCCGTCACCGCGAGTTTCCACTGGCACTTGCTCATCTAAAACAACGTCGGAAAGTAACTCGTTCGCCTTTTGAGTCACATCAAGTATGAGTGTTAATTTTGACGCCACTAGCTCTGCAGGTTGTCATGCAATTCCTTTACCTCTCAGAAATGATTAAGAAATAAATGTGAAGTACGTGACGAGTGTGACGTTAGGAAAACATTAGGCAGCATGGAGAGATTCTTTATGGGACCACCCAACCCAAACGAGTACTGTGTGACAAGCTACCTGGCAAGTATTCACCGAAGCAGCTGGGCTAGCTCAGTCGGTAGAGCATGAGACTCTTAATCCCAGGGTCGTGGGTTCGAGCCCCACGGTGGGCGGAATGGAATTTTGTTCCGCTGCAGATGTAAATTACCGTTTTTCTGATTAACGTGATGTAATGGAAATAGCAACTTTAAACTTTGCCCACGTCTCTGTCAGTCGCAAGGAAACTGTATTTGAAGGTGAAGGTGATTTTGTAGACATGTGTGAAAGGCATCTTCTGAAATACAAGTGTTGTTGTTTGGAGAGCACATCGGTTATGTGTCAGATGTGTAGCCAAGCAGTAATGGGTCGCCATAGCTGCAAATATTAGTCGGTAATATGAAGTGTAGTCAGCTGAAGTCTGATGATCCAGACGACCGTAAGGACGAAGTACACAAAAGTACCGCTAGGCCGCGCCTCTTTAGCTCAGTGGTAGAGCACTGGACTAGTAAACCAAAGCTCGTGACTTCCATCCTCAAAGGAGGAAGTCGAATTTTGGAAATCAGTTGCGCGTCGAGGCCGTATAGCAAACAGTATCTGTGATGACGAACAATTAGCGACATGCCTTTTATTAAGAATTACTCTCAGATGTGATTAAGGGGAATGGCGCAGATAAAGCCGTTGCCAAAGCGGTACAGCATAAGGTGGGACGAGGCAGTCTGAATTAGATTCTATATATGTATTTCTCACATATGTCAGAGCCCCTCGCGGTCGTCGTCGTCGTCGTCTTCGCCGCCGCCGCTTCTGCAGAAGTAGCAAATGGCCATCGTGGCAAATGCGGCGAGGCACGCCCTTGCCTTCGATTCCGTATGCACAAAGTGTGTGGTCTTGTTTCCCAGTCTATCTTTGGTCGGTCACGTAAGACGTTGAATGTAACGAATGGGTGGGAAAGAGCAAGGGCAGCGGCTGTGTAGAACGAAAACACAAATTATCAGGGGTGTGAGCGTTTCGAGATGAGTCATATACTAGTTGCACTTGGTCGTCAGTGACTGTGTGGCCTAATGGATAAAGCGTCGGACCTCGGATCTGAAGATTACAGGTTCGAATGCTGTCACGCTCGTGTTTTATCAGTTCTGAAAAAGAAACATACCGTTTTAATGTAGCATTTGAGCAGTACGAAACCGTCTGAATGTTGCTGTTGACCATTTTCTGCTTGGAGATGCTCTTGAGCTTGTAACACACACTACAAGACCGGTGTTAACTTGCGAAATGGTCGGCAGATTGCCGTCACCGCGAGTTTCCACTGGCACTTGCACATCTAAAACAACGTCGGAAAGTAACTCGTTCGCCTTTTGAGTCACATCAAGTATGAGTGTTAATTTTGACGCCACTAGCTCTGCAGGTTGTCATGCAATTAGTTTACCTCTTAGAAATGATAATGAAATAATAGTGAAGTACTTGACGAGTGTGACGTTAGGAAAACATTAGGCAGCATGGAGAGATTCTGTATGGGACCACCCAACCCAAACGAGTACTGTGTGACGTGCTACCCGGCAAGTATTCACCGAAGCAGCAGGGCTTGCTCAGTCGGTAGAGCATGAGACTCTTAATCTCAGGGTTGTGGGTTCGAGCCCCACGCTGGGCGGAACGGAATTTTGTTCCGCTGCAGATGTAAATTACCGTTTTTCTGATTAACGTGATGTAATGGAAATAGCAACTGTAACTTTGCCTACGTCTCTGTCAGTCGCAAAGAAACTGTATTTGAAGGTGAACGTGATTTTGTAGACATGTGTGAAAGACATGTTCTGAAATGCAAGTGTTGTTGTTTGGAGAGCACATCGGTTATGTGTCAGATGTGTAGCCAAGCAGTAATGGGTCGCCATAGCTGCAAATATTAGTCGGTAATATGAAGTGTTGTCAGCTGAAGTCTGATGATCCAGACGACCGTAAGGACGAAGTACTCAAAAGTACCGCTAGGCCGCGCCTCTTTAGCTCAGTGGTAGAGCACTGGACTAGTAAGCCAAGGGTCGTGAATTCCATCCTCAAAGGAGGAAGTCGAATTTTGGAAATCAGTTGCGCGTCGTGGCCGTATAGCAAACAGTATCTGAGATGACGAACAATTAGCGACATGCCTTTTATTAAGAATTACTCTCAGATGTGATTAAGGCGAATGGCGCAGATAAAGCCTTTGCCAAAGCGGTTCAGCATAAGGTTGGACGAGGCAGTCTGAATTACATTTTATAGATGTATTTCTCACATATGTCAGAGCCTCTCCCGGTCGTCGTCGTCGTCGTCGTCGTCGTCGCTTCTGCAGAAGTAGCAAATGGCCATCGTGGCAAATGCGGCGAGGCACGCCCTGCCTTCGATTCCGTATGCACAAAGTGTGTGGTCTTGTTTCCCAGTCTATATTTGGTCGGTCACGTAAGAGGTTGAATGTAACGAATGGGTGGGAAAGAGCAAGGGGCAGCGGCTGTGTAGAACGAAAACACAAATTATCAGGGGTGTGAGCGTTTCGAGATGAGTCATACACAAGTTGCACTTGGTCGTCAGTGACTGTGTTGCCTAATGGATAAAGCGTCGGACTTCGGATCTGAAGATTACAGGTTCGAATGCTGTCACGCTCGTGTTTTATCAATTCTGAAAAAGAAACATACCGTTTTAATGTAGCATTTGAGCAGTACGAAACCGTCTGAATGTAGCTGTTGACCATTTTCTGCTTGGAGATGCTCTTGAGCTTGAAACACACAATACAAGACCGGTGCTAACTAGCGAAATATTCGGCAGAGTGCCGTCACCGCGAGTTTCTACTGGCACCTGCACATCTAAAACAACGTCGGAAAGTAACTCGTTCGCCTTTTAGGTCACATCACGTATGAGTGTTAATTTTGACGCCACTAGCTCTGCAAGTTGTCATGCAATTCCTTTACCTCTCAGAAATGATTATGAAATAAAAGTGAAGTACGTGACGAGTGTGACGTTAGGAAAACATTAGGTAGCATGGAGAGATTCTGTATGGGACCACCCAACCCAAACGAGTACTGTGTGACGTGCTACACGGCAAGTATTCTCCGAAGCAGCCTGGCTAGCTCAGTCGGTAGAGCTTGAGACTCTTAATTTCAGAGTCGTGGGTTTAAGCCCCACGCTGGGCGGAACGGAATTTTGTTCCGCTGCAGATGTAAATTACCGTTTTTCTGATTAACGTGATGTAATGGAAATAGCAACTTTAAACTTTGCCCACGTCTCTGTCAGTCGCAAGGAAACTGTATTTGAAGGTGAAGGTGATTTTGTAGACATGTGTGAAAGACATGTTCTGAAATGCAAGTGTTGTTGTTCGGAGAGCACATCGGTTATGTGTCAGATGTGTAGCCGAGCAGTAATGGGTAGCCATAGATGCAAATATTAGTCGGTAATATGAAGTGTTGTCAGCTGAAGTCTGATGATCCAGACGACCGTAAGGACAAAGTACGCAAAAGTACCTCTAGGCCGCCCCTCTTTAGCTCGGGAATAGAGCAGTGGACTAGTAAAACAAGGGTCGTGAGTTCCATCCTCAAAGGAGGAAGTAGAATTTTGGATATCAGTTGCACGTCGTGGCCGTATAGCAAACAGTATCTGTGATGACGAACAATTAGCGACATGCCTTTTATTAAGAATTACTCTCAGATGTGATTAAGGCGAATGGCGCAGATAAAGCCTTTGCCAAAGCGGTACAGCATAAGGTGGGACGAGGCAGTCTCAATTACATTTTATAGATTTATTTCTCACATATGTCAGAGCCTCTCGCGGTCGTCATCGTCGTCGTCATCGTCGTCGCCGCCGCCGCTTCTGCAGAAGTAGCAAATGGCCATCGTGGCAAATGCGGCGAGGCACGCCCTGCCTTCGATTCCGTATGCACAAAGTGTGTGGTCTTGTTTCCCAGTCTATCTTTGGTCAGTCACGTAAGAGGTTGAATGTAACGAATGGGTGGGAAAGAGCAAGGGCAGCGGATGTGTAGAACGAAAACACAAATAATCAAGGGTGTGAGCGTTTCGAGATGAGTCATATACAAGTTGCACTTGGCGTCAGTGACTGTGTGGCCTAATGGATAAGGCGTCGGGCTTCGGATCTGAAGATTACAGGTTCGAATGCTGTCACGCTCGTGTTTTATCAGTTCTGAAAAAGAAACATACCGTTTTAATGTAGCATTTGAGCAGTACGAACCCGTCTGAATGTTGCTGTTGACCATTTTCTGCTTGGAGATGCTCTTGAGCTTTAAACACACACTACAAGACCGGTGTTAACTAGCGAAATGGTCGGCAGAGTGCCGTCACCCCGAGTTTCCACTGGCACTTGCACATCTAAAACAACGTCGGAAAGTAACTCGTTCGCCTTTTGAGTCACATCAAGTATGAGTGTTAATTTTGACGCCACTAGCTCTGCAGGTTGTCATGCAATTCCTTTACCTCTCAGAAATGATTATGAAATAAAAGTGAAGTATGTGACGAGTGTGACGTTAGGAAAACATTAGGCAGCATGGAGAGATTCTGTATGGGACCACCCAACCCAAACGAGTACTGTGTGACGTGCTACCCGGCAAGCATTCACTGAAGCAGCCGGGCTAGCTCAGTCGTTAGAGCATGAGACTCTTAATCTCAGGGTCGTGGGTTCGAGCCTCACGCTGGGCGGAACGGAATTTTGTTCCGCTGCAGATGTAAATTACCGTTTTTCTGATTAACGTGATGTAATGGAAATAGCAACTTTAAACTTTGCCTACTTCTCTGTCAGTCGCAAAGAAACAGTATTTGAAGGTGAAGGTGATTTTGTAGACATGTGTGAAAGACATGTTCTGAAATGCAAGTGTTGTTGTTTGGAGAGCACATCGGTTATGTGTCAGATGTGTGGCCAAGCAGTAATGGGTCGCCATAGCTGCAAATATTAGTTGGTAATATGGAGTGTTGTCAGCTGAAGTCTGATGATCCAGACCACCGTAAGGACGAAGTACGCAAAAGTACCGCTAGGCCACGCCTGTTTAGCTCAGTGGTAGAGCACTGGACTAGTAAACCAAGGGTCGTGAGTTCCATCCTCAAAGGAGGAAGTCGTATTTTGGAAATCAGTTGCGCGTCGTGGCCGTATAGCAAACAGTATCTGTGATGACGAACAATTAGCGACATGCCTTTTATTAAGAATTACTCTCAGATGTGATTAAGGCGAATGGCGCAGATAAAGCCTTTGCCAAAGCGGTACAGCATAAGGTGGGACGAGGCAGTCTGAATTACATTTTATAGATGTATTTCTCACATATGTCAGAGCCTCTCGCGGTCGTCGTCGTCGTCGTCGTCGTCGTCGTCGCCGCCACCGCTTCTGCAGAAGTAGCAAATGGCCATCGTGGCAAATGCGGCGAGGCACGCCCTGCCTTCGATTCCGTATGCACAAAGTGTGTGGTCTTGTTTCCCAGTCTATCTTTGGTCGGTCACGTAAGAGGTTGAATGTAACGAATGGGTGGGAAAGAGCAAGGGCAGCGGCTATGTAGAACGATAACACAAATTATCAAGGGTGTGAGCGTTTCGAGATGAGTCATATACAAGTTGCACTTGGTGGTCAGTGACTGTGTGGCCTAATGGATGAGGCGTCGGACTTCGGATCTGAAGATTACAGGTTCGAATGCTGTCACGCTCGTGTTTTATCAGTTCTGAAAATGAAACGTATCGTTTTAATGTAGCATTTGAGCAGTACGAAACCGTCTGAATGTTGCTGTTGACCATTTTCTGCTTGGAGATGCCCTTGAGCTTGAAACACACACTACAAGACCGGTGTTAACTAGCGAAATGGTCGGCAGAATGCCGTCACCCCGAGTTTCCACTGGCACTTGCACATCTAAAACAACGTCGGAAAGTAACTCGTTCGCCTTTTGAGTCACATCAAGTATGAGTGTTAATTTTGACGCCACTAGCTCTGCAGGTTGTCATGCAATTCCTTTACCTCTCAGAAATGATTATGAAATAAAAGTGAAGTATGTGACGAGTGTGACGTTAGGAAAACATTAGGCAGCATGGAGAGATTCTGTATGGGACCACCCAACCCAAACGAGTACTGTGTGACGTGCTACCCGGCAGGTATTCACTGAAGCAGCCGGGCTAGCTCAGTCGTTAGAGCATGAGACTCTTAATCTCAGGGTCGTGGGTTCGAGCCCCACGCTGGGCGGAACGGAATTTTGTTCCGCTGCAGATGTAAATTACCGTTTTTCTGATTAACGTGATGTAGTGGAAATAGCAACTTTAAACTTTGCCTACGTCTCTGTCAGTCGCAAAGAAACTGTATTTGAAGGTGAAGGTGATTTTGTAGACATGTGTGAAAGACATGTTCTGAAATGCAAGTGTTGTTGTTTGGAGAGCACATCGGTTATGTGTCAGATGTGTGGCCAAGCAGTAATGGGTCGCCATAGCTGCAAATATTAGTTGGTAATATGGAGTGTTGTCAGCTGAAGTCTGATGATCCAGACCACCGTAAGGACGAAGTACGCAAAAGTACCGCTAGGCCACGCCTGTTTAGCTCTGTGGTAGAGCACTGGACTAGTAAACCAAGGGTCGTGAGTTCCATCCTCAAAGGAGGAAGTCGTATTTTGGAAATCAGTTGCGCGTCGTGGCCGTATAGCAAACAGTATCTGTGATGACGAACAATTAGCGACATGCCTTTTATTAAGAATTACTTTCAGATGTGATTAAGGCGAATGGCGCAAATAAAGCCTTTGCCAAAGCGGTACAGCATAAGGTGGGACGAGGCAGTCTGAATTACATTTTATAGATGTATTTCTCACATATGTCAGAGCCTCTCGCGGTCGTCGTCGTCGTCGTCGTCGTCGTCGTCGTCGCCGCCGCCGCTTCTGCAGAAGTAGCAAATGGCCATCGTGGCAAATGCGGCGAGGCACGCCCTGCCTTCGATTCCGTATGCACAAAGTGTGTGGTCTTGTTTCCCAGCCTATATTTGGTCGGTCACGTAAGAGGTTGAATGTAACGAATGGGTGGGAAAGAGCAAGGGCAGCGGCTGTGTAGAACGAAAACACAAATTACCAGGGGGTGTGAGCGTTTCGAGATGAGTCATATACAAGTTGCACTTGGTCGTCAGTGACTGTGTGGCCTAATGGATAAAGTGTTGGACCTCGGATCTGAAGATTACAGGTTCGAATGCTGTCACGCTCGTGTTTTATCAGTTCTGAAAAAGAAACATACCGTTTTAATGTAGCATTTGAGCAGTACGAAACCGTCTGAATGTTGCTGTTGACCATTTTCTGTTTGGAGATGCTCTTGAGCTTGAAACACACACTACAAGACCGGTGTTAACTAGCGAAATGGTCGGCAGATTGCCGTCACCGCGAGTTTCCACTGGCACTTGCACATCTAAAACAACGTCAGAAAGTAACTCGTTCGCCTTTTGAGTCACATCAAGTATGAGTGTTAATTTTGACGCCACTAGCTCTGCAGGTTGTCATGCAATTCCTTTACCTCTCACAAATGATTATGAAATAAAAGTGAAGTACTTGACGAGTGTGACGTTAGGAAAACATTAGGCAGCATGGAGAGATTCTGTATGGGACCACCCAACCCAAACGAGTACTGTGTGACGTGCTGACCGGCAAGTATTCAGTGAAGCAGCCCGGCTAGCTCAGTCGGTAGAGCATGAGGCTCTTAATCTCAGGGTCGTGGGTTCGAGCCCCACGCTGGGCGAAACGGGATTTTGTTCCGCTGCAGATGTAAATTACCGTTTTTCTGATTAACGTGATGTAATGGAAATAGCAACTTTAAACTTTGCCTACGTCTCTGTCAGTCGCAAGGAAACTGTATTTGAAGGTGAAGGTGATTTTGTAGACATGTGTGAAAGACATCTTCTGAAATGCAAGTGTTGTTGTTTGGAGAGGACATCGGTTACGTGTCAGATGTGTAGCCAAGCAGTAATGGGTCGCCATAGCTGCAAATATTAGTCGGTAATATGGAGTGTTGTCAGCTGAAGTCTGATGATCCAGACCACCGTAAGGACGAAGTACGCAAAAGTACCGCTAGGCCGCGCCTGTTTAGCTCAGTGGTAGAGCACTGGACTAGTAAACCAAGGGTCGTGAGTTCCATCCTCAAAGGAGGAAGTCGTATTTTGGAAATCAGTTGCGCGTCGTGGCCGTATAGCAAACAGTATCAGTGATGACGAACAATTAGCGACATGCCTTTTATTAAGAATTACTCTCAGATGTGATTAAGGCGAATGGCGCAGATAAAGCCTTTGCCAAAGCGGTACAGCATAAGGTGGGACGAGGCAGTCTGAATTACATTTTATAGATGTATTTCTCACATATGTCAGAGCCTCTCGCAGTCGTCGTCGTCGTCGTCGTCGTCGCCGCCGCCGCTTCTGCAGAAGTAGCAAATGGCCATCGTGGCAAATGCGGCGAGGCACGCCCTGCCTTCGATTCCGTATGCACAAAGTGTGTGTTCTTGTTTCCCAGTCTATCTTTGATCGGTCACGTAAGAGGTTGAATGTAACGAATGGGTGGGAAAGAGCAAGGGCAGCGGCTGTGTAGAACGAAAACACAAATTATCAGGGGTGTGAGCGTTTCGAGATGAGTCATATACAAGTGCACTTGGTCGTCAGTGACTGTGTGGCCTGATGGATAAGGCGTCGGACTTCGGATCTGAAGCTTACAGGTTCGAATGCTGTCACGCTCGTGTTTTATCAGTTCTGAAAAAGAAACGTACCGTTTTAATGTAGCATTTGAGCAGTACGAAACCGTCTGAATGTTGCTGTTGACCATTTTCTGCTTGGAGATGCTCTTGAGCTTGAAACACACACTACAAGACCGGTGTTAACTAGCGAAATGGTCGGCAGAGTGCCGTCTCCGCGAGTTTCCACTGGCACTTGCACTTCTAAAACAACGTCGGAAAGTAACTCGTTCGCCTTTTGAGTCACATCAAGTATGAGTGTTAATTTTGACGCCACTAGCTCTGCAGGTTGTCATGCAATTCCTTTACCTCTCAGAAATGATTATGAAATAAAAGTGAAGTACGTGACGAGTGTGACATTAGGAAAACATTAGGCAGCATGGAGAGATTCTGTATGGGACCACCCAACCCAAACGAGTACTGTGTGACGCGCTACCCGGCAAGTATTCATTGAAGCAGCCGGGCTAGCTCAGTCGGTAGAGCATGAGACCCTTAATCACAGGGTCGTGGGTTCGAGCCCCACGCTGGGTGGAACGGAATTTTGTTCCGCTGCATATGTAAATTACCGTTTTTCTGATTAACGTGATGTAATGGAAATAGCAACTTTAAACTTTGCCTACGTCTCTGTCAGTCGCAAAGAAACTGTATTTGAAGGTGAAGGTGATTTTGTAGACATGTGTGAAAGACATGTTCTGAAATCCATTTGTTGTTGTTTGGAGAGCACATTGGTTATGTGTCAGATGTGTGGCCAAGCAGTAATGGGTCGCCATAGCTGCAAATATTAGTCGGTAATATGAAGTGTTGTCAGCTGAAGTCTGATGATCCAGACCACCGTAAGGACGAAGTACGCAAAAGTACCGCTAGGCCGCACCTGTTTAGCTCAGTGGTAGAGCACTGTACTAGTAAACCAAGGGTCGTGATTTCCATCCTCAAAGGAGGAAGTCGTATTTTGGAAATCAGTTGCGCGTCGTGGCCGTATAGCAAACAGTATCTGTGATGACGAACAATTAGCGACATGCCTTTTATCAAGAATTACTCTCAGATTTGATTAAGGCGAATGGCGCAGATAAAGCCTTTGCCAAAGCGGTACACCATAAGGTGGGACGAGGCAGTCTGAATTACATTTTATAGATGTATTTCTCACATATGTCAGAGCCTCTCGCGGTCGTCGTCGTCGTCGTCGTCGTCGTCGTCGTCGTCGTCGTCGCCGCCGCCGCTTCTGCAGAAGTAGCAAATATCCATCGTGGCAAATGCGGCGAGGCACGCCCTGCCTTCGATTCCGTATTCACAAAGTGTGTGTTCTTGTTTCCCAGTCTATCTTTGGTCGGTCACGTAAGAGGTTGAATGTAACGAATGGGTGGGAAAGAGCAAGGGCAGCGGCTGTGTAGAACGAAAACACAAATTATCAGGGGTGTGAGCGTTTCGAGATGAGTCATATACAAGTTTCCCTTGATCGTCAGTGACTGTGTGGCCTAATGGATAAGGCGTCGGACTTCGGATCTGAAGCTTACAGCTTCGAATGCTGTCACGCTCGTGTTTTATCAGTTCTGAAAAAGAAACGTACCGTTTTAATGTAGCATTTGAGCAGTACGAAACCGTCTGAATGTTGCTGTTGACCATTTTCTGCTTGGAGATGCTCTTGAGCTTGAAACACACACTACAAGACCGGTGTTAACTAGCGAAATGGTCGGCAGAGTGCCGTCACCCCGAGTTTCGACTGGCACTTGCACATCTAAAACAACGTCGGAAAGTAACTCGTTCGCCTTTTGAGTCACATCAAGTATGAGTGTTAATTTTGACGCCACTAGCTCTGCAGGTTGTCATGCAATTCTTTTACCTCTCAGAAATGATTATGAAATAAAAGTGAAGTATGTAACGAGTGTGACGTTAGGAAAACTTTAGGCAGCATGGAGAGATTCTGTATGGGACCACCCAACCCAAACGAGTACTGTGTGACGTGCTACCCGGCAAGTATTCACTGAAGCAGCCGGGCTAGCTCAGTCGGTAGAGCATGAGACTCTTAATCTCAGGGTCGTGGGTTCGAGCACCACGCTGGGCGGAACGGAATTTTGTTCCGCTGCAGATGTAAATTACCGTTTTTCTGATTAACGTGATGTAATGGAAATAGCAACTTTAAACTTTGCCTACGTCTCTGTCAGTCGCAAAGAAACTGTATTTGAAGGTGAAGGTGATTTTGTAGACATGTGTGAAAGACATGTTCTGAAATGCAAGTGTTGTTGTTTGGAGAGCACATCGGTTATGTGTCAGATGTGTGGCCAAGCAGTAATGGGTCGCCATAGCTGCAAATATTAGTCGGTAATATGGAGTGTTGTCAGCTGAAGTCTGATGATCCAGACCACCGTAAGGACGAAGCACGCAAAAGTACCGCCAGGCCTCGCTTGTTTAGCTCAGTGGTAGAGCACTGGACTAGTAAACCAAGGGTCGTGAGTTCCATCCTCAAAGGAGGAAGTCGTAGTTTGGAAATCAGTTGCGCGTCGTGGCCGTATAGCAAACAGTATCTGTGATGACGAACAATTAGCGACATGCCTTTTATTTAGAATTACTCTCAAATGTGATTAAGGCGAATGGCGCAGATAAAGCCTTTGCCAAAGCGGTACAGCATAAGGTGGGACGAAGCAGTCTGAATTACATTTTATAGATGTATTTCTCACATATGTCAGAGCATCTCGCAGTCGTCGTCGACGTCGTCGTCGTCGCCGTCGCCGCTTCTGCAGAAGTAGCAAATGGCCATCGTATCAAATGCGGCGAGGCACGCCCTGCCTTCGATTCCGTATGCACAAAGTGTGTGGTCTTGTTTCCCAGTCTATCTTTGGTCGGTCACGTAAGAGGTTGAATGTAACGAATGGGTGGGAAAGAGCAAGGGCAGCGGCTGTGTAGAACGAAAACACAAATTATCAGGGGTGTGAGCGTTTCGAGATAAGTCATATACCAGTTGCACTTGGTCGTCAGTGACTGTGTGGCCTAACGGATAAGGCGTCAGGCTTCGGATCTGAAGATTACAGGTTCGAATGCTGTCACGCTCGTGTTTTATCACTTCTGAAAAAGAAACATACCGTTTTAATGTAGCATTTGAGCAGTACGAAACCGTCTGAATGTTGCTGTTGACCATTTTCTGCTTGGAGATGCTCTTGAGCTTGAAACACACACTACAAGACCGGTGTTAACTAGCGAAATGGTCGGCAGAGTGCCGTCACCGCGAGTTTCCACTGGCACTTGCACATCTAAAACAACGTCAGAAAGTAACTCGTTCGCCTTTTGAGTCACATCAAGTATGAGTGTTAATTTTGACGCCACTAGCTCTGCAGGTTGTCATGCAATTCCTTTACCTCTCAGAAATGATTATGAAATAAAAGTGAAGTACGTGACGAGTGGGACGTTAGGAAAACATTAGGCAGCATGGAGTGATTCTGTATGGGACCACCCAACCCAAACGAGTACTGTGTGACGTGCTGCCCGGCAAGAATTCTCCTAAGCAGCCCGGCTAGCTCAGTCGGTAGAGCATGAGACTCTTAATCTCAGCGTCGTGGCTTCGAGCCCCGCGCTGGGAGGAACGGAATTTTCTTCCGCTGCAGATGTAAATTACCGTTTTTCTGATTAACGTGATGTAATGGAAATAGCAACTTTAAACTTTGCCTACGTCTCTGTCAGTCGCAAGGAAACTGTATTTGAAGGTGAAGGTGATTTTGTAGACATGTGTGAAAGACATGTTCTGAAATGCAAGTGTTGTTGTTTGGAGAGGACATCGGTTACGTGTCAGATGTGTAGCCAAGCAGTAATGGGTCGCCATAGCTGCAAATATTAGTCGGTAATATGAAGTGTTGTCAGCTGAAGTCTGATGATCCAGACGACCGTAAGGATGAAGTACGCAAAAGTACCTCTAGGCCGCGCCCCTTTATCTCAGTGGTAGAGCACTGGACTAGTAAACCAAGGGTCGTGAGTTCCATCCTCAAAGGAAAAAGTCGAATTTTGGAAATCAGTTGCGCGTCGTGGCCGTATAGCAAACAGTATCTGTGATGACGAACAATTAGCGACATGCCTTTTATTAAGAATTACTCTCAGATGTGATTAAGGCGAATGGCGCAGATAAAGCCTTTGCCAAAGCGGTACAGCATAAGGAGGGACGAGGCAGTCTGAATTACATTTTATAGATGTATTTCTCACATATGTCAGAGCCTCTCGCGGTCGTCGTCGTCGTCGTCGCCGCCGCCGCTTCTGCAGAAGTAGCAAATGGCCATCGTGGCAAATGCGGCGAGCCACGCCCTGCCTTCGATTCCGTATGCACAAAGTGTGTGGTCTTGTTTCCCAGTCTATCTTTGGTCGGTCACGTAAGAGGTTGAATGTAACGAATGGATGGGAAAGAGCAAGGGCAGCGGCTGTGTAGAACGAAAACACAAATTATCAGGGGGTGTGAGCGTTTCGAGATGAGTCATATACAAGTTGCACTTGGTCGTCAGTGACTGTGTGGCCTAATGGATATGGCGTCGGACTTCGGATCTGAAGATTACAGGTTCGAATGCTGTCACGCTCGTGTTTTATCAGTTCTGAAAAAGAAACATACCGTTTTAATGTAGCATTTGAGCAGTACGAAACCGTCTGAATGTTGCTGTTGACCATTTTCTGCTTGGAGATGCTCTTGAGCTTGAAACACACACTACAAGACCGGTGTTAACTAGCGAAATGGTCGGCAGAGTGCCGTCACCGCGAGTTTCCACTGGCACTTGCACATCTAAAACAACGTCAGAAAGTAACTCGTTCGCCTTTTGAGTCACATCAAGTATGAGTGTTAATTTTGACGCCACTAGCTCTGCAGGTTGTCATGCAATTCCTTTACCTCTCAGAAATGATTATGAAATAAAAGTGAAGTACGTGACGAGTGGGACGTTAGGAAAACATTAGGCAGCATGGAGTGATTCTGTATGGGACCACCCAACCCAAACGAGTACTGTGTGACGTGCTGCCCGGCAAGTATTCTCCGAAGCAGCCCGGCTAGCTCAGTCGGTAGAGCATGAGACTCTTAATCTCAGCGTTGTGGGTTCGAGCCCCACGCTGGGAGGAACGGAATTTTCTTCCGCTGCAGATGTAAATTACCGTTTTTCTGATTAACGTGATGTAATGGAAATAGCAACTTTAAACTTTGCCCACGTCTCTGTCAGTCGCAAGGAAACTGTATTTGAAGGTGAAGGTGATTTTGTAGACATGTGTGAAAGACATGTTCTGAAATGCAAGTGTTGTTGTTTGGAGAGGACATTGGTTACGTGTCAGATGTGTAGCCAAGCAGTAATGGGTCGCCATAGCTGCAAATATTAGTCGGTAATATGAAGTGTTGTCAGCTGAAGTCTGATGATCCAGACGACCGTAAGGACGAAGTACGCAAAAGTACCTCTAGGCCGCGCCCCTTTAGCTCAGTGGTAGAGCACTGGACTAGTAAACCAAGGGTCGTGAGTTCCATCCTCAAAGGAAGAAGTCGAATTTTGGAAATCAGTTGCGCGTCGTGGCCGTATAGCAAACAGTATCTGTGATGACGAACAATTAGCGACATGCCTTTTATTAAGAATTACTCTCAGATGTGATTAAGGCGAATGGCGCAGATAAAGCCTTTGCCAAAGCGGTACAGCATAAGGTGGGACGAGGCAGTCTGAATTACATTTTATAGATGTATTTCTCACATATGTCAGAGCCTCTCGCGGTCGTCGTCGTCGCCGCCGCCGCTTCTGCAGAAGTAGCAAATGGCCATCGTGGCAAATGCGGCGAGGCACGCCCTGCCTTCGATTCCGTATGCACAAAGTGTGTGGTCTTGTTTCCCCGTCTATATTTCGTCGGTCACGTAAGAGGTTGAATGTAACGAATGGGTGGGAAAGAGCAAGGGCAGCGGCTGTGTAGAACGAAAACACAAATTATCAGGGGTGTGAGCGTTTCGAGATGAGTCATATACAAGTTGCACTTGGTCGTCAGTGACTGTGTGGCCTAATGGATAAGGCGTCGGACTTCGGATCTGAAGATTACAGGTTCGAATGCTGTCACGCTCGTGTTTTAAACAGTTCTGAAAAGGAAACATACCGTTTTAATGTAGCATTTGAGCAGTACGAAACCGTCTGAATGTTGCTGTCGACCATTTTCTGCTTGGAGATGCTCTTGAGCTTGAAACACACACTACAAGACTGGTGTTAACTAGCGAAATGGTCGGCAGAGTGCCATCACCGCGAGTTTCCACTGGCACTTGCACATCTAAAACAACGTCAGAAAGTAACTCGTTCGCCTTTTGAGTCACATCAAGTATGAGTGTTAATTTTGACGCCACTAGCTCTGCAGGTTGTCATGCAATTCCTTTACCTCTCAGAAATGATTATGAAATAAAAGTGAAGTACGTGACGAGTGGGACGTTAGGAAAACATTAGGCAGCATGGAGTGATTCTGTATGGGACCACCCAACCCAAACGAGTACTGTGTGACGTGCTGCCCGGCAAGAATTCTCCTAAGCAGCCCGGCTAGCTCAGTCGGTAGAGCATGAGACTCTTAATCTTAGCGTCGTGGGTTCGAGCCCCACGCTGGGAGGAACGGTATTTTGTTCCGCTGCAGATGTAAATTACCGTTTTTGTGATTAACGTGATGTAATGGAAATAGCAACTTTAAACTTTGCCTACGTCTCTGTCAGTCGCAAGGAAACTGTATTTGAAGGTGAAGGTGATTTTGTAGACATGTGTGAAAGACATGTTCTGAAATGCAAGTGTTGTTGTTTGGAGAGCACATCGGTTATGTGTCAGATGTGTGGCCAAGCAGTAATGGGTCGCCATAGCTGCAAATATTAGTCGGTAATATGGAGTGTTGTCAGCTGAAGTCTGATGATCCAGACCACCGTAAGGACGAAGCACGCAAAAGTACCGCCAGGCCTCGCTTGTTTAGCTCAGTGGTAGAGCACTGGACTAGTAAACCAAGGGTCGTGAGTTCCATCCTCAAAGGAGGAAGTCGTAGTTTGGAAATCAGTTGCGCGTCGTGGCCGTATAGCAAACAGTATCTGTGATGACGAACAATTAGCGACATGCCTTTTATTTAGAATTACTCTCAAATGTGATTAAGGCGAATGGCGCAGATAAAGTCTTTGCCAAAGCGGTACAGCATAAGGTGGGACGAGGCAGTCTGAATTACATTTTATAGATGTATTTCTCACATATGTCAGAGCCTCTCGCGGTCGTCGTCGTCGTCGTCGTCGTCGTCGTCGTCGTCGTCGCCGCCGCCGCTTCTGCAGAAGTAGCAAATGGCCATCGTGGCAAATGCGGCGAGGCACGCCCTGCCTTTGATTCCGTATGCACAAAGTGTGTGGTCTTGTTTCCCCGTCTATATTTCGTCGGTCACGTAAGAGGTTGAATGTAACGAATGGGTGGGAAAGAGCAAGGGCAGCTGCTGTGTAGAACGAAAACACAAATTATCAGGGGTGTGAGCGTTTCGAGATGAGTCATATACAAGTTGCACTTGGTCGTCAGTGACTGTGTGGCCTAATGGATAAGGCGTCGGACTTCGGATCTGAAGATTACAGGTTCGAATGCTGTCACGCTCGTGTTTTAAACAGTTCTGAAAAAGAAACATACCGTTTTAATGTAGCATTTGAGCAGTACGAAACCGTCTGAATGTTGCTGTTGACCATTTTCTGCTTGGAGATGCTCTTGAGCTTGAAACACACACTACAAGACCGGTGTTAACTAGCGAAATGGTCGGCAGAGTGCCGTCACCGCGAGTTTCCACTGGCACTTGCACATCTAAAACAACGTCAGAAAGTAACTCGTTCGCCTTTTGAGTCACATCAAGTATGAGTGTTAATTTTGACGCCACTAGCTCTGCAGGTTGTCATACAATTCCTTTACCTCTCAGAAATGATTATGAAATAAAAGTGAAGTACGTGACGAGTGGGACGTTAGGAAAACATTAGGCAGCATGGAGTGATTCTGTATGGGACCACCCAACCCAAACGAGTACTGTGTGACGTGCTGCCCGGCAAGAATTCTCCTAAGCAGCCCGGCTAGCTCAGTCGGTAGAGCATGAGACTCTTAATCTTAGCGTCGTGGGTTCGAGCCCCACGCTGGGAGGAACGGAATTTTGTTCCGCTGCAGATGTAAATTACCGTTTTTGTGATTAACGTGACGTAATGGAAATAGCAACTTTAAACTTTGCCTACGTCTCTGTCAGTCGCAAGGAAACTGTATTTGAAGGTGAAGGTGATTTTGTAGACATGTGTGAAAGACATGTTCTGAAATGCAAGTGTTGTTGTTTGGAGAGGACATCGGTTACGTGTCAAATGTGTAGCCAAGCAGTAATGGGTCGCCGTAGCTGCAAATATTAGTCGGTAATATGAAGTGTTGTCAGCTGAAGTCTGATGATCCAGACGACCGTAAGGACGAAGTACGCAAAAGTACCTCTAGGCCGCGCCTCTTTAGCTCAGTGGTAGAGCACTGGACTAGTAAACCAAGGGTCGTGAGTTCCATCCTCAAAGGAAGAAGTCGAATTTCGGAAATCAGTTGCGCGTCGTGGCCGTATAGCAAACAGTATCTGTGATGACGAACAATTAGCGACGTGCCTTTTATTAAGAATTACTCTCAGATGTGATTAAGGCGAATGGCGCAGATAAAGCCTTTGCCAAAGCGGTACAGCATAAGGTGGGACGAGGCAGTCTGAATTACATTTTATAGATGTATTTCTCACATATGTCAGAGCCTCTCGCGGTAGTCGTCGTCGCCGCCGCTGCTTCTGCAGAAGTAGCAAATGGCCATCGTGGCAAATGCGGCGAGCCACGCCCTGCCTTCGATTCCGTATGCACAAAGTGTGTGGTCTTGTTTCCCCGTCTATATTTCGTCGGTCACGTAAGAGGTTGAATGTAACGAATGGGTGGGAAAGAGCAAGGGCAGCGGCTGTGTAGAACGAAAACACAAATTATCAGGGGTGTGAGCGTTTCGAGATGAGTCATATACAAGTTGTACTTGGTCGTCAGTGACTGTGTGGCCTAATGGACAAGGCGTCGGACTTCGGATCTGAAGATTTCAGGTTCGAATGCTGTCACGCTCGTGTTTTATCAGTTTTGAAAAAGAAACATACCGTTTTAATGTAGCATTTGAGCAGTACGAAACCGTCTGTATGTTGCTGTTGACCATTTTCTGCTTGGAGATGCTCTTGAGCTTGAAACACACACTACAAGACCGGTGTTAACTAGCGAAATGGTCGGCAGAGTGCCGTCGCCGCGAGTTCCCACTGGCACTTGCACATCTAAAACAACGTCGGAAAGTAACTCGTTCGCCTTTTGAGTCACATCAAGTATGAGTGTTAATTTTGACGCCACTAGCTCTGCAGGTTGTCATGCAATTCCTTTACCTCTCAGAAATGATTATGAAATAAAAGTGAAGTACGTGACGAGTGTGACGTTAGGAAAACATTAGGCAGCATGGAGAGATTCTGTATGGGACCACCCAACCCAAACGAGTACTGTGTGACGTGCTGCCCGGCAAGTATTCACCGAAGCAGCCAGGCTAGCTCAGTCGGTAGAGCATGAGACTCTTAATCGCAGGGTCGTGGGTTTGAGCCCCACGCTGGCCGGAACGGAATTTTGTTCCGCTGCAGATGTAAATTACCGTTTTTCTGATTAACGTGATGTAATGGAAATAGCAACTTTAAACTTTGCTTACGTCTCTGTCAGTCGCAAGGAAACTGTATTTGAAGGTGAAGGTCATTTTGTAGACATGTGTGAAAGACATGTTCTGAAATGCAAGTGTTGTTGTTTGGAGAGGACATCGGTTACGTGTCAGATGTGTAGCCAAGCAGTAATGGGTCGCCATAGCTTCAAATATTAGTCGGTAATATGATGTGTTGTCAGCTGAAGTCTGATGATCCAGACGACTGTATGGACGAAGTACGCAAAAATAACGCTAGGCCGCGCCCCTTTAGCTCAGTGGTAGAGCACTGGACTAGTAAACCAAGGGTCGTGAGTTCCATCCTCAAAGGAAGAAGTCGAATTTTGGAAATCAGTTGCGCGTCGAGGCCGTACAGCAAACAGTATCTGTGATGACGAACAATTAGCGACATGCCTTTTATTAAGAATTACTCTCAGATGTGATTAAGGCGAATGGCGCAGATAAAGCCTTTGCCAAAGCGGTTCAGCATAAGGTGGGACGAGGTAGTCTGAATTACATTTTATAGATGTATTTCTCACATATGTCAGAGCCTCTCGCGGTCGTCGTCGTCGTCGCCGCCGCCGTTGCTGCAGAAGTAGCAAATGGCCATCGTGGCAAATGCGGCGATGCACGCCCTGCCTTCGATTCCGTATGCACAAAGTGTGTGGTCTTGTTTCCCAGTCTATATTTGGTCGGTCACGTAAGAGGTTGAATGTAACGAATGGGTGGGAAAGAGCAAGGGCAGCGGCTGTGTAGAACGAAAACACAAATTATCAGGGGTGTTTGCGTTTCGAGATGAGTCATATACAAGTTGCACTTGGTCGTCAGTGACTGTGTGGCCTAACGGATAAGGCGTTAGACTTCGGATCTCAAGATTACAGTTTCGAATGCTGTCACGCTCGTGTTTTATCACTTCTGAAAAAGAAACATACCGTTTTAATGTAGCATTTGAGCAGTACGAAACCGTCTGAATGTTGCTGTTGACCATTTTCTGCTTGGAGATGCTCTTGAGCTTGAAACACACACTACAAGACCGGTGTTAACTAGCGAAATGGTCGGCAGAGTGCCGTCACCGCGAGTTTCCACTGGCACTTGCACATCTAAAACAACGTCGGAAAGTAACTCGTTCGCCTTTTGAGTCACATCAAGTATGAGTGTTAATTTTGACGCCACTAGCTCTGCAGGTTGTCATGCAATTCCTTTACCTCTCAGAAATGATTATGAAATAAAAGTGAAGTACGTGACGAGTGTGACGTTAGGAAAACATTAGGCAGCATAGAGAGATTCTGTATGGGACCACCCAACCCAGACGAGTACTGTGTGACGTGCTTCCCGGCAAGTATTCAACGAAGCAGCCCAGCTAGCTCAGTCGGTAGAGCATCAGACTCTTAATCTCAGGGTCGTGGGTTCGAGCCCCACGCTGGGAGGAACGGAATTTTTTCCGCTGCAGATGTAAATTACCGTTTTTCTGATTAACGTGATGTAATGGAAATAGCAACTTTAAACTTTGCCTACGTCTGTCAGTCGCAAGGAAACTGTATTTGAAGGTGAAGGTGATTTTGTAGACATGTGTGAAAGACATGTTCTGAAATGCAAGTGTTGTGGTTTGGAGAGGACATCGGTTACGTGTCAGATGTGTAGCCAAGCAGTAATGGGTCGCCATAGCTGCAAATATTAGTCGGTAATATGAAGTGTTGTCAGCTGAAGTCTGATGATCCAGACGACCGTAAGGACGAAGTACGCAAAAGTACCGCTAGGCTGCGGCCCTTTAGCTCAGTGGTAGAGCACTGGACTAGTAAACCAAGAGTCGTGAGTTCCATCCTCAAAGGAAGAAAACGAATTTTGGAAATCAGTTGCGCGTCGTGGCCGTATAGCAAACAGTATCTGTGATGACGAACAATTAGCGACAATCCTTTTATTAAGAATTACTCTCAGATGTGATTAAGGCGAATGGCGCAGATAAAGCCTTTGCCAAAGCGGTTCAGCATAAGGTGGGACGAGGTAGTCTGAATTACATTTTATAGATGTATTTCTCACATATGTCAGAGCCTCTCGCGGTCGTCGTCGTCGTCGTCGCCGCCGCCGTTGCTGCAGAAGTAGCAAATGGCCATCGTGGCAAATGCGGCGATGCACGCCCTGCCTTCGATTCCGTATGCACAAAGTGTGTGGTCTTGTTTCCCAGTCTATATTTGGTCGGTCACGTAAGAGGTTGAATGTAACGAATGGGTGGGAAAGAGCAAGGGCAGCGGCTGTGTAGAACGAAAACACAAATTATCAGGGGTGTTTGCGTTTCGAGATGAGTCATATACAAGTTGCACTTGGTCGTCAGTGACTGTGTGGCCTAACGGATAAGGCGTTAGACTTCGGATCTCAAGATTACAGTTTCGAATGCTGTCACGCTCGTGTTTTATCACTTCTGAAAAAGAAACATACCGTTTTAATGTAGCATTTGAGCAGTACGAAACCGTCTGAATGTTGCTGTTGACCATTTTCTGCTTGGAGATGCTCTTGAGCTTGAAACACACACTACAAGACCGGTGTTAACTAGCGAAATGGTCGGCAGAGTGCCGTCACCGCGAGTTTCCACTGGCACTTGCACATCTAAAACAACGTCGGAAAGTAACTCGTTCGCCTTTTGAGTCACATCAAGTATGAGTGTTAATTTTGACGCCACTAGCTCTGCAGGTTGTCATGCAATTCCTTTACCTCTCAGAAATGATTATGAAATAAAAGTGAAGTACGTGACGAGTGTGACGTTAGGAAAACATTAGGCAGCATAGAGAGATTCTGTATGGGACCACCCAACCCAGACGAGTACTGTGTGACGTGCTTCCCGGCAAGTATTCAACGAAGCAGCCCAGCTAGCTCAGTCGGTAGAGCATCAGACTCTTAATCTCAGGGTCGTGGGTTCGAGCCCCACGCTGGGAGGAACGGAATTTTTTCCGCTGCAGATGTAAATTACCGTTTTTCTGATTAACGTGATGTAATGGAAATAGCAACTTTAAACTTTGCCTACGTCTGTCAGTCGCAAGGAAACTGTATTTGAAGGTGAAGGTGATTTTGTAGACATGTGTGAAAGACATGTTCTGAAATGCAAGTGTTGTGGTTTGGAGAGGACATCGGTTACGTGTCAGATGTGTAGCCAAGCAGTAATGGGTCGCCATAGCTGCAAATATTAGTCGGTAATATGAAGTGTTGTCAGCTGAAGTCTGATGATCCAGACGACCGTAAGGACGAAGTACGCAAAAGTACCGCTAGGCTGCGGCCCTTTAGCTCAGTGGTAGAGCACTGGACTAGTAAACCAAGGGTCGTGAGTTCCATCCTCAAAGGAAGAAAACGAATTTTGGAAATCAGTTGCGCGTCGTGGCCGTATAGCAAACAGTATCTGTGATGACGAACAATTAGCGACAATCCTTTTATTAAGAATTACTCTCAGATGTGATTAAGGCGAATGGCGCAGATAAAGCCTTTGCCAAAGCGGTTCAGCATAAGGTGGGACGAGGTAGTCTGAATTACATTTTATAGATGTATTTCTCACATATGTCAGAGCCTCTCGCGGTCGTCGCCGTCGTCGCCGCCGCCGTTGCTGCAGAAGTAGCAAATGGCCATCGTGGCAAATGCGGCGATGCACGCCCTGCCTTCGATTCCGTATGCACAAAGTGTGTGGTCTTGTTTCCCAGTCTATATTTGGTCGGTCACGTAAGAGGTTGAATGTAACGAATGGGTGGGAAAGAGCAAGGGCAGCGGCTGTGTAGAACGAAAACACAAATTATCAGGGGTGTGAGCGTTTCGAGATGAGTCATATACAAGTTGCACTTGGTCGTCAGTGACTGTGTGGCCTAACGGATAAGGCGTTAGACTTCGGATCTCAAGATTACAGTTTCGAATGCTGTCACGCTCGTGTTTTATCACTTCTGAAAAAGAAACATACCGTTTTAATGTAGCATTTGAGCAGTACGAAACCGTCTGAATGTTGCTGTTGACCATTTTCTGCTTGGAGATGCTCTTGAGCTTGAAACACACACTACAAGACCGGTGTTAACTAGCGAAATGGTCGGCAGAGTGCCGTCACCGCGAGTTTCCACTGGCACTTGCACATCTAAAACAACGTCGGAAAGTAACTCGTTCGCCTTTTGAGTCACATCAAGTATGAGTGTTAATTTTGACGCCACTAGCTCTGCAGGTTGTCATGCAATTCCTTTACCTCTCAGAAATGATTATGAAATAAAAGTGAAGTACGTGACGAGTGTGACGTTAGGAAAACATTAGGCAGCATAGAGAGATTCTGTATGGGACCACCCAACCCAGACGAGTACTGTGTGACGTGCTTCCCGGCAGGTATTCAACGAAGCAGCCCAGCTAGCTCAGTCGGTAGAGCATCAGACTCTTAATCTCAGGGTCGTGGGTTCGAGCCCCACGCTGGGAGGAACGGAATTTTTTCCGCTGCAGATGTAAATTACCGTTTTTCTGATTAACGTGATGTAATGGAAATAGCAACTTTAAACTTTGCCTACGTCTCTGTCAGTCGCAAGGAAACTGTATTTGAAGGTGAAGGTGATTTTGTAGACATGTGTGAAAGACATGTTCTGAAATGCAAGTGTTGTGGTTTGGAGAGGACATCGGTTACGTGTCAGATGTGTAGCCAAGCAGTAATGGGTCGCCATAGCTGCAAATATTAGTCGGTAATATGAAGTGTTGTCAGCTGAAGTCTGATGATCCAGACGACCGTAAGGACGAAGTACGCAAAAGTACCGCTAGGCTGCGGCCCTTTAGCTCAGTGGTAGAGCACTGGACTAGTAAACCAAGGGTCGTGAGTTCCATCCTCAAAGGAAGAAAACGAATTTTGGAAATCAGTTGCGCGTCATGGCCGTATAGCAAACAGTATCTGTGATGACGAACAATTAGCGACAATCCTTTTATTAAGAATTACTCTCAGATGTGATTAAGGCGAATGGCGCAGATAAAGCCTTTGCCAAAGCGGTTCAGCATAAGGTGGGACGAGGTAGTCTGAATTACATTTTATAGATGTATTTCTCACATATGTCAGAGCCTCTCGCGGTCGTCGTCGTCGTCGCCGCCGCCGTTGCTGCAGAAGTAGCAAATGGCCATCGTGGCAAATGCGGCGATGCACGCCCTGCCTTCGATTCCGTATGCACAAAGTGTGTGGTCTTGTTTCCCAGTCTATATTTGGTCGGTCACGTAAGAGGTTGAATGTAACGAATGGGTGGGAAAGAGCAAGGGCAGCGGCTGTGTAGAACGAAAACACAAATTATCAGGGGTGTTTGCGTTTCGAGATGAGTCATATACAAGTTGCACTTGGTCGTCAGTGACTGTGTGGCCTAACGGATAAGGCGTTAGACTTCGGATCTCAAGATTACAGTTTCGAATGCTGTCACGCTCGTGTTTTATCACTTCTGAAAAAGAAACATACCGTTTTAATGTAGCATTTGAGCAGTACGAAACCGTCTGAATGTTGCTGTTGACCATTTTCTGCTTGGAGATGCTCTTGAGCTTGAAACACACACTACAAGACCGGTGTTAACTAGCGAAATGGTCGGCAGAGTGCCGTCACCGCGAGTTTCCACTGGCACTTGCACATCTAAAACAACGTCGGAAAGTAACTCGTTCGCCTTTTGAGTCACATCAAGTATGAGTGTTAATTTTGACGCCACTAGCTCTGCAGGTTGTCATGCAATTCCTTTACCTCTCAGAAATGATTATGAAATAAAAGTGAAGTACGTGACGAGTGTGACGTTAGGAAAACATTAGGCAGCATAGAGAGATTCTGTATGGGACCACCCAACCCAGACGAGTACTGTGTGACGTGCTTCCCGGCAAGTATTCAACGAAGCAGCCCAGCTAGCTCAGTCGGTAGAGCATCAGACTCTTAATCTCAGGGTCGTGGGTTCGAGCCCCACGCTGGGAGGAACGGAATTTTTTCCGCTGCAGATGTAAATTACCGTTTTTCTGATTAACGTGATGTAATGGAAATAGCAACTTTAAACTTTGCCTACGTCTCTGTCAGTCGCAAGGAAACTGTATTTGAAGGTGAAGGTGATTTTGTAGACATGTGTGAAAGACATGTTCTGAAATGCAAGTGTTGTGGTTTGGAGAGGACATCGGTTACGTGTCAGATGTGTAGCCAAGCAGTAATGGGTCGCCATAGCTGCAAATATTAGTCGGTAATATGAAGTGTTGTCAGCTGAAGTCTGATGATCCAGACGACCGTAAGGACGAAGTACGCAAAAGTACCGCTAGGCTGCGGCCCTTTAGCTCAGTGGTAGAGCACTGGACTAGTAAACCAAGGGTCGTGAGTTCCATCCTCAAAGGAAGAAAACGAATTTTGGAAATCAGTTGCGCGTCGTGGCCGTATAGCAAACAGTATCTGTGATGACGAACAATTAGCGACAATCCTTTTATTAAGAATTACTCTCAGATGTGATTAAGGCGAATGGCGCAGATAAAGCCTTTGCCAAAGCGGTTCAGCATAAGGTGGGACGAGGTAGTCTGAATTACATTTTATAGATGTATTTCTCACATATGTCAGAGCCTCTCGCGGTCGTCGTCGTCGTCGCCGCCGCCGTTGCTGCAGAAGTAGCAAATGGCCATCGTGGCAAATGCGGCGATGCACGCCCTGCCTTCGATTCCGTATGCACAAAGTGTGTGGTCTTGTTTCCCAGTCTATATTTGGTCGGTCACGTAAGAGGTTGAATGTAACGAATGGGTGGGAAAGAGCAAGGGCAGCGGCTGTGTAGAACGAAAACACAAATTATCAGGGGTGTGAGCGTTTCGAGATGAGTCATATACAAGTTGCACTTGGTCGTCAGTGACTGTGTGGCCTAACGGATATTCTGGCTTTAGCCGTCGCCGCGGTCGGACGTGCTTGTTGTTTACTCCGCGTACGTTAGCGCTATCGCCGGTGTTTGGTGTTTACGTGAAGTTAGCTGTACATTTTCGCTGTTATTTTTTGAGTGGTGTCTCTGATAAGTGTTTTTATAGTGCTTTCGTCCGTTCCACGTTTCGTGCTTCGCCGCAATTTCGGTTGTTGCCGGAATTTCGTCGGAACCGACGACCATGTCTGACACCGTCAGGAAGAATACTTTAGTCTTCTCGTTCGAGAAAGGAACAAGGCCGGTCCAACCCACTGCGCTGGAAATCCACGATTGGCTGACTGAGGTAATCGGTATTAATTCTGACTCTGTTCATACCACGCAATTAGATGCTGAAAAATACTGTGTTTTTGTTAAATTTCTGAACTCAGTGACAGTCGATAAGTTGCTTGCAAAATGGGGTAATTCCGTCGAATTTGTTCATCGAGACGGTTCAAAAAGTAATGTCTCTGTACGAAAAGCTGATATCATGTACACCAATGTCAGGATTTTGAATGTTCCAATTGAAATTGATAATCAGTTGATCAAGGACGCTCTATCTAAATATGGCGAAGTTAAATCTATCTATAACGAAAGATGGTCGAAGCTATACAAGATACAGTGTTTTAATGGCATTAGATCCGTTGAAATGGAGGTGAAAGCCAACATTCCGTCCCATATATCCGTTGCAGGCCATAAAGCACATGTTGTGTATTCTGGTCAGGAGCGCACGTGCAATATTTGCAATGAGACAGGTCATTTCCGACTAGATTGTCCGCGCCGTGTTTTTGTTCTTAGGAACAATCTAACACAGCGTCAAAAACTGACCCTCAGCGATGTCTTACCAAATAGCACTTCCCTTCTTTCGGTTAACGACAGTGGTGCATGTACTTCTGCAGTGCCCGCCATAACTACTACGGAGTTCCCTCCCCTGAGCGTCATTACATCACACCCTTCTGTTCCCGATTGCGATCTCCAGAATAAGAAGCGACCGTTGGAAACGACCGATGACGGCTCGGACGGCGAGTCCGCCCGTAATTCGCCTTCCACCCGCAAGCAGGAGCAGTGTAATGCGGATGTGCTCGAGGAAACAAACAGTACATGTATTGACGTGACGACAGCCGCTGAGGCAACCCGGCCGCTGTCGGCGGCTGAACAGGTACAAACGGTCCATGGAGGGGACGCAGTAACGATTGTCGCGGAGACGGAAGAGGCGCACTCCGAAGCACAAGAGGTGACGGAGCGGAACCCAACTCAAGAACTTACAGACCCACAAACCGCCGACTCAGTCAGTGCTCTGGAGCTAGTGACGGAAGAACAAGGAAATGGCACTCGTAAAAAGGACGCTGTTGAGGCAGCTTCGGTCACAACGGTGGTAAAGATAGACAATCCGAATGACGGCGCGTTGAACCAAGATGTCCGAAGACGCCGACTCAAACCGCTACCTACTCTCAAAGCTTCCCGTAACCAAAGCAAACAACAACCAGCACAAGAGGAAGCGACGGCCAAGAACGTCTTGTATGAAATCATCACGGAAAGACCTAAGGAGCTACCTTCAAGTGACATTAGTGATGCAAAGCCCCTCGGTAAAACTAAAACCCGAGATGTTCGGAATCCTGCACCAAAATGAGGCTGTAAGATGGAAAAAAAAGGGATTTTGTTGAACCAGTTTCATTTCTAATTGTACTACTGTCTTAGTCATATTTCAGAGGAACCAGATGAAGTGTTTACCGAGCTTCAAATACTGACTATTTTTTTAGATGTTTGTTTAAGCAGAGTCGTTTCTCCCTTCTAGGAGCTGCACATCTCTTTTTTTTTATTCATATTTTGTTATCTTTTTAATCACTTATTTACTTTTTATGCAAACTAAATGTCCCAGGCATATACAATTACGACTATCAATATTAACAGGATTACATCCGTGACTAAAGTTACAGCGCTCAAGGATTATTTATATGAGTCAGGGACGGACATTGCTTTCCTACAGGAAGTAGTGCTGACTAATCTTACAGTGCCTGGATATTTGGCGATTTTAAATGTCTCACTTGACACCAACGTCGGTACAGCAATTTTAGTCAGGGAGGGGATTCCTGTCTCGGATATCGAGAGGTTGGACTCCGGCAGAGCGATAGGTATAAAAGTCTTTGGTTCTACCCTTATCAATCTGTATGCCCCTTCTGGCACATCCAATAGAATGGAAAGAGCACAGTTCTATAAAGAAGAAATCATTTATTTATTACGGAAAAACCCAAAAGATCTTATAATAGGCGGTGATTTTAATTGTGTGATAAATAAGAAAGACCAGGTTCCGAATTTTAATAACTGCAGTGAACTGAAGCGTTTCGTCACTGTTTTACAGCTTAAAGATGCTTGGGAAATAATGTATCCCACTTAGGTGGCATTTACATTCCTAGGTCCTCACTCACGTAGCAGGATCGACAGACTCTACATATCGCAAAGTCTAGTTAGCTCCTTCATTAAAGCAGAGACGATTCCAGTTTACTTTTCTGATCATAGCTCCGTGCTAGCTTCCATCAACCTTACTGCGCAACCCACTCGCCGTTTTAGAAGTTCATGGCACCTTAATACGTCACTGATGCAGGACGACGGATTAGAAGAAAGTTTGACAGAAGCGTGGGCATTGTGCCTCCGCTCTGCAGATAGACACGTCTCAGTACTAGACTGGTGGTGCAACAGGGCAAAGCCTAAACTGAGAAAAGTTCTCATCCAGTATAGTGTACAACGATCGAAAGACTTGAAAAATTCCATCGAATTTTATTATACCATGCTGCGAAATTTATATGAGCAGGCAAACACTTCCAACGTCCGTCTGGCAGATATCAAGCAAACTAAGGCCAAATTGCTCAGTCTTAAAAGACAGCAGATGGAGGGTCTGAAATTAAAATCCAAGGCTAAGACAGTCGTGGAGGATGAACATGCTTCCTTGTACCATCTACTGAAGCACGAAAGAAACAGGAGACGCACCTTCATTGATGGACTTCAGTCTGAAACTGGCGAGACACTCACGACTCAGAGAGACATCGTCAATGCAGTGCACAAATATTACGAAGACCTATACACTGCCAACCCGGTATGTGAAGAGTCCTTCGATGAGTTCCTTAGTTACATAGCTCCACAGGTCTCGGACGAGGAAAATGAAGACCTTCTCGTTGAGTGTACTAACGAAGATATCCACAGAATCATCTGCAAATCTCCTCTGAGGAAATCGCCGGGACCGGATGGTTTGCCTGTTGAATTTTATAAACGATACTGGCCACTGATTGGTGACATGTTTACCCGAATGACGAACGAGGTGCTTCAGGGAAAGCATTTACCTGCTGTTTTTAAAGAGAGCACAATAGTACTAATCCCAAAAAATGCTGCAAAAAGAAACCTCAACAACTTTCGTCCTATCTCCCTGTTAAACTCTGATTATAAAATAATCGGCAGAATTTTAAACAACAGACTCTCTCAGTTGGCCAAAAAGATAGTAAGTCCATACCAGTCCTGTGTGCCTACCAAGAGCATTTTCAAAAGCATAGCTGAATATAGAGATATAATTGCCATCACTGCTGTGACCACCATAAAATGTGCTATCATATTTATTGACTTCCAGAAAGCATTTGATCGTGTGGATCATAGATTCCTTAGTGCCACACTGAACAAAATAGGTTTTAATGAGCGAGTCGTAAGTGTGATCAGCAATGTTGCAACAGGCATCAGCGCTTGTATATCAGTTAACTGCCAGAGGACAAAGCAGATTCAGATCAGGCGCGGCGTTCCTCAAGGAAGCCCCCTCTCCATGTTCCTATTCGTGCTTTCATTAGAACCTTTCCTCCGCAGTGTTCATGCCACTCTAACTGGCATCACATTATCTGGTCACCGAACAGTCATAAACGCCTATGCCGATGATGTCGGAGTCGTCCTGCGAAATCCCGACGACATTTTGAAATTGGAAACGCTAATTAAAAAGTACTGTAGAGTCTCCGGAGCAGGTGTCAACGCAAACAAAAGCAAACTCCTAAACCTGCGGGGTTTTCAACATACCACCTTAGCCTGGGCCACAATGGTCACCCAATGCAAAGCACTAGGAATAACACTGACACCTTGTCCGTTAAAAATGGCAGCTATCAATTGGAGAAATACGTCGGGACAACTTCTTGGAACAACAAGAGAAAACCTCCACCGTAACTTGAACCAAGTTCAGAGGGTGATTTTCATTAACCACTGCATTCTCTCCAGGAGTTACTTTATAGCACAGATCTTCCCACTACCGAAAATGATTGGAAAAAAGATAATGTCCACCATTGCCAGCTATCTTTGGAGAGGGGATATATTCAGAGTCGACGCAAAAACTGCGACCTTAGATCCCAGGAATGGAGGTTTGGGGTTAGTTGACATCAGAAATAAGGCGTCTGCGCTTTTTATAAAAAGGACCGCCACTATCCTTAGCGACCAAGCTGATAGCATTACAACTAAATTATTTGAAGTTGTCAGGCCTGCCAGTTTACAGGCGCCGGTGAATGTGCAAAAAATAAATAACCGGCTCCAGTACGTTCGTGTATATTTTGTGGAATTCAGCTATCTCGGCGGTGTCATCATCAACTCACGACGGATCACGGCCCGCGATATTCTGTCCCATCGAAAGAAAATGGAGGGGAGAAACAAATTGGAAAGTAAATACCCACACACTGATTGGGACGCCATATGGAAAAATATTAATATGCGTGGTCTACCATCGGACGTCAAGTCAGCGTGGTATAAAACAGTGAATGAGACCGTAAGCACCAATGAAAGGTTACATGCAATCGGCGTTAGCGACACGAACCTATGTCTCAAATGTAAATTGATCGACACGTTAGTGCACAGATTCACGTGCGGTGGCAATCTACAACTCTGTAATTGGATTAGGGAACAACTGGCTTTTCTTACGAGATCTTCGGTGGAAAATTTTCCCCCTGTTACATTCCTCAGGCCTCAGACTTGCTATTTTCCAGCAGCAAAAAACAACTCGGTCCATTGGTTAATGGGACACTATGTGAATTACGTAATTAATCACCTGGGAAATGACAATTTTACTGATTTTTACATGTACTTGAAGTGTGCTTTTTATAACGCCCTGAAATATAAAGACCACAAGAAAAACTACGGCAATATGCTTAAAATTGTATTCGAGCGACTGGGCATTGGTTGACAAGCCAACGAGATAAACAAAAATCGTTTATTTAAGCGAAACGACGCTTAAACAAAAACAATTGGGGAGAAGTACACTTTTACAGTTTCATATTACAATCACTTATCTTCTGCTGGCAAAGAAGGCTATTTTGTTTATTGCACAGAAGAAGCCGAAGCCGAAAGCCAGTATCGCAGGGTTAAAGATAAATTGTTTTCTTATACATTCATTTTATGACTGAGAAGGAAGTCTCATTTGTTTCCATGGAAGGGAACATACTTTTTTATTATTATTATTAATCTCAAGAAGGAAAGGAGGCTATGGAATTAGTGCCTTAACATAAAATTCCTTCTTCACATTCCATGAAGATTTTTCTTTTACAATAAAAAAATAACAAACAAACAAAAATAATAATAATAACAATAAAAAAAACTAAACAGAAATTAAAAAAAATAATATACAGGTTCAGGGTCCACAAAAAAAAAAAAAAAGTGGTTAAGGCGTCTGACTAGAAATCAGATTCCCTCTGGGAGCGTAGGTTCGAGTCCTACCGACTGCGTTTCGTTTTTGCGTCAAGACGCGAAGAGCGTCTCCAACGGAACCGTGAAATGGGCAAACACGTGGGAAACATTGCATTCGAGACGCTTGTGAATTTTCCAGTTGGCAAGTGAGTGTCGACAAAACACGAAGCTCCTCTGCTTCAACGTATGAGACGTAAAAGCTGCTGCAATTTGATTTTCATCGTGTGTCAGCTTTCGTCGATAGACAGTTACGAGTCCAGCGTGATGAGTTCGTAGAGAGCATTCAGAGGACGTTTAATTAGTAACAGCTCCATGCAATGATTGCCCAACAAAAATAAAAAAAAAAAAAAAAAAACGGATAAGGCGTCAGACCTCGGATCTGAAGATTACAGGTTCGAATGCTGTCACGCTGGTGTTTTATCACTTCTGAAAAAGAAACATATCGTTTTAATGTAGCATTTGAGCAGTACGAAACCGTCTGAATGTTACTGTTGACCATTTTTTGCTTGGAGGTGCTCTTGAGCTTGAAACACACACAACAAGACCGGTGTTAACTAGCGAAATGGTCGGCAGAGTGCCGACACAGCGAGTTTTGACTGGCACTTGCACATCTAAAACAACGTCGGAAAGTAACTCGTTCGGCTGTTGAGTCACATAAAGTATGTGTGTTAATTTTTACGCCACTAGCTCTGCGTGTTGTCACGCAATTTCTTTACCTCTCAGAAATGATTATGACATAAAAGTGAAGTACATGACGAGTGTGACGTTAGGAAAACATTAGGCTGCATGGAGAGCAACTGTATGGGACCCGCCCAACCGAAACGAGTACTGTGTGACATGCTACCCGGCAGGTATTCACCGCGGTAGCCGGCTAGCTCAGTCGGTAGAGCGTCAGACTCTAAATCCCAGTGTCGTTGGTTCGAGCCACAAGCGGGGCGGAACGGAACTTTGTTCCGCTGCAGATTTAAATTACTGTTTTTCTGATTAACAATATTTAATGCAAATAGCAACTTTTAACTTTGCCAACGTCTCTGTCAGTCGCAAGGAATCTGTATTTCAAGGTGAAGGTGATTTAGTAGACATGTGTGTAAGACATGTTCTGAAATGCAAGTGTTGTTGTTTGGAGAGCACATCGGTTTCGTGTCAGATGTGTAGCCAAGCAGTAATGGGTCGCCATAGCTGCAAATATTAGCCTGTAATATGAAGTGTTGTCAGCTGAAGTCTGATGATGCAGACGACCGTAAGGACGAAGTACCCAAGAGTACCGCTAAGCCGCGCCTTTTAGCTCAGTGGTAGAGCACTGGTCTAACAAACCAGGGGTCGTAAGTTCCATCCTCACGGGAGAAAGTTGAATTTTGGAAATCAGTTGCGCGTCGTGGCTGTATAGCAAACAGTATCTGTGATGACGAACAATTAGCAACAGGCGTTCTTTTAAGAATTACTCTCAGAAGTGATTAAGGCGAATGGCGCAGATAAAGCATTTGCCAAAACGGTACAGCATAAGGTGGGACGAGGCAGTCTGAATTACATTTTACAGATGTATTTCTCACATATCTCAGAGCCTCTCGCGGTCGTCGTCGTCGTCGTCGTCGTCGTCGTCGTCGTCGCCGCCGCCGCTTCTGCAAAGTAGCAAATGGCCATCGTAGCAAATGCGGCGAGGGACGCCCTGCCTTCGATTCCGAATGAACAAAGTGTGTGGTCTTGTTTCTCAATCTATATTTGATCGGTCTCGTAAGAGGTTGAATGTAACGAATGGGTGGGAAAGAGCAAGGGCAGCGGCTGTGTAGAACGAAAACACAAATTATCAGGGGTGTGAGCGTTTCGAGATGAGTCATATACAAGTTGCACTTGGTCGTCAGTGACTGTGTGGCCTAATGGAAAAAAAAAAAAAAAAATAAATAAAAAAAAAAAAAAATGGATAAGGCGTCGGACTTCGGATCTGAAGATTACAGGTTCGAATGCTGTCACGCTCGTGTTTTATCACTTCTGAAAAAGAAACGTATCGTTTTAATGTAGCATTTGAGCAGTACGAAACCGTCTGAATGTTGCTGTTGACCATTTTCTGCTTGGAGATGCTCTTGAGCTTGAAACACACACTACAAGACCGGTGTTAACTAGCGAAATGGTCGGCAGAGTACCGTCACCGCGAGTTTCCACTGGCACTTGCACATCTGAAACAACGTCGGAAAGTAACTCGTTCGCCTTTTGAGTCACATCAAGTATGAGTGTTAATTTTGACGCCACTAGCTCTGCAGGTTTTCATGCAATTCCTTTACCTCTCAGAAATGATTATGAAATAAAAGTGAGGTACGTGACGAGTGTGACGTTAGGAAAACATTAGGCTGCATGGGGAGAAACTGTATGGGACCACCCAACCGAAACGAGTACTGTGTGACGTGCTACCCGGCAGGTATTCACCGCTGCAGCGGGCTAGCTCAGTCGGTAGAGCGTCAGACTCTAAATCCCAGGGTCGTTGGTTCGAGCCACACGCGGGGCGGAATGGAACTTTGTTCCGCTGCAGAAGTATATTACTGTTTTTCTGATTAACAATATTTAATGCAAATAGCAACTTTTAACTTTGCCTACGTCTCTGTCACTCGCAAGGAATCTGTATTTCAAGGTGAAGGTGATTTTGTAGACATGTGTGTAAGACATGTTCTGAAATGCAAGTGTTGTTGTTTGGAGAGCACATCGGTTTCGTGTCAGATGTGTAGCCAAGCAGTAATGGGTCGCCATAGCTGCAAATATTAGTCGGTAATATGAAGTGTTGTCAGCTGAAGGCTGATAATCCAGACGACCGTAAGGACGAAGTACGCAAAAGTACCGCTAGGACGCGGCCCTTTAGCTCAGTGGTAGAGCACTGGACTAGTAAACCAAGGGTCGTGAGTTCCATCCTCAAAGGAAGAAGACCAATTTTGGAAATCAGTTGCGCGTCGTGGCCGTATAGCAAACAGTATCTGTGATGACGAACAATTAGCGACAATCCTTTTATTAAGAATTACTCTCAGATGTGATTAAGGCGAATGGCGCAGATAAAGCCTTTGCCAAAGCGGTTCAGCATAAGGTGAGACGAGGTAGTCTGAATTACATTTTATAGATGTATTTCTCACATATGTCAGAGCCTCTCGCGGTCGTCGTCGTCGTCGCCGCCGCCGTTGCTGCAGAAGTAGCAAATGGCCATCGTGGCAAATGCGGCGATGCACGCCCTGCCTTCGATTCCGTATGCACAAAGTGTGTGGTCTTGTTTCCCAGTCTATATTTGGTCGGTCACGTAAGAGGTTGAATGTAACGAATGGGTGGGAAAGAGCAAGGGCAGCGGCTGTGTAGAACGAAAACACAAATTATCAGGGGTGTGAGCGTTTCGAGATGAGTCATATACAAGTTGCACTTGGTCGTCAGTGACTGTGTGGCCTAACGGATAAGGCGTCAGACTTCGGATCTGAAGATTACAGGTTCGAATGCTGTAACGCTGGTGTTTTATCACTTCTGAAAAAGAAACATGCCGTTTTAATGTAGCATTTGAGCAGTACGAAACCGTCTGAATGTTGCTGTTGACCATTTTTTGCTTGGAGGTGCTCTTGAGCTTGAAACACACACAACAAGACCGGTGTTAACTAGCGAAATGGTCGGCAGAGTGCCGACACCGCGAGTTTTGACTGGCACTTGCACATATAAAACAAGGTCGTAAAGTAACTCGTTTGGCTTTTGAGTCACATAAAGTATGTGTGTTAATTTTGACGCCAGTAGCTCTGCATGTTGTCATGCAATTTCTTTACCTCTCAGAAATGATTATGAAATAAAAGTGAAGTACGTGACGAGTGTGACGTTAGGAAAACATTAGGCTGCATGGGGAGAAACTGTATGGGACCACCCAACCGAAACGAGTACTGTGTGACGTGCTACCCGGCACGTATTCACCGCTGCAGCCGGCTAGCTCAGTCGGTAGAGCGTCAGACTCTAAATCCCAGGGTTGTTGGTTCGAGCCACACGCGGGGCGGAATGGAACTTTGTTCCGCTGCAGATGTATATTACTGTTTTTCTGATTAACAATATTTAATGCAAATAGCAACTTTTAACTTTGCCTACGTCTCTGTCAGTCGCAAGGAATCTGTATTTCAAGGTGAAGGTGATTTTGTAGACATGTGTGTAAGACATGTTCTGAAATGCAAGTGTTGTTGTTTGGAGAGCACATCGGTTTCGTGTCAGATGTGTAGCCAAGCAGTAATGGGTCGCCATAGCTGCAAATATTAGTCGGTAATATGAAGTGTTGTCAGCTGAAGTCTGATGATCCAGACGACCGTAAGGACGAAGTACGCAAAAGTAGCGCTAGGACGCGGCCCTTTAGCTCAGTGGTAGAGCACTGGACTAGTAAACCAAGAGTCGTGAGTTCCATCCTCAAAGGAAGAAGACGAATTTTGGAAATCAGTTGCGCGTCGTGGCCGTATAGCAAACAGTATCTGTGATGACGAACAATTAGCGACATGCCTTTTATTAAGAATTACTCTCAGATGTGATTAAGGCGAATGGCGTAGATAAAGCCTTTGCCAAAGCGGTTCAGCATAAGGTGGGACGAGGTAGTCTGAATTACATTTTATAGATGTATTTCTCACATATGTCAGAACCTCTCGCGGTCGTCGTCGTCGTCGCCGCCGCCGTTGCTGCAGAAGTAGCAAATGGCCATCGTGGCAAATGCGGCGATGCACGCCCTGCCTTCGATTCCGTATGCACAAAGTGTGTGGTCTTGTTTCCCAGTCTATATTTGGTCGGTCACGTAAGAGGTTGAATGTAACGAATGGGTGGGAAAGAGCAAGAGCAGCGGCTGTGTAGAACGAAAACACAAATTATCAGGGGTGTGAGCGTTTCGAGATGAGTCATATACAAGTTGCACTTGGTCGTCAGTGACTGTGTGGCCTAACGGATAAGGCGTCAGGCTTCGGATCTGAAGATTACAGGTTCGAATGCTGTCACGCTCGTGTTTTATCACTTCTGAAAAAGAAACATACCGTTTTAATGTAGCATTTGAGCAGTACGAAACCGTCTGAATGTTGCTGTTGACCATTTTCTGCTTGGAGATGCTCTTGAGCTTGAAACACACACTACAAGACCGGTGTTAACTAGCGAAATGGTCGGCAGAGTGCCGTCACCGCGAGTTTCCACTGGCACTTGCACATCTAAAACAACGTCGGAAAGTAACTCGTTCGCCTTTTGAGTCACATCAAGTATGAGTGTTAATCTTGACGCCACTAGCTCTGCAGGTTGTCATGCAATTCCTTTACCTCTCAGAAATGATTATGAAATAAAAGTGAAGTACGTGACGAGTGTGACGTTAGGAAAACATTAGGCAGCATGGAGAGATTCTGTATGGGACCACCCAACCCAAACGAGTACTGTGTGACGTGCTGCCCGGCAAGTAATCACCCAGGCAGCCCGGCTAACTCAGTCGGTAGAGCATGAGACTCTTAATCTCAGGGTCGTGGGTTCGAGCCCCACGCTGGGTGGAACGGAATTTTGTTCCGCTGCAGATGTAAATTACCGTTTTTCTGATTAACGTGATGTAATGGAAATAGGAACTTCAAACTTTGCCTACGTCTCTGTCAGTCGCAAGGAAACTGTATTTGAAGGTGAAGGTGATTTTGTAGACATGTGTGAAAGACAGGTTCTGAAATGCAAGTGTTGTTGTTTGGAGAGGACATCGGTTACGTGTCAGATGTGTAGCCAAGCAGTAATGGGTCGCCATAGCTGCAAATATTAGTCGGTAATATGAAGTGTTGTCAGCTGAAGTCTGATGATCCAGACGACCGTAAGGACGAAGTACGCAAAAGTACCGCTAGGCCGCGCCTCTTTAGCTCAGTGGTCAGTTCCTCTTCAGACGTTGTGCAGTGTGGACGTGCCTAGTCTTCCGCTCCGCCGTAGCGTTACGTATAGTGGGATATCGTTTGTTTACGTGTAGTGTTGTACCTTCTGTAAGTTTTTCTCCGTCGTTGTTTCGTTCCTTGTGTTACTTTCTGTGTGTATTTCAGTGTTTTTTGTGCTGCGGTTTAGACCGCGTAGTTTTTGAAAATGTCGTCTCAGGTTATTCCTCGTCAGGCTACAGTTAGTTTTGCTTTCGACAAGTCCACCCGCCATGTGCAACCTAGTTCCCTTGAAATTCATGATTGGTTAGTAGATACCTTTGGCATTAATTCGGATCAGGAGCACACTGCATATTTTGATACAGAACTCTATGTTTTCTTTGTTAAATTTATGGACCCCCTTCAGGTTGATAAAATTATTTCCAAATTTGGTCATCAGGTTCTCTTTCGGCATCGGGATGATTCTGTCAGTACCGTACTGCTTTCAATTGCTTCCATTACGTACACCAGTGTTCGTGTTTACAACCTTCCGCCGGAGCTGGATAATGTGTATCTTAAAGAGGGTTTACTCAAGAATGGTGATGTTAAGAATATTCGCCTTGAACGCTGGTCCAGCCAACATCGTCTGCAGTGTTACAGTGGCATTCGTTCCGTCGAAATGCACGTGAAGCAGAATATTCCCTCGCACCTGCACATCGGTGGATATCGTGTCCATGTAACATATAGTGGTCAGGTTGGCACCTGTTTTTTGTGTAATGAGAGTGGCCACGTGAGTACCAACTGTCCGCGGAGGGTTTTTGTGTTAAAAAATTCTCTCCAACAGCGTCGCAAGTTAACGGTCGCTGACCTCGTTGCAGGTGGTTCTGCTCTTGGTGTCGAACAGTCCAGTGGTAGTAGCACCCAGCCGCAGGTTGTGCACGCCCCTGACACAGAATTTCCTCCTTTACGTGCCAAATCTGATGTTGTTCAGTCGGTTCCTCAGGTGGGTGAGCCGCTTTTGAATAATAAACGGCGTCGCGCACAAGATGGAAATAGTACGGATGAGGATCTCCCCGAGATGCCCCAATCCGAGAGACCGACATCCTCCGAGCCACAGAGTAGTGTAGATGCTCCCTGTTACCCAGAAGTAGCTGTTCCGGTAGCGGCTGCTGACGCCCCTCCGGCTTCCGACACGGCTTCTCTCGAGTCGGCTCGTCGGTCGGGCCTGTTGGCGCCGCCTTCCGAACCGACTTCGTTGTCACAACAAGTTGAGTCGCAACAACTTCCTGCTTCGCTGCCCCACACCTCTGCCAGCGGAGCTGCTCAGCTTCCTTCCAACTTAGCAGTTTCTGAGCTTCCTGCTCAGGTTTCGCCTCCGTGTAGTCCATGTTTGCCGGAAGCTAATACTGGTGTAGACCAGTCCGTTTCGTCGGATGTTTCCCCCGCGACCCCGGACCCTGACTGTGGACTGGCGCGGGTGTTGTCAGATACAGAACTTGACCCTCCTACGTCATCGGCGGCTGCCGCTTCCTTGCCCGTCAGCCGACGCAAATTGCGCGTTCAGCCGAACGTCAATGTTTTTCGTAAAAAACCGAAACGTAAGGGATCTGCGGAAGGGGGTAGCAGTCCCCCTCCCTCGGATGCCTCCGTCTCCCCTGCTATGGACTGTGATTTTGATGCGTCGGTGTAGGTGATTTCTTCCCTAGCTTTTCTCTCCATGGTTCAAGCATACACCTTTCTTACCTTAAATGTTAACCGTATTTAGTCCGACGTTCGCATTGCCTCTTTGCGGCAGTTTCTTTACGACTCCTGTGCGGACGTAGTATTTTTGCAGGAAGTATTGTTTTCTGATCTCTCTCTACCTGGATTTCAAACTGTTTTTAATGTCGCACCGGAGAATTCAACAGGAACTGCTCTTTTCTTTCGAGAAGGTATTCCTATTACTGACATTGAATTCCTTGACTCTGGCCGTGGGATTGGTTGTCGTCTTTTTGATCTCCACCTAGTTGTTTTGTATGGCCCCTCTGGTTCGGGTCGCACTGTGGCTCGATCGCGCTTTTATAAGGAAGAGCTTATTTATCTTTTACGCAAGAGTCCTCCGAGTCTCCTGCTCGGAGGCGATTTTAATTGTGTTTTACACCCTTTAGACCAGTCCCCCAATTTTAATTATTGCCGAGATTTACATGACTTGGTTCGTACGATGCACCTGCGTGATGTTTGGGAACACAAATATCCAACCCTGGTGAAATTTACGTATTCTACCGCGTCCTCATGCAGTAGACTCGACAGATTCTACTTCTCTGATTTTTTATGTGATAACATTCTTTCTGTCGATGTTATTCCTACTAGTTTTTCTGACCATTGTGCTTTTACTGCAACTGTAAATCTTAGTCACCAACCAGCAAAACTTTATCGTTCCCAGTGGATGTTAAATGTTTCCCACCTTGCCGACAGTGCCATTGATCAAGTTGTAAGTGCCGTGTGGGAGCGATGTCTTCGCTCCGTCCCGCGTTACCCCTCCTTGCTCGTTTGGTGGACTGCGTTTGCCAAGCCCAAGATTCGTCAGACTTTGATTTTTTACTGTGCCGCAAGGGCGCGTGATTTTAAGAACCCGTATGAATTTTACTACTCTGTCCTGCGTGAACTGTATGACGCGGCGGGTCCTTCTCCTCTGCGGATCCATGACGTTCGTCGTATTAAAGCCAAGCTCTTGACCCTCAAACGACGACAGTTGGGTGGTCTGCGAGTAAAGTCGAAACCTCACTCTCTTGTTGAAGGTGAACTGACTTCTTTGTACCACCTGCTGCGGCATCAGACTCGACGTCGTCGCTCCTTCATCTCTTCTCTTATGGTGGATGATGGACGACAGCTTATTGCACAGGAGGAAATGACTCGTGCTCTTCATCAGTATTACGCTAGTCTCTATTCTGCCGATGATTCTGGTGCGTCACTTTCTGATGATGTCCTTGAGGATCTTCCTGCGACAATCACGCCTGACGCGAACGGCGACTTTCTCCGGGAGTTGCAGGTAGATGATGTTTTTGATTTTATTGCTCACTCTCCGTCCGGTAAATCGCCGGGTCCAGACGGCCTGCCTAAAGAATTTTATCTCCGTTTTTGGCCTCTTTTGGGTGGCACTTTTACGCAGATTTTAAATGAGATTGTCAGGGGGATGGATGTGCCTGCCGATTTTAAAGTAGGGAAAATTGTTTTAATTCCGAAGTCCACTGGTCGTTTATCTACTGCCAGTCTTCGTTCGCTCACATTGCTGAACTTTGATTACAAGACAGCTGCTAGAGCACTCAATAGTCGATTGTCTTCACTGCTTCGGGGTGTGATTGATGCACATCAATGTTGTTTTCCTGGTAGATCTATTCTGACCCAAGTAGCCGAATATCGGGATGTTGTCTCGGTTGCGGCGGTTACAAAAGTTCATTGTGCCTTTGCTTTCCTCGATTTTTATAAGGCTTTTGACCACGTCAGTCATGTGTTTTTAGATCATGTTTTAGATACAATAGGTTTTAACGCTTCATCACGTGGTGTTCTTGGTAATTTGTATAGGGGAATAACTGCTCGGGTGTCAGTCAATGGGCAGCTGACGCCGCCCTTTGCTATCCGCCGAGGGGTACCTCAGGGTAGTCTGCTCTCTATGTCGCTATTCATATTGTCCCTGGAACCGCTGCTTCGGACTCTTGCTTTCAAGCTTCAGGGTATGACCCTCTCTGGTGGGAAGCTCACTGTTAAGGCGTACGCGGACGATGTCGTTGTTCTCCTCCGTCAACGTGATGATATCACATTGTTGAAAGGGGCAGTCGATGCATACTGTTGTGTCTCTGGAGGGCGTCTTAATCAGGGTAAGTGTAAGTTCCTTGATATTCGAGGGTTTCGCGATGCTGATGTTCCTTGGGCCACTTTTGTCGATCGCCATACGTCATTGGGGATTACCATTGATCGGTGTCCTATAAAAATGGCAGCTCTTAATTGGAAATCTGTCACCGAGAAGATACAGGGGGCTCTGATGGTCCATGAGCAGCGCTCTGCTACCATTTTGCAAAAAATCAGAATTTTAGACACATACGTGTTATGTAAAGCCTATTATGTTGCTCAGCTGTTCCCACTTCCCATTATGGTGGCGAAACGGTTGCGCCAATTGTCTAGCAGGTTTATATGGAAGGGTCATCTATTCAAGTTGCGTTACGAGGTTATGACGAAACCGCGTATCTCCGGAGGCTTGGGCCTCACTGACATTACTCGCAAGGCGTCTGCCTTGTACGTCCGCCGCACGACTCTAATTGTTACGCAAGAAGTGACTTCAATTACATCCAGACTTTTTACTGTTGTGCGTCCGAAGAGCCTTGCTCCACCTGTCGACGTCGGTCGCCTCAATTTTAAGTTGAAACACGTCCGGGAATTTTATATTGCGGTTAGTTACCTCGGTGACGTCTTCTTGCGACGACCGGTGCCAACGACCAAGAGCTTGATTGCCCGTTGGGAGGGGCTGGCCGGTCCCAATCCAATCGAACTGGCGTCTCCATCAGTGTCCTGGAAGAACGTCTGGAAGAATGTTAGTCTGCCGATCCACACTATGGCTGTGGCGTCCACGTGGTGTAGGGTAGTTAATGGTTTGGTCCCCACCAACGTACGACTGCACCGTATTGGTCTTTCTGACACGGACAACTGCACTCGGTGTGGTCTCCTGGACACACTTGAGCATCGATTCACCTGCAGTGGGCACCTTGCTAATTGGATTTGGCTCAGGAAACAACTGGCTTTTGTCACTAGGACTGCCGAAACCGCTTGTACCATTGACATCATCGTACGGCCCGATTCTTCCTTTTATCCGCGAACGAAGCTCAATACCGTTATGTGGTTGCTTGGACACTTCGTACATTTTGTTATTAGTTGTCATGAAGAGGATGAACACCTAACGTTTCGACAGTACATTCTTACTGCTTACTGGAACCGATTGCGCATGCCAGGACTCCGTGAAGATTTTGGAAATATGCTTAGCCTTACATTTGAAAGGGAGGGTGATGGCTAAGGTCGCCTCTGTTAGCCGATTTCCTATATACTGTTTCTGGATTTGCCACCTTTCTGTAAACTACTTTTCTAAACCTGGACTGAAGTTTTCATGGATATTTAGGACGAACAAGAAAAACAAACGTGAGACCAAGAACCGAGACAGTAGGCGAAAGTACGACGCCGTAGTACAGGTGCCATTCGGAAGCAGGACGGTGGAGTCATCGTGGCCAGGCCTCGGGTTTCGACGCCTGCCCGCTTTGTTTCCGCAGGCCTGAATCTGAGTGTCACCCCTAAATTTTAAACTATGGCATATCAAGTAAAACAAAAAAAAAGAAAAGAAAGGAAAAATAAAATGAAACAACAAGAAAAAGATGGTAAAGGTGAAAAAACGAAAAAAAAGTGGCAGAGCACTGGTGTAGTAAACCAGGGGTAGTAAAAAAAATAAAAAAATAAAAAAAAGTGGTAGAGCACTGGTCTAGTAAACCAGAGGTCGAAAAATAAAAAAAAAAAGTGGTAGAGCACTGGACTAGTAAACCAAGGGTGGTGAGTTCCATCCTCAAAGGAAGAAGTCGAATTTTGGAAATCAGTTGCGCGTCGTGGCCGTATAGCAAACAGTATCTGTGATGACGAACAATTAGCGACATGCCTTTTATTAAGAATTACTCTCAGATGTGATTAAGGCGAATGGCGCAGATAAAGCCTTTGCCAAAGCGGTACAGCAAAAGGTGGGACGAGGCAGTCTGAATTACATTTTATAGATGTATTTCTCACATATGTCAGAGCCTCTCGCGGTCGTCGTCGTCGTCGTCGCCGCCGCCGCCGCCGCCGCCGCCGCCGCTTCTGCAGAAGTAGCAAATGGCCATCGTGGCAAATGCGGCGAGGCACGCCCTTGCCTTCGATTCCGTATGCACAAAGTGTGTGGTCTTGTTTCCCAGTCTATCTTCGGTCGGTCACGTAAGAGGTTGAATGTAAAGAATGGGTGGGAAAGAGCAAGGGCAGCGGCTGTGTAGAACGAAAACACAAATTATCAGGGGTGTGAGCGTTTCGAGATGAGTCATATACAAGTTGCACTTGGTCGTCAGTGACTGTGTGGCCTAACGGATAAGGCGTCAGACTTCGGATCTGAAGATTACAGGTTCGAATGCTGTCACGCTCATGTTTTATCACTTCTGAAAAAGAAACATACCGTTTTAATGTAGCATTTGAGCAGTACGAAACCGTCTGAATGTTGCTGTTGACCATTTTCTGCTTGGAGATGCTCTTGAGCTTGAAACACACACTACAAGGCCGGTGTTAACTAGCGAAATGGTCGGCAGAGTGCCGACACCGCGAGTTTCCACTGGCACTTGCACATCTAAAACAACGTCGGAAAGTAACTCGTTCGCCTTTTGAGTCACATCAAGTATGAGTGTTAATTTTGACGCCACTAGCTCTGCACGTTGTTATGCAATTCCTTTACCTCTCAGAAATGATTATAAAATAAAAGTGAAGTACGTGACGAGTGTGACGTTAGGAAAACATTAGGCAGCATGGAGAGATTCTGTATGGGACCACCCAACCCAAACGAGTACTGTGTGACGTGCTGCCCGGCAAGTAATCACCCAAGCAGCCTGGCTAGCTCAGTCGTTAGAGCATGAGACTCTTAATCTCAGGGTCGTTGGTTCGAGCAACACGCTGGGCGGAACGGAATTTAGTTCCGCTGCAGATGTAAATTACCGTTTTTCTGATTAACGTGATGTAATGGAAATAGCAATTTTAAACTTTGCCTACGTCTCTGTCAGTTGCAATTAAACTGTATTTGAAGGTGAAGGTGATTTTGTAGACATGTGTGAAAGACATGTTCTGAAATGCAAGTGTTGTTGTTTGGAGAGGACATCGGTTACGTGTCAGATGTGTAGCCAAGCAGTAATGGGTCGCCATAGCTGCAAATATTAGTCGGTAATATGAAGTGTTGTCAGCTGAAGTCTGATGATCCAGATGACCGTAAGGACGAAGTACGCATAAGTACCGCTAGGCCGCGCCTCTTTAGCTCAGTGGTAGAGCACTGGACTAGTAAACCAAGGGTCGTGAGTTTCATCCTCAAAGGAAGAAGTCGAATTTTGGAAATCAGTTGCGCGTCGTGGCCGTATAGCAAACAGTATCTGTGATGACGAACAATTAGCGACATGCCTTTTATTAAGAATTACTCTCAGATGTGATTAAGGCGAATGGCGCAGATAAAGCCTTTGCCAAAGCGGTACAGCTTAAGGTGGGACGAGGCAGTCTGAATTACATTTTATAGATGTATTTCTCACATATGTCAGAGCCTCTCGCGGTCGTCGTCGTCGTCGTCGTCGTCGTCGTCGTCGTCGTCGTCGTCGTCGTCGCCGCCGCCGCCGCCGCCGCTTCTGCAGAAGTAGCAAATGGCCATCGTAGCAAATGCAGCGTGGTACGCCCTGCCTTCGATTCCGTATGCACAAAGTGTGTGGTCTTGTTTCCCAGTCTATATTTGGTCGGTCACGTAAGAGGTTGAATGCAACGAATGGGTGGGAAATAGCAAGGGGCAGCGGCTGTGTAGAACGAAAACACAAATCATTAGGGGTGTGGGCGTTTCGAGATGAGTCATATACCAGTTGCACCTGGTCGTCAGTGACCGTGTGGCCCATTGGATAGGTTCCGCTTGAGACGCGACAGCGATCGGACGTGCTGTGTATTCGATCCGCCGTTACCCTCGGGTTGTGAATATTTACCTTCTGTGTGTGAGGTTTCTTTGTCTTCTTTTTTTCGTTGTTTCTTTGCCTGAGTGTTTGTTTTGTGTCTTGCGTTGTATTGCGGCTTTTGCAGCATTAATTAAGTGTTATGGCTTCCCGGTTGTTTCCGCGGAAGTGTACTCTCAGTTTTCAGTTTAACAAGGCTACCAGGAATGTCCAACCGACATCGTTGGAAATTCACGAATGGATTGTGGACACGATTGGCATTACATCGGACCAGGTACATACGGCGTATTTTGATACAGAATTACACTGCTTTTTTGTGAAATTGTTGAACCCGGTTTTGCTGGATAAGATATCACTTAAACATGGTGAGCAAGTGTCGTTCCGTCATAGGGATGGTTCTGTTAGCAGTGTTACTGTCTCAAATGCTGAAATTACGTATACCACAGTTCGGGTTTATAATTCACCTCCTGAAGTTGACAACAGCTATCTTAAGGAAGCTTTGCTTCGTTATGGTACTGTTCGGTCAATTCGAAATGAACGTTGGTCTGCACAACATAAGCTGCAATGTTATAATGGTGTCAGATCAGTTGAAATGCATATTAAGTCTAATATACCGTCCCATCTGGTTGTATGCGGTTATCGTGTACATCTTACATATGAGGGACAGCTTGGTACATGTTTCCTATGTAATGAACATGGTCATGTTCGAGCTAATTGCCCTAAGCGGGTATTTGTGCTTAAAAATGGCCTAGCACAGCGCCGCAAATTAACGGTTGCCGATCTTGTGCCAGCAGCTTCCTCCACTGTTTCCTATCTGCCTCCTGCAGTAGCTTCTTCACAACAGGTGTCACCCTCCCCTGATGCAGGTTTTCCTCCGCTACCCACTCGCCCAGACGTATCGGCTGCTCCTATACCGATTCCGTCTGTTACCAACAACAAACGCCGTCGTGCTAGTGATACCGGTAGCACTGATGACGAAGCTGCTGTTTCGCAGCCGGTTTGCGAATCTGATGAGAGAATTCCAGAATCTCCCATGCCTGTTTCGGATTCTGTTCCCGCTGTGCCTCCTGCTTTGCCTGATGACGTCGAACTTGCTGCCAGGCCGTCGGCGCAAGAGCCACAACATGCGGTCGAGGTGTTGTTGACATCCCCACCGCCACAGGCATCACAACATGTTGACGACACTTCGGTGGAGACGGCTGTTTGTCGGAAAACCGCTCCTAGAACTGCGCGCTCCGCATTAGCAGACTCCAAACCTATCTTACCACCTCCTACACTTCCAATACCTACACATTCTGAAACCGGTGCCGATGTTCCTGATGCAGTTTTCCCTTGATGGCTCCTCCTTCTGACTCCTCTCGCCCTGCTAATCCTTCGGACGCTTTGGTTGACGTGCCTGATCTCGACCCCCCACTCCGCCTGCTCTTGAATCTGGTGTGCATCAGATACGTCGTCGGGTGAAAGTGCCCTCCAATCTCCACGCGGTGCGGAAGAAACATAAGCATGCGAAAGACGACTCTGATTCCGTTGATTCTGGACAATCACCCTCTGCCATGTCTGATGTTGATGATATGGATGTAGTTGCTTCTAGTGTGGTGTAATTTGGGTTCATTTCTCATTTTTTGGTTGATGTTGCAGGCGTACACGTTTATTACCTTAAATATAAATGGCATTCAATCTGCTCTGAAGTTAGCGTCTCTGCAGCAGTTTATTTATGACTCTGCAGCTGATATTGTTTTCCTGCAGGAAGTCTCCGTTGCACACCTGTTTGTTCCTGGTTTTCGTACTATTATAAATTTTGCACCTGAGTTTTCTGCAGGTACTGCTTTCCTAATTCGTGACGGTATCCCCGTTACCGAAATTGAGCTTTTAGACTCGGGACGGGGCATTGGTTGTCGGTTATTTGACACGACCTTGGTTAACATTTACGCCCCCTCTGGTTCTAGCAAGCGGCAGGAAAGGTCTCGTTTTTATAAAGAGGATCTGATTTACCTTCTACGAAAAAATCCTGCGACCTTGATATTGGGGGGCGATTTTAATTGTGTGTTACAAGCTAAAGACCAATCCCCTCATTTTAATTATTGTTTCGAGCTACATTCTCTTGTACGTCAATTACGACTACGCGATGCGTGGGAGGTTAAACACCCCACTTTAGTTAAATTTACATTTTTTACTGCCACCTCAAGTAGTCGACTTGACCGATTGTATATTTCTGATCCCCTTAGTGTTTCTGTTTTAGATGTAGATGTTATTCCAGCCAGTTTTACGGATCATTGTGCCCTTGCTGTTATAATTAATTTGGAGCGTCAACCTCTTAAACTTTATAGGCCGCTGTGGAAATTAAATGTCTCCTTGCTCGATGACCCTCACATCGAACCTCTAATACAGACGGCGTGGGACATTTGATTACGTTCTCTGCGATACTATCCGTCTAAGCTTCATTGGTGGATCCACTGTGTGAAGCCAAAACTACGTCGCACTTTAATGTCCTACAGTTATAATAGAGCGCGAGATCTGAAACTGACTTTTGAGTATTACTATTCGGTGCTTCGCGAACTTTATGATAATTCTACAATGACATGTGCCCACCTTTCTGAGATTCGGAAAATTAAGGCCAAGCTTCTTAGTATTAAGCGGCTTCAGATGGAAGGATTGAAGATTAAATCCAAACCACCGTCCACGTTAGCACATGAAATGACTTCTATGTACCATCTGTTTCGTCACCACAAGAACCGTCGACGTGTATTGATTGACGGCCTTATGGCAGCTGATGGTCGCCGGCTTACCTTACAGAATCAAATAACCCATGAACTTACCTGCTACTATGAGACGTTATATACTGCGGCTGATTCTGATCCGATTGATGTTGACGAGATTTTAACTGCTATCCCATCAGTTTTAACAGAGGACCATAATGCGAAATTTTTAGCTCCTTTTACTGCAGACGAAATTTCAGCTTTCATTGCTTGTTCAGCATCTCACAAATCTCCTGGTCCTGATGGCCTACCTAAGGAGTTTTTTGTTAGTTTTGGCCTATTATAGGGCCTGTTTTTACGGATATTGTGAATGAAATCTTGAATGGTGGCACAATTCCAGCCAATTTCAAGAGAGGTACGGTTGTCCTGATACCAAAATCTGCTGGTTTGAAGACAGCTAGTGACTTTCGTCCTTTAACCCTTTTAAATTTTGACTATAAGACGGCCGCTAGGGCTGTTAATGCACGTCTATCCCTCTTGCTTACACCTGTGATACCTCCTTGTCAAAGCTGCTTTCCAGGGCGCTCCATACTGACGTCTCTGGCGGGGTATCGTGATGTCGTGTCGATTGTCGCTGTCACCAATATTTCCTGTGCGCTTTTATTTGTTGATTTTAGTAAGGCCTTTGATCGTGTGTCCCATTCGTTTTTAGAGCTTCTGCTGCACCGGCTCGGTTTTAATGAACAGGCGCTGCTGGTACTTAAGAATATGACGACTGGCATTTCTGCTAAGATTGACATTAATGGCCAGCTGACAAAGGTCATTGATATTCAACGTGGCTTCCCGCAAGGTAGTCCTTTATCCATGACCCTTTATGCTCTCTCCCTTCAACCACTCCTCACACGTCTCAACTCGACACTTCGTGGTCTTACGATCTCTGGGGTTAACCAGACGGCAACGGCTTATGCTGATGATTTGGTTGTTTTGCTTCGTTCCACCGCAGAAGTGCCGCAGTTGAAAATGGAACTCGATAAATTTTCTGCGGCCTCAGGTTCTCGTATCAATCCCCGTAAAAGCAAGCTCCTGAATTTGCGGGGCTTTGAACGTGTGGTTGCTACGTGGGTTACAGCTGTTGAACACTATACACATTTAGGTATCTATCTTGAACGTTGTCCTCTCCGGATGGCTGCAAAAAATTGGCAAGTGGCCATTTCCAAGCTGCAAGGTGTTTTATTGGAACACTCATGGCGTTCGATACCGCTACTGCAAAAAAAGCGTGTATGAGACACTTATGTTTTATGTAAAGTATATTATATTGCTCAGCTGTTTCCGCTTCCCCGAATGCAGGGTGCAAAAATGGTCCAGCTTATTAACAGATATATTTGGCGGGGGCATATTTTTAAATTACGTTGTGATGTTCTTACGAAGCCGCGTCTTGAGGGCGGCTTGTCGTTCACCGATGTCCGTCTCAAGGCTGCTGCCCTTTATGTTAAGCGAACCCTCCATCTTTTATTATCTGAGTCCCCGACTGTTACTTCGCAATTATTCCATGTCGTTCGTCCTGCGAGCTTGTCACCGCCCATTAACGTTGGGCCTCTAAATGCGAAGCTACGGCATGTTCGGGAGGCCGGCCGCGGTGGTCTCGCGGTTCTAGGCGCTCAGTCCGGAACGGTGGGACTGCTACGGTCGCAGGTTCGAATCCTGCCTCGGGCATGGATGTGTGTGATGTCCTTAGGTTAGTTAGGTTTAAGTAGTTCTAAGTTCTAGGGGACTAATGACCACAGAAGTTGAGTCCCATAGTGCTCAGAGCCATTTGAACCATGTTCGGGACTTCTACATTGAGATTAGTTACCCAGACCTCCACTTACAACGTCGTCCTGTTATTACTACGCTAACCCTGCTTGACAAATGGCACCGGTCTTCTTCTTCCAACCCGATTGTTTTGCATTATACCAGTTTTAATTGGCGTAACATATGGACGAATATTAGCTTACCCGTTCATTCAACAGCTGTTGCGTCCCTATGGTATAAGGTAGTTAATCAGCTGATTCCTACGAACGAACGCCTTCATCGTATAGGTTTATGTGTCTCTCCGATTTGTCAAACGTGTGGTTGTGTTGATACACCCCAACACCGATTTACCTGCGCTGACCGTCATCGCATGTGGCACTGGCTTTACTCACCAGGAGCTCAGAATCGGCATTTAAGACTGATATTCTCTGCTGGCCGGACACGGTTTTTTATCCACGGACCAAGAACAACACCGTTATGTGGCTTCTTGGCCGTTACATTTTTGCAGTGGTTGATGATCATGGTATTACCGATTTTATTTCGTTTACTGGTTACATGCTTCATGAGTACTGGACGCAAAAGTCTTTCCCACACCTTAAGAGGGACTTTGCGAATATGCTTACTATTGTTTTCGAAAAGCAGGGAGTTGGTTAAGTTTCAATTTCTATTGATCGCTCCTGCGCCTGAATCATTAATGGAACCGGTATAGGGGCATACTGAGCTAACTTCATGACAGGGAAGACATTCTCGCTAGTTCTTAGGTACAATCTTGGCAGGAAGGCAAAATAACTCTTTGAATAGACAACGCTTCATAAGTCCCGTGTTCACATATAAGTATCATAAGGCGTCGGACTACGGATCTGAAGATTACAGGTTCGAATGCTGTCACGCTCGTGTTTTATCACTTCTGAAAAAGAAACATACCGTTTTAATGTAGCATTTGAGCAGTACGAAACCGTCTGAATGTTGCTGTTGACCATTTTCTGCTTGGAGATGCTCTTGAGCTTGAAACACACACTACAAGACCGGTGTTATCTAGCGAAATGGTCGGCAGAGTGCCGCCACCGCGAGTTTCCACTGGCACTTGCACATCTAAAACAACGTCGGAAAGTAACTCGTTCGCCTTTTGAGTCACATCAAGTATGAGTGTTAATTTTGACGCCACTAGCTCTGCAGGTTGTCATGCAATTCCTTACCTCTCAGAAATGATTATGAAATAAAAGTGAAGTACGTGACGAGTGTGGCGTTAGGAAAACATTCGGCAGCATGGAGAGATTCTGTATGGGACCACCCAACCCAAACGAGTACTGTGTGACGTGCTACCCTGCAAGTATTTACCGGAGCAGCCGCTCTAGCTCAGTCAGTAGAGCATGAGACTCTTAATCTCAGGGTCGTGGGTTCGAGCCCCACGCTGTGCGGAACGGAATTTTGTTCCGCTGCAGGTGTATATTACCGTTTTTCTGATTAACGTGATGTAATGGAAATAGCAACTTTAAACTTTGCCTACGTCTCTATCAGTCGCAAGGAAACTGTATTTGAAGGTGAAGGTGATTTTGTAGACATGTGTGAAAGACATGTTCTGAAATGCAAGTGTTGTTGTTTGGAGAGCACATCGGTTACGTGTCAGATGTGTAGCCAAGCAGTAATGGGTCGCCATTGCTGCAAATATTAGTCGGTAATATGAAGTGTTGTCAGCTGAAGTCTGATGATCCAGACGATCGTAAGGACGAAGTACGCAAAAGTACCGCTAGGCCGCGCCTCTTTAGCTCAGTGGTAGAGCACTGGTATAGTAAACAAAGGGTCGTGAGTTCCATCCTCAAAACAATTAGCGACATGCCTTTTATTAAGAATTACTCTCAGATGTGATTAAGGCGAATGGAGCAGATAAAGCCTTTGCCAAAGCGGTACACCATAAGGTGGGACGAGGCAGTCTGAATTACATTTTATAGATGTATTTCTCACATATGTCAGAGTCTCTCGCGGTCCTCGTCGTCGTCGTCGTCGTCGTCGTCGCCGCCGCCGCCGCCGCTTCTGCAGAAGTAGCAAATGGCCACCATAGCAAATGCGGCGAGGGACGCCCTGCCTTCGATTCCGTATGCACAAAGTGTGTGGTCTTGTTTCCCAGTCTATATTTGGTCGGTCACGTAAGAGGTTGAATGTAACGAATGGGTGGGAAAGAGCAAGGGCAGCGGCTGTGTAGAACGAAAACTCAAATTATCAGGGGTGTGAGCGTTTCGAGATGAGTCATATACAAGTTGCACTTGGTCGTCAGTGACTGTGTGGCCTAATGGATAAGGCGTCGGACTTCGGATCTGAAGATTACAGGTTCGAATGCTGTCACGCTCGTGTTTTATCAGTTCTGAAAAAGAAACATACCGTTTTAATGTAGCATTTGAGCAGTACGAAACCGTCTGAATGTTGCTGTTGACCATTTTCTGCTTGGAGATGCTCTTGAGCTTGAAACACACATACAAGACCGGTGTTAACTAGCGAAATGGTCGGCAGAGTGCAATCACCGCGAGTTTCCACTGGCACTTGCACATCTAAAACAACGTCGGAAAGTAACTCGTTCGCCTTTTGAGTCACATCAAGTATGAGTGTTAATTTTGACGCCACTAGCTCTGCAGGTTGTCATGCAATTCCTTTACCTCTCAGAAATGATTATGAAATAAAAGTGAAGTACGTGACGAGTGTGACGTTAGGAAAATATTAGGCAGCATGGAGAGATTCTGTATGGGACCACCCAACCCAAACGAGTACTGTGTGAAGTGCTACCCGGCAAGTATTCACCGAAGCAGCCCGGCTAGCTAAGTCGGTAGAGCATGAGACTCTTAGTCTCAGGGTCGTGGGTTCGAGCCCCACACTGGGCGGAAAGGAATTTTGTTCCGCTGCAGATGTAAATTACCGTTTTTCTGATTAACGTGATGTAATGGAAATAGCAACTTTAAAATTTGCCTACGTCTCTGTCAGCCGCAAGGAAACTGTATTTGAAGGTGAAGGTGATTTTGTAGACATGTGTGAAAGACATGTTCTGAAATGCAAGTGTTGTTGTTTGGAGAGGACCTCGGTTACGTGTCAGATGTGTAGCCAAGCAGTAATGGGTCGCCATAGCTGCAAATATTAGTCGGTAATATGAAGTGTTGTCAGCTGAAGTCTGATGAACCAGACGACCGTAAGGACGAAGTACGCAAAAGAACTGCTAGACCGAGCCCCTTGAGCTCAGTGTTAGAGCATTGGACTAGTAAACCAAGGGTCGTGAGTTCCATCCTCAAAGAAAGAAGTCGAATTTAGGAAATCAGTTGCACCTCGTGGCCGTATAGCAAACAGTATCTGTGATGACGAACAATTAGCGACATGCCTTTTATTAAGAATTACTCTCAGATGTGATTAAGGCGAATGGCGCAGATAAAGCCTTTGCCAAAGCGGTACAGCATAAGGTGGGACGAGGCAGTCTGAATTAAATTTTATAGATGTATTTCTCACATATGTCAGAGCCTCTCGCGGTCGTCGTCGTCGTTGTCGCCGCCGCCGCTTCTGCAGAAGTAGCAAATGGCCATCGTGGCAAATGCGGCGAGGCACGCCCTGCCTTCGATTCCGTATGCACAAAGTGTGTGGTCTTGTTTCCCAGTCCATATTTGGTCGGTCACGTAAGAGGTTGAATGTAACGAATGGGTGGGAAAGAGCAAGGGCAGCGGCTGTGTAGAACGAAAACACAAATTATCAGGGGTGTGAGCGTTTCGAGATGAGTCATATACAAGTTGCACTTGGTCGTCAGTGACTGTGTGGCCTAATGGTTAAGGCGTCGGACTTCGGATCTGAAGATTACAGGTTCGAATGCTGTCACGCTCGTGTTTTATCAGTTCTGAAAAAGAAACATACCGTTTTAATGTAGCATTTGAGCAGTACGAAACCGTCTGAATGTTGCTGTTGACCATTTTCTGCTTGGAGATGCTCTTGAGCTTGAAACACACACTACAAGACCGGTGTTAACTAGCGAAATGGTCGGCAGAGTGCCGTCACCGCGAGTTTAAACTTGCACTTGCACATCTAAAACAACGTCGGAAAGTAACTCGTTCGCCTTTTGAGTCACATCAAGTATGAGTGTTAATTTTGACGCCACTAGCTCAGCAGGTTGTCATGCAATTCCTTTACCTCTCAGAAATGATTATGAAATAAAAGTGAAGTACGTGACGAGTGTGACGTTAGGAAAACATTAGGCAGCATGGAGAGATTCTGTATGGGACCACCCAAACCAAACGAGTACTGTGTGACGTGCTGCCCGGCAAGTATTCACCGAAGCAGCCCGGCTAGCTCAGTCTGTAGGGCATGAGACTCTTAATCTCATGGTCGTGGGTTCGAGCCCCACGCTGGGCGGAACGGAATTTTGTTCCGCTGCAGATGTAAATTACCGTTTTTCTGATTAACGGGATGTAATGGAAATAGCAACTTTAAACTTTGCCTACGTCTCTGTCAGTCGCAAGGAAACTGTATTTGAAGGTGAAGGTGATTTTGTAGACATGTGTGAAAGACATGTTCTGAAATGCAAGTGTTGTTGTTTGGAGAGGACCTCGGTTACGTGTCAGATGTGTAGCCAAGCAGTAATGGGTCGCCATAGCTGCAAATATTTGTCGGTAATATGAAGTGTTGTCAGCTGAAGTCTGATGATCCAGACGACCGTAAGGACGAAGTACGCAAAAGTACCGCTAGGCTGCGCCTCTTTAGCTCAGTGGTAGAGCACTGGACTACTAAACCAAGGGTCGTGAGTTCCATCCTCAAAGGAAGAAGTCGAATTTTGGAAATCAGTTGCGCGTCGTGGCCGTATAGCAAACAGTATCTGTGATGACGAACAATTAGCGACATGCCTTTTATTAAGAATTACTCTCAGATGTGATTAAGGCGAATGGCGCAGATAAAGCCTTTGCCAAAGCGGTACAGCATAAGGTGGGACGAGGCAGTCTGAATTACATTTTATAGATGTATTTCTCACATATGTCAGAGCCTCTCGCGGTCGTCGTCGTCGTCGTCGTCGCCGCCGCCGCTTCTGCAGAAGTAGCAAATAGCCATCGTAGCAAATGCGGCGAGAGACGCCCTGCCTTCGTTCCATATGCACAAAGTGTGTGGTCTTGTTTCCCAGTCTATATTTGGTCGGTCACGTAAGAGGTAGAATGTAACGAATGGGTGGGAAAGAGCAAGGGGCAGCGGCTGTGTAGAACGAAAACACAAATCATCAGGGGTGTGAGCGTTTAGAGATGAGTCATATACAAGTTGCACATGTGGTCAGTGACCGTGTGGCCTAATGGATAAGGCGTCGGCCTACGGATCTGAAGATTACAAGTTCAAATGCTGTCACGCTCGTGTTTTATCAGTTCTGAAAAAGAAACATACCGTTTTAATGTAGCAATTGAGCAGTACGAAACCGTCTGAATGTTCCTGTTGACCATTTTCTGCTTTGAGATGCTCTTGAGCTTGAAACACACACAACAAGACCGGTGTTAACTAGCGAAATGTTCGGCAGAGTGCCGACACGGCGAGTTTTCACTGGCACTTGCACATCTAAAACAACGTCAGAAAGTAACTCGTTCGCCTTTTGAGTCACATCAAGTATGAGTGTTAATTTTGACGCCACTTGCTCTGCAGGTTGTCATGCAATTCCTTTACCTCTCAGGAATTATTATGAAGTAAAAGTGAAGTACGTGACGAGTGTGACGTTAGGAAAACATTAGGCAGCATGGAGAGATTCTGTATGGGACCACCCAACCCAAACGATTACTGTGTGACGTGCTACCCGGCGAGTATTCACTGTAGCAGCCCGGGTAGCTCAGTCGGTAGAGCATGATACTCTTAATCTCAGAGTCCTGCGTTCGGCCCCACGCTGGGCCGAACGGAATTTGGTTCGGCTGCAGATGTAATTTACCGTTTTTCTTATTAACGTGACGTAATGGAAATAGCAACTTTAAACTTTGCTTACGTCTCTGTCAGTCGCAAATAAACTGTATTTGAAGGTGAAGGTGATTTTGTAGACATGTGTGAAAGACATGTTCTGAAATGCAAGTGTTGTTGTTTGGAGAGAACATCGGTTATATGTCAGATGTGTGGCCAAGCAGTAATGGGTCGCCATAGCTGCAAATATTAGTCGGTAATATGAAGTGTTGTCAGCTGAAGTCTGATGATCCAGACGACCGTAAGGACGAAGTACGCAAAAGTACCGCTAGGCCGCGCCTCTTTAGCTCAGTGGTCAGTCTGCCTGCGGCAGCGGTGGTGAGCGGACCGTCAGGGCCAGCGCGCTGTGGCAGGAAGTGTTTACGTCAGGCGGTGAGTCGCGTGCTTACAGCGTCTGCGTATTAGTATTCGTTCCGTTCTGTAGGATCTGATATGGAATTATGAATCCGAGTAACAGGAAAGATACCTTGAAGTTTACCTTTGATAGGATCTTTTCGAAACCAAATTCGTTTGAAGTTGAAGCTTGGTTAGAGGAAACAGCTAAGATAACTTTTGATGACTTTGTAGGGATAAATTTCTCTATCGTGACTAGTGTTGTTTATGTGAAATTAACGTCTTCTGAAATGTGTGACAGAATTGTGGAGTCCAGTGGAGGTGTACTGAAGTTTAAACATAGTGATGGTACCGTCAGTGACGTCAGCATTACGCATGCTGGACTGGGCATCCGAAAGGCACGTATTTTCGAACTCCCGTTTGAAATATCAGCCGCGCAAATAAATTCTGCATTAACATCTTACAGGAGGGTCATTAACAATTTTGTGGAGCGTTGCTCCAAAGCCCACAAATTTCCGGTGCTTAACGGCGTCAGGCAGGTTCAGATCGATCTACAAAAGCACATACCTTCATATATTTACGTAGGTGGACATCGCGGAATTGTCATATATGATGGGCAGCCAAAAACGTGTGCCGGCTGTGGTGCGCCCGGCCACGTGCGCTCTGAATTTATACAAAGACGCGTGACGCAGATACCTGTCGGTGAAGCCGCTAGCCCCCCTGTGACGACGGCACTGCCACTGACATACGTTGCCGCGGCTTCTGGTCTTCCACCCGCGACCCCGCCTGTAGATGCCCCTCGTTTGAATGATGTTTTTCCGATAACGTCAAAGAACCGAGTGCTGACCCGGCACCGCCGCTACCACACTCACAGATGGAGGTAACGACGGATGGCTCCCCAGTGGTTGATGCCACTGGTACTGAGGATGAAGCAGACGCTGTGTTCCCGGCGGATCAACCCCAGAGTCAACAGTCCACTTCGGATGTTGATGATACCGCGAACCCTAACAGGAAGCCTTCCAAAAAGAAGCGGAGACTTGCACATCAAGGAGCCAATCAGCTCGCCCCACAGCTCCGCGAAAAAGCGAAACGAATAAGCAGCCAAATGAGTCAGAACACTTCTGAACCCTCTGAAGTTGGTCTCCCTGCGTCTGGTCGAATGGACATTGATCCAGTAGTGTCTCCCCCTGTGAATCCACGACGGGTGGAAGATAGTGATACCTCGAGTAGAGTCGTTTTGCCGGATGCCCACGCTCAAGGAAACGCAGGATCGCTTTTGTCAGAGGCCACTCTCACTGGGAATTAGGCACAGGAAATGGAAGTCTTGGATGCGAGCAATGATGCGGCTGTCATGCGGACCATTGAGACGGAATCTTCGGCACCCCCCACAGAGCAGCATACACCAACCGTACCGGGAAGTACAGGAACTCCGACTGACGCGCTTGGCCTCAATTTCGTTAGCCATCCTTCTAAGACTGTCTAATTAATAGTATGTGCCTTCCCCCATGAACGAGCCCCAGGCCTATAAAATTGCCACGTTAAATATCAATAAGATACAGTCGTACTGGCGGCTCCGTAATTCACAAGATTTTGTATACGCAGCGGATATCGATATTCTGTTACTTCAAGAAGTCGCTGCGATTGAACTTGACCGAATAACTGGTTATACTACTCTCTCCAATTCCGGGAGCGGTGCGAATTTAGGGACAGCGATTCTGTTAAAAGAAGGGATTGTAGCGACCGACGCAGAAAAACTGCCTGATCATAGAGGGATCGCTGTCACTTTCAATCGGACACGCATAATCAATTTTTACGCCCCGTCCGGCAGTAGCAATAGGCGTGCTAGGGCTGAGTTCTTCACAAGCGCCATAGTCCCACTTTTTAGGGGAACCTACGATCGTATAATTTTTGCGGGTGACTTCAATTGTGTCTTAAGTCCAAAAGACCAGACGCCTAATTTTAACAAATCTGGAGAACTAGAACATATCGTCCAAGAAATGAACCTCATTGACACATGGGAGCATACGCACGGAGCGGCACCTGGGTTCACCCATGTCACGAACCACTCTGCAAGCCGGCTAGACAGAATCTATGTATCGGCGTGTATGAAGACTCAAGTCCTCCATTCCGAAGTTTGGCCCACAATTTTTTCCGATCATGCCGCATATATTTGTACTGTTAAGCAAGCATGGCACATTTCGCGGCAGAGGTTTCTGGAAACTTAACAATGCTTTCCTTAACGATGTTGACTGTCACCGTGTCTTTAACGAAACATGGGAGGCATGTGAACGACGGGTTGCACAGTATGCCTCCGTTACTGAATGGTGGATAACACATGCCAAACCAACTTTATCAAAAATGTTTAAACGCTACGCTCGGGACAAATCCTGGTGGCAACGGCAAACATCTGAGTTTTATTTTACTTGTCTCAGGGAGCTCTACCAGTCCGATGTGACTGTACCTGAAAATTTTATGCAGATTAAAAAAATTAAGGCAAAATTATTAAAACTTCAGCGGCAGCAGGCAGAAGGCTTTCAAATAAGGTCCAGGCCCCAGAATGTGATAGACGACGAAATGACATCCATGTTTCACGTCATTCGTGAAAATAAGAGGGGGCGGCGGAGATTAATAACTCGTCTTCAGTTGAGTGAAGGCGTTGCGCTCACGCGGCAACAAGACATACGGACCGCACTTCACAATCACCTGGCAGATCTGCTGGCAACGACACATACCGACGATGGAACTCACGATGAATTACTCAATAACTTGCAAAGGACTTTGGGTGCTGCTGAAGTCGAAACTCTCATGCGAGAAATTGATGAAGACGAATTTGATTCTGCGCTATCACGAAGTCGGAAAAATAAATCGCCGGGACCTGACGGTCTCACTGCCGAATTTTATCTTACTTTCCGCGACAAATTAAAGCCCAAGTTGTTGAGTATGTTTAATGACATTTTACGGCCTGATTTTAATGTTCCTCAGGCTCTCGTGGAAGGCATCATGGTTTTAATCCCTAAACGCCCAATGTGCAGTTCTGTTGATGATTTTCGGCCGCTTACTTTACTGAACAGTTACTACAAAATTTTAGTACGTATTATTTCTAATAGATTGAAAATGTTGATAAATACTGTCATTGGTCAGTACCAGACCAGTGTAGGTGTCGGTAGGACGATCTTCCAAAATTTGTCTCAATACAGGGACGTCATAGCCATTGCAGATGCGTGCAAGATACGGTGTGCGCTAGTTTCCCTTGACTTTTCAAAGGCATTCGACAGAGTAAACCATCAGTTTCTCATCCGGACGATGCATGCCATGGGATTTCCACTACGTTTTATCAATCTTATACATGAGCTCCTTCATAAAGGAGTAACTCGACTCATGGTGAATGGCCAGCTGAGCGCATCGAATAATATTACTAATTCAGTGCACCAGGGATGCCCTATGTCAATGGCCTTGTTTGCCATTGCCATTGAGCCTTTGCTTGTCACCTTGACACAGCGTCTACAAGGATTAACCATCCACGGCTTTAAGATTGTTTGTACTGCATATGCGGATGACGTCGGATTTTTGGTCATGGACGAAGGTGAAGTCGAGGAAGCCCTTCAGATCGTCTAAAACTACGAACTTGTTGCGGGTGCGAAGTTGAATGCCAGGAAATCTGGCATTATGAACATAGGACGCGGCATCTCGCTGCACCATCACGGTCAGTTGCAACTACTTTCTAAAATGAAATGCCTTGGTATTGAGTACAGGAGCAACATACAGCACACAATTGCGGTGAACTATAGGAATCTCCTGGCAAGTATGCGTGCTTGCATGCAGACCCACTACCTAAGGAGCCTTGATGAACTGCAGAAAGTCACCTTCGCTAATGTCTACCTCACCTCAAAGATTAACTACGTTGCACAAGTACTGCCCATGCAACACAGGAGACAGCGAAGCGAATGATGTCCGCTCTAGGCCATTTTGTCACACGTGGACACATTTTTAAAGTCAAGTACGATCCGCTCACTCTCTCCACGACGGATGGAGGCTTAAATTTAACAGATGTTCGTTCCAAGTCACGAGCATTGTACGTATGCACCACCTGCAAACGGTGGAGGTCGTTACCGAACAGTCTAACGGCTCACTTGTTAACTGAAATAGCGCCGGCCTGCCTGCAGCCTCCCGTCTCTGTTCAACATATTTCGCCTGCGCTGACTCACTTTAAGAGCTTTTTCATTGAGTTCAGTTACGTACGGTCAACTCTCCCAGAAAATGAGCTTTCCGTGGTGAAGTTAGTTTATAATAAACTACTGGCAACCAAGAACAGGAACAACATCGAACACAAATACCCCAATCATCGCTGGCCAGTGATATGGAAAAACATACATAGCCGTGATTTACCAACGTCAGTGAAAGCCTCTTGGTACAGGGTCGTGAACCGTAAAATAAGTACCAATTCACGACTTCATGCTCTACATTTGGCTGACTCACCTTTGTGCCTTACGTGCAACTTGCCTGATACTGATGAACATCGTTTTCTGTGCACCACTGTCCAAGCAGTTTGGCCATGCATTCGCCGAAAACTGGCTACGATTATGAGGACTTCCCAGCTTTGTATTAAACCTGAAGATTTCCTGTATCCGGATTCAGTGCCGTACCCAAACACCAAACGGAACTCTGTCAATTGGTTGAAGGGTCATTATGTTCATTATTTACAGACGCAAGAACCCAAGAGTGAGGCGGCGTTCTGTCTTTACCTGGCATTACAGTTTCACATACTTTCACAGACGAGACATTACAGGAAACGATATGCGAATTTTTTAGAAGTCGTTCTTCGATGAAAGAAGTATTTTTTTTCTTTCCTTCATTCTACATTGCTTTGTTTTTTTTCTTTTCTTCTTCAAATGTCACAGTGACGTATACTGAACAGTGATACGAAAAGGACTATTTTATTTTCTTCTGTTTTTCTAGAGGACCAGAGTTCCTTGTTTCATTTTCTATTAAAAAAAAAAAAAAAAATAAAGATAAATAAGTAAATTATAATAAAAAATAAACGATTATAAAAGTTGATAAACAAACCAACAATACAACGAAAGCACTAAAAAGAACAACAAACAACAGAAAGAGTGTTGCAGACCAGAAGTAGGGGATTGCTGCCTGGGGTGAAGTATGGTGGGGACTTCGTGGGCCCTCTCGCCGCTACGGTAGCCGTGAAGGCCCAGGACAACTCTCTGAACATGGAATACAACACACGCACCAAAAAAAAAAAAAAAGTGGTAGAGCACTGATCTAGTAAACCAAGGGTCATGAGTTCCATCCTCGAAGGAGGAAGTCGAATTTTGGAAATCAGTTGCGCGTCGTGGCCGTATAGCAAACAGTATCTGTGATGACGAGCAATTAGCGACATGCTTTTTATTAAGAATTACTCTCAGATGTGATTAAGGCGAATGGCGCAGATAAAGCATTTCCAAAGCGGTACAGCATAAGGTGCGACGAGGCAGTCTGAATTACATTTTATAGATGTATTTCTCACATATGTCAGAGCCTCTCGCCGTCGTCGTCGTCGTCGTCGTCGCCGCTTCTGCAGAAGTAGGGTATGGCCATCGTAGCAAATGCGGCGAGGGACGCCCTGCCTTCGATTCCAAATGCACAAAGTGTGTGGTCTTGTTTCCCAGTCTATATTTGGTCGGTCACGTAAGAGGTTGAATGTAACGAATGGGTGGGAAAGAGAAAAGGGCAGCGGCTGTGTAGAACGAAAACACAAATCGTCAGGGGAGTGAGCGTTTCGAGATGAGTCATATACAAGTTGCCCTTGGTCGTCAGTGACCTTGTGGCCTAATGGATAAGGCGTCGGACTTAGGATCTGAAGATTAAAGGTTCGAATATTGTCATGCACGTGTTTTATCAGTTCTGAAAAAGAAACATACCGTTTTAATGTAGCATTTGAGCAGTACGAAACCGTCTGAATGTTGCTGTTGACCATTTTCTGCTTGGAGATGCTCTTGAGCTTGAAACACACACAACAAGACCGGTGTTAACTAACGAAATGGTCGACAGAGTGCCGTCACCACGAGTTTTCACTGGCACTTGCACATCTAAAACAACGTCGGAAAGTAACTCGTGCTCCTTTTGAGTCACATCAAGTATGAGTGTTAATTTTGACGCCACTAGCTCTGCAGGTTGTCATGCAATACCTTTACCTCTCAGAAATGATTATGAAATAAAAGTGAAGTACGTGACGAGTGTGGCGTTAGGAAAACATTAGGCAGCATGGAGAGATTCTGCATGGGACCACCCAACATAAACGAGTACTGTGTGACATGCTACCCGGCAAGTATTCACCGAAGCTGCCTGGCTAGCTCAGTCGCTAGAGCGTGAGACTCTTAATCTCAGAGTCGTGGGTTCCAGCCCCACGCTCGGCGGAACGGAATTTTGTTCCGCTGCAGATGTAAATTACCGTTTTTCTGATTAACGGCATGTAATGGAAATAGCAACTTTAAACTTTGCCTACGTCTCTGTCAGTCGCAAGGAAACTGTATTTGAAGGTGAAGGTGATTTTGTAGACATGTGTGAAAGACATGTTCTGAAATGCAAGTGTTGTTGTTTGGAGAGGACATCGGTTACGTGTCAGATGTGTAGCCAAGCAGTAATGGGTCGCCATAGCTGCAAATATTAGTCGGTAATATGAAGTGTTGTCAGCTGAAGTCTGATGATCCAGACGACCGTAAGGACGAAGTACGCAAATGTACTGCCAGGCCGCGCCCATTTAGCTCAGTGGTAGAGCACTGGACTAGTAAACCAAGGGTCGTGAGTTCCATCCTCAAAGGAAGAAGTCGAATTTTGGAAATAAGTTGCGCGTCGTGGCCGTATAGCAAACAGTATCTGTGATGACGGACAAGTAGCGACATGCCTTTTCTTAAGAATTACTCTCAGATGTGATTAAGGCGAATGGCGCAGATAAAGCCTTTGCCAAAGCGGTACAGCATAAGATGGGACGAGACAGTCTGATTTACATTTTATAGATGTATTTCTCACATATGTCAGAGCCTCTCGCGGTTGACGTCGTCGTCGCCGCCGCCGCTTCAGCAGAAGTAGCAAATGGCCATCGTGGCAAATGTGGCGAGGCAAGTCCTGCCTTCGATTCCGTATGCACAAAGTGTGTGGTCTTGTTTCCCAGTCTATATTTGGTCGGTCACGTAAGAGGTTGAATATAACGAATGGGTGGGAAAGAGCAAGGGCAGCGGCTGTGTAGAACGAAAACACAATTTATCAGGGGTGTGAACGCTTCGAGATGAGTCATATACAAGTTGCACTTGGTCGTCAGTGACTGTGTGGCCTAATGGATAAGGCGTCGGACATCGGATCTGAAGATTACAGGTTCGAATGCTGTCACGCTCGTGTTTTATCAGTTCAAAAAAAGAAACATACCGTTTTAATGCAGCATTTGAGCAGTACGAAATCGTCTGAATGTTGCTGTTGACCATTTTCTGCTTGGAGATGCTCTTGAGCTTGAAACACACACTACAAGACCGGTGTTAACTAGCGAAATGGTCGGCAGAGTGCCGTCACCGCGAGTTTCAACTGGCACTTGCACATCTAAAACAACGTCGGAATGTAACTCGTTCGCCTTTAGAGTCACATCAAGTATGAGTGTTAAATTTGACGCCACTAGCGCTGCAGGTTGTCATGCAATTCCTTTACCTCTCAGAAATGATTATGAAATAAAAGTGAAGTACGTGACGAGTGTGACGTTAGGAAAACATTAGGCAGCATGGAGAGATTCTGTATGGGACCACCCAACCCAAACGAGTACTGTGTGACGTGCCCGGCAAGTATTCACCGAAGCAGCCCGGCTAGCTCAGTCGGTATAGCATGAGACTCTTAATCTCAGGGTCGTGGGTTCGAGCCCCACGCTAGGCGTAACGGAATTTTTTTCCGCTGCAGATGTAAATTACCGTTTTTCTGATTAACGTTATGTAATGGAAATAGCAACTTTAAACTTTGCCTACGTCTCTGTCAGTCGCAAGGAAACTGTATTTGAAGGTGAAGGTGATTTTGTAGACATGTGTGAAAGACATGTTCTGAAATGCAAGTGTTGTTGTTTGGAGAGGACATCGGTTACGTGTCAGATGTGTAGCCAAGCAGTAATGGGTCGCCATAGCTGCAAATATTAGTCGGTAATATGAAGTGTTGTCAGCTGAAGTCTGATGATCCAGACGACCGTAAGGACGAAGTACGCAAATGTACTGCCAGGCCGCGCCCATTTAGCTCAGTGGTAGAGCACTGGACTAGTAAACCAAGGGTCGTGAGTTCCATCCTCAAAGGAAGAAGTCGAATTTTGGAAATAAGTTGCGCGTCGTGGCCGTATAGCAAACAGTATCTGTGATGACGGACAATTAGCGACATGCCTTTTATTAAGAATTACTCTCAGATGTGATTAAGGCGAATGGCGCAGATAAAGCCTTTGCCAAAGCGGTACAGCATAAGATGGGACGAGACAGTCTGATTTACATTTTATAGATGTATTTCTCACATATGTCAGAGCCTCTCGCGGTTGACGTCGTCGTCGCCGCCGCCGCATCTGCAGAAGTAGCAAATGGCCATCGTGGCAAATGTGGCGAGGCAAGTCCTGCCTTCGATTCCGTATGCACAAAGTGTGTGGTCTTGTTTCCCAGTCTATATTTGGTCGGTCACGTAAGAGGTTGAATGTAACGAATGGGTGGGAAAGAGCAAGGGCAGCGGCTGTGTAGAACGAAAACACAATTTATCAGGGGTGTGAACGCTTCGAGATGAGTCATATACAAGTTGCACTTGGTCGTCAGTGACTGTGTGGCCTAATGGATAAGGCGTCGGACATCGGATCTGAAGATTACAGGTTCGAATGCTGTCAGGCTCGTTTTTTATCAGTTCAAAAAAAGAAACATACCGTTTTAATGCAGCATTTGAGCCGTACGAAATCGTCTGAATGTTGCTGTTGACCATTTTCTGCTTGGAGATGCTCTTGAGCTTGAAACACACACTACAAGACCGGTGTTAACTAGCGAAATGGTCGGCAGAGTGCCGTCACCGCGAGTTTCAACTGGCACTTGCACATCTAAAACAACGTCGGAAAGTAACTCGTTCGCCTGTAGAGTCACATCAAGTATGAGTGTTAAATTTGACGCCACTAGCGCTGCAGGTTGTCATGCAATTCCTTTACCTCTCAGAAATGATTATGAAATAAAAGTGAAGTACGTGACGAGTGTGACGTTAGGAAAACATTAGGCAGCATGGAGAGATTCTGTATGGGACCACCCAACCCAAACGAGTACTGTGTGACGTGCTGCCCGGCAAGTATTCACCGAAGCAGGCCGGCTAGCTCAATCGGTAGAGCATGAGACTCTAAATCTCAGTGTCGTTGGTTCGAGCCCCACCCTGGGTGGAACGGAATTTTGTTCCGCTGCAGATGTAAATTACCGTTTTTCTGATTAACGTGATGTAATGGAAATAACAACTTTAAACTTTGCCTACGTCTCTGTCAGTCGCAAGGAAACTGTATTTGAAGGTGAAGGTGATTTTGTAGACATGTGTGAAAGACATGTTCTGAAATGCAAGTGTTGTTGTTTGGAGAGGACATCGGTTACGTGTCAGATGTGTAGCCAAGCAGTAATGGGTCGCCATAGCTGCAAATATTACTCGGTAATATGAAGTGTTGTCAGCTGAAGTCTGATGATCCAGACGACCGTAAGGACGAAGTACGCAAAAGTACCGCTAGGCCGCCCCCATTTAGCTCAGTGGTAGAGTACTGGACTAGTAAACCAAGGGTCGTGAGTTCCATCCTCAAAGGAAGACGTCGAATTTTGGAAATCAGTTGCGCGTCGTGGACGTATAGCTAACAGTATCTGTGATGACGAACAATTAGCGACATGCCTTTAATTAAGAATTACTCTCAGATGTGATTAAGGCGAATGGCGCAGATAAAGCCTTTGCCAAAGCGGTACAGCATAAGGTGGGACGAGGCAGTCTGAATTACATTTTATAGATGTATTTCTCACATATGGCAGAGCCTCTCGCTGTCTTCGTCGTCGTCGCCGCCGCCGCATCTGCAGAAGTAGCAAATGGCCATCGTGGCAAATGCGGCGAGGCACGCCCTGCCTTCGATTCCGTATGCACAAAGTGTGTTGTCTTGTTTCCCAGTCTATATTTGGTCGGTCACGTAAGAGGTTGAATGTAACGAATGGGTGGGAAAGAGCAAGGGCAGCGGCTGTGTAGAATGAAAACACTAATTATCAGGGGTGTGAGCGTTTAGAGATGAGTCATATACAAGTTGCACTTGGTCGTCAGTGACTGTGTGGCCTAATGGATAAGGCGTCGGACTTCGGATCTGAAGATTACAGGTTCGAATGCTGTCACACTCGTGTTTTATCAGTTCTGAAAAAGAAACATACCGTTTTAATGTAGCATTTGAGCAGTACGAAACCGTCTGAATGTTGCTGTTGACCATTTTCTGCTTGGAGATGCTCTTGAGCTTGAAACACACACTACAAGACCGGTGTTAACTAGCGAAATGGTCGGCAGAGTGCCGTCACCGCGAGTTTCCACTGGCACTTGCACATCTAAAACAACGTCGGAAAGTAACTCGTTCGCCTTTTGAGTCACATCAAGTATGAGTGTTAATTTTGACGCCACTAGCTCTGCAGGTTGTCATGCAATTCCTTTACCTCTCAGAAATGATTATGAAATAAAAGTGAAGTACGTGACGAGTGTGACGTTAGGAAAAACATTAGGCAGCATGGAGAGATTCTGTATGGGACCACCCAACCCAAACGAGTACTGTGTGACGTGCTGCCCGGCAAGTATTCACCGAAGCAGCCCGGCTACCTCCGTCAGTAGAGCATGAGAGTCTTAATATCAGGGTCGTGGGTTCGAGCCCCACGCTGGGCGGAACGGAATTTTGTTCCGCTGCAGATGTAAATTACCGTTTTTCTGATTAACGTGATGTAATGGCAATAGCAACTTTAAACTTTGCCTACGTCTCTGTCAGTCGCAAGGAAACTGTATTTGAAGGTGAAGGTGATTTTGTAGACATGTGTGAAAGACATGTTCTGAAATGGAAGTGTTGTTGTTTGGAGAGGACATCGGTTATGTGTCAGATGTGTAGCCAAGCAGTAATGGGTCGCCATAGCTGCAAATATTAGTCGGTAATATGAAGTGTTGTCAGATGAAGTCTGATGAACCAGACGACCGTAAGGACGAAGTACGCAAAAGTACCGCTAGGCCGCACCCCTTTAGCTCAGTGGTAGAGCACTGAACTAGTAAACCAAGGGTCGTGAGTTCCATCCTCAAAGGAAGAAGTCGAATTTTGGAAATCAGTTGCGCGTCGTGGCCGTATAGCAAACAGTATCTGTGATGACGAACAATTAGCGACATGCCTTTTATTAAGAATTACTCTCAGATGTGATTAAGGTGAATGGCGCAGATAAAGCCTTTTTTTTTTTAAAAAAAAAAAAACTTTATTTCAACTACAATAATAGTTATACTTAATAACCCACTCCCTTAGTTGATTAGTGGGCCTGTATTATTATACAATGATTGTTACAAATATGCAGCTCTTAATTCTAACTTGTAAGTGAGCTACAGGTGTTACACAATGATTGGCATTACTAATATTATTGTCTATACCTACAATTAAATACCACTTCTTATCTCTGAGTTCTAACATCTGCAGCGTCACATATATGCCAGCAGAGAGTATAAACCTACTGATAATTGCCTTGCTCTTCGAGCTAAACCCGAAGAGCATGCCCCTGGCACTGGGCAGGCCAAGATGTTATTTCGCTGCAGTTTCCTAAACGTAAATATCCTAGTCTAATTCCTACAAACTAGGCTTATCCTAAGTCAAATCCGGTGCTTTCCATTTTGGTAAAGTTGACCCCTACTCCCCCTATTCCTGCACGCGGCGGATCCCAACTATGGTGGATAGTCGGCCAGTCCGCGCACAGGCGGTATGGGAACAGGGATCTAGACGAAATCGGTGTATATTTCTGAGTTTATGTTAATTCATGTCCCTCAGATATTCCATCAACACCTTACGTGATACCTCGTTTGCCAGAGTGTTAAGCAGTTGAAAGGTATCTTCGCGTCTCAGAAGTTGGTATGTGTCTTGGTTTGGTAGTCTATCTCGGAGTGTGGCTGCAACATCATTGAAGAGATGACACTCGTAGATCACATGTTCAGGAGTACCTTCCGGGAAGCCACAGTCACACGCGGGCGTTGCCTTCTTCCCAAACCGACATAGGTATGTCGGGTAGGGTCCATGTCCAGTGAGAAAGTGGAACAATCCCCTTGTTGGCTCAAAATACTTCATTTGCAAGCGTTCCCTCACGTCCGGAATGAACTGAAAAGTTCTACGTCCGGTTTCCTCCGTTTCCCAAGTCCCCTGCCATAATTCTTCTCCCCTTTTCATAATTTCCGTCTTATTTGCCACCCTCACCCCCATAATCTCTTCAATTTTACCTAGATTCCCCTTTTTTGCCCAATACCAGGCTGCTTGCTCCCTTATCTTTATATCTAGTGGGCAGAGCCCCGTTATGACTAACAGGGCCCCCCCTGGAGACGTTCTATAAGCCCCCACAGACCGTAATATCATACTTCTTTGCACCCTTCTCACTGCCATGGCAGGCACAACCCTCGTGAGTCTGTGCGCCCAGACTCCCGAGCCGTAACCCACCACTGAGGTTAAGATACTATTATGATATAGTTTAATGAGGTGTGGAGGGAGGTGAAATCTTTTATGTCCTATGGAAATGAGGTTATTTAGAATTTGTAGGGCCTTTTGGGTTACGGTTTCAATGTGCCTCCCGAAGTTCCATTTCTCATCAATGATGACTCCTAAGTATCGTGTGTCACGTCTTCGTAATACTGGTGAACCGTCGATTCTGACTGTCGGGTTCCTGGTTAGTTGTCCTTTCAGCAGTAAGTAAGTTGTCTTACTTGGTGAGACTGTCATTTTGGTGGTGTGGCACCACTGTTGAAGTTTGTCTATGGCCCTTTCTATCTTAGGTTCAATGTCTTCTCGGCTCCGGCCACCGACCAACAGGAGGAGGTCATCTGCGTAGGCTATCACCTCTAGCACATCCTCGCATTGTTGTAGATTGTCCAATAAAGGCTCCATATGGATGTCCCAAAAAAGCGGTCCAAGGACCGATCCCTGGGGACATCCTTTCGTGATCACTTTACTAACTCTCTCGCTAGAGGATGATAGCCAGACCTCTCGTTCCTCGCAATAGCTCCTCAGGCAACCATATAGCGGCCCTGGACACTCTTTCTCCCGCAAGCAGGAGAAGAGCGAAGGCCACCACAGGTTGTCAAAGGCGCCACTGATGTCCACCATGATGCCCACCAAGTATTTATGCGGGGTTGAGCCGCAGACCTCGGCTGCTAGGGCGATTGCATCAGATGCCGATCGCCCCGGCCTGAAACCGAATTGCCTGCTGCTCATCCCGCACAAAACTCTGTGTGCCGCCAGTCTGTCAGCCAGCAACTTCTCTAATATTTTACCAAGCAAGTCCAACAGGCAGATTGGCCTGTATGACTTCACTTCCGCTGGATCTTTATCTTGTCCTTTCTTTATAATGACAACATTTGCCTTTTTCCATCTCCTTGGGAACTGTTGTTGCCTTAGGCATTCATTGTATAAATGCGTTAATGGCGCAACCAGCTGGGGGGCCAGGAATTGCACCACCTCCGCCACAATGCCATCTGGCCCAGGAGCTTTCCCTCTTTTGAGAGATTTTATGTGGGCCGCCACCTCCTCTTCCCAGAAGGGGTAGACCGCTGCATCGTTGTTATATTGCACTTGATCCTCCTCTCGCAGTTGCCGCTGTGCTTCAGTTTCCCCGTCCGCATAGTCATCAGGCAACAGGGACTGGAGGAGGAACCCAGCAGTTTCCTGCCAGGACTCCGTCATCCCGCCCCTGTGCCTGACAGTTGATAGCTCCATAGGAGAGCGGATCTTTTCCCTCACTAACTTGTAGGGAAGTCCCCATGGATCCAGCACAAGTTGACTGAGCACATAGCATTCCCAGCTCCGTGTCCTGACCTCGCGTAGTTCCTTTTGGAACTGTTGCTTGGCCTCCCTATACCGCAAGTGCCATCTTTGTTTCTCCTGCCAGACGACACTGCGCTGGTAGTACCTCCTAAGCCTTCTGACAGACTGACGCAATTCCTCTAGTTCAGGCGTCCATGGTGACGTAGAGGCCGCCATGGCCCTCCTCCTGGTTGGTACAGCAGCCCTCACCGCTCTAGTTATGGCGGTCACTATGTCGTCAGTTCTGTCGTTTACGTCTATATCTTGTTGTGCGTCCCCTCCCGGTATAGGAGGAATGTCGCACTCCCTCGCTAGCCGCTCCCAATCTGCTCTATTAAAGTTATATTGCAATTCCCACCCCATGGCCCAGCGGCACTCTCTATCCCCTATGGTGAAAGTTGTTAAGTTATGGTCGCTTGTGGTGGCATTCCCTATTACCTTCCAATTTTGGAGTATGTTTGTAACATTCGGTGTTGTTAGAGTTATGTCAATATTTGTCCCTTGTCTTCCTCCCGCCGTGTAGGTAGGAGGATTGCCCGGCCTATTAGCCACCACAAGTTGTGTTGCCATAATAAATTCTTCTACCTTCTCACCATTTGCATCTCGTGTGCCACTGTACCACAGGGGGGATTTGGCATTTATGTCAGCTGCAATTATCAACTTTCTCCCCCGCAACGCCGTGGTCACTCTCGTTAGGTGATCTAAGTGTGTTTCAATATTATCACTGTACTGAAAGTACATGTTTATTATGAAGACGATTCCAGTTGGGGATTGCAACTCCACGACGTTGCAGTGGGTAGTTGTGAATTGAGAGAGCGTGGTGACTCTCAGGAGCTTATTTGTTATTATTATCGCCGCTTTCGGGACTTTTCCTTTACTAATTATCTGCCATGTTGCGGCAGCAAAAGCGACCTTTCCAGCTTGGGAGTACGGCTCCTGTAGACAGAGCACATCCAATCTCCTCTCCTCCACCTCCCTTCGGAGTTCCTGCATTACGAGTCGGCTGTTATGTGTATTTAGTTGTCCTATGTTAAGCTTTGTCATCAAGGGAAGTATGTATGTATGCGGTCATTTGGCCAGGTTTTAGACCAGTCAAATGCAATTCTTCCATTGGCTAGAACTGCCTGCTCGTAAATGTCGTCTAAGTTGAATTTCTCCCCTCTCCTTTCGAAGACTTTTCGTAGCAGGTCCCGCAGGGCTCCGAAGTCGGTGGGGAGATTCACTGATTTTAGTTGGATTCTGTCAACAGCCTCCATCACCGAGAAGGTTACCCTTCTTCCTTCTTCATGTCCTACACGAACCACATGTCTCAGGGCTGTGGTCAGGGTAGCCGGCTGTTCAAGTCTTGCTAGCTGCATAGTATATTCTAAATTAGGGTAGACCCTCACAGGATCCACAGGTGGCAATCTGACCACTCGAGTACTCTGTTCAGTGGAATTTATGCTGGAGCTAGTTACTTCATTTTCTTGAATCCGTTTCTCATGCTTGTTCTGTTTCTTTTCAGAGACTGTTATGGCCGCAGGATGCCCTTGCCGTTTCTGATGTTTTATCGGCTCTGCTCCTCGGCTTTCAGAGGAGGGAGCTGCTGCTATAGGGAGATCTGTTTGTATTGCTATGTTCACCCATTGAGGCTCAGTTTGAATGGCTATATCTGTTGTTTTAGGTTTTCCGGCGCCCGTAAGCGACCTCAGAAATAACTTGAATTTACTTGCCCTCATAGCGTCCCTCCTCCTCTTGCTCGGGGATTTATGCTTCGGCATCCTGTTCGGTATGCCGAGTTCAGCCATAATCAGTTCTGGAGATTAATCTTTGTTCCAACATTCTGTATGTTGGGCAATTCCGACCTACAGCTCCGCAAGACTTCTTCCCTCTGCTTTTGCATGGTATGCAGATTTGTGTACCTTTACAGTCCTTGTGATTATGGCCACTTTCTCCGCACTTGGTGCACGCCGGCTCCCTGGTGCACAGCCTGAGAATGTGGTCCAGGTCACCACAGTTGTGGCAACGAGGTACCACGACATAGTCTCTGGTGTTGATGGCATGGAAGCCAACATAGATCCTGCCCATTGTTGTGATGTTCTTCCACATCTGTGCTGTCACTTCAGCGACATGATGTACAACATCACGACCTCGTGGACCCGTTTTAAATCTAAGTTTAAAACAATTATTAAATTCGTCAACGCTTAGATGCTCAAAATTTTGTGCTCTGATTGTCTCTGACAGCTCTTCGTTCGTCATAATAGATGGCACGTCATAAAGTATGACGAGAGGATTTCTTTTTCTTGGTGGCTCACATTTCACCACTGAGTTCAGCTTTTGGTTCTTCAACAGCTTTTCTTTATCCTCTTCCGAGGCAACTTCTACGATGACTGAGTTCCTACTCGGTTTGATTCTCTTTATCTTTCTTTTTTCCTTCACAGGGTCCACGGTTTTCGTGAATAACTCCTGTATTTTCTTTATGCTTGTGTCTTCTCCAGGAAGTGTTCTCAAAAAGACTGACGTATCTGGCCTCTTAATTACCTTATTTATTGTCTCTCTGGTGGTGTTGGGCTTGGTGGGAGCTTGCGCTGCCCCTGCCGCCCAAGTTTTCACTGGCTGCTTTCTTAGTCTATTGTTTTCTTTTACTAGTTCTTCTAGCCTACATTCTAGTTTTGCATGGACAATGGCCCAAGCTGCCAATTCATTTTTAATGGCTGACATTCCGGCTTGGCTGATCTTGCCATTTTTTACAGATTGCTCCATGAGCGTAGTTATTCTGGCAAGTCTTTGCATAACTGACTCATTCTCGACCTGTCCCAGCTCGTCCTGAGGAGAGGGATCAGGCGCAGTAGACGCACGTGGAGGCGCACTCGAATCACTCGTATCTGTCGTCGCCATGATTTACGAGTGATATAAAAAAGGTGGGAGCCCGTCTCTTACCCCGGACCGGCTCCTCTGGCATGGGGGGGGGGGGGGGGCTTCTTGCAGCTCGCCCACCGACCTCGCCCCAAGGTCAAGGGCCCTCTCGAACTGCCGGGTTCAGCGCGCCGTTGCCAGCGCACTGGTCCCCATCGATGGCTCCGTCATCGGCGATTCAACGCGACGCTCCTCGGCAACTGCAACCCGCACTCCGGAGAGGCGGATGCACCTCTCGCCCTTCGCCGCCTACTAGCGCGAGTTTCCACCCTTCAGCCAAGGACCCACTCCTACTCCGGTGGCGGGCCGGTCCCCCAGACGTTCGGCGGTCTGGACCCAGTTAACCTGGCCCAGGCAGTGTCACCACCTCCTGGGTTTGGCAGAACACGCCCCGGTTACCCAGGGGCGCGGCGAAGCGCCCTTGCCGACTAGCGCCGCGATCCCACGCCGACGAGCGAAGTCGCCGGCATGCAGGGCTCCTGCTGGTCTGGGCCCTGCGAACAGAAAGGGACAGATGTTCGTCCCTCGACACAGCTCCCCCTGTGCCACGCACCCTTCGCTTTCGCATCGGGTTGGGTCGCCTTTGCCAAAGCGGTACAGCATAAGGTGGGACGAGGCAGTCTGAATTACATTTTATAGATGTATTTCTCACATATGTCAGAGCCTCTCGCGGTCGTCGTCGTCGTCGCCGCCGCCGCTTCTGCAGAAGTAGCAAATGGCCATCGTGGCAAATGCGGCGAGGCACGCCCTGCCTTCGATTCCGTATGCACAAAGTGTGTGGTCTTGTTTCCCAGTCTATATTTGTTCGGTCACGTAAGAGGTTGAATGTAACGAATGGGTGGGAAAGAGCAAGGGCAGCGGCTGTGTAGAACGAAAACACAAATTATCAGGGGTGTGAGCGTTTAGAGATGAGTCATATACATGTTGCACTTAGTTGTCAGTGACTCTGTGGCCTAATGGATAAGGCGTCGGACTTCGGATGTGAAGATTACAGGTTCGAATGCTGTCACGCTCGTGTTTTATCAGTTCTGAAAAAGAAACATACCGTTTTAATGTAGCATTTGAGCAGTACGAAACCGTCTGAATGTTGCTGTTGACCATTTTCTGCTTGGAGATGCTCTTGAGCTTGAAACACACACTACAAGACCGGTGTTAACTAGCGAAATGGTCGGCAGAGTGCCGTCACTGCGAGATTCCACTGGCACTTGCACATCTAAAACAACGTCGGAAAGTAACTCGTTCGCCTTTTGAGTCACATCAAGTATGAGTGTTAATTTTGACGCCACTAGCTCTGCAGGTTGTCATGCAATTCCTTTACCTCTCAGAAATGATTATGAAATAAAAGTGAAGTACGTGACGAGTGTGACGTTAGGAAAACATTAGGCAGCATGTAGGGATTCTGTATGCGACCACTCAACCCACACGAGTACTGTGTGACGTGCTGCCCGGCAACTATTCACCGAAGGAGCCCGGCTAGCTCAGTCGGTAGAGCATCAGACTCTTGATCTCAGGGTCATGGGTTCGAGCCCCACGCTGCGCGGAACGGAATTTTGTTCTGCTGCAGATGTAAATTACCGTTTTTCTGATTAACGTGATGTAATGGAAATAGCAACTTTAAACTTTGCCTACGTCTCTGTCAGTCGCAAGGAAACTGTATTTGAAGGTGAAGGTGATTTTGTAGACATGTGTGAAAGACATGTTCTGAAATGCAAGTGTTGTTGTTTGGAGAGGACATCGGTTACGTGTCAGATGTGTAGCCAAGCAGTAATGGGTCGCCATAGCTGCAAATATTAGTCGGTAATATGAAGCGTTGTCAGCTTATGTCTGATGATCCAGAGGACCGTAAGGACGAAGTACGCAAAAGTACCGCTAGGCCGCGCCCATTTAGCTCAGTGGTAGAACACTGGACTAGCAAACCAGTGGTCGTGAGTTCCATCCTCAAAGGAAGAAGTCGAATTTTGGAAATCAGTTGCGCGTCGTGGCCGTATAGGTAACAGTATCTGTGATGATGAACAATTAGCGACATGCCTTTTATTAAGAATTACTCTCAGATGTGATTAAGGCGAATGGCGCAGATAAAGCCTTTGCCAAAGCGGTACAGCATAAGGTGGGACGAGGCAGTCTGAATTACATTTTATAGATGTATTTCTCACATATGTAAGAGCCTCTCGCGGTCGTCGTCGTTGTCGTCGTCGCCGCCGCCGCTTCTGCAGAAGTAGCAAATGGCCATCATGGCACATGCGGCGAGGCACGCCCTGCCTTCGATTCCGTATGCACAAAGTGTGTGGTCTTGTTTCGCGGTCTATATCTGGTCGGTCACGTAAGAGGTTGAATGTAACGAATGGGTGGGAAAGAGCAAGGGCAGCGGCTGTGTAGAACGAAAACACAAATTATCAGGGGTGTGAGCGTTTCGAAATGAGTCATATACAAGTTGCACTTGGTCGTCAGTGACTGTGTGGGCTAATGGATAAGGCGCCGGACTTCGGATCTGAAGATTACAGGTTCGAATGCTGTCACGCTCGTGTTTTATCAGTTCTGAAAAAGAAACATACCGTTTTAATGTAGCATTTGAGCAGTACGAAACCGTCTGAATGTTGCTGTTGACCATTTTCTGCTTGGAGATGCTCTTGAGCTTGAAACACACACTACAAGACCGGTGTTAACTAGCGAAATGGTCGGCAGAGTGCCGTCACCGCGAGTTTCCACTGGCACTTGCACATCTAAAACAACGTCGGAAAGTAACTCGTTCGCCTTTTGAGTCACATCAAGTATGAGTGTTAATTTTGACGCCACTAGCTCTGCAGGTTGTCATGCAATTCCTTTACCTCTCAGAAATGATTATGAAATAAAAGTGAAGTACGTGACGAGTGTGACGTTAGGAAAACATTAGGCAGCATGGAGGGATTCTGTATGGGACCACCCAACCCAAACGAGTACTGTGTGACGTGCTGCCCGGCAAGTATTCACCGAAGAAGCCCGGCTACCTCAGTTGGTAGAGCATCAGACTCTTGATCTCAGGGTCATGGGTTCGAGCCCCACGCTGGGCGGAACGGAATTTTGTTCTGCTGCAGATGTAAATTACCGTTTTTCTGATTAACGTGATGTAATGGAAATAGCAACTTTAAACTTTGCCTACGTCTCTGTCAGTCGCAAGGAAACTGTATTTGAAGGTGAAGGTGATTTTGTAGACATGTGTGAAAGACATGTTCTGAAATGCAAGTGTTGTTGTTTGGAAAGGACATCGGTTACGTGTCAGATGTGTAGCCAAGCAGTAATGAGTCGCCATAGCTGCAAATATTAGTCGGTAATATGAAGCGTTGTCAGCTGATTTCTGATGATCCAGACGACCGTAAGGACGAAGTAGGCAAAAGTACCGCTAGGCCGCGCCCATTTAGCTCAGTGGTAGAACACTGGACTAGCAAACCACTGGTCGTGAGTTCTTTCCTCAAAGGAAGAAGTCGAATTGTGGAAATCAGTTGCGCGTCGCGGCCGTATAGCTAACAGTATCTGTGATGACGAACAATTAGCGACATGCCTTTTATTAAGAATTACTCTCAGATGTGATTAAGGCAAATAGCGCAGATAAAGCCTTTGCCAAAGCGGTACAGCTTAAGGTGGGACGAGGCAGTCTGAATTACATTTTATAGATGTATTTCTCACATATGTAAGAGCCTCTCGCGGTCGTCGTCGTCGTCGTCGTCGTCGTCGTCGTCGTCGTCGTCGTCGTCGCCGCCGCTTCTGCAGAAGTAGCAAATGGCCATCGTGGCAAATGCGGCAAGGCACGCCCTGCCTTCGATTCCGTATGCACAAAGTGTGTGGTCTTGTTTCGCAGTCTATATCTGGTCGGTCACGTAAGAGGTTGAATGTAACGAATGGGTGGGAAAGAGCAAGGGCAGCGGCTGTGTAGAACGAAAACACAAATTATCAGCGGTGTGAGCGTTTCGAGATGAGTCATATACAAGTTGCACTTGGTCGTCAGTGACTGTGTGGCCTAATGGACAGTCGCCTTTCGGCACGCTAGCGGCACGGACGTCTTGTTTACGTCCTCGCCGCGCAGCTCGCTCGCGGAGTTGTTTACGTGATTCTGCCGTCTTAGCGCGCTATATTTCATTCGACAGAGAATGGCTTATGCCCACCGAAAATCGACACTGAAGATTAGCTTTGCACCTGAATATGCCCGACCAAAAGCACTGGAAATCGAACAGTTTATCAGAGATGAAGTCAAGATTGACTGCAACGATCTTGTTGGCATCCACCTTTCTATAGTGAGCAGTGTGGTATACGTGAAATTGGTCAACGAAGACATATGTGAAAAAAATTCTAGATGCAACTCGAAGTGGTCTTAAGTTCCGTCACTCTGATGGACACATCGGTGACGTAACTGTGGAACATGCGGGACTTGGACTGCGCACGATACGTGTTTTTGAACTCCCCTTCGAGGTGCCTTCAGAGGTAGTGGTATCTGCATTCCATCCATATGGAAAAGTGATTAGCCACACAGCTGAGAAATGGGTTCAGTTCACTACATACCCGGTTCTCAATGGAGTACGGCAGATCCGCATAGAACTAACCAAACATGTGCCGTCCTACTTATATATTGGTGGCTGCCGTGCAATTATTATTTATGATGGACAGCCGAAGACATGCTCGGGATGTGGCAAAGAAGGACACCTCCGTTCCAGCTGTCTGCAGCGCAGAATAACACAGTTACCGCCTGGGGACCTGCCGGCCACGACCGCTCCGACGTCGCTACCGCTGACGTTTGTCGAAGCTCTCCATAGCGACCCCCGACCGCGAACACCACTGGCTCCTACTACTGGTACATCGTCGTCTCCGGTACTGCCTCAGGCTGTTGCGGACGGACCGACGCCCTTGCCTCCTCCTCCCGACGTGTGCAGTGGTGAGCAATCTCAACGACAGGGGATGGCCCTTGACTCCATGATTGTGCCTACCGATGCTTTTGTGCCAGAACATCCGGATCCCCAGGCGTCTTCGGACACTGAAGATCACGTGCGCAAGCAACGGTCGCCGAAGAGACGTCGGAAACGGCGGATCGCCCCGTCTGACACCTGCAGGACGCAGTCTCAAGACGATGAAGATCAAAATTATCAAGTTGTTCCCCCGAAGGACGAATCTGTGGTGGAAGCACCAACTTGCACTCCGTCGGACGTACAACCATCCTTGCATGCACCAGGCGCTGTACCTATGGACGTTGAACAACAGCTGAGCCAGGACAACTCTTCCACCACCGACGTGACACTGCCTTCGGACTCTGCTGGTACTTCACTAGACGCACACCATCCACGCACCCTTGCGTGGTCTGACGATGTAGCCGACGAAACACCAACTAGTGAGACAGCCGCGAATGCCGCTGCTCCAGCCCACGACTCCTAATCGGCAGGGTTACAGGATGGGGATGTGCAGCCTACTGGGACAACATTCTTGTTCGCTGCTGCTCTTCGTGCCTCCATGAGCGTCCCTGTAGTCCCAATTCTACGACAATCTTACAGGATTGGCTCCATCAATGTCAACACCATTGGCACCCCTGTCAAACTACAATTGCTCCTTGATATGTTGAGGGCGTCGGACCTAGATGTTGCCCTTTTGCAGGAAGTTCGCCTGGCGACGTTTCCTAATGTCTATGGCTATGTTTCCTACCTCACGCCGTGTGCCGACGGTGGCAGTGGGACAGCTATTCTTTTAAAGGAAGGCATTGATGTAGATGACGTGATTTACCTACCATCGGCTAGGGGTCTTGCTGTGACTTTCCACGGTGTTCGAGTCATCAATGTTTACGCTCCCTCGGGCACGGCCAAGCGACGGGAGCGGTCGCGATTCTATTCAGAACAGATCGCTCCTTTGTTTGTCGGACGCTACGACCATATTGTTCTTGGCGGTGACTTCAATTGTGTGTTATCCCAAAAGGACCAACAACCCCATTTCACCACATGCCAGGAACTCAAGCTGCTTGTGCATGAACTGAAACTCACCGATACTTGGGACCGCGTGCATGGCGATCGGCCTGGGTATACGTACGTCACCAGCCATTCAGCAAGTCGTCTTGACCGTGTCTACGTGTCCCCAGGACTCGTAACTGCCACGCTTGACGCTGAGATATGGCCTACCGCCTTTTCCGACCATATCGCCTACATTTGCACTGTTTCGCTCCAGAGGCAGAAGGTGTGGCGCGGTCGAGGCCTGTGGAAGCTGAATGTGGCCCACCTCAAGGATCCGGAATGTAGGCAGGTCGTAGAGACGACGTGGAACAACTGTGTGAGACGCCTTCCAGCGTATCCTTCAACACTTCGGTGGTGGATCGACTGCGCCAAGCCTGCTTTACGTCGTTCTATGATGAATTACGGTCGCGATAAAATGTTATGGCACCGACATACCATGGAATACTATTTCACAATTCTCTGGGAACTCTCAAACCTTGCCCCCTCAGTTCAACGACAGGTTGAAATTCAACGTATTAAGGCGAAGATAATTTCTCTTATGCGTCACCGCCTTGAAGGCACAGTAGTACGCGCAAGATGTCACGAATGTGTACCAGGAGAGCTCCCGTCCATGCATCATGTTATCCGAGAGAAGCAGCGGTGTCGTAGAAAGTTGATCAACGCCCTCGACATGCCAGATGGTCGTCGATTGACGTCCCAGAATGACATCATAAGAGCCTTTGTGGATCACTACAACGAGTTCTATGCAGCAGAGGACCGGAACGTGGCGGTAATGTCTGATGTCCTCCGTTCCTTGACAGATACCCTGGACGAGTCTGCTGCGGAGATTCTCACGGCGACAATTACGGCTGATGACGTCGCCGATGCTCTTCATAAGGGTGCGGCAAACAAAGCCCAGGTCCAGATGGGTTCCCGCTGGAGTTTTACTGCACATTTCATGACATCATGGGCTCACGCTGGACTGCGATGTATGAAGAACTGATGAACCCTGACTTTCCTCTCCCACCCGAATTCGTAGAAGGCTTGCTTATCCCGGTCCCCAAGCCATCGGGAGGTCGAGGAGTGGAACATTATCGGCCGCTGACCATGTTAAATTGTGACTTCAAGATTTTTACCCGGATTCTTGGCGCTCGCATTAGGCGCGTCGTCCCTCAAGTTATCTCTCTGGATCAAACGTGCTTTGGAGGTGATAGTAACATTCAGACGGCACTCAGCGATTACTGTGACGTTATAGCCCTGACCATGACCTGTCGCAGTCGTGGTGCCTTAGTGACAGTGGACTTCGACCACGCCTTTGATAGAGTGAGTCATGACTTTCTCGAAAACGTACTCCGACGGATGGCCTTTCCCCACAGGTTTATACACCTCGTCTTGCAGCTTCTCCGAGGTGCCACGTCGCGGGTGCTGGTCAATGGCCGTGTGGCGGGCCCTATTAACGTCATGCGGTCGGTCCGTCAAGGATGTCCGCTGTCGATGCTGCTTTTCGCCATTGCCCTTGAGCCACTATTACACGGTTTGAGGAGCCGGTTGACAGGCATAACAATGAGGGGGTCTTCTTTCATCTGCCGCGCCTATACAGATGACTTGGTGTTCTTGGTTCTATCGGAGGATGAAGTGCGAGAGGCACTGGCGTGGATCAACCAGTACGGGGCTGCTGCGGGCAGCCGTGTGAACTTGACGAAATCTAGTGCTATGCCCGTCGGTAGAGGCCTTCCAGCTGAGAGTGTGGCACCATTGCCATTAGTGGACAAGCTCAAATGTTTGGGGATCACCTTCACGCGTGATATACAGCGCACGATCTCATTTAACTACAAACGCCTGCTTCAAGCTATCCGCACGAACGTTCGTGGCAACCACCTGAGAGCATTGGACATGTTACAAAGGGTGGATTTTGTTAACACTCATCTAGTCTCGCGACTACCCCATTTAGCACAGATTTTACCGATGCCAAAGGCAATGGCACACAGACTTCAGGCGGCGTTCGGCTACTTTGTTAGCGCGGGTCTTATCTTCAAAGTCCGCTACGACACGCTGACACTTCCTCCTCGAGATGGCGGCCTCGGCCTTGTCAACGTCCGAGCGAGAGCAGCTGCCCTTTATGTAAGTACGATGGTTAAATCGTGGATCCGCCGCCGAAACGGATTATCGGGAAGCCTGATTGATGAAGTGGCCCCTCCCTCTCGAGTGGCACCCGTCGCAGTAGCCCATATTTCTTCCCCTCTCTCACATATCCGGACCTTTTTCATCGAATACAGTTATGTCCATGCCGACTTGCCTAGTACCAGACCCCCTATGGCACGTGATGTTTACTGAATCATGATGAGAAATCACACTCGGAATGTTGTGGAAAGGCGATATCCTACGATCGCATGGCCCGTGGTATGGCGTTCTGTACACCATATATACCTAGACACGAGCGCACGTGCGACCTGGTATTTGGTCGTTAATGGAAAATACATGACACAACTTCGTCTACATGCCATAAAAATGACAGATTCGCCGCTGTGTCCTCGCTGTCAAACGCTTGATACGGACGAACATCGACTGATGTGTGGATCTTCTGCAGAGGTGTGGCAGCTGATTCAGAAGATGCTTGCCTTTCTTCTACGTACGGCTCCCCATGCCATTACACCGAAATCTCTTCTGTTCCCATATGAGACATACTTCCCAAGTACGAAGACCAACGCTGTGATCTGGATAAAAGGTCTCTCGATCTCTTATTTGTTCCATGAAGGTGATAAGAGTGTTCTTGATTTTTGGACATTCCTGCAAGATCGCTTTACTTTTCTCATGCACCATCCGCGATACCGTCAGTACTATGCCAACTTTTTGGGTAGTGCCTTCTTCGATCCCCCCTGCAGCTGGGGTGTCCCAGGTATGAGAAGATGACTTCAATGAGAGTGTGTAATACCAGGACTCAGTCCCATGTACCGGAAAATGCAATATTCTTCGTGAAGACGTGCCTGGAACATGCCTGACTGCCGTGGGATTCGGTGTGCGTCTACCCACAAGTTGGCGGGACGCGGAGGCTGCTTGTCTGTTCTGCCAGGAGGGCGTTTTCTTTAATTCCTATAATTCCCTTTCTATTTTATATGTTACTGATGGTAATTCCACATAATTTTTTTTTTCGCCTGGAGGGCGTCCTATGTGATATGAACAAATATATGTAAAATAAATAAATTACTTCATAAAAAAAAGGGGAAGCGTCCAAAAAAAAAAAAAATGGATAAGGCGTCGGACTTCGGATCTGAAGATTACAGGTTCGAATGCTGACATGCTCGTGTTTTATCTGTTCTGAAAAAGAAACATACCGTTTTAATGTAGCATTTGAGCAGTACGAAACCGTCTGAATGTTGCTGTTGACCATTTTCTGCTTGGAGATGCTCTTGAGCCTGAAACACACACTACAAGACCGGTGTTAACTAGCGAAATGGTCGGCAGAGTGCCGTCACCGTGAGTTTCCACTGGCACTTGCACATCTAAAACAACGTCGGAAAGTAACTCGTTCGCCTTTTGAGTCACATCAAGTATGAGTGTTAATTTTGACGCCACTAGCTCTGCAGGTTGTCATGCAACTCCTTTACCTCTCAGAGATGATTATGAAATAAAAGTGAAGTACGTGACGAGTGTGACGTTAGGAAAACATTAGACAGCATGGAGAGATTCTCTATGGGACCACCCAACCCAAACGAGTACTGTGTGACGTGCTGCCCGGCAAGTATTCACCGAAGCAGCCCGGCTAGCTCAGTCGGTAGAGCATGAGACTCTTAATCTCAGGGTCGTGGGTTCGAGCCCCACGCTGGGCGGAACGGAATTTTGTTCCGCTGCAGATGTAAATTACCGTTTTTCTGATTAACGTGATGTAATGGAAATAGCAACTTTAAACTTTGCCTACGTCTCTGTCAGTCGTAAGGAAACTGTATTTGAAGGTGAAGGTCATTTTGTAGACATGTGTGAAAGACATGTTCTGAAATGCAAGTGTTGTTGTTTGGAGAGGACATCGGTTACGTGTCAGATGTGTAGCCAAGCAGTAATGGGTCGCCATAGCTGCAAATATTAGTCGGTAATATGAAGTGTTGTCAGCTGAAGTCTGATGATCTAGACGACCGTAAGGACGAAGTACGCAAAAGTACCACTAGGCCGCGCCTCTTTAGCTCATTGGTAGAGCACTGGTCTAGTAAACCAAGGGTCGTGAGTTCCATCGTCAAAGGAAGAAGTCGAATTTTGGAAATCAGTAGCGCGTCGTGGCCGTATAGTTAACAGCATCTGTGATGACGAACAATTAGCGACATGCCTTTTATTAAGAATTACTCTCAGATGTGATTAAGGCGAATGGCGCAGATAAAGCCTTTGCCAAAGCGGTACAGCATAAGGCGGGGCGAAGCAGCCTGAATTACATTTTATAGATGTATTTCTCACATATGTCAGAGCCTCTCGCGGTCGTCGTCGTCCCCGCCGCCGCTTCTGCAGAAGTAGCAAGTGGCCATCGTGGCAAATGCGGCGAGGCACGCCCTGCCTTCGATTCCGTATGCAAAAAGTGTGTGGTCTTGTTTCGCAGTCTATATTTGGTCGGTCACGTAAGAGGTTGAATGTAACGAATGGGTGGGAAAGAGCAAGGGTAGCGGCTGTGTAGAACGAAAACACAAATTATCAGGGGTGTGAGCGTTTCGAGATGAGTCATATACAAGTTGCACTTGGTCGTCAGTGACTGTGTGGCCTAATGGATAAGGCGTCGGACTTAGGATCTGAAGATTACCGGTTCGAATGCTGTCACGCTCGTGTTTTATCAGTTCTGAAAAAGAAACATACCGTTTTAATGTAGCATTTGAGCAGTACGAAACCGTCTGAATGTTGCTGTTGACCATTTTCTGCTTGGAGATGCTCTTGCGCTTGAAACACACACTACAAGACCGGTGTTAACTAGCGAAATGGTCGGCAGAGTGCCGTCACCGCGAGTTTCCACTGGCACTTGCACATCTAAAACAACGTCGGAAAGTAACTCGTTCGCCTTTTGAGTCACATCAAGTATGAGTGTTAATTTTGACGCCACTAGCTCTGCAGGTTGTCATGCAATTCCTTTACCTCTCAGAAATGATTATGAAATAAAAGTGAAGTACGTGACGAGTGTGACGTTAGGAAAACATTAGGCAGCATGGAGAGATTCTGTATGGGACCACCCAACCCAAACGAGTACTGTGTGACGTGCTACCCGGCAAGTATTCACCGAAGCACCCCGGCTAGCTCAGTCGGTAGACCAGGAGACTCTTAATCTCAGGGTCGTGGGTTCGAGCCCCACGCTGGGCGGAACATAATTTTGTTCCGCTGTAGATGTAAATTACCGTTTCTCTGATTAACGTGATGTAATGGAAATAGCAACTTTAAAATTTGCCTACGTCTCTGTCAGTCACAAGGAAACTGTATTTGAAAGTGAAGGTGATTTTGTAGACATGTGTGAAAGACATGTTCTGAAATGCAAGTGTTGTTGTTTGGAGAGGACATCGGTTACGTGTCAGATGTGTAGCCAAGCAGTAATGGGTCGCCATAGCTGCAAATATTAGTCGGTAATATGAAGTGTTTTCAGCTGAAGTCTGATGATCCAGACGACCGTAAGGACGAAGTACGCAAAAGTACCGCTAGGCCGCGCCTCTTTAGCTCAGTGACTCCAAACACAAGTGTCTGTAAATGGGCATTTCACTCCACCCATTGAAATTCGCAACGGCGTCCCGCAGGGAAGTCCTTTGTCAATGCTCCTGTATGTTGTTGCACTGGAGCCTTTACTAAGGAGACTCGATGTCGATCTTGAGGGCATCACGATATCTGGCGTTAACAACGTCACCAATGCATATGCTGATGACGTTGGAGTGGTTATTCGTAGTAACGAAGATTTAGAGAAATTAACTACGAATATTCAGATCTTTTGTGAAGCTACAGGCGCTAGGGTTAACGAGGTGAAGAGTTCGTTTTTAAATCTTAAAGGTCTTCAAGATGTCCGTTTGGAATGGGCACGCTCCGTCGATCGTCACACTGCTCTGGGTGTCACCTTTTACCGATGTCCGCTTCAGACCATGACCTACAATTGGAAGAAAGTACTGGATACAATCAGAGGAGCCACAATACTCAATCAGACCAGACATCTGAACATTAAACAACGAATCAGAATAATTAATTGGTCCATTTTATCAAAAGCTATATATATAGGTCAAATATTGCCAGTTTCGAAACCCATTGCCAAACGTATAATGAGTATCATTTGCCGATTTATATGGACAGGAAATATTTTTAGAGTAGCAGTCGGTACAGTTACGTTACCTTCCGCTGAAGGGGGCCTAGGTTTAACAGATATATGGCGGAAGACTACGGCGTTATATATAAAGAGGACCCTACAAATTATAGAAAAACATCCACATAGTATTACAGCCAGGCTGTATCGACTCCTACAGCCAGAAAATTTACGTCCACCCATAAATATAGGCGGAATTAATTATAAATTGAAATATATTCGCCAGTTCTTTTTAGAGATTAGCTACATGGACAGTATTGTTACGAATCCACAATCAAGGAATTGCAGGAAATTAATGGAACTCTTAACAACGAAAGAACATGTCAACAAAATGGAGTGCAGATATCCCGACAAAGACTGGAAAAGAATTTGGAAAAATATTAGTAATCGTGAACTGTCTTCCGACATTCAGGCAACCTGGTACCGAGTTATTAATAACGTAGTTTCCACTAACGAAAAGTTGCACTCCATTGGTCTTAGTGACACGATTGTGTGCACCCGATGTGACGCAGTTGACACATTGATCCACCGCTTTCTCTGTGGCGGATACGCCGAAATATGGAGGGGACTCCAACGGCGGGTAGCCTTTATAACCAGAACTGTTAGTACTGAGATCAATGTTGAAAAATTACTCTTCCCCGATGGTGTTTTCTTCCCTGTCCAAAAAACCAATGCTGTGTTGTGGTTGTTTGGCAATTATGTACATTACGTTATATCTGAACACGGCAATGACCGTGTTTTAGAATACGAATTATACGAACGAGCAAAATATTATCAGATATGTACGCGCAGGGACCACAAAAAAACTTTTGGTAACATGTTACACATTCTGTTTCAGAGACAAGGGATTGGATAAACATCTTAATAGCCCTCGTCTACGAAAAATGTAGTCACAGGCCAAAGTAGGGGATCGCTGTTGAGGGTGAAGTACGGTGGGGACTTCGTGTGCCCCAGGGCCGCTACGGTAGCCGTGAAGGCCTCGGACAGAACCCCGAAACGGCACTGCGGCTTCACACTTACTGCTGGATGAACCCCATATCTCCAGCAACTACTTTCATCTATGATGATTTTCCAGGATCTCGGTAATATCGGAAGGTGGTTTCGTTGCACACAATGCAGTGGAAGCTTCTTGCACGTGTTCCTCAGTTACAATCTTTCTATTTTTGTTTAATATTTTTCAGTATGAAGCAAGAGTGACATTTTATTAATTCCCAAGAAGCCTTAATTTTTCAATTTTCAGTTCTACGGAGGAGAAGCCTCACATGGCGAAGAAGCCAAACATCATTTCATTTCCCTAACTGTCACAGTAAATTTGAAAAAAAATCAGTCGATATAGCATAGAAGCTCGCCGAAGAAGGCATAAAAGGAGAGCGAATGGATGGGCTGTGTGGGGAGAAGGGAGGCCCAAAAGTAAAATAAAAAATAAAAAGAAAAACAAAAAAAGGTAAAAAAAAGAAAAAAAAAGACAAAACAAAAAAAAAGAAAAAAAAGTAGTAGAGCACTGGACTAGTAAACCAAGGGTCGTGAGTTCCATCCTCAAAGGAAGAAGTCGAATTTTGGAAATCAGTTGCGCGTCGTGGCCGTATAGCTAACAGTATCTGTGATGACGAACAATTAGCGACATGCCTTTTATTAAGAATTACTCTCAGATGTGATTAAGGCGAATGGCGCAGAAAAAGCCTTTGCCAAAGCGGTACAGCATAAGGTGGGACGAGGCAGTCTGAATTACATTTTATAGATGTATTTCTCACATATGTCAGAGCCTCTCGCGGTCGTCGTCGTCCCCGCCGCCGCTTCTGCAGAAGTAGCAAATGGCCATCGTGGCAAATGCGGCGAGGCACGCCCTGCCTTCGATTCCGTATGCACAAAGTGTGTGGTCTTGTTTCCCAGTCTATATTTGGTCGGTCACGTAAGAGGTTGAATGTAACGAATGGGTGGGAAAGAGCAAGGGCAGCGGCTGTGTAGAACGAAAACACAAATTATCAGGGGTGTGAGCGTTTCGAGATGAGTCATATACAAGTTTCACTTGGTCGTCAGTGACTGTGTGGCCTAATGGAAAAGGCGTCGGACTTCGGATCTGAAGATTACAGGTTCGAATGCTGTCACGCTCGTGTTTTATCAGTTCTGAAAAAGAAACATACCGTTTTAATGTAGCATTTGAGCAGTACGAAACCGTCTGAATGTTGCTGTTGACCATTTTCTGCTTGGAGATGCTTTTGAGCTTGAAACACACACTACAAGACCGGTGTTAACTAGCGAAATGGTCGGCAGAGTGCCGTCACGGTGAGTTTCCACTGGCACTTGCACATCTAAAACAACGTCGGAAAGTAACTCGTTCGCCTTTTGAGTCACATCAAGTATGAGTGTTAATTTTGACGCCACTAGCTCTGCAGGTTGTAATGCAACTCCTTTACCTCTCAGAAATGATTATGAAATAAAAGTGAAGTACGTGACGAGTGTGACGTTAGGAAAACATTAGACAGCATGGAGAGATTCTCTATGGGACCACCCAACCCAAACGAGTACTGTGTGACGTGCTGCCCGGCAAGTATTCACTGAAGCAGCCCGGCTAGCTCAGTCGGTATAGCATGAGACTCTTAATCTCAGGGTCGTGGGTTCGAGCCCCACGCTGGGCGGAACGGAATTTTGTTCCGCTGCAGATGTAAGTTACCGTTTTTCTGATTAACGTGATGTAATGGAAATAGCAACTTTAAACTTTGCCTATGTCTCTGTCAGTCGCAAGGAAACTGTATTTGAAGGTGAAGGTGATTTTGTAGACATGTGTGAAAGACATGTTCTGAAATGGAAGTGTTGTTGTTTGGAGAGGACATCGGTTACGTGTCAGATGTGTAGCCAAGCAGTAATGGGTCGCCATAGCTGCAAATATTAGTCGGTAATATGAAGTGTTGTCAGCTGAAGTCTGATGATCCAGACGACCGTAAGGACGAAGTACGCAAAAGTACCACTAGGCCGCGCCTCTTTAGCTCATTGGTAGAGCACTGGTCTAGTAAACCAAGGGTCGTGAGTTCCATCGTCAAAGGAAGAAGTCGAATTTTGGAAATCAGTTGCGCGTCGTGGCCGTATAGTTAACAGTATCTGTGATGACGAACAATTAGCGACATGCCTTTTATTAAGAATTACTCTCAGATGTGATTAAGGCGAATGGCGCAGATAAAGCCTTTGCCAAAGCGGTACAGCAAAAGGTGGGACGAGGCAGTCTGAATTACATTTTATAGATGTATTTCTCACATATGTCAGAGCCTCTCGCGGTCGTCGTCGTCGTCGTCGTCGCCGCCGCCGTTGCTGCAGAAGTAGCAAATGGCCATCGTGGCAAATGCGGCGAGGCACGCCCTGCCTTCGATTCCGTATGCACAAAGTGTGTGGTCTTGTTTCGCAGTCTATATTTGGTCGGTCACGTAAGAGGTTGAATGTAACGAATGGGTGTGAAAGAGCAAGGGCAGCGGCTGTGTAGAACGAAAACACAAATTATCAGGGGTGTGAGCGTTTCGCGATGAGCCATATACTAGTTGCATTTGGTCGTCAGTGATTGTGTGGAATAATGGATAACTCGTCGGACTTCGAATCTGAAGATTACAGGTTCGAATGCTGTCACGCTCGTGTTTTTTCAGTTCTGAAAAAGAAACATACAGTTTTAATGTAGCATTTGAGCAGTACGAAACCGTCTGAATGTTGCTGTTGACCATTTTCTGCTTGGAGATGCTCTTGAGCTTGAAACACACACTACAAGACCGGTGTTAACTAGCGAAATGGTCGGCAGAGTGCCGTCACCGCGAGTTTCCACTGGCACTTGGACATCTAAAACAACGTCGGAAAGTAACTCGTTCGCCTTTTGAGTCACATCAAGTCTGAGTGTTAATTTTGACGCCACTAGCTCTGCAGGTTGTCATGCAATTCCTTTACCTCTCAGAAACGATTATGAAATAAAAGTGAAGTACGTGACGAGTGTGACGTTAGGAAAACATTAGGCAGCATGGAGAGATTCTGTATGGGACCACCCAACCCAAACGAGTACTGTGTGACGTGCTGCCCGGCAAGTACTCACCGAAGGACCCCGGCTAGCTCAGTCGGTATAGCATGAGACTCTTAATGTCAGGGTCGTGGGTTCGAGCCCCACCCTGGGCGGAACGGAATTTTGTTCCGCTGCAGATGTAAATTACCGTTTTTCTGATTAACGTGATGTAATAGAAATAGCAACTTTATCTTTGCCTACGTCTCTGTCGGTCGCAAGGAAACTGTATTTGAAGGTGAAGGTGATTTTGTAGACATGTGTGAAAGACATGTTCTGAAATGCAAGTGTTGTTGTTTGGAGAGGACATCGGTTACGTGTCAGATGTGTAGCCAAGCAATAATGGGTCGCCATAGCTGCAAATAGTAGTCGGTAATATGAAGTGTTGTCAGCTGAAGTCTGATGATCCAGACGACCGTAAGGACGAAGTACGCAAAAGTACCTCTAGGCCGCGCCTCTTTAGCTCAGTGGTAGAGCACTGGTCTAGTAAACCAAGGGTCGTGAGTTCCATCCTCAAAGGAAGAAGTCGAATTTTGGAAATCAGTTGCGCGTCGTGGCCGTATAGCAAACAGTATCTGTGATGACGAACAATTAGCAACATGCCTTTTATTGAGAATTACTCTCAGATGTGATTAAGGCGAATGGCGCAGATAAAGCCTTTGCCAAAGCGGTACAGGATAAGGTGGGACGAGGCAGTCTGAATTACATTTTATAGATGTATTTCTCACATATGTCAGAGCCTCTCGCTGTCGTCGTCGCCGCCGCCGCTTTTGCAGAAGTAGCGAATGGCCATCGTGGCAAATGTGACGAGGCACGCCCTGCCTTCGATTCCTACGCACAAAGTGTGTGGTCTTGTTTCGCAGTCTATATTTGGTAGGTCACGTAAGAAGTTGAATGTAACGAATGGGTGGGAAAGAGCAAGGGCAGCGGCTGTGTAGAACGAAAACACAAATTATCAGGGGTGTGAGCGTTTCGAGATGAGTCATATACAAGTTGCACTTGGTCGTCAGTGACTGTGTGGCCTAATGGATAAGGCGTCGGACTTCGGATCTGAAGCTTACAGGTTCGAATGCTATCACGCTCGTGTTTTATCAGTTCTGAAAAAGATACATACCGTTTTAATGTAGCATTTGAGCAGTACGAAACCGTCTGAATGTTGCTGTTGACCATTTTCTGCTTGGAGATGCTCTTGAGCTTGAAACACACACTACAAGACCGGTGATAACTAGCGAAATGGTCGGCAGAGTGCCGTCACCGCGAGTTTCCACTGGCACTTGCACATCTAAAACAACGTCGGAAAGTAACTCGTTCGCCTTTTGAGTCAAATCAAGTATGCGTGTTAATTTTGACGCCACTAGCTCTGCAGGTTGTCATGCAATTCCTTTACCTCTCAGAAATGATTATGAAATAAAAGTGAAGTACGTGACGAGTGTGACGTTAGGAAAACATTAGGCAGCATGGAGAGATTCTGTATGGGACCACCCAACCCAAACGAGTACTGTGTGACGTGCTGCCCGGCAAGTACTCACCGAAGGACCCCGGCTAGCTCAGTCGGTATAGCATGAGACTCTTAATGTCAGGGTCGTGGGTTCGAGCCCCACGCTGGGCGGAACGGAATTTTGTTCCGCTGCAGATGTAAATTACCGTTTTTCTGATTAACGTGATGTAATGGAAATAGCAACTTTAAACTTTGCCTACGTCTCTGTCAGTCGCAAGGAAACTGTATTTGAAGGTGAAGGTGATTTTGTAGACATGTGTGAAAGACATGTTCTGAAATGCAAGTGTTGTTGTTTGGAGAGGACATCGGTTACGTGTCAGATGTGTAGCCAAGCAGTAATGGGTCGCCATAGCTGCAAATATTAGTCGGTAATATGAAGTGTTGTCAGCTGAAGTCTGATGATCCAGACGACCGTAAGGACGAAGTACGCAAAAGTACCGCTAGGCCGCGCCTCTTTAGCTCAGTGGTAGAGCACTGGTCTAGTAAACCAAGGGTCGTGAGTTCCATCCTCAAAGGAAGAAGTCGAATTTTGGAAATCAGTTGCGCGTCGTGGCCGTATAGCAAACAGTATCTGTGATGACGAACAATTAGCGACATGCCTTTTATTGAGAATTACTCTCAGATGTGATTAAGGCGAATGGCGCAGATAAAGCCTTTGCCAAAGCGGTACAGGATAAGGTGGGACGAGGCAGTCTGAATTACATTTTATAGATGTATTTCTCACATATGTCAGAGCCTCTCGCTGTCGTCGTCGTCGTCGTCGTCGCCGCCGCCGCTTTTGCAGAAGTAGCGAATGGCCATCGTGGCAAATGTGGCGAGGCACGCCCTGCCTTCGATTCCGTACGCACAAAGTGTGTGGTCTTGTTTCCCAGTCTATATTTGGTCGGTCACGTAAGAGGTTGAATGTAACGAATGGGTGGGAAAGAGCAAGGGCAGCGGCTGTGTAGAACGAAAACACAAATTATCAGGGGTGTGAGCGTTTCGAGATGAGTCATATACTAGTCGCACTTGGTCGTCAGTGACTGTGTTGCCTAATGGATAAGGCGTCGGACTTCGGATCTGAAGATTACATGTTCGAATGCTGTCACGCTCGTGTTTTATCTGTTCTGAAAAAGAAACATACCGTTTAATGTAGCATTTGAGCAGTACGAAACCGTCTGAATGTTGCTGTTGACCATTTTCTGCTTGGAGATGCTCTTGCGCTTGAAACACACACTACAAGACCGGTGTTAACTAGCGAAATGGTCGGCAGAGTGCCGTCACCGCGAGTTTCCACTGGCACTTGCACATCTAAAACAACGTCGGAAAGTAACTCGTTCGCCTTTTGAGTCACATCAAGTATGAGTGTTAATTTTGACGCCACTAGCTCTGCAGGTTGTCATGCAATTCCTTTACCTCTCAGAAATGATTATGAAATAAAAGTGAAGTACGTGACGAGTGTGACGTTAGGAAAACATTAGGCAGCATGGAGAGATTCTGTATGGGACCACCCAACCCAAACGAGTACTGTGTGACGTGCTGCCCGGCAAGTATTCACCGAAGCACCCCGGCTAGCTCAGTCGGTAGACAATGAGACTCTTAATCTCAGGGTCGTGGGTTCGAGCCCCACGCTGGGCGGAACATAATTTTGTTCCGCTGTAGATGTAAATTACCGTTTCTCTGATTAACGTGATGTAATGGAAATAGCAACTTTAAAATTTGCCTACGTCTCTGTCAGTCACAAGGAAACTGTATTTGAAGGTGAAGGTCATTTTGTAGACATGTGTGAAAGACATGTTCTGAAATGCAAGTGTTGTTGTTTGGAGAGGACATCGGTTACGTGTCAGATGTGTAGCCAAGCAGTAATGGGTCGCCATAGCTGCAAATATTAGTCGGTAATATGAAGTGTTTTCAGCTGAAGTCTGATGATCCAGACGACCGTAAGGACGAAGTACGCAAAAGTACCGCTAGGCCGCGCCTCTTTAGCTCAGTGGTAGAGCACTGGACTAGTAAACCACTGGTCGTGAGTTCCATCCTTAAAGGAAGAAGTTGAATTTTGGAAATCAGTTGCGCGTCGTGGCCGTATAGCAAACAGTATCTGTGATGACGAACAATTAGCGACATGCCTTTTATTAAGAATTACTCTCAGATGTGATTAAGGCGAATGGCGCAGATAAAGCCTTTGCCAAAGCGGTACAGCAAAAGGTGGGACGAGGCAGTCTGAATTACATTTTATAGATGTATTTCTCACATATGTCAGAGCCTCTCGCGGTCGTCGTCGTCGTCGTCGTCGTCGTCGCCGCCGCCGTTGCTGCAGAAGTAGCAAATGGCCATCGTGGCAAATGCGGCGAGGCACGCCCTGCCTTCGATTCCGTATGCACAAAGGGTGTGGTCTTGTTTCGCAGTCTATATTTGGTCGGTCACGTAAGAGGTTGAATGTAACGAATGGGTGTGAAAGAGCAAGGGCAGCGGCTGTGTAGAACGAAAACACAAATTATCAGGGGTGTGAGCGTTTCGCGATGAGCCATATACTAGTTGCATTTGGTCGTCAGTGATTGTGTGGCCTAATGGATAACTCGTCGGACTTCGAATCTGAAGATTACAGGTTCGAATGCTGTCACGCTCGTGTTTTTTCAGTTCTGAAAAAGAAACATACAGTTTTAATGTAGCATTTGAGCAGTACGAAACCGTCTGAATGTTGCTGTTGACCATTTTCTGCTTGGAGATGCTCTTGAGCTTGAAACACACACTACAAGACCGGTGTTAACTAGCGAAATGGTCGGCAGAGTGCCGTCACCGCGAGTTTCCACTGGCACTTGCACATCTAAAACAACGTCGGAAAGTAACTCGTTCGCCTTTTGAGTCACATCAAGTCTGAGTGTTAATTTTGACGCCACTAGCTCTGCAGGTTGTCATGCAATTCCTTTACCTCTCAGAAACGATTATGAAATAAAAGTGAAGTACGTGACGAGTGTGACGTTAGGAAAACATTAGGCAGCATGGAGAGATTCTGTATGGGACCACCCAACCCAAACGAGTACTGTGTGACGTGCTGCCCGGCAAGTACTCACCGAAGGACCCCGGCTAGCTCAGTCGGTATAGCATGAGACTCTTAATGTCAGAGTCGTGGGTTCGAGCCCCACCCTGGGCGGAACGGAATTTTGTTCCGCTGCAGATGTAAATTACCGTTTTTCTGATTAACGTGATGTAATAGAAATAGCAACTTTATCTTTGCCTACGTCTCTGTCGGTCGCAAGGAAACTGTATTTGAAGGTGAAGGTGATTTTGTAGACATGTGTGAAAGACATGTTCTGAAATGCAAGTGTTGTTGTTTGGAGAGGACATCGGTTACGTGTCAGATGTGTAGCCAAGCAGTAATGGGTCGCCATAGCTGCAAATATTAGTCGGTAATATGAAGTGTTGTCAGCTGAAGTCTGATGATCCAGACGACCGTAAGGACGAAGTACGCAAAAGTACCTCTAGGCCGCGCCTCTTTAGCTCAGTGGTAGAGCACTGGTCTAGTAAACCAAGGGTCGTGAGTTCCATCCTCAAAGGAAGAAGTCGAATTTTGGAAATCAGTTGCGCGTCGTGGCCGTATAGCAAACAGTATCTGTGATGACGAACAATTAGCAACATGCCTTTTATTGAGAATTACTCTCAGATGTGATTAAGGCGAATGGCGCAGATAAAGCCTTTGCCAAAGCGGTACAGGATAAGGTGGGACGAGGCAGTCTGAATTACATTTTATAGATGTATTTCTCACATATGTCAGAGCCTCTCGCTGTCGTCGTCGCCGCCGCCGCTTTTGCAGAAGTAGCGAATGGCCATCGTGGCAAATGTGGCGAGGCACGCCCTGCCTTCGATTCCTACGCACAAAGTGTGTGGTCTTGTTTCGCAGTCTATATTTGGTAGGTCACGTAAAAAGTTGAATGTAACGAATGGGTGGGAAAGAGCAAGGGCAGCGGCTGTGTAGAACGAAAACACAAATTATCAGGGGTGTGAGCGTTTCGAGATGAGTCATATACAAGTTGCACATGGTCGTCAGTGACTGTGTGGCCTAATGGATAAGGCGTCGGACTTCGGATCTGAAGCTTACAGGTTCGAATGCTATCACGCTCGTGTTTTATCAGTTCTGAAAAAGAAACATACCGTTTTAATGTAGCATTTGAGCAGTACGAAACCGTCTGAATGTTGCTGTTGACCATTTTCTGCTTGGAGATGCTCTTGAGCTTGAAACACACACTACAAGACCGGTGATAACTAGCGAAATGGTCGGCAGAGTGCCGTCACCGCGAGTTTCCACTGGCACTTGCACATCTAAAACAACGTCGGAAAGTAACTCGTTCGCCTTTTGAGTCAAATCAAGTATGCGTGTTAATTTTGACGCCACTAGCTCTGCAGGTTGTCATGCAATTCCTTTACCTCTCAGAAATGATTATGAAATAAAAGTGAAGTACGTGACGAGTGTGACGTTAGGAAAACATTAGGCAGCATGGAGAGATTCTGTATGGGACCACCCAACCCAAACGAGTACTGTGTGACGTGCATCCCAGCAAGTATTCACCGAAGCAGCCCGGCTAGCTCAGCCGGTAGAGCATGAGTCTCTTAATGTCAGGGTCGTGGGTTCGAGCCCCACGCTGGGCGGAACGGAATTTTGTTCCGCTGCAGATGTAAATTACCGTTTTTCTGATTAACGTGATGTAATGGAAATAGCAACTTTAAACTTTGCCTACGTCTCTGTCAGTCGCAAGGATACTGTATTTGAAGGTGAAGGTGATTTTGTAGACCTGTGTGAAAGACATGTTCTGAAATGCAAGTGTTGTGGTTTGGAGAGGACATCGGTTACGTGTCAGATGTGTAGCCAAGCAGTAATGGGTCGCCATAGCTGCAAATATAAGTCGGTAATATGAATTGTTGTCAGCTGAAGTCTGATGATCCAGACGACCGTAAGGACGAAGTACGCAAAAGTACCGCTAGGCCGCGCCCATTTAGCTCAGTGGTAGAGCACTGGACTAGTAAACCAAGGGTCGTGAGGTCCATCCTCAAAGGAAGAAGTCCAATTTTGGAAATCAGTTGCGCGTCGTGGCCGTATAGCAAACAGTATCTGTGATGACGAACAATTAGCGACATGCCTTTTATTAAGAAATACTCTCAGATGTGATTAAGGCGAATGGCGCAGATAAAGCCTTTGCCCAAGCGGTACAGCATAAGGTGGGACGAGGCAGTCTGAATTACATTTTATAGATGTATTTCTCACATATGTCAGAGCCTCTCGCGGTCGTCGTCGTAGTCGTCGTCGTCGCCGCCGCCGCTTCTGCAGAAGTAGCAAATTGCCATCGTGGCAAATGCGGCGAGGCACGCCCTGCCTTCGATTCCGTATGCACAAAGTGTGTGGTCTTGTTTCCCAGTCTATATTTGGTCGGTCACGTAAGAGGTTGAATGTAACGAATGGGTGGGAAAGAGCAAGGGCAGCGGCTGTGTAGAACGAAACCACAAATTATCAGGGGTGTGAGCGTTTCGAGATGAGTCATATACAAGTTACACTTGGTCGTCAGTGACGGTGTGGCCTAATGGATAAGGGGTCTGACTTCGGATCTGAAGATTACAGGTTCGAATGCTGTCACGCTCGTGTTATATCAGTTCTGAAAAAGAAACATACCATTTTAATGTAGCATTTGAGCAGTACGAAACCGTGTGAATGTTGCTGTTGACCGTTTTCTGCTTGGAGATGCTCTTGAGCTTGAAACACACACTACAAGACCGGTGTTAACTAGCGAAATGGTCGGCAGAGTGCCGTCACCGCGAGTTTCCACTGGCACTTGCACATCTAAAACAACGTCGGAAAGTAACTCGTTCGCCTTTTGAGTCACATCAAGTATGAGTGTTAATTTTGACGCCACTAGCTCTGCAGGTTGTCATGCAATTCCTTTACCTCTCAGAAATGATCATGAAATAAAAGTGAAGTACGTGACGAGTGTGACGTTAGGAAAACATTAGGCAGCATGGAGAGATTCTGTATGGGACCACCCAACCCAAACGAGTACTGTGTGACATGCTACCTGGCAATTATTCATCGAAGCAGCCTGGGTAGCTCAGTCGCTAGAGCATGAGACTCTTAATCTCACTGTCGGGGGTTCGAGTAGCACGCTGGGCGGAACAGAATTTTCTTCCGCTGCAGATGTAAATTACCGTTTTTCTGATTAACGTCATGTAATGGAAATAGCAACTTTAAACGTTGCCTACGTCTCTGTCTGTCACAGGGAAACTGTATTTGAAGGTGAAGGTGATTTTGTAGACATGTGTGAAAGACATGTTCTGAAATGCAAGTGTTGTTGTTTGGAGAGCACATCGGTTACGTGTCAGATGTGTAGCCAAGCAGTAATGGGTCGCCATAGCTGCAAATATTAGTCGGTAATATGAAGTGTTGTCAGCTGAAGTCTGATGATCCAGACGACCGTAAGGACGAAGTACGCAAAAGTACCGCTAGGCCGCGCCTCTTTAGCTCAGTGGTAGAGCACTGGTATAGTAAACAAAGGGTCGTGAGTTGCATCCTCAAAACAATTAGCGACATGCCTTTTATTAAGAATTACTCTCAGATGTGATTAAGGCGAATGGAGCAGATAAAGCCTTTGCCAAAGCGATACACCATAAGGTGGGACGAGGCAGTCTGAATTACATTTTATAGATGTATTTCTCACATATGTCAGAGTCTCTCGCGGTCCTCGTCGTCGTCGTCGTCGTCGTCGTCGTCGCCGCCGCCGCCGCTTCTGCAGAAGTAGCAAATGGCCACCATAGCAAATGCGGCGAGGGACGCCCTGCCTTCGATTCCGTATGCACAAAGTGTGTGGTCTTTTTTCCCAGTCTATATTTGGTCGGTCACGTAAGAGGTTGAATGTAACGAATGGGTGGGAAATAGCAAGGGGCAGCGGCTGTGTAGATCGAAAACACGTATCATCAGGGGTGTGAGCGTTTCGAGATGAGTCATATACAAGTTGCACTTGGTCGTCAGTGACTGTGTGGCCTAATGGAAGGCCGCGCCCCTTTAGCTCAGTGGTAGAGCACTGGACTAGTAAACCAAGGGTCGTGCGTTCCATCCTCAAAGGAAGAATTCGTATTTTCGGCCAACTATAGACAAGTACTAACTACCATACGAGCTAGTGTACGGACACATAGTATTCGACAATTAAATGAAATTCAGAGAGTGTCTTTAGCGAACGTCTCTATTACTTCCAAAGTCAATTATGTCGCCCAGATACTGCCAATACCCGCCGGCATCGCCAAACAAATTATGTCAGCAACAGGCTATTTTGTGAGCCGTGGCCACATATTTAAAATCCAGTATGACACTCTGACGCTCGCCACTAGTAATGGCGGCTTAAACTTAACGAATGTTACTAAAAAGTTGCAGGCTCTGTTCATATCCAATACGTTTCAACAATGGAGACAATCCGGCAGCTGTATCGCCGCGCACTTGCTATCTGAAATAGCTCCAGATGACCTCTCTCCACCCATTAATGTGCAGCACATACCGAGCGGACTTTACCATTTACGATGGTTTTTAATAGAATATAGCTACCTACATTCAAGAATTCCGGAAAAAGACATGACAAACGTAAAAGAAATATATGGCAAATTGATGGGAGAAAAGAAGAACGACAAAATAGAACAAAACTATCCATGTTCTAACTGGAAAGTGATATGGGCAAATATTCATAACCGTAACTTAGCTACTCATCTGAAAGCAACATGGTACTTTGTTGTAAATAGGAAAGTTGCAACCAACTCGAAACTTCATACGATCCACTTAGCGGATTCGCCTTTGTGTGCAACGTGTAGTTTAATTGATAACGAAGAACATCGTTTCGTGTGTGACAAGGTTAAAGATATATGGCTGAATGTCCGACGAAAGCTGGCACTCATCCTTCGAACGTCACCTAACGCTATAACGCCTGCGGACTTTTTGACACCGGATGATGTACCCTTTCCTAACACGAAACGCAACGCAGTCAATTGGCTGAAAGCGGCAACGGTACATTACCTCTTCACGACGGAAGAGAAAAGCCAAGAGGATTTTTGGATCTATCTGCTAACTGAGCATCACATGTTACTGAAGACTAGTAAATATAAAGAAACATACGCAAATTTTTTAATCAAGACCTTGATGTAAAAGAATTAACAAGAAATATCTGCGGACACAGAAGACAAACGTAAGAGAGTGTTCACCACTACTAACTTACTTTACAATAGTGGAAAAAAAAAATTATTTTAGTTTTTACCGGAATTGCCGTTCTTTGAGTTCAACGTTTATTAATTTATTTTTCAAGAAGCCATTATAAATAGTTGCTTCTCACCGAATATGGTTTGCTTTTTAAGCATTTTCAGAGAGAAGAGGCAGTTTCGGAATGCCCTCTGACGTTTCTTTGTCAAGGAAGCCTATTTGCTTTAAGTGTGACAACAAAAAACAGCGATGAAGAAGGAAACAAACTGAACATAACTTCTGTTTCTACCTACTGAAGACTTCATTCTTTTTTCACATTATCAATAAGCCCAAAGAAGGGGTACATTAGTTTCTCCACGATAAAGGGATTAACTTTGTCTCATCAGTTTATGGTTATGTACATGGCGTGAGAAGCCGACGCCGTGGAAGGCGAATTATGGAGAGCGCAAGGATGGGCTAAAAGGGGTGATGGGAGGCCCTAAAAAAAAAAAAAAAATGGATAAGGCGTCGGACTTCGGATCTGAAGATTACAGGTTCGAATGCTGTCACGATCGTGTTTTATCGTTTCTGAATAAGAAACATAGCGTTTTAATGGAGCATTTGAGCAGTACGAAACCGTCTGAATGTTGCTGTTGACCATTTTCTGCTTGGAGATGCTCTTGAGCTTGAAACACACACTACAAGACCGGTGTTAACTAGCGAAATGGTCGGCAGAGTGCCGTCACCGCGAGTTTCCACCAGCACTTCCACATCTAAAACAACGTCGGAAAGTAACTCGTTCGCCCTTTGAGTCCCATCAAGTATGAGTGTTAATTTTGACGCCACTAGCTCTGCAGGTTGTCATGCAATTCCTTTACCTCTCAGAAATGATTATGAAATAAAAGTGAAGTACGTGACATTAGGCAGCATGGAGAGATTCTGTATGGGACCACCCAACCCAAACGATTACTGTATGACGTGCTGCCCGGCAAGTATTCACCGAAGCAGCCCGACTAGCTCAGTCGGTAGAGCATGAGACTCTTAATCGCAGGGTCGTGGGTTCGAGCCCCACGCTGGGCGGAACGGAATTTTGTTCCGCTGCAGATGTAAATTACCGTTTTTCTGATTAACGTGATGTAATGGAAATAGCAACTTTAAACTTTGCCTACGTCTCTGTCAGTCGCAAGGAAACTGTATTTGAAGGTGAAGGTGATTTTGTAGACATGTGTGAAACACATGTTCTGAAATGAGAGTGTTGTTGTTTGGAGAGGACATCGGTTACGTGTCAGATGTGTAGCTAAGCAATAATGGGTCGCCATAGCTGCAAATATTAGTCGGTAATATGAAGTGTTGTCAGCTAAAGTCTGATGATCCAGACGACCGTAAGGACGAAGTACGCAAAAGTACCGGAAGCACGCGCCCCTTTAGCTCAGTGGTAGAGCACTGGACTAGTAAACCAAGGGTCGTGAGTTCCATCCTCAAAGGAAGAACTTGAATTTTTTAAATCAGTTGCGCGTCGTGGCCGTATAGCAAACAGTATCTGTGATGACGAACAATTAGCGACATGCCTTTTATTAAGAATTACTCTCAGATGTGATTAAGGCGAATGGCGCAGATAAAGCCTTTGCCAAAGCGGTACAGCATAAGGTGGGACGAGGCAGTCTGAATTACATTTTATAGATGTATTTCTCACATATGTCAGAGCCTCTCGCGGTCGTCGTCGTCGTCGTCGTCGTCGTCGCCGCCGCAGCTTCTGCAGAAGTAGCAAATGGCCATCGTGGCAAATGCGGCGAGGCACGCCCTGCCTTCGATTCCGTATGCACAAAGTGTGTGGTCTTGTTTCCCAGTCTATATTTGGTCGGTCACGTAAGAGGTTGAATGTAACGAATGGGTGGGAAAGAGCAAGGGCAGCGGCTGAGTAGAACGAAAACACAAATTATCAGGGGTGTGAGCGTTTCGAGATGAGTCATATACAAGTTGCACTTGGTCGTCAGTGACTGTGTGGCATAATGGATAAGGTGTCGGACTTCGGATCTGAAGATTACAGGTTCGAATGCTGTCACGCTCGTGCTTTATCATTACTGAATAAGAAACATACCGTTTTAATGTAGCATTTGAGCAGTACGAAACGGTCTGAATGTTGCTGTTGACCATTTTCTGCTTGGAGATGCTCTTGAGCTTGAAACACACACTACAAGACCGGTGTTAACTAGCGAAATGGTCGGCAGAGTGCCGTCACTTCGAGTTTCCACTAGCACTTGCTCATCTAAAACAACGTCGGAAAGTAACTCGTTCGCCTTTTGAGTCACATCAAGTATGAGTGTTAATTTTGACGCCAATAGCTCTGCAGGTTGTCATGCAATTCCTTTACCTCTCAGAAATGATTATGAAATAAAAGTGAAGTACGTGACATTAGGCAGCATCGAGAGATTCTGTATGGGACCACCCAAACCAAACGAGTACTGTGTGACGTGCTGCCGGCAAGTATTCACTGAAGCAGCCTGGCTAGCTCAGTCGGTAGAGCATGAGACTCTTAGTCTCAGGGTCGTGGGTTCGAGCCCAACGCTGGGCGGAACGGAATTTCGTTCCGCTGCAGATGTAAGTTACCGTTTTTCTGATTAACGTGATGTAATGGAAATAGCAACTTTAAACTTTGCCTACGTCTCTGTCAGTCGCAAGGAAACTGTATTTGAAGGTGAAGGTGATTTTGTAGACATGTGTGAAACACAGAGCACAGAGCACTCAGTGGTAGAGCACTGGACCAATGAACCAAGGGTCGTGAGTTCCATCCTCAAAGGAAGAACTTGAATTTTGGAAATCAGTTGCGCGTCGTGGCCGTATAGCAAACAGTATCTGTGATGACGAACAATTAGCGACATGCCTTTTATTAAGAATTACTCTCAGATGTGATGAAGGCGAATGGCGCAGATAAAGCCTTTGCCAAAGCGGTACAGCATAAGGTGGGACGAGGCAGTCTGAATTACATTTTATAGATGTATTTCTCACATATGTCAGAGCCTCTCGCGGTCGTCGTCGTCGTCGTCGTCGCCGCCGCCGCTTCTACAGAAGTAGCAAATGTCCATCGTGGCAAATGCGGCGAGGCACGCCCTGCCTTCGATTCTGTATGCACAAAGTGTGTGGTCTTGTTTCCCGGTCTATATTTGGTCGGTCACGTAAGAGGTTGAATGTAACGAATGGGTGGGAAAGAGCAAGGGCAGCGGCTGTGTAGAACGAAAACACAAATTATCAGGGGTGTGAGCGTTTCGAGATGAGTCATATACAAGTTGCACTTGGTCGTCAGTCACTGTGTGGCCTAATGGATAAGGCGTCGGACTTCGGATCTGAAGAGTACATGTACGAATGCTGTAACGCTCGTGTTTAATCAGTTCTGAAAAAGAAACATACCGTTTTAATGTAGCATTTGAACAGTACGAAACCGTCTGAATGTTGCTGTTGACCATTTTCTGCTTGGAGATGCTCTTGAGCTTGAAAAACACACTACAAGACCGGTGTTAACTAGCGAAATGGTCGGCAGAGTGCCGTCACCGCGAGTTTCCACTGGCACTTGCACATCTAAAACAACGTCGGAAAGTAACTCGTTCGCCTTTTGAGTCACATCAAGTATGAGTGTTAATTTTGACGCCACTAGCTCTGCAGGTTGTCATGCAATTCCTTTACCTCTCAGAAATGATTATGAAATAAAAGTGAAGTACGTGACATTAGGCAGCATGGAGAGATTCTGTATGGGACCACCCAACCCAAACGAGTACTGTGTGACGTGCTGCCCGGCAAGTATTCACCGAAGCAGCCCGACTAGCTCAGTCGGTAGAGCACGAGACTCTTAATCACAGGGTCGTGGGTTCGAGCCCCACGCTGGGCGAAACGGAATTTTGTTCCGCTGCAGATGTAAGTTACCGTTTTTCTGATTAACGTGATGTAATGGAAATAGCAACGTTAAACTTTGCCTACGTCTCTGTCAGTCGCAAGGAAACTGTATTTGAAGGTGAAGGTGGTTTTGTAGACATGTGTGAAAGACATGTTCTGAAATGCAAGTGTTGTTGTTTGGAGAGGACATCGGTTACGTGTCAGATGTGTAGCCAAGCAGTAATGGGTCGCCATAGCTGCAAATATTAGTCGGTAATATGAAGTGTTGTCAGCTGAAGTCTGATGATCCAGATGACCGTAAGGACGAAGACGCAAAAGTACCGCTAGCACGCGCCCCTTTAGCTCAGTGGTAGAGCACTGGACTAGTAAACCAATGGTCGTGAGCTCCATCCTCAAAGGAAGAACTTGAATTTTGGAAATCAGTTGCGCGTCGTGGCCGTATAGCAAACAGTATCTGTGATGACGAACAATTAGCGACATGCCTTTTATTAAGAATTACTCTCAGATGTGATTAAGGCGAATGGCGCAGATAAAGCCTTTGCCAAAGCGGTACATCATAAGGTGGGACGAGGCAGTCTGAATTACATTTTATAGATGTATTTCTCACATATGTCAGAGCCTCTCGCGGTCGTCGTCGTTGTCGTCGTCGCCGCCGCCGCTTCTGCAGAAGTAGCAAATGGCCATCGTGGCAAATACGGCGAGGCACGCCCTGCCTTCGATTCTGTATGCACAAAGTGTGTGGTCTTGTTTCCCAGTCTATATTTGGTCGGTCACGTAAGAGGTTGAATGTAACGAATGGGTGGGAAAGAGCAAGGGCAGCGGCTGTGTAGAACGAAAACACAAATTATCAGGGGTGTGAGCGTTTCGAGATGAGTCATATACAAGTTTCACTTGGTCGTCAGTGACTGTGTGGCCTAATGGATAAGGCGTCGGACTTCGGATCTGAAGATTACAGGTTCGAATGCTGTCACGCTCGTGTTTTATCAGTTCTGAAAAAGAAACATAGCGTTTTAATGTAGCATTTGAGCAGTACGAAACCGTCTGAATGTTGCTGTTGACCATTTTCTGCTTGGAGATGCTCTTGAGCTTGAAACACACACTACAAGACCGGTGTTAACTAGCGAAATGGTCGGCAGAGTGCATCACCACGAGTTTCCACTGGCACTTGCACATCTAAAACAACGTCGGAAAGTAACTCGTTCGCCTTTTGAGTCACATCAAGTATGAGTGTTAATTTTGACGCCACTAGCTCTGCAGGTTGTCATGCAATTCCTTTACCTCTCAGAAATGATTATGAAATAAAAGTGAAGTACGTGACATTAGGCAGCATGGAGAGATTCTGTATGGGACCACCCAACCCAAACGAGTACTGTGGGAAGTGCTGCCCGACAAGTATTCATCGAAGCAGCCCGACTAGGTCAGTCGGTAGAGCATGAGACTCTTAACCACAGGGTCGTGGGTTCGAGCCCCACGCTGGGCGCAACGGAATTTTGTTCCGCTGCAGATGTAAATTACCGTTTTTCTGATTAACGTGATGTAATGGAAAAAGCAACTTTAAACTTTGCCTAAGTCTCTGTCAGTCGCAAGGAAACTGTATTTGAAGGTGAAGGTGATTTTGTAGACATGTGTGAAAGACATGTTCTGAAATGCAAGTGTTGTTGTTTGGAGAGGACATCGGTTACGTGTCAGATGTGTAGCCAAGCAGTAATGGGTCGCCATAGCTGCAAATATTAGTCGGTAATATGAAGTGTTGTCAGCTGAAGTCTGATGATCCAGATGACCGTAAGGACGAAGTACGCAAAAGTACCGCTAGGACGCGCCCCTTTAGCTCAGTGGTAGAGCACTGGACTAGTAAACCAAGTGTCGTGAGTTCCATCCTCAAAGGAAGAACTTGAATTTTGGAAATCAGTTGCGCGTCGTGGCCGTATAGCAAACAGTATCTGTGATGACGAACAATTAGCGACATGCCTTTTATTAAGAATTACTCTCAGATGTGATTAAGGCGAATGGCGCAGATAAAGCCTTTGCCAAAGCGGTACAGCATAAGGTGGGACGAGGCAGTCTGAATTACATTTTATAGATGTATTTCTCACATATGTCAGAGCCTCTCGCGGTCGTCGTCGTCGTCGTCGTCGTCGTCGTCGTCGTCGTCGTCGCCGCCGCCGCTTCTGCAGAAGTAGCAAATGGCCTTCGTGGCAAATGCGGCGAGGCACGCCCTGCCTTCGATTCCGTATGCACAAAGTGTGTGGTCTTGTTTCCCAGTCTATATTTGGTCGGTCACGTAAGAGGTTGAATGTAACGAATTGGTGGGAAAGAGCAAGGGCAGCGGCTGAGTAGAACGAAAACACAAATTATCAGGGGTGTGAGCGTTTCGAGATGAGTCATATACAAGTTGCACTTGGTCGTCAGTGACTGTGTGGCCTAATGGATAGTTCCGCTTGAGACGCGACAGCGATCGGACGTGCTGTGTATTCGATCCGCCGTTACCCTCGGGTTGTGAATATTTACCTTCTGTGTGTGACGTTTCTTTGTCTTCTGTTTTTCGTTGTTTCTTTGCCTTAGTGTTTGTTTTGTGTCTTGCGTTGTATTGCGGCTTTTGCCGCATTAATTAAGTGTTATGGCTTCCCGGTTTTTTTCCGCGGAAGTGTAGTCTCAGTTTTCAGTTTAACAAGGCTACCAGGAATGTCCAACCGACATCGTTGGATATTCACGAATGGATTGTGGACACGATTGGCATTACATCGGACCAGGTACATACGGCGTATTTTGATACAGAATTATACTGCTTTTTTGTGAAATTGTTGAACTCGGTTTTGCTGGATAAGATATTACTTAAACATGGTGAGCAAGTGTCGTTCCGTCATAGGGATGGTTCTGTTAGCAGTGTTACTGTCTCAAATGCTGAAATTACGTATACCACAGTTCGGGTTTATAATTTACCCCCTGAAGTTGACAACAGCTATCTTAAGGAAGCTTTGCTTGGTTATGGTACTGTTCGGTCAATTCGAAATGAACGTTGGTCTGCACAACATAAGCTGCAATTTTATAATGGTGTCAGATCAGTTGAAATGCATATTAAGTCTAATATACCGTCCCATCTGATTGTATGTGGTTATCGTGTACATCTTACTTATGAGGGGCAGCTTGGTACATGTTTCCTATGTAATGAACATGGTCATGTTCGAGCTAATTGCCCTAAGCGGGTATTTGTGCTTAAAAATGGCCTAGCACAGCGCCGCAAATTAACGGTTGCCGATCTTGTGCCAGCAGCTTCCTCCACTGTTTCCTATCTGCCTCCTGCAGTAGCTTCTTCACAACAGGTGTCACCCTCCCCTGATGCAGGTTTTCCTCCGCTACCCACTCGCCCAGACGTATCGGCTGCTCCTATACCGATTCCGTCTGTTACCAACAACAAACGCCGTCGTGCTAGTGATACCGGTAGCACTGATGACGAAGCTGCTGTTTCGCAGCCGGTTTGCGAATCTGATGAGAGAATTCCAGAATCTCCCATGACTGTTTCGGAATCTGTTCCCGCTGTCTCTCCTGCTTTGCCTGATGACATCAAACTTGCTGCCATGCCGTCGGCGCAAGAGCCACAACATTCGGTCGAGGTGTTGTTGACATCCCCACCGCCACAGGCATCACAACATGTTGACGACACTTCGGTGGAGACGGCTGTTTGTCGGAAAACCGCTCCTAGAACTGCGCGCTCCGCATCAGCAGACTCCAAACCTATCTTACCACCTCCTACACTTCCAATACCTACACATTCTGAAACCGGTGCCGATGTTCCTGATGCAGTTTTCCCCTTGATGGCTCCTCCTTCTGACTCCTCTCGCCCTGCTAATCCTTCGGACGCTTTGGTTGACGTGCCTGATCTCGAACCCCCCACTCCGCCTGCTCTTGAATCTGGTGTGCATCAGATACGTCGTCGGGTGAAAGTGCCCCCCAATCTCCACGCGGTGCGGAAGAAACATAAGCATGCGAAGGACGACTCCGATTCCGTTGATTCTGGACAATCACCCTCTGCCATGTCTGATGTTGATGATATGGATGTAGTTGCTTCTAGTGTGGTGTAATTTGGGTTCATTTCCCATTTTTTGGTTGATGTTGCAGGCGTACACGTTTATTACCTTAAATATAAATGGCATTCAATCTGCTCTGAAGTTAGCGTCTCTGCAGCAGTTTATTTATGACTCTGCAGCTGATATTGTTTTCCTGCAGGAAGTCTCCGTTACACACCTGTTTGTTCCTGGTTTTCGTACTATTATAAATTTTGCACCTGAGTTTTCTGCAGGTACTGCTTTCCTAATTCGTGACGGTATCCCCGTTACCGAAATTGAGCTTTTAGACTCGGGACGGGGCATTGGTTGTCGGTTATTTGACACGACCTTGGTTAACATTTACGCCCCCTCTGGTTCTAGCAAGCGGCAGGAAAGGTCTCGTTTTTATAAAGAGGATCTGATTTACCTTCTACGAAAAAATCCTGCGACCTTGATATTGGGGGGCGATTTTAATTGTGTGTTACAAGCTAAAGACCAATCCCCTCATTTTAATTATTGTTTCGAGCTACATTCTCTTGTACGTCAATTACGACTACGCGATGCGTGGGAGGTTAAACACCCCACTTTAGTTAAATTTACATTTTTTACTGCCACCTCAAGTAGTCGACTTGACCGATTGTATATTTCTGATCCCCTTAGTGTTTCTGTTTTAGATGTAGATGTTATTCCAGCCAGTTTTACGGATCATTGTGCCCTTGCTGTTATAATTAATTTGGAGCGTCAACCTCTTAAACTTTATAGGCCGCTGTGGAAATTAAATGTCTCCTTGCTCGATGACCCTCACATCGAACCTCTAATACAGACGGCGTGGGACATTTGATTACGTTCTCTGCGATACTATCCGTCTAAGCTTCATTGGTGGATCCACTGTGTGAAGCCAAAACTACGTCGCACTTTAATGTCCTACAGTTATAATAGAGCGCGAGATCTGAAACTGACTTTTGAGTATTACTATTCGGTGCTTCGCGAACTTTATGATAATTCTACAATGACATGTGCCCACCTTTCTGAGATTCGGAAAATTAAGGCCAAGCTTCTTAGTATTAAGCGGCTTCAGATGGAAGGATTGAAGATTAAATCCAAACCACCGTCCACGTTAGCACATGAAATGACTTCTATGTACCATCTGTTTCGTCACCACAAGAACCGTCGACGTGTATTGATTGACGGCCTTATGGCAGCTGATGGTCGCCGGCTTACCTTACAGAATCAAATAACCCATGAACTTACCTGCTACTATGAGACGTTATATACTGCGGCTGATTCTGATCCGATTGATGTTGACGAGATTTTAACTGCTATCCCATCAGTTTTAACAGAGGACCATAATGCGAAATTTTTAGCTCCTTTTACTGCAGACGAAATTTCAGCTTTCATTGCTTGTTCAGCATCTCACAAATCTCCTGGTCCTGATGGCCTACCTAAGGAGTTTTTTGTTAGTTTTGGCCTATTATAGGGTCTGTTTTTACGGATATTGTGAATGAAATCTTGAATGGTGGCACAATTCCAGCCAATTTCAAGAGAGGTACGGTTGTCCTGATACCAAAATCTGCTGGTTTGAAGACAGCTAGTGACTTTCGTCCTTTAACCCTTTTAAATTTTGACTATAAGACGGCCGCTAGGGCTGTTAATGCACGTCTATCCCTCTTGCTTACACCTGTGATACCTCCTTGTCAAAGCTGCTTTCCAGGGCGCTCCATACTGACGTCTCTGGCGGGGTATCGTGATGTCGTGTCGATTGTCGCTGTCACCAATATTTCCTGTGCGCTTTTATTTGTTGATTTTAGTAAGGCCTTTGATCGTGTGTCCCATTCGTTTTTAGAGCTTCTGCTGCACCGGCTCGGTTTTAATGAACAGGCGCTGCTGGTACTTAAGAATATGACGACTGGCATTTCTGCTAAGATTGACATTAATGGCCAGCTGACAAAGGTCATTGATATTCAACGTGGCTTCCCGCAAGGTAGTCCTTTATCCATGACCCTTTATGCTCTCTCCCTTCAACCACTCCTCACACGTCTCAACTCGACACTTCGTGGTCTTACGATCTCTGGGGTTAACCAGACGGCAACGGCTTATGCTGATGATTTGGTTGTTTTGCTTCGTTCCACCGCAGAAGTGCCGCAGTTGAAAATGGAACTCGATAAATTTTCTGCGGCCTCAGGTTCTCGTATCAATCCCCGTAAAAGCAAGCTCCTGAATTTGCGGGGCTTTGAACGTGTGGTTGCTACGTGGGTTACAGCTGTTGAACACTATACACATTTAGGTATCTATCTTGAACGTTGTCCTCTCCGGATGGCTGCAAAAAATTGGCAAGTGGCCATTTCCAAGCTGCAAGGTGTTTTATTGGAACACTCATGGCGTTCGATACCGCTACTGCAAAAAAAGCGTGTATGAGACACTTATGTTTTATGTAAAGTATATTATATTGCTCAGCTGTTTCCGCTTCCCCGAATGCAGGGTGCAAAAATGGTCCAGCTTATTAACAGATATATTTGGCGGGGGCATATTTTTAAATTACGTTGTGATGTTCTTACGAAGCCGCGTCTTGAGGGCGGCTTGTCGTTCACCGATGTCCGTCTCAAGGCTGCTGCCCTTTATGTTAAGCGAACCCTCCATCTTTTATTATCTGAGTCCCCGACTGTTACTTCGCAATTATTCCATGTCGTTCGTCCTGCGAGCTTGTCACCGCCCATTAACGTTGGGCCTCTAAATGCGAAGCTACGGCATGTTCGGGACTTCTACATTGAGATTAGTTACCCAGACCTCCACTTACAACGTCGTCCTGTTATTACTACGCTAACCCTGCTTGACAAATGGCACCGGTCTTCTTCTTCCAACCCGATTGTTTTGCATTATACCAGTTTTAATTGGCGTAACATATGGACGAATATTAGCTTACCCGTTCATTCAACAGCTGTTGCGTCCCTATGGTATAAGGTAGTTAATCAGCTGATTCCTACGAACGAACGCCTTCATCGTATAGGTTTATGTGTCTCTCCGATTTGTCAAACGTGTGGTTGTGTTGATACACCCCAACACCGATTTACCTGCGCTGACCGTCATCGCATGTGGCACTGGCTTTACTCACCAGGAGCTCAGAATCGGCATTTAAGACTGATATTCTCTGCTGGCCGGACACGGTTTTTTATCCACGGACCAAGAACAACACCGTTATGTGGCTTCTTGGCCGTTACATTTTTGCAGTGGTTGATGATCATGGTATTACCGATTTTATTTCGTTTACTGGTTACATGCTTCATGAGTACTGGACGCAAAAGTCTTTCCCACACCTTAAGAGGGACTTTGCGAATATGCTTACTATTGTTTTCGAAAAGCAGGGAGTTGGTTAAGTTTCAATTTCTATTGATCGCTCCTGCGCCTGAATCATTAATGGAACCGGTATAGGGGCATACTGAGCTAACTTCATGACAGGGAAGACATTCTCGCTAGTTCTTAGGTACAATCTTGGCAGGAAGGCAAAATAACTCTTTGAATAGACAACGCTTCATAAGTCCCGTGTTCACATATAAGTATCATAAGGCGTCGGACTACGGATCTGAAGATTACAGGTTCGAATGCTGTCACGCTCGTGTTTTATCACTTCTGAAAAAGAAACATACCGTTTTAATGTAGCATTTGAGCAGTACGAAACCGTCTGAATGTTGCTGTTGACCATTTTCTGCTTGGAGATGCTCTTGAGCTTGAAACACACACTACAAGACCGGAGTTAACTAGCGAAATGGTCGGCAGAGTGCCGCCACCGCGAGTTTCCACTGGCACTTGCACATCTAAAACAACGTCGGAAAGTAACGCGTTCGCCTTTTGAGTCACATCAAGTATGAGTGTTAATTTTGACGCCACTAGCTCTGCAGGTTGTCATGCAATTCCTTACCTCTCAGAAATGATTATGAAATAAAAGTGAAGTACGTGACGAGTGTGGCGTTAGGAAAACATTCGGCAGCATGGAGAGATTCTGTATGGGACCACCCAACCCAAACGAGTACTGTGTGACGTGCTACCCTGCAAGTATTTACCGGAGCAGCCGCTCTAGCTCAGTCAGTAGAGCATGAGACTCTTAATCTCAGGGTCGTGGGTTCGAGCCCCACGCTGTGCGGAACGGAATTTTGTTCCGCTGCAGGTGTATATTACCGTTTTTCTGATTAACGTGATGTAATGGAAATAGCAACTTTAAACTTTGCCTACGTCTCTATCAGTCGCAAGGAAACTGTATTTGAAGGTGAAGGTGATTTTGTAGACATGTGTGAAAGACATGTTCTGAAATGCAAGTGTTGTTGTTTGGAGAGCACATCGGTTACGTGTCAGATGTGTAGCCAAGCAGTAATGGGTCGCCATTGCTGCAAATATTAGTCGGTAATATGAAGTGTTGTCAGCTGAAGTCTGATGATCCAGACGATCGTAAGGACGAAGTACGCAAAAGTACCACTAGGCCGCGCCTCTTTAGCTCAGTGGTAGAGCACTGGTATAGTAAACAAAGGGTCGTGAGTTCCATCCTCAAAACAATTAGCGACATGCCTTTTATTAAGAATTACTCTCAGATGTGATTAAGGCGAATGGAGCAGATAAAGCCTTTGCCAAAGCGGTACACCATAAGGTGGGACGAGGCAGTCTGAATTACATTTTATAGATGTATTTCTCACATATGTCAGAGTCTCTCGCGGTCCTCGTCGTCGTCGTCGTCGTCGTCGTCGCCGCCGCCGCCGCCGCTTCTGCAGAAGTAGCAAATGGCCACCATAGCAAATGCGGCGAGGGACGCCCTGCCTTCGATTCCGTATGCACAAAGTGTGTGGTCTTGTTTCCCAGTCTATATTTGGTCGGTCACGTAAGAGGTTGAATGTAACGAATGGGTGGGAAAGAGCAAGGGCAGCGGCTGTGTAGAACGAAAACTCAAATTATCAGGGGTGTGAGCGTTTCGAGATGAGTCATATACAAGTTGCACTTGGTCGTCAGTGACTGTGTGGCCTAATGGATAAGGCGTCGGACTTCGGATCTGAAGATTACAGGTTCGAATGCTGTCACGCTCGTGTTTTATCAGTTCTGAAAAAGAAACATACCGTTTTAATGTAGCATTTGAGCAGTACGAAACCGTCTGAATGTTGCTGTAGACCATTTTCTGCTTGGAGATGCTCTTGAGCTTGAAACACACATACAAGACCGGTGTTAACTAGCGAAATGGTCGGCAGAGTGCAATCACCGCGAGTTTCCACTGGCACTTGCACATCTAAAACAACGTCGGAAAGTAACTCGTTCGCCTTTTGAGTCACATCAAGTATGAGTGTTAATTTTGACGCCACTAGCTCTGCAGGTTGTCATGCAATTCCTTTACCTCTCAGAAATGATTATGAAATAAAAGTGAAGTACGTGACGAGTGTGACGTTAGGAAAATATTAGGCAGCATGGAGAGATTCTGTATGGGACCACCCAACCCAAACGAGTACTGTGTGAAGTGCTACCCGGGAAGTATTCACCGAAGCAGCCCGGCTAGCTAAGTCGGTAGAGCATGAGACTCTTAGTCTCAGGGTCGTGGGTTCGAGCCCCACCCTGGGCGGAAAGGAATTTTGTTCCGCTGCAGATGTAAATTACCGTTTTTCTGATTAACGTGATGTAATGGAAATAGCAACTTTAAAATTTGCCTACGTCTCTGTCAGTCGCAAGGAAACTGTATTTGAAGGTGAAGGCGATTTTGTAGACATGTGTGAAAGACATGTTCTGAAATGCAAGTGTTGTTGTTTGCAGAGGACATCGGTTACGTGTCAGATGTGTAGCCAAGCAGTAATGGGTCGCCATAGCTGCAAATATTAGTCGGTAATATGAAGTGTTGTCAGCTGAAGTCTGATGAACCAGACGACCGTAAGGACGAAGTACGCAAAAGAACTGCTAGACCGAGCCCCTTGAGCTCAGTGTTAGAGCACTGGACTAGTAAACCAAGGGTCGTGAGTTCCATCCTCAAAGAAAGAAGTCGAATTTAGGAAATCAGTTGCACCTCGTGGCCGTATAGCAAACAGTATCTGTGATGACGAACAATTAGCGACATGCCTTTTATTAAGAATTACTCTCAGATGTGATTAAGGCGAATGGCGCAGATAAAGCCTTTGCCAAAGCGGTACAGCATAAGGTGGGACGAGGCAGTCTGAATTAAATTTTATAGATGTATTTCTCACATATGTCAGAGCCTCTCGCGGTCGTCGTCGTCGTCGTCGCCGCCGCCGCTTCTGCAGAAGTAGCAAATGGCCATCGTGGCAAATGCGGCGAGGCACGCCCTGCCTTCGATTCCGTATGCACAAAGTGTGTGGTCTTGTTTCCCAGTCCATATTTGGTCGGTCACGTAAGAGGTTGAATGTAACGAATGGGTGGGAAAGAGCAAGGGCAGCGGCTGTGTAGAACGAAAACACAAATTATCAGGGGTGTGAGCGTTTCGAGATGAGTCATATACAAGTTGCACTTGGTCGTCAGTGACTGTGTGGCCTAATGGTTAAGGCGTCGGACTTCGGATCTGAAGATTACAGGTTCGAATGCTGTCACGCTCGTGTTTTATCAGTTCTGAAAAAGAAACATACCGTTTTAATGTAGCATTTGAGCAGTAAGAAACCGTCTGAATGTTGCTGTTGACCATTTTCTGCTTGGAGATGCTCTTGAGCTTGAAACACACACTACAAGACCGGTGATAACTAGCGAAATGGTCGGCAGAGTGCCGTCACCGCGAGTTTCCACTTGCACTTGCACATCTAAAACAACGTCGGAAAGTAACTCGTTCGCCTTTTGAGTCACATCAAGTATGAGTGTTAATTTTGACGCCACTAGCTCAGCAGGTTGTCATGCAATTCCTTTACCTCTCAGAAATGATTATGAAATAAAAGTGAAGTACGTGACGAGTGTGACGTTAGGAAAACATTAGGCAGCATGGAGTTTTTCTGTATGGGACCACCCAAACCAAACGAGTACTGTGTGACGTGCTCCCCGGCAAGTATTCACCGAAGCCGCCCGGCTAGCTCAGTCTGTAGAGCATGAGACTCTTAATCTCATGGTCGTGGGTTCGAGCCCCACGCTGGGCGGAACGGAATTTTGTTCCGCTGCAGATGTAAATTACCGTTTTTCTGATTAACGGGATGTAATGAAAATAGCAACTTTAAACTTTGCCTACGTCTCTGTCAGTCGCAAGGAAACTGTATTTGAAGGTGAAGGTGATTTTGTAGACATGTGTGAAAGACATGTTCTGAAATGCAAGTGTTGTTGTTTGGAGAGGACCTCGGTTACGTGTCAGATGTGTAGCCAAGCAGTAATGGGTCGCCATAGCTGCAAATATTAGTCGGTAATATGAAGTGTTGTCAGCTGAAGTCTGATGATCCAGACGACCGTAAGGACGAAGTACGCAAAAGTACCGCTAGGCCGCGCCTCTTTAGCTCAGTGGTCAGTCTGCCTGCGGCAGCGGTGGTGAGCGGACCGTCAGGGCCAGCGCGCTGTGGCAGGAAGTGTTTACGTCAGGCGGTGAGTCGCGTGCTTACAGCGTCTGCGTATTAGTATTCGTTCCGTTCTGTAGGATCTGATATGGAATTATGAATCCTAGTAACAGGAAAGATACCTTGAAGTTTACCTTTGATAGGAACTTTTCGAAACCAAATTCGTTTGAAGTTGAAGCTTGGTTAGAGGAAACAGCTAAGATAACTTTTGATGACTTTGTAGGGATAAATTTCTCTATCGTGACTAGTGTTGTTTATGTGAAATTAACGTCTTCTGAAATGTGTGACAGAATTGTGGAGTCCAGTGGAGGTGTACTGAAGTTTAAACATAGTGATGGTACCGTCAGTGACGTCAGCATTACGCATGCTGGACTGGGCATCCGAAAGGCACGTATTTTCGAACTCCCGTTTGAAATATCATCCGCGCAAATAAATTCTGCATTAACATCTTACAGGAGGGTCATTAACAATTTTGTGGAGCGTTGCTCCAAAGCCCACAAATTTCCGGTGCTTAACGGCGTCAGGCAGGTTCAGATCGATCTACAAAAGCACATACCTTCATATATTTACGTAGGTGGACATCGCGGAATTGTCATATATGATGGGCAGCCAAAAACGTGTGCCGGCTGTGGTGCGCCCGGCCACGTGCGCTCTGAATTTATACAAAGACGCGTGACGCAGATACCTGTCGGTGAAGCCGCTAGCCCCCCTGTGACGACGGCGCTGCCACTGACATACGTTGCCGCGGCTTCTGGTCTTCCACCCGCGACCCCGCCTGTAGATGCCCCTCGTTTGAATGATGTTTTTCCGATAACGTCAAAGAACCGAGTGCTGACCCGGCACCGCCGCTACCACACTCACAGATGGAGGTAACGACGGATGGCTCCCCAGTGGTTGATGCCACTGGTACTGAGGATGAAGCAGACGCTGTGTTCCCGGCGGATCAACCCCAGAGTCAACAGTCCACTTCGGATGTTGATGATACCGCGAACCCTAACAGGAAGCCTTCCAAAAAGAAGCGGAGACTTGCACATCAAGGAGCCAATCAGCTCGCCCCACAGCTCCGCGAAAAAGCGAAACGAATAAGCAGCCAAATGAGTCAGAACACTTCTGAACCCTCTGAAGTTGGTCTCCCTGCGTCTGGTCGAATGGACATTGATCCAGTAGTGTCTCCCCCTGTGAATCCACGACGGGTGGAAGATAGTGATACCTCGAGTAGAGTCGTTTTGCCGGATGCCCACGCTCAAGGAAACGCAGGATCGCTTTTGTCAGAGGCCACTCTCACTGGGAATTAGGCACAGGAAATGGAAGTCTTGGATGCGAGCAATGATGCGGCTGTCATGCGGACCATTGAGACGGAATCTTCGGCACCCCCCACAGAGCAGCATACACCAACCGTACCGGGAAGTACAGGAACTCCGACTGACGCGCTTGGCCTCAATTTCGTTAGCCATCCTTCTAAGACTGTCTAATTAATAGTATGTGCCTTCCCCCATGAACGAGCCCCAGGCCTATAAAATTGCCACGTTAAATATCAATAAGATACAGTCGTACTGGCGGCTCCGTAATTCACAAGATTTTGTATACGCAGCGGATATCGATATTCTGTTACTTCAAGAAGTCGCTGCGATTGAACTTGACCGAATAACTGGTTATACTACTCTCTCCAATTCCGGGAGCGGTGCGAATTTAGGGACAGCGATTCTGTTAAAAGAAGGGATTGTAGCGACCGACGCAGAAAAACTGCCTGATCATAGAGGGATCGCTGTCACTTTCAATCGGACGCGCATAATCAATTTTTACGCCCCGTCCGGCAGTAGCAATAGGCGTGCTAGGGCTGAGTTCTTCACAAGCGCCATAGTCCCACTTTTTAGGGGAACCTACGATCGTATAATTTTTGCGGGTGACTTCAATTGCGTCTTAAGTCCAAAAGACCAGACGCCTAATTTTAACAAATCTGGAGAACTAGAACATATCGTCCAAGAAATGAACCTCATTGACACATGGGAGCATACGCACGGAGCGGCACCTGGGTTCACCCATGTCACGAACCACTCTGCAAGCCGGCTAGACAGAATCTATGTATCGGCGTGTATGAAGACTCAAGTCCTCCATTCCGAAGTTTGGCCCACAATTTTTTCCGATCATGCCGCATATATTTGTACTGTTAAGCAAGCATGGCACATTTCGCGGCAGAGGTTTCTGGAAACTTAACAATGCTTTCCTTAACGATGTTGACTGTCACCGTGTCTTTAACGAAACATGGGAGGCATGTGAACGACGGGTTGCACAGTATGCCTCCGTTACTGAATGGTGGATAACACATGCCAAACCAACTTTATCAAAAATGTTTAAACGCTACGCTCGGGACAAATCCTGGTGGCAACGGCAAACATCTGAGTTTTATTTTACTTGTCTCAGGGAGCTCTACCAGTCCGATGTGACTGTACCTGAAAATTTTATGCAGATTAAAAAAATTAAGGCAAAATTATTAAAACTTCAGCGGCAGCAGGCAGAAGGCTTTCAAATAAGGTCCAGGCCCCAGAATGTGATAGACGACGAAATGACATCCATGTTTCACGTCATTCGTGAAAATAAGAGGGGGCGGCGGAGATTAATAACTCGTCTTCAGTTGAGTGAAGGCGTTGCGCTCACGCGGCAACAAGACATACGGACTGCACTTCACAATCACCTGGCAGATCTGCTGGCAACGACACATACCGACGATGGAACTCACGATGAATTACTCAATAACTTGCAAAGGACTTTGGGTGCTGCTGAAGTCGAAACTCTCATGCGAGAAATTGATGAAGACGAATTTGATTCTGCGCTATCACGAAGTCGGAAAAATAAATCGCCGGGACCTGACGGTCTCACTGCCGAATTTTATCTTACTTTCCGCGACAAATTAAAGCCCAAGTTGTTGAGTATGTTTAATGACATTTTACGGCCTGATTTTAATGTTCCTCAGGCTCTCGTGGAAGGCATCATGGTTTTAATCCCTAAACGCCCAATGTGCAGTTCTGTTGATGATTTTCGGCCGCTTACTTTACTGAACAGTTACTACAAAATTTTAGTACGTATTATTTCTAATAGATTGAAAATGTTGATAAATACTGTCATTGGTCAGTACCAGACCAGTGTAGGTGTCGGTAGGACGATCTTCCAAAATTTGTCTCAATACAGGGACGTCATAGCCATTGCAGATGCGTGCAAGATACGGTGTGCGCTAGTTTCCCTTGACTTTTCAAAGGCATTCGACAGAGTAAACCATCAGTTTCTCATCCGGACGATGCATGCCATGGGATTTCCACTACGTTTTATCAATCTTATACATGAGCTCCTTCATAAAGGAGTAACTCGACTCATGGTGAATGGCCAGCTGAGCGCATCGAATAATATTACTAATTCAGTGCACCAGGGATGCCCTATGTCAATGGCCTTGTTTGCCATTGCCATTGAGCCTTTGCTTGTCCCCTTGACACAGCGTCTACAAGGATTAACCATCCACGGCTTTAAGATTGTTTGTACTGCATATGCGGATGACGTCGGATTTTTGGTCATGGACGAAGGTGAAGTCGAGGAAGCCCTTCAGATCGTCTAAAACTACGAACTTGTTGCGGGTGCGAAGTTGAATGCCAGGAAATCTGGCATTATGAACATAGGACGCGGCATCTCGCTGCACCATCACGGTCAGTTGCAACTACTTTCTAAAATGAAATGCCTTGGTATTGAGTACAGGAGCAACATACAGCACACAATTGCGGTGAACTATAGGAATCTCCTGGCAAGTATGCGTGCTTGCATGCAGACCCACTACCTAAGGAGCCTTGATGAACTGCAGAAAGTCACCTTCGCTAATGTCTACCTCACCTCAAAGATTAACTACGTTGCACAAGTACTGCCCATGCAACACAGGAGACAGCGAAGCGAATGATGTCCGCTCTAGGCCATTTTGTCACACGTGGACACATTTTTAAAGTCAAGTACGATCCGCTCACTCTCTCCACGACGGATGGAGGCTTAAATTTAACAGATGTTCGTTCCAAGTCACGAGCATTGTACGTATGCACCACCTACAAACGGTGGAGGTCGTTACCGAACAGTCTAACGGCTCACTTGTTAACTGAAATAGCGCCGGCCTGCCTGCAGCCTCCCGTCTCTGTTCAACATATTTCGCCTGCGCTGACTCACTTTAAGAGCTTTTTCATTGAGTTCAGTTACGTACGGTCAACTCTCCCAGAAAATGAGCTTTCCGTGGTGAAGTTAGTTTATAATAAACTACTGGCAACCAAGAACAGGAACAACATCGAACACAAATACCCCAATCATCGCTGGCCAGTGATATGGAAAAACATACATAGCCGTGATTTACCAACGTCAGTGAAAGCCTCTTGGTACAGGGTCGTGAACCGTAAAATAAGTACCAATTCACGACTTCATGCTCTACATTTGGCTGACTCACCTTTGTGCCTTACGTGCAATTTGCCTGATACTGATGAACATCGTTTTCTGTGCACCACTGTCCAAGCAGTTTGGCCATGCATTCGCCGAAAACTGGCTACGATTATGAGGACTTCCCAGCTTTGTATTAAACCTGAAGATTTCCTGTATCCGGATTCAGTGCCGTACCCAAACACCAAACGGAACTCTGTCAATTGGTTGAAGGGTCATTATGTTCATTATTTACAGACGCAAGAACCCAAGAGTGAGGCGGCGTTCTGTCTTTACCTGGCATTACAGTTTCACATACTTTCACAGACGAGACATTACAGGAAACGATATGCGAATTTTTTAGAAGTCGTTCTTCGATGAAAGAAGTATTTTTTTTCTTTCCTTCACTCTACATTGCTTTGTTTTTTTTCTTTTCTTCTTCAAATGTCACAGTGACGTATACTGAACAGTGATACGACAAGGACTATTTTATTTTCTTCTGTTTTTCTAGAGGACCAGAGTTCCTTGTTTCATTTTCTATTAAAAAAAATAAAAATAAATAAAGATAAATAAGTAAATTATAATAAAAAATAAACGATTATAAAAGTTGATAAACAAACCAACAATACAACGAAAGCACTAAAAAGAACAACAAACAACAGAAAGAGTGTTGCAGACCAGAAGTAGGGGATTGCTGCCTGGGGTGAAGTATGGTGGGGACTTCGTGGGCCCTCTCGCCGCTACGGTAGCCGTGAAGGCCCAGGACAACTCTCTGAACATGGAATACAACACACGCACCAAAAAAAAAAAAGTGGTAGAGCACTGATCTAGTAAACCAAGGGTCATGAGTTCCATCCTCGAAGGAGGAAGTCGAATTTTGGAAATCAGTTGCGCGTCGTGGCCGTATAGCAAACAGTATCTGTGATGACGAGCAATTAGCGACATGCTTTTTATTAAGAATTACTCTCAGATGTGATTAAGGCGAATGGCGCAGATAAAGCATTTCCAAAGCGGTACAGCATAAGGTGCGACGAGGCAGTCTGAATTACATTTTATAGATGTATTTCTCACATATGTCAGAGCCTCTCGCCGTCGTCGTCGTCGTCGTCGCCGCTTCTGCAGAAGTAGGGTATGGCCATCGTAGCAAATGCGGCGAGGGACGCCCTGCCTTCGATTCCAAATGCACAAAGTGTGTGGTCTTGTTTCCCAGTCTATATTTGGTCGGTCACGTAAGAGGTTGAATGTAACGAATGGGTGGGAAAGAGAAAAGGGCAGCGGCTGTGTAGAACGAAAACACAAATCGTCAGGGGAGTGAGCGTTTCGAGATGAGTCATATACAAGTTGCCCTTGGTCGTCAGTGACCTTGTGGCCTAATGGATAAGGCGTCGGACTTAGGATCTGAAGATTAAAGGTTCGAATATTGTCATGCACGTGTTTTATCAGTTCTGAAAAAGAAACATACCGTTTTAATGTAGCAATTGAGCAGTACGAAACCGTCTGAATGTTGCTGTTGACCATTTTCTGCTTGGAGATGCTCTTGAGCTTGAAACACACACAACAAGACCGGTGTTAACTAACGAAATGGTCGGCAGAGTGCCGTCACCACGACTTTTCACTGGCACTTGCACATCTAAAACAACGTCGGAAAGTAACTCGTGCTCCTTTTGAGTCACATCAAGTATGAGTGTTAATTTTGACGCCACTAGCTCTGCAGGTTGTCATGCAATACCTTTACCTCTCAGAAATGATTATGAAATAAAAGTGAAGTACGTGACGAGTGTGGCGTTAGGAAAACATTAGGCAGCATGGAGAGATTCTGCATGGGACCACCCAACATAAACGAGTACTGTGTGACATGCTACCCGGCAAGTATTCACCGAAGCTGCCTGGCTAGCTCAGTCGCTAGAGCGTGAGACTCTTAATCTCAGAGTCGTGGGTTCCAGCCCCACGCTCGGCGGAACGGAATTTTGTTCCGCTGCAGATGTAAATTACCGTTTTTCTGATTAACGGCATGTAATGGAAATAGCAACTTTAAACTTTGCCTACGTCTCTGTCAGTCGCAAGGAAACTGTATTTGAAGGTGAAGGTGATTTTGTAGACATGTGTGAAAGACATGTTCTGAAATGCAAGTGTTGTTGTTTGGAGAGGACATCGGTTACGTATCAGATGTGTAGCCAAGCAGTAATGGGTCGCCATAGCTGCAAATATTAGTCGGTAATATGAAGTGTTGTCAGCTGAAGTCTGATGATCCAGACGACCGTAAGGACGAAGTACGCAAATGTACTGCCAGGCCGCGCCCATTTAGCTCAGTGGTAGAGCACTGGACTAGTAAACCAAGGGTCGTGAGTTCCATCCTCAAAGGAAGAAGTCGAATTTTGGAAATAAGTTGCGCGTCGTGGCCGTATAGCAAACAGTATCTGTGATGACGGACAATTAGCGACATGCCTTTTCTTAAGAATTACTCTCAGATGTGATTAAGGCGAATGGCGCAGATAAAGCCTTTGCCAAAGCGGTACAGCATAAGATGGGACGAGACAGTCTGATTTACATTTTATAGATGTATTTCTCACATATGTCAGAGCCTCTCGCGGTTGACGTCGTCGTCGCCGCCGCCGCTTCAGCAGAAGTAGCAAATGGCCATCGTGGCAAATGTGGCGAGGCAAGTCCTGCCTTCGATTCCGTATGCACAAAGTGTGTGGTCTTGTTTCCCAGTCTATATTTGGTCGGTCACGTAAGAGGTTGAATGTAACGAATGGGTGGGAAAGAGCAAGGGCAGCGGCTGTGTAGAACGAAAACACAATTTATCAGGGGTGTGAACGCTTCGAGATGAGTCATATACAAGTTGCACTTGGTCGTCAGTGACTGTGTGGCCTAATGGATAATGCGTCGGACATCGGATCTGAAGATTACAGGTTCGAATGCTGTCACGCTCGTGTTTTATCAGTTCAAAAAAAGAAACATATTGTTTTAATGCAGCATTTGAGCAGTACGAAACCGTCTGAATGTTGCTGTTGACCATTTTCTGCTTGGAGATGCTCTTGAGCTTGAAACACACACTACAAGACCGGTGTTAACTAGCGAAATGGTCGGCAGAGTGCCGTCACCGCGAGTTTCAACTGGCACTTGCACATCTAAAACAACGGCGGAATGTAACTCGTTCGCCTTTAGAGTCACATCAAGTATGAGTGTTAAATTTGACGCCACTAGCGCTGCAGGTTGTCATGCAATTCCTTTACCTCTCAGAAATGATTATGAAATAAAAGTGAAGTACGTGACGAGTGTGACGTTAGGAAAACATTAGGCAGCATGGAGAGATTCTGTATGGGACCACCCAACCCAAACGAGTACTGTGTGACGTGCCCGGCAAGTATTCACCGAAGCAGCCCGGCTAGCTCAGTCGGTAGAGCATGACACTCTTAATCTCAGGGTCGTGGGTTCGAGCCCCACGCTAGGCGTAACGGAATTTTTTTCCGCTGCAGATGTAAATTACCGTTTTTCTGATTAACGTTATGTAATGGAAATAGCAACTTTAAACTTTGCCTACGTCTCTGTCAGTCGCAAGGAAACTGTATTTGAAGGTGAAGGTGATTTTGTAGACATGTGTGAAAGACATGTTTTGAAATGCAAGTGTTGTTGTTTGGAGAGGACATCGGTTACGTGTCAGATGTGTAGCCAAGCAGTAATGGGTCGCCATAGCTGCAAATATTAGTCGGTAATATGAAGTGTCGTCAGCTGAAGTCTGATGATCCAGACGACCGTAAGGACGAAGTACGCAAATGTACTGCCAGGCCGCGCCCATTTAGCTCAGTGGTAGAGCACTGGACTAGTAAACCAAGGGTCGTGAGTTCCATCCTCAAAGGAAGAAGTCGAATTTTGGAAATAAGTTGCGCGTCGTGGCCGTATAGCAAACAGTATCTGTGATGACGGACAATTAGCGACATGCCTTTTATTAAGAATTACTCTCAGATGTGATTAAGGCGAATGGCGCAGATAAAGCCTTTGCCAAAGCGGTACAGCATAAGATGGGACGAGACAGTCTGATTTACATTTTATAGATGTATTTCTCACATATGTCAGAGCCTCTCGCGGTTGACGTCGTCGTCGCCGCCGCCGCTTCAGCAGAAGTAGCAAATGGCCATTGTGGCAAATGTGGCGAGGCAAGTCCTGCCTTCGATTCCGTATGCACAAAGTGTGTGGTCTTGTTTCCCAGTCTATATTTGGTCGGTCACGTAAGAGGTTGAATGTAACGAATGGGTGGGAAAGAGCAAGGGCAGCGGCTGTGTAGAACGAAAACACAATTTATCAGGGGTGTGAACGCTTCGAGATGAGTCATATACAAGTTGCACTTGGTCGTCAGTGACTGTGTGGCCTAATGGATAAGGCGTCGGACATCGGATCTGAAGATTACAGGTTCGAATGCTGTCAGGCTCGTTTTTTATCAGTTCAAAAAAAGAAACATACCGTTTTAATGCAGCATTTGAGCAGTACGAAACCGTCTGAATGTTGCTGTTGACCATTTTCTGCTTGGAGATGCTCTTGAGCTTGAAACACACACTACAAGACCGGTGTTAACTAGCGAAATGGTCGGCAGAGTGCCGTCACCGCGAGTTTCAACTGGCACTTGCACATCTAAAACAACGTCGGAAAGTAACTCGTTCGCCTTTAGAGTCACATCAAGTATGAGTGTTAAATTTGACGCCACTAGCGCTGCAGGTTGTCATGCAATTCCTTTACCTCTCAGAAATGATTATGAAATAAAAGTGAAGTACGTGACGAGTGTGACGTTAGGAAAACATTAGGCAGCATGGAGAGATTCTGTATGGGACCACCCAACCCAAACGAGTACTGTGTGACGTGCTGCCCGGCAAGTATTCACCGAAGCAGGCCGGCTAGCTCAATCGGTAGAGCATGAGACTCTAAATCTCAGTGTCGTTGGTTCGAGCCCCACCCTGGGTGGAACGGAATTTTGTTCCGCTGCAGATGTAAATTACCGTTTTTCTGATTAACGTGATGTAATGGAAATAACAACTTTAAACTTTGCCTACGTCTCTGTCAGTCGCAAGGAAACTGTATTTGAAGGTGAAGGTGATTTTGTAGACATGTGTGAAAGACATGTTCTGAAATGCAAGTGTTGTTGTTTGGAGAGGACATCGGTTACGTGTCAGATGTGTAGCCAAGCAGTAATGGGTCGCCATAGCTGCAAATATTAGTCGGTAATATGAAGTGTTGTCAGCTGAAGTCTGATGATCCAGACGACCGTAAGGACGAAGTACGCAAAAGTACCGCTAGGCCGCCCCCATTTAGCTCAGTGGTAGAGTACTGGACTAGTAAACCAAGGGTCGTGAGTTCCATCCTCAAAGGAAGAAGTCGAATTTTGGAAATCAGTTGCGCGTCGTGGACGTATAGCTAACAGTATCTGTGATGACGAACAATTAGCGACATGCCTTTAATTAAGAATTACTCTCAGATGTGATTAAGGCGAATGGCGCAGATAAAGCCTTTGCCAAAGCGGTACAGCATAAGGTGGGACGAGGCAGTCTGAATTACATTTTATAGATGTATTTCTCACATATGGCAGAGCCTCTCGCTGTCTTCGTCGTCGTCGCCGCCGCCGCATCTGCAGAAGTAGCAAATGGCCATCGTGGCAAATGCGGCGAGGCACGCCCTGCCTTCGATTCCGTATGCACAAAGTGTGTGGTCTTGTTTCCCAGTCTATATTTGGTCGGTCACGTAAGAGGTTGAATGTAACGAATGGGTGGGAAAGAGCAAGGGCAGCGGCTGTGTAGAACGAAAACACAAATTATCAGGGGTGTGAGCGTTTAGAGATGAGTCATATACAAGTTGCACTTGGTCGTCAGTGACTGTGTGGCCTAATGGATAAGGCGTCGGACTTCGGATCTGAAGATTACAGGTTCGAATGCTGTCACACTCGTGTTTTATCAGTTCTGAAAAAGAAACATACCGTTTTAATGTAGCATTTGAGCAGTACGAAACCGTCTGAATGTTGCTGTTGACCATTTTCTGCTTGGAGATGCTCTTGAGCTTGAAACACACACTACAAGACCGGTGTTAACTAGCGAAATGGTCGGCAGAGTGCCGTCACCGCGAGTTTCCACTGGCACTTGCACATCTAAAACAACGTCGGAAAGTAACTCGTTCGCCTTTTGAGTCACATCAAGTATGAGTGTTAATTTTGACGCCACTAGCTCTGCAGGTTGTCATGCAATTCCTTTACCTCTCAGAAATGATTATGAAATAAAAGTGAAGTACGTGACGAGTGTGACGTTAGGAAAAACATTAGGCAGCATGGAGAGATTCTGTATGGGACCACCCAACCCAAACGAGTACTGTGTGACGTGCTGCCCGGCAAGTATTCACCGAAGCAGCCCGGCTACCTCCGTCGGTAGAGCATGAGAGTCTTAATATCAGGGTCGTGGGTTCGAGCCCCACGCTGGGCGGAACGGAATTTTGTTCCGCTGCAGATGTAAATTACCGTTTTTCTGATTAACGTGATGTAATGGCAATAGCAACTTTAAACTTTGCCTACGTCTCTGTCAGTCGCAAGGAAACTGTATTTGAAGGTGAAGGTGATTTTGTAGACATGTGTGAAAGACATGTTCTGAAATGGAAGTGTTGTTGTTTGGAGAGGACATCGGTTATGTGTCAGATGTGTAGCCAAGCAGTAATGGGTCGCCATAGCTGCAAATATTAGTCGGTAATATGAAGTGTTGTCAGATGAAGTCTGATGATCCAGACGAGCGTAAGGACGAAGTACGCAAAAGTACCGCTAGGCCGCACCCCTTTAGCTCAGTGGTAGAGCACTGAACTAGTAAACCAAGGGTCGTGAGTTCCATCCTCAAAGGAAGAAGTCGAATTTTGGAAATCAGTTGCGCGTCGTGGCCGTATAGCAAACAGTATCTGTGATGACGAACAATTAGCGACATGCCTTTTATTAAGAATTACTCTCAGATGTGATTAAGGTGAATGGCGCAGATAAAGCCTTTTTTTTTATTTTTTAAAAAATACTTTATTTCAACTACAATAATAGTTATACTTAATAACCCACTCCCTTAGTTGATTAGTGGGCCTGTATTATTATACAATGATTGTTACAAATATGCAGCTCTTAATTCTAACTTGTAAGTGAGCTACAGGTGTTACACAATGATTGGCATTACTAATATTATTGTCTATACCTACAATTAAATACCACTTCTTATCTCTGAGTTCTAACATCTGCAGCGTCACATATATGCCAGCAGAGAGTATAAACCTACTGATAATTGCCTTGCTCTTCGAGCTAAACCCGAAGAGCATGCCCCTGGCACTGGGCAGGCCAAGATGTTATTTCGCTGCAGTTTCCTAAACGTAAATATCCTAGTCTAATTCCTACAAACTAGGCTTATCCTAAGTCAAATCCGGTGCTTTCCATTTTGGTAAAGTTGACCCCTACTCCCCCTATTCCTGCACGCGGCGGATCCCAACTATGGTGGATAGTCGGCCAGTCCGCGCACAGGCGGTATGGGAACAGGGATCTAGACGAAATCGGTGTATATTTCTGAGTTTATGTTAATTCATGTCCCTCAGATATTCCATCAACACCTTACGTGATACCTCGTTTGCCAGAGTGTTAAGCAGTTGAAAGGTATCTTCGCGTCTCAGAAGTTGGTATGTGTCTTGGTTTGGTAGTCTATCTCGGAGTGTGGCTGCAACATCATTGAAGAGATGACACTCGTAGATCACATGTTCAGGAGTACCTTCCGGGAAGCCACAGTCACACGCGGGCGTTGCCTTCTTCCCAAACCGACATAGGTATGTCGGGTAGGGTCCATGTCCAGTGAGAAAGTGGAACAATCCCCTTGTTGGCTCAAAATACTTCATTTGCAAGCGTTCCCTCACGTCCGGAATGAACTGAAAAGTTCTACGTCCGGTTTCCTCCGTTTCCCAAGTCCCCTGCCATAATTCTTCTCCCCTTTTCATAATTTCCGTCTTATTTGCCACCCTCACCCCCATAATCTCTTCAATTTTACCTAGATTCCCCTTTTTTGCCCAATACCAGGCTGCTTGCTCCCTTATCTTTATATCTAGTGGGCAGAGCCCCGTTATGACTAACAGGGCCCCCCCTGGAGACGTTCTATAAGCCCCCACAGACCGTAATATCATACTTCTTTGCACCCTTCTCACTGCCATGGCAGGCACAACCCTCGTGAGTCTGTGCGCCCAGACTCCCGAGCCGTAACCCACCACTGAGGTTAAGATACTATTATGATATAGTTTAATGAGGTGTGGAGGGAGGTGAAATCTTTTATGTCCTATGGAAATGAGGTTATTTAGAATTTGTAGGGCCTTTTGGGTTACGGTTTCAATGTGCCTCCCGAAGTTCCATTTCTCATCAATGATGACTCCTAAGTATCGTGTGTCACGTCTTCGTAATACTGGTGAACCGTCGATTCTGACTGTCGGGTTCCTGGTTAGTTGTCCTTTCAGCAGTAAGTAAGTTGTCTTACTTGGTGAGACTGTCATTTTGGTGGTGTGGCACCACTGTTGAAGTTTGTCTATGGCCCTTTCTATCTTAGGTTCAATGTCTTCTCGGCTCCGGCCACCGACCAACAGGAGGAGGTCATCTGCGTAGGCTATCACCTCTAGCACATCCTCGCATTGTTGTAGATTGTCCAATAAAGGCTCCATATGGATGTCCCAAAAAAGCGGTCCAAGGACCGATCCCTGGGGACATCCTTTCGTGATCACTTTACTAACTCTCTCGCTAGAGGATGATAGCCAGACCTCTCGTTCCTCGCAATAGCTCCTCAGGCAACCATATAGCGGCCCTGGACACTCTTTCTCCCGCAAGCAGGAGAAGAGCGAAGGCCACCACAGGTTGTCAAAGGCGCCACTGATGTCCACCATGATGCCCACCAAGTATTTATGCGGGGTTGAGCCGCAGACCTCGGCTGCTAGGGCGATTGCATCAGATGCCGATCGCCCCGGCCTGAAACCGAATTGCCTGCTGCTCATCCCGCACAAAACTCTGTGTGCCGCCAGTCTGTCAGCCAGCAACTTCTCTAATATTTTACCAAGCAAGTCCAACAGGCAGATTGGCCTGTATGACTTCACTTCCGCTGGATCTTTATCTTGTCCTTTCTTTATAATGACAACATTTGCCTTTTTCCATCTCCTTGGGAACTGTTGTTGCCTTAGGCATTCATTGTATAAATGCGTTAATGGCGCAACCAGCTGGGGGGCCAGGAATTGCACCACCTCCGCCACAATGCCATCTGGCCCAGGAGCTTTCCCTCTTTTGAGAGATTTTATGTGGGCCGCCACCTCCTCTTCCCAGAAGGGGTAGACCGCTGCATCGTTGTTATATTGCACTTGATCCTCCTCTCGCAGTTGCCGCTGTGCTTCAGTTTCCCCGTCCGCATAGTCATCAGGCAACAGGGACTGGAGGAGGAACCCAGCAGTTTCCTGCCAGGACTCCGTCATCCCGCCCCTGTGCCTGACAGTTGATAGCTCCATAGGAGAGCGGATCTTTTCCCTCACTAACTTGTAGGGAAGTCCCCATGGATCCAGCACAAGTTGACTGAGCACATAGCATTCCCAGCTCCGTGTCCTGACCTCGCGTAGTTCCTTTTGGAACTGTTGCTTGGCCTCCCTATACCGCAAGTGCCATCTTTGTTTCTCCTGCCAGACGACACTGCGCTGGTAGTACCTCCTAAGCCTTCTGACAGACTGACGCAATTCCTCTAGTTCAGGCGTCCATGGTGACGTAGAGGCCGCCATGGCCCTCCTCCTGGTTGGTACAGCAGCCCTCACCGCTCTAGTTATGGCGGTCACTATGTCGTCAGTTCTGTCGTTTACGTCTATATCTTGTTGTGCGTCCCCTCCCGGTATAGGAGGAATGTCGCACTCCCTCGCTAGCCGCTCCCAATCTGCTCTATTAAAGTTATATTGCAATTCCCACCCCATGGCCCAGCGGCACTCTCTATCCCCTATGGTGAAAGTTGTTAAGTTATGGTCGCTTGTGGTGGCATTCCCTATTACCTTCCAATTTTGGAGTATGTTTGTAACATTCGGTGTTGTTAGAGTTATGTCAATATTTGTCCCTTGTCTTCCTCCCGCCGTGTAGGTAGGAGGATTGCCCGGCCTATTAGCCACCACAAGTTGTGTTGCCATAATAAATTCTTCTACCTTCTCACCATTTGCATCTCGTGTGCCACTGTACCACAGGGGGGATTTGGCATTTATGTCAGCTGCAATTATCAACTTTCTCCCCCGCAACGCCGTGGTCACTCTCGTTAGGTGATCTAAGTGTGTTTCAATATTATCACTGTACTGAAAGTACATGTTTATTATGAAGACGATTCCAGTTGGGGATTGCAACTCCACGACGTTGCAGTGGGTAGTTGTGAATTGAGAGAGCGTGGTGACTCTCAGGAGCTTATTTGTTATTATTATCGCCGCTTTCGGGACTTTTCCTTTACTAATTATCTGCCATGTTGCGGCAGCAAAAGCGACCTTTCCAGCTTGGGAGTACGGCTCCTGTAGACAGAGCACATCCAATCTCCTCTCCTCCACCTCCCTTCGGAGTTCCTGCATTACGAGTCGGCTGTTATGTGTATTTAGTTGTCCTATGTTAAGCTTTGTCATCAAGGGAAGTATGTATGTATGCGGTCATTTGGCCAGGTTTTAGACCAGTCAAATGCAATTCTTCCATTGGCTAGAACTGCCTGCTCGTAAATGTCGTCTAAGTTGAATTTCTCCCCTCTCCTTTCGAAGACTTTTCGTAGCAGGTCCCGCAGGGCTCCGAAGTCGGTGGGGAGATTCACTGATTTTAGTTGGATTCTGTCAACAGCCTCCATCACCGAGAAGGTTACCCTTCTTCCTTCTTCATGTCCTACACGAACCACATGTCTCAGGGCTGTGGTCAGGGTAGCCGGCTGTTCAAGTCTTGCTAGCTGCATAGTATATTCTAAATTAGGGTAGACCCTCACAGGATCCACAGGTGGCAATCTGACCACTCGAGTACTCTGTTCAGTGGAATTTATGCTGGAGCTAGTTACTTCATTTTCTTGAATCCGTTTCTCATGCTTGTTCTGTTTCTTTTCAGAGACTGTTATGGCCGCAGGATGCCCTTGCCGTTTCTGATGTTTTATCGGCTCTGCTCCTCGGCTTTCAGAGGAGGGAGCTGCTGCTATAGGGAGATCTGTTTGTATTGCTATGTTCACCCATTGAGGCTCAGTTTGAATGGCTATATCTGTTGTTTTAGGTTTTCCGGCGCCCGTAAGCGACCTCAGAAATAACTTGAATTTACTTGCCCTCATAGCGTCCCTCCTCCTCTTGCTCGGGGATTTATGCTTCGGCATCCTGTTCGGTATGCCGAGTTCAGCCATAATCAGTTCTGGAGATTAATCTTTGTTCCAACATTCTGTATGTTGGGCAATTCCGACCTACAGCTCCGCAAGACTTCTTCCCTCTGCTTTTGCATGGTATGCAGATTTGTGTACCTTTACAGTCCTTGTGATTATGGCCACTTTCTCCGCACTTGGTGCACGCCGGCTCCCTGGTGCACAGCCTGAGAATGTGGTCCAGGTCACCACAGTTGTGGCAACGAGGTACCACGACATAGTCTCTGGTGTTGATGGCATGGAAGCCAACATAGATCCTGCCCATTGTTGTGATGTTCTTCCACATCTGTGCTGTCACTTCAGCGACATGATGTACAACATCACGACCTCGTGGACCCGTTTTAAATCTAAGTTTAAAACAATTATTAAATTCGTCAACGCTTAGATGCTCAAAATTTTGTGCTCTGATTGTCTCTGACAGCTCTTCGTTCGTCATAATAGATGGCACGTCATAAAGTATGACGAGAGGATTTCTTTTTCTTGGTGGCTCACATTTCACCACTGAGTTCAGCTTTTGGTTCTTCAACAGCTTTTCTTTATCCTCTTCCGAGGCAACTTCTACGATGACTGAGTTCCTACTCGGTTTGATTCTCTTTATCTTTCTTTTTTCCTTCACAGGGTCCACGGTTTTCGTGAATAACTCCTGTATTTTCTTTATGCTTGTGTCTTCTCCAGGAAGTGTTCTCAAAAAGACTGACGTATCTGGCCTCTTAATTACCTTATTTATTGTCTCTCTGGTGGTGTTGGGCTTGGTGGGAGCTTGCGCTGCCCCTGCCGCCCAAGTTTTCACTGGCTGCTTTCTTAGTCTATTGTTTTCTTTTACTAGTTCTTCTAGCCTACATTCTAGTTTTGCATGGACAATGGCCCAAGCTGCCAATTCATTTTTAATGGCTGACATTCCGGCTTGGCTGATCTTGCCATTTTTTACAGATTGCTCCATGAGCGTAGTTATTCTGGCAAGTCTTTGCATAACTGACTCATTCTCGACCTGTCCCAGCTCGTCCTGAGGAGAGGGATCAGGCACAGTAGACGCACGTGGAGGCGCACTCGAATCACTCGTATCTGTCGTCGCCATGATTTACGAGTGATATAAAAAAGGTGGGAGCCCGTCTCTTACCCCGGACCGGCTCCTCTGGCATGGGGGGGGGGGGGGGGGGGGGACTTCTTGCAGCTCGCCCACCGACCTCGCCCCAAGGTCAAGGGCCCTCTCGAACTGCCGGGTTCAGCGCGCCGTTGCCAGCGCACTGGTCCCCATCGATGGCTCCGTCATCGGCGATTTCACGCGACGCTCCTCGGCAACTGCAACCCGCACTCCGGAGAGGCGGATGCACCTCTCGCCCTTCGCCGCCTACTAGCGCGAGTTTCCACCCTTCAGCCAAGGACCCACTCCTACTCCGGTGGCGGGCCGGTCCCCCAGACGTTCGGCGGTCTGGACCCAGTTAACCTGGCCCAGGCAGTGTCACCACCTCCTGGGTTTGGCAGAACACGCCCCGGTTACCCAGGGGCGCGGCGAAGCGCCCTTGCCGACTAGCGCCGCGATCCCACGCCGACGAGCGAAGTCGCCGGCATGCAGGGCTCCTGCTGGTCTGGGCCCTGCGAACAGAAAGGGACAGATGTTCGTCCCTCGACACAGCTCCCCCTGTGCCACGCACCCTTCGCTTTCGCATCGGGTTGGGTCGCCTTTGCCAAAGCGGTACAGCATAAGGTGGGACGAGGCAGTCTGAATTACATTTTATAGATGTATTTCTCACATATGTCAGAGCCTCTCGCGGTCGTCGTCGTCGTCGCCGCCGCCGCTTCTGCAGAAGTAGCAAATGGCCATCGTGGCAAATGCGGCGAGGCACGCCCTGCCTTCGATTCCGTATGCACAAAGTGTGTGGTCTTGTTTCCCAGTCTATATTTGTTCGGTCACGTAAGAGGTTGAATGTAACGAATGGGTGGGAAAGAGCAAGGGCAGCGGCTGTGTAGAACGAAAACACAAATTATCAGGGGTGTGAGCGTTTAGAGATGAGTCATATACATGTTGCACTTAGTTGTCAGTGACTCTGTGGCCTAATGGATAAGGCGTCGGACTTCGGATGTGAAGATTACAGGTTCGAATGCTGTCACGCTCGTGTTTTATCAGTTCTGAAAAAGAAACATACCGTTTTAATGTAGCATTTGAGCAGTACGAAACCGTCTGAATGTTGCTGTTGACCATTTTCTGCTTGGAGATGCTCTTGAGCTTGAAACACACACTACAAGACCGGTGTTAACTAGCGAAATGGTCGGCAGAGTGCCGTCACTGCGAGATTCCACAGGCACTTGCACATCTAAAACAACGTCGGAAAGTAACTCGTTCGCCTTTTGAGTCACATCAAGTATGAGTGTTAATTTTGACGCCACTAGCTCTGCAGGTTGTCATGCAATTCCTTTACCTCTCAGAAATGATTATGAAATAAAAGTGAAGTACGTGACGAGTGTGACGTTAGGAAAACATTAGGCAGCATGTAGGGATTCTGTATGCGACCACCCAACCCAAACGAGTACTGTGTGACGTGCTGCCCGGCAACTATTCACCGAAAAAGCCCGGCTAGCTCAGTCGGTAGAGCATCAGACTCTTGATCTCAGGGTCATGGGTTCGAGCCCCACGCTGGGCGGAACGGAATTTTGTTCTGCTGCAGATGTAAATTACCGTTTTTCTGATTAACGTGATGTAATGGAAATAGCAACTTTAAACTTTGCCTACGTCTCTGTCAGTCGCAAGGAAACTGTATTTGAAGGTGAAGGTGATTTTGTAGACATGTGTGAAAGACATGTTCTGAAATGCAAGTGTTGTTGTTTGGAGAGGACATCGGTTACGTGTCAGATGTGTAGCCAAGCAGTAATGGGTCGCCATAGCTGCAAATATTAGTCGGTAATATGAACCGTTGTCAGCTTATGTCTGATGATCCAGAGGACCGTAAGGACGAAGTACGCAAAAGTACCGCTAGGCCGCGCCCATTTAGCTCAGTGGTAGAACACTGGACTAGCAAACCAATGGTCGTGAGTTCCATCCTCAAAGGAAGAAGTCGAATTTTGGAAATCAGTTGCGCGTCGTGGCCGTATAGGTAACAGTATCTGTGATGATGAACAATTAGCGACATGCCTTTTATTAAGAATTACTCTCAGATGTGATTAAGGCGAATGGCGCAGATAAAGCCTTTGCCAAAGCGGTACAGCATAAGGTGGGACGAGGCAGTCTGAATTACATTTTATAGATGTATTTCTCACATACGTAAGAGCCTCTCGCGGTCGTCGTCGTTGTCGTCGTCGCCGCCGCCGCTTCTGCAGAAGTAGCAAATGGCCATCATGGCACATGCGGCGAGGCACGCCCTGCCTTCGATTCCGTATGCACAAAGTGTGTGGTCTTGTTTCGCGGTCTATATCTGGTCGGTCACGTAAGAGGTTGAATGTAACGAATGGGTGGGAAAGAGCAAGGGCAGCGGCTGTGTAGAACGAAAACACAAATTATCAGGGGTGTGAGCGTTTCGAAATGAGTCATATACAAGTTGCACTTGGTCGTCAGTGACTGTGTGGGCTAATGGATAAGGCGCCGGACTTCGGATCTGAAGATTACAGGTTCGAATGCTGTCACGCTCGTGTTTTATCAGTTCTGAAAAAGAAACATACTGTTTTAATGTAGCATTTGAGCAGTACGAAACCGTCTGAATGTTGCTGTTGACCATTTTCTGCTTGGAGATGCTCTTGAGCTTGAAACACACACTACAAGACCGGTGTTAACTAGCGAAATGGTCGGCAGAGTGCCGTCACCGCGAGTTTCCACTGGCACTTGCACATCTAAAACAACGTCGGAAAGTAACTCGTTCGCCTTTTGAGTCACATCAAGTATGAGTGTTAATTTTGACGCCACTAGCTCTGCAGGTTGTCATGCAATTCCTTTACCTCTCAGAAATGATTATTAAATAAAAGTGAAGTACGTGACGTGTGTGACGTTAGGAAAACATTAGGCAGCATGGAGGGATTCTGTATGGGACCACCCAACCCAAACGAGTACTGTGTGACGTGCTGCCCGGCAAGTATTCACCGAAGAAGCCCAGCTACCTCAGTTGGTAGAGCATCAGACTCTTGATCTCAGGGTCATGGGTTCGAGCCCCACGCTGGGCGGAACGGAATTTTGTTCTGCTGCAGATGTAAATTACCGTTTTTCTGATTAACGTGATGTAATGGAAATAGCAACTTTAAACTTTGCCTACGTCTCTGTCAGTCGCAAGGAAACTGTATTTGAAGGTGAAGGTGATTTTGTAGACATGTGTGAAAGACATGTTCTGAAATGCAAGTGTTGTTGTTTGGAAAGGACATCGGTTACGTGTCAGATGTGTAGCCAAGCAGTAATGAGTTTTTTTTTTTTTTTTTCCTTTATTGTGATTTTAATACCTGTGACAAACAGGTAGGCCGGCAGCGGACCAAGTATGCCGCTCTTCGGCCTCAGAGTATACACAGAACAGAGATGAGTGAGATATAAAAACAATCAAGACGGCGGGGTACAAACAGTAGACAAAACAGAGTTAAAACGGAGTCGGTCACGTGCGTAGCACAATGGATAAAAGCGGAGAAACACGGTGCACAAACGCAGATGGCAGATGGCCACACGTGAACCAGCGGAGCACAAACGACGAAACACAAACACACTGCAGGAGAGTCGAGGCACAAACACATGCGATGGTCTTCGGCGTAGGACGATGAAAGTAACTGATGGAAGACAGCAGAGTCGTGGCCTGCCAAGGGGAAAAGGTGTGGGGAAGAGGAGAGAGAGGGGGAGGGGAAGATGCCAGTGGAGGAGAGGGATGGAGGAGAAGGGGGAGGGTAGGGGGAGTGGAAGCCCAAGGAGAAAGGGGAGGGGAGGGAGGGAGAGAAGGGAGAGAGGGTGCCCACAGGAAAAGGAGAGGAGAGGGAAGGTAAGGCTCAAAGTTGGTAGGAGGGGTAGATGGAGGGGAGGAGGGCATCATCAGGGAGGGGGAGTTGACGGAAGCCACCGAGGGAGAGGGTGTGGAGGGTGTAAAGATGGAGAGCAGGTGGGATATAGGAATGCAGGCGCGGCAGCGGGTTGGGGTGGGAGAGGATGGGAGAGACAAGAGGGTGTGGAGGATCAAGCTTGCGGGAGGTGTAGAGGATCCGTAACCGTTCGAGGAAAAGGAGGAGGTGCGGGAAGGGAATCAGGTCATAGAGGATCCGCGTGGGGGAAGGGAGACGGATGCGATAGGCGAGGCGGAGCGCATGGCGTTCTAGGATCTGAATGGACTTGTAGAAGGTAGGAGGGGCAGAGATCCAGGCGGGATGAGCATAGCAAAGGATAGGACGGATGAGGGACTTGTAGGTGTAGAGGATGGTGGAAGGGTCCAGACCCCATGTACGGCCAGAAAGGAGCTTAAGGAGGCGGAGGCGGGAGCGTGCCTTGGCTTGGATCGTCCGGAGATGTGGGTTCCAGGAGAGGCGACGGTCGAGGGTGACACCAAGGTACTTGAGAGTAGGTGTGAGGGTGATGGGACGGCCATAAATAGTAAGATAGAAATCAAGGAGACGGAAGGAACGAGTGGTTTTGCCTACAATGATCGCCTGGGTCTTGGAAGGATTGACCTTGAGCAACCACTGGTTACACCAAGTGGTGAACCGGTCAAGATAGGATTGGAGAAGGTGCTGGGAGCGTTGCAGGGTGGGAGCGAGGGCAAGGAAGGCAGTGTCATCGGCGTACTGGAGAAGGTGTAGGGGAGGTGCAGGTGGAGGCATGTCTGCCGTGTAAAGGAGGTAGAGAAGAGGGGAAAGGACGGAACCTTGGGGCACACCGGCGGAGGGGTAGAAGGTGTAGGAATCAGTGTTGTGGATGGTGACATAGGAAGGACGGTGGGAAAGGAAGGAAGCGACCAGACGGACATAGTTGAGAGGAAGAGCAAAGGTTTGGAGCTTGAAAAGGAGACCGGAATGCCACACACGGTCATATGCGCGTTCGAGGTCGAGGGAAAGGAAGATGGCGGAACGACGGGAATTGAGTTGTTCGGAGAGGAGGTGAGTGAGGTGAAGGAGGAGGTCATCGGCTGAGAAGGACGGCCGAAAGCCACATTGGGTAGGGGGGAGGAGGCGGTGTTGGTGAAGGTGCTTGTGTAGGCGGCGGGTAAGAATGGATTCCAGGACCTTGCTGAAGACCGAGGTACGGCTGATGGGACGGTAGGAGGAGACAGCGGAAGGCGGTTTGTCGGGCTTGAGGAACATCAGGATCCGGGAGGTTTTCCACAGGTCGGGGTAGTAGCCGGTGGACAGGACCACATTGTAGAGCCTGGCCAATGTGGAGAGGAAGGAGGCAGGAGCTTCACGGAGGTGACGGTAGGTAACACGATCGTGACCGGGAGCAGTGTTGCGTTTAGGGCGAAGTGTAGCAATGATATCTTGAGTGGTGATTGGGGTATTTAGTTCTGTGTGTGTGATGTTGTCCAAGTACTGGAAGCCAGGAGCAAGCGGGGGGACAGAGGTATCAGTTCGATCACGGACATCAGGAAAGAGGGAATAATCGAACTGGGGATCGTCAGGGATGGTAAGGATATCGGAGAGGTAGGAGGCGAAATGGTTGGCCTTACTAAGGGCATCAGGGAAGGGGTGGTCATCATGAAGGAGAGGGTAGTAGGGAGAGGGTTGAGATCCGGTAAGGCGGCGGAAGGCTGACCAGTACTTGGACGAGTTGATAGGTAAGGTGGCATTAAGACGGGTGCATGTCTGTCGCCAGTCCCGGCGTTTCTTTGCCGTGAGTAAGTTCCTGATGTGTCGCTGTAGTTGCCGGTGGCGTCGTAGTGTGTCCTGGTCACGTGTGTGAAGGAAGGCACGGTAGAGCCGGCGGGATTCACGCAGGAGAAGGACGGCCTGTGGGGGTAAGGTGGGGCGGTGCGGATGGATGGCAATGGTAGGGACGTGGGCCTCCACGGCCTCAGACAAGGTCTGCTGGAGAAAGGAGGCAGCACGGGTAACGTCATCAGGTTGGTGGTAGGTGAGGGGGTGGCTATCGACCTGGAGAGCAAGGGAGTCCCGGTAGGCATTCCAGTTGGCACGGGAGTAGTCATGGACATATTTCGGGGGAGGGTCATGGCGCGGGTCGGGACGGGGGCGACGACCGTCTGATACAGTGAGGAGGACAGGGAGATGGTCACTGCCAATGGGATCAAGGACGTCCACCGCTATGCGGCCAAGCAGGGTGGGGGAGGCTAGGACGACATCGGGAGTGGTATTGGATTCAGGGCGGGTGTGTTGGGGAATTGGAAGGACGTCGCCTTGGAGGGTGGCAAGGAACCGATGCCACCGCCGTAACTGGGCGGCAGAACGACTATGGATGTTAAGGTCGGCGGCGATCACGTAGGAGGAGAAGGTACGGTCGATGTGGGAA